>NC_071403.1:13387500-14012500 GCF_017976375.1 Cuculus canorus
CATCAAAAATACTTAAGACTTTTAAAGATAGATGTCTTCAAGCCTAAATACTGCTTCACTAAGTTTTCTGACAGTAGCTCTATGTCTTGCTTGAAGACATCATGTATCTGATACATCTTCAGAGGGGTTTTTTAACTTATTTAAAAATTACAGGACTAAAGACCTTGGTTGTTTGGACAAGATTGCAGAAATTTTTGGCAAATTCTGTGGAAAATTCTGCATCTTTGGTAGGATTCATTGTACTTCAGATCTGCAGTGTAGTTGTCACATTTGAGTGTTTACTCTGTGCTCCATAATACTGTAAGAAAAAGAGGGACACTTCCTGGTATGAGCCATCTAACATCTAGATTTGGATGTGTTAAACTGTACCCTAGAGACTCCACTGTTTTCTTCACTGGTTATAAATGGAACTGAATTTATTAACTCAAGCATCAGTATCTTACACCTTATATCACTTACAACTTAAGTTTTGAAGCTAAGGACCTACATTCTAAATTTTACATCTTTTATTACTTGTTGATTTTGTTCCCCAAATTTTACAAGTATCAACAAGGTCATACACAGATCATGGCTGTGATCATGTCCATGTACTGTGAGCTGTGAAAACATGAAAATACTAATGCATTGCTAAAGCTTAAAAGAGTTTAGCATTTAAATTGAGATAATTCGCCTAGGAAATGAACAGGAATACCAGAACTTAATTAAAACCGAGAACATTTAAGTTATATTTTTCATATATTGTCATGAAAAACAGAGCTTTAAAAAAAGGTTTTTTGATTAAATTTTGAAATTATATTACTTTTTTTTAACAAAAGGAGGAGAAGAAGAATCTATCTTGGAATATGAATGTTTCAAATAAAATGTCGTGTTGAAAGTATAAGTTGGTTTTAGTCAGAGAAGCAAGATTTAATTTTGGTGTTTGTAGGACAAGTTAGTTAAAGCAGTGACAACAATATTTATACTCCTGATGTTTGAATTATATGTGCTCATTCTACTCTATAAATTAGATTATAACTCAGTGGTTTCAATTGTTTGGAGCAGCATTTTAATTTTTCACATAATTGTGTTTTGCATTGTGCAGCCTGTTTAATTTTTGAAAGATCTCTTTTTGAGATTTTTGCCGGGTCCTGCACTTGGGGCACAACAACCCTATGCAGCGCTACAGACTGGGGGAAGAATGGCTGGAGAGCTGCACAGAAGAGAAGGACCTGGGGGTGCTGGTTGACAGCCGACTGAACATGAGCCAGCAGTGTGCCCAGGTGGCCAAGAAGGCCAATGGCATCTTGGCTTGTATCAGAAATGGGGTCACCAGCAGGTCCAGGGAGGTTATTCTCCCTCTGTACTCGGCACTGGTGAGACCGCACCTCGAATACTGTGTTCAGTTCTGGGCCCCTCACCACAAGAAGGATGTTGAGGCTCTGGAGCGTGTCCAGAGAAGAGCAACAAAGCTGGTGAGGGGGCTGGAGAACAAGTCTTATGAGGAGCGGCTGAGAGAGCTGGGGTTGTTTAGCCTTGAGAAGAGGAGGCTGAGGGGAGACCTTATTACTCTCTACAACTACCTGAAAGGAGGTTGTGGAGAGGAGGGAGCTGGCCTCTTCTCCCAAGTGACAGGGGACAGGACTAGAGGGAATGGCCTGAAGCTCCGTCAGGGGAGGTTCAGGTTGGATATCAGAAAAAAATTCTTCACAGTAAGAGTCATTGGGTACTGGAACAGGCTGCCCAGGGAGGTGGTCGAGTCGCCTTCCCTGGAGGTGTTTAAGGAACGGGTGGATGAAGTACTTAGGGACATGGTTTAGGGAGTGTTAGGAACGGTTGGACTCGATGATCCAATGGGTCCTTTCCAACCTTGTGTGATTCTGTGATTCTGTGATTCTGTGAGAATTAGAGTTGCTCATAAAGCCAATATCCATAAAACACTGGTGCCAGGCCTTCCACTTACTTGCAGAAGGATACTTCCTCCATAAGGCATAAGAAAAAGAGGAAAAATTCCTTTGCTTTGCTTTTTTCTTAGCAATCCATGGTGTATCCCTCCAGAAGAATTATGTGAACAGGCTCCAGACAGTTTGTTGAGAGCCATTTCCTCTTTCCCTTTGCAGGTCAGTTTTTACACATAACACAATTCATTGCTTTGAAACCTACATTATCACCTTTGTTTCTGTTTAATGAGGTTAATGTAAATGGGTTCATGCATGACTTGTCAACCTCCTGTCTCTTGTTCATCATCCGAATGGAAGCTAAACCTTTGCAAACCTTTTATATTCTTGTTGAAGTGGCAACATTACTGAGAATTCAGATTTTTCCCTTTAATCCTTAGTAAATTACTGGTCTCTTTGGGAGACAAAATGGTCCAATAATCAGCCTACAAAATCTCACTAGACCACTTCACAGTTTCCAGAAGACTGAAGATTCACCGTTACTTTGACTAATGAGCATCTTTGAGCTAGGAGAACATATGTGCCAATGTTCAGTTATGAGAAAAAAATAAAGCAAAAAGAACCCTTCTCCTCAAGAAATGCCCAGACAATCTGGAGCCATGTTTTAAAAACTATGTTGAATGAGTCACAGCTGGGAAGGACTAACAGTGCACCACATTTTTGCCGAAAGAATAATGTAAAGGTATTTCACATCATGTTGGAAACAGTAATGTTCTTGATGTGTTTCCAAAATGAAATCACTCAACCATCTGCAGCTTTCTGTCATCTGACAGCATGGCTATGTGGTGATTGATTGGGCATGGACTCCATTTGAGGTGCAAACGAAATCATTTGTGGAGTGAAAGTAGAGGGCTTTTATACCACTCATCCAGCTCTTTAACAGCTACCCCAGTAAAATTCCACTATATGACTTCATAGAGATAAACACAAGAACTACAGATAGAAATGTACGCCTTATCTCCTTGTTATGTTTTCTGCTTCTTCACTTCTCACACACTTCACCAGCATCCCATGAGTACAGCTTAATGATTCCAGGACTTTAAGCTGGCTAGCAAGCTTCGGACCAATGGCCGGCTGGTCTGTGCTCACTTGTCAGCGTTATAGACATACAGCACAGTGGCCACCTGCACCAACATACGCACAATAGTGGAGTCTTTAAAGCTGTACAAATTCAGGGACACAGTCTTGTCTCATCAAGTTCAAACCCAAACATGCTTTCTCCCATATCTCCCCCTTTCTTGTTGACAATAATGACAGCCTTCAAGGAATTATCAATTGCTTGTTGTACAAAAACAAGGCAAACATGTAACTGTGCAAAAGAAGATACCGATACAGAGTAATTTTTGCATTCTATCTATGAGTATTGATATAGACTTATGAATCAATCAAGAACGATCACTTATATTCATGCAACCTATTCCCTCAAAGTCCTCACATCCATGTCCATGAGCTAGCAACAGAAAGTCGATTGCCGCACGATCCTGTAACGTTGCATGTCTCACAGAATCAATGTCACTTGCCAATTGTGTCACGATCTCCGATGTCATGTTCATCTGTTTGGCCAACCAACATGCCATTCTGGTCAGCTGCATTAGCGCCTTTGCTGCTGCTGCATGTGGAAGCAATAGGCTTGCTTCCTTGATTCCATAACTGGATGTTGTCATTGCAGTTACCGGCAAATGCATCCAAAGATCGCTTTTCTCTCTGGTGACTCAAAACAGAATGATTAAATATCATGGATGTATTAGGTGTAAGCATGGCCAATCTTGCTAAAGCACGTGGACCTCCCATAACGCTTGATGGTAAACCTATCCAAACCCGATTACCACACATAAGAAACTCCCAGTGGAAGTTGTCTACACTTCACATCCCCAGGGAATGTTGGTAAGGTCTTATTACACCATAAACTTGCATTTTTATAAGCATCATTCTCTGCATCAGCATTGTTAAATGATTGACAATTATGCTGACTCCAATTGCTTGTATATGAACTATAATTGAAATTCATACGGTCACCCATTTTTACCCAACCTAAAATCTCTAATTTTGTGGCTCTGCTTTTGACTCTATTAGCTGATATATATTGTGCCCTGTGGTTTGCAAGCATTTCTCTGTTGTTTTTTTTCTCCATCAAAGCAAATTATAGGATCCCAACCGTTAACTATTCCAACTATGTCATCAAGAGGAAGGGCTACCAAGCAAGTATGAAATGGTTGTTCCTGTTGAGCCATAAACACACAGAAATTTGTCTGATTCAAAGTTTTTGCTAAGGATACCCAAATATTGTTACAGTGGATGGGAGGAATCAAACCTTTGCTTATCCCTCAGCATTATTGCTGTTCATGTCAGCATTGCTGTCATTTTCACCATAGTTACCTGCTCTGTTCAAATATGGATGGATGCACTGCGCTGGTACCCATTGTGTTCCAGAATCTGTTAAAACACAAGCATAACCTCTTCCCCAAGTGAGTAAGTCACACGGACCTCTGGCCAGACTGTAGTGACTTCAACAAAACCTTGGCTTTATGTGGCATTGAGGTCAGATCTTTTGACTGTAAGGAAGCAAAATGTGAAAATTTTTTGAAAAAATTACAGAAATGTTTGTATCTATAAGAGAAAAAAAATTAAGGACATATAATGCTTTATTCAACCTATTCTGTGATGGCTCTCCTACCATTACTTCTTTTTGTTTTTCAAGCATCTCTTTTAAAGTGCAATGAGCACGTTCTACAATAGCTTGTCCTTGCGATAAATGAGGAATGCCTGTGATGTGAATGATTCCCCATTGCTGGAGGAAATGTTGTGTCTCGTGGGCTATATAACTCGGACTGTTATCTGTTTTGATTTTACATGATATTCCTAGAGCTGCAAAGGCTGACAGCCAATGTTGAATAACATCATGACTCTTTTCTCCTGACTGTGAAGTGGCCCATATGGCACCTGAAAAGATGTCCAATAGAAACATGACCATATTTTTGTTGACCCAAAGCAGGGATATGTGTAACATGTCTTTGCCAAAGCTGTACTGCCTCAAGTCCTCTGGGGTTGGCTCCACTTTGAGGTATAGAAACAAATTGTTAACAGTCGGAGCAGGAACGCACTATTTCTTTAGCATCTGCCCAGGAAAGGCCAAATTGTTTGCCCAGTGCCCTGTCATTTTGGTGGAAAAAATCATGAGACATCGGAACAATATGTTACAGATAAGATGAGCTGATCTGCGTGAGCATTACCTTCCATTAAAAATCCTGGAAGATCAGTGTGACTTCTAATATGAAGAACATAAAAAGGATGTTTTCTGTAAGTGAGTAAGAACTATAATTGTTTAAAAAGCAAGAAAGAGTGTTCATGAGTTATGTGTTTTAGTCATGATTTCTCTAACCTTTGCACTACATTAGCAACATATTGAATTTGTTACCAAATTAACAGGGTTGTCGTTCCACAATGTAAAAACTTGAACTATAGCAAATAATTCGAAGATTTGTGGTGAATCTGTAGAATGAAAAATCTGATCTGCCATCACGTCATGTAAGCACTGCCTTTTCTGTATTTCCTGATCCATCTGTGAAAGCTGTAGGCCCTGAAACAGGAACACACAGGATGTGAAAGAGGATGACACAAAGGAAGAGAGACAACAATTAAGACTTTACAAAGTTGCAAGAGTTTATGTGATGGAAAATTAACTCTAATTTCTCATGAAAATCCTTCAAGGGCAATCTATAATCCAAGACTGTTAGTTAAACACCAATCTAAATATTCTACTGTAGTAGGGATAACAATGTAAGATGGTTCATTTCCAGTTATTTGTACTATTCTTTTCCTGCCTTTTGTAATGGTATCTGCAATCATTTGAATCTGAGTAGATATGGTCTTCTTAGGCTGATATGATACATCCACTCTAATATTACTAGAGGATCTGAAAGCACAGTTACCCATTGTGCTTTGAGACCAAATGCCTGACAAGGAGTGACAAAAACAAGCAAATATATTAGGTGCTTTACAAACATATTGGGTGACCATCAAGTCATCTATGGGCTTTCCTCTGAGTAATTGCTTTTCCAGCTTTGCCCAAAACTTGTTGTACTTCACTGGTAAGGACACGAGGTCCTGTTAAAGCCATGTCCCCCTTAAGAAGATCAAATCATGGCCTCAGTTCTGCATTAGCTATATCCAAAAAAAGGCCTAACCCAATTGATTGTTTCTAGGAGTTTTTGCAAATCGTTTAAGGTTTTGACTACTGTCTGCAATTTGATTTGCTGAGGTTCAATTGTGGCATTTAAAATTTTCCAACCCAGATATTTCCATGGTGGACAAGTTCGATTTTTTCAAGTGCAGCTTGAAAGCCAACTTCTTCTAATATAATCTTTAAAATGGTATTAATTGAGCAAAATGTCTTGGGTGATATACACAGGTGGGAAAATATCACAAATCATAACTTGTATTTGTCTGGTAAAATTAAAATTAATAACACCTGGCCATACAAAAAGTAAAACAGTACTCGACCAATCCACTAAGCAAGTACTTAAACCTTCACCGATAGGATCGAAAGCTTGGAGCAACACCTTACGGACGCTTTGATCCTCTATTGTGATTGAGGAAGATGTGGAGAAGAACCGAGCAGGAGCATTTACTGTTGTCACGTGTCTTCGCCTCATGCTGGGCTGCTGGTTTCCTTGGTTCTTTGCTGTTATTGGTTTAGCCCCATTATTTGATTTGTAAAGTGATAGTCTTTTCGACATTCATGGTAACGGTCCAGGCGTTGCTGAATTACTAGCCTCTTTTGTCTGTTTTTACCTTTATGGGAATTTCCAAGGCTGCAAATGCATTAACTCTTCTATTCCTTTGCAGTTTTTTAAACTCAGAAGGTACTTCTTTTGTACTCTTAAACTATACTTTCATTACTGTCTGGCTAAAATTTACGCTTGTTTGCACTAGCACCCAGCAGTTGCTGATCTGATAAGGGACACTGGAATGCAGTGTTCTTCACAAATTGTTATTCCCATAGCGAGAGAGATAACGCCCACAAAGCAAACTTCATATTCAAGAAAAAAATGGAGGAGAAAAAAAAGAGAGGGGGGGGAACACAGCCATAGGGCTGGTTTCTTTTCAATTTTTTTTTCTATTTTCCATTTTCTTTTTCTGTTTCCAATGTTCTTTTTCCTATTTTTCTATTTTCTATTTCCTTTTTTCTATTTCTAGAGATATATTTTTTGTTTGTTTTTTTTTATTTTGCTAAGTGTTTTTTAAAATTTCACCCTCTGCAGCCTTTCACTCCAAAGTTCTCAGGTAAATCTACCTGTTTGCCGGCTTTGATGACGTTTAAGATTGAAAAGTCCAGGAGTTGCCTCTATAAGATCAACCAAAACAAGCAGAGGCTCAAATCCCTATAATCAAAACCCAATTTGCAAGTCTTATAAATGTTTAAAGCACTTTAAACACACACACACACACACACACACACACACATATACACACGCTTTTTTGAACGCTAGCTTAATATACCTATACAATGTAGTTTACGACCTGTTGATAATAACAGCACGATGTTACGAATATTTAAATTATACACGGTAGTGAACACATACACACTTAAAATGTGTGCATGTATTATAAAATAAGGTTTGTATCGATTGTTTAACAGGTAATAGTCTTTAGTTGTTACAGCATCTTCGTGGCAAAGGACTATCTTGTGGTCGCTGGGGATGACTGACGCCCACGATGGAGCCGGCAGCTGCCTTAGGCGCTGCGGCACAGGGGGTGGCCCCCCTTGGCCCAGGACCCATGGCTTGGTGGCCAAACAGTTAGTGCTTTCTCTTCTTACAGCTTTTCGAATCTCTTTTATCGCTTCATAGCTAACTGATTCTCAGTGAAGACCTGCATCTTGTGAATAAATCATGCAAAAAGCTTGCCATGCTTCAACCATTCCCTCCCATTGCATTTCCCTCCTAACTTGTGCCCATCTGTTTGCGGGACAAGAATAGATCAGACTCCTTCTCGGTGTCTATCGGATCAAAGGGGTTGTTGGTAGTCGCTGATTGTCCTGCACTCGGTTCTAAACAGGGGATGTCGTCTGCAGGCACTGTTGACAGAGGCTCAGAACCTGTGTTGTCCTACGGGTTGTTGGAGCATCCTGACAGAGTTGGCACCACTTAACATCGTAAACTGCTATTTGCATAGATGTTAAAATACTTCCGATAACATTCTTAATGTCAAAAGGAGTTAAATATTCTGCAAACACAGATTTTATAAGAGTCTGCATGGCATAAAGACCGTTCTCAGCAGCAGTTTTTCTGAGACCTCTTAAAAAAGCCCACGTAGCAGGTTCATATTGAGGATCACTTTGCTGATTGCGAAAGACTGGGAAAACACACATTAATTCCCCTCCTAATTGTGCTTGTTTCCTTATGGTGGGAGTAACTATATATTGCCAAGTCCAGAGTGACGACGTCATGTTTCAGTAACCATTATGAGATCCCATACTGACGACCCATCAAGCCAAATCAACGTGAGGGTTGATGCTACCTGGCCTCCCCCTCAAGATAGTCAGGTTTTGCCCAATTAACCACCCGTGGCCTAGGGATAGGGCTTGAAAATGTTTCAAAGCCAAATTTGTGTTTCACCCTTTGATTTACTGTCGAGTAGAGAGTTTTCTTGATGGGGAGGAAGCAACTATAATGATCGTTGTTAGTAGCTGGGCTTTACTGCAGAGGTCACACCTCCTTGTGGTCCCGATGGATGCCCTTCAGGGTAACCGAGTCCACTTCTGCCCCGGTGTCACAGAATTATAGTTGCTTCCTCCCTATCCATAGTTTCAATACATGAGAAGGACTTGGGAGTGATGATTGATAAGAAGCTCAATGGAATAGAGAACCTCTGCTATGAGGACGGGCTGAGAGAGTTGGAGTTGTTCAGCCTGGAGAAGAGAAGGCTGTAAGGAGACCTTATAGTGGCCTTCCAGTACTGAAAGAGGCAAAAGGAAAGCTGAGGAGGGACTTTTTCCAAGGGGGGGTTGAAACTGATTGTGAGGTTCCTATCCAATCCAAACCATTCTGATTCCATGATTCTATGATTATCATCACCTTCTTTCAGGCATATTCTTAATTTAGTAAATCTGGGACAGATTCTTAGCTTAGGTAAACCAAAATCTTTTTTAGCACAGCACGTTTTCATGAGAATATAAAGAAGAGGAAAGAGAATCCAAAGTATGCTAGTGTCTCATGATGGTTTTGACCCTTCCTAAACTTTTTCTAGACTCAAAATTTTGAATTTAGGTGCATGGATATTGCTCCTGTTGAAGTCAGTCAGTCATATTTCTGCTGATGTAACTCTATTGAAATAAATGGAATTAAACCAGAAAGAAAAATAGGCCTAGTAGAAGCCTCAGCATGTGTTTGGGAGCAGAATATCCATCTTCTAGTGAATCCATCACTGCTGCATTTGTGTGCCAATTAGACCCAAAGGGTTATTTCGCAAATGTATGTTTACATACAAGTGAAAAATTTTGAGTTGCAGTCATCATTGTTTCTGTACTGACGTAAGTGATTCAGCAAGTGCTGTGTACTTATTTTGCCAGGTAGAAATACATCTATATTAATAAAGAATACAAAAATCTGAAAAAAATTATTGCAATCAATGACTTTGCAGAGTAGTCAAGGCTAAACCTTCTGTGGTATGCCTCACCTCCACTCACCCTGATGAACTCCCTTCGGTTACTGTCTTGTCTTGATTTCTCCAAATTTTTCTGTCTATATTACTGAGCCTTTCTCATGTTTTTAACAATATTCCTTTTCCTAACCTTGAGACAGAAATTCCACTTCAATATCATTTAAAATAACATAACTTAAATACTGCAGGTAGCTTAGGAGAATTCCTTTGGAGTTTTTTATAGTGAGCCTCTGCTTGTACGTGTCTGCAGTCGAGAGGGGTCTGCAATTGCAGTGGAACTGCAGGAGTCAGAAACTAGGGAGTCATAGAATCATAGAATCATGGAATCGTAGAATAGTGTGGATTCCAAGGGACCTTAAAGATCATCTAGTTACAGCCCTCCTGCCATAGGCAGGGACATCCCATTGGAACAGGCTGCCCAAGGTCCCATCCAACCTGGCCTTGAACACCTCCAGGGATGGGGCAGCCACAACTTCCCTTGACAACCTGTTCCATTGTCTCACCACTCTCAGGGTGAAGAAATTCTTCCTAATGCCTAGCTTAAATCTGCTGCCCTACAATTTGTAGCCATTACCCCTAGTTCTATCACTACAAGCCTTTGTGAATAGTCCCTTCTCAGCTTTCCTGTAGCTCCTTCAGGTACTGGAAGGTCGTTATAAGATCTCCTCAGAGCCTTCTCTTCTCCAGGCTGACCAAGTCCAACTCTCTCAGCCTGTCCTGGCATTCAGAGGCCAGTTACTGGGCAGAATGTAAAGATTCACATTGTAGATGTGGGTATGTATTTCCTGTAAAGGGACCTTAATTCTAATCAGCTAGACAGGGGAACAGGATGTGACCATCGGTGTTGGTTTTACCTGCATGAGTGCTGTGTGTCATCTGTGTTAATCCGTGTGCCCAATCACGTGCTGTGTGTATGTGTGCCTTCTGGGAACACGCTCAGCCTCACTGCAGACTGGACCTGGGGATACGGAGCTGTGGCAGCCTCAGCTCGGTCAGCCTGTTGTATTCAGCAACTCCTGACAGTGTCTTTCCTGACCTCACACTATTTCTGTATAAGCACCTGTAGCTCCAGTAACCCACTCCTTTAAGGCCCAAATTAAGATTTGTCTATTAACATTCACAAGAACTGCTGCAGGTTTTGCATCTGAATACCAGGCACTTTTCAGTTATCAAAGGTTATTTCTTCTTCTACTTTTCATTAAATTATTTTTCATTTAACACTTTTAAGCTGTTTTCAAAACCAAATCTCCTGTGATTATGTACACCAATGCAACTGGAATGTGACACGGATTATACATAATGTAAGATCAGAATAACAGCGGTCTACACTTTGCACTGCAGATGCAGAAAAATGGAAAATAGCATCTATGTTTTCGTATTTTTTGTATGATTACAAATCCAATTTGTCATTTATTTTAATAATAGCAGGCAGTTTATTTAGCTATTGCAGTCTAATAATTGCAAAAAAAAAATTAAAAAGAGACTTCTATCAGCATCTGTAAATATTTATGCAGCTAGCATTCACTTTGGTTTGATGTAAACAGATGTCTCTCAAGCTAGCTATGGATATTTGCTTCCAAAATAACATTATTGCACTAGTGCTTTTAGTACTGTTACAGTGAAAGCAGTTGTTCTTCTGCAGATACATTAAATCAACATTAAATCATAAGTATTTTTTGTAACAAAGTGTATGGTGTCTCTACACAAATTTCACAGTGTGATGAATTCCATGGTAATGGCTTCTGTAAAAAAGAACAACACAAAACAAAAGAAAATAACCCAAACACACACAAATACATAGAGATGTTGGAAGAAAAGCATACTCTTCCTTTAAATTGCTTCCTTTAATTTACTTCCTTTAAATCCTGCTCTCTGGGAAAGGAAGAGAATAGCAAAAGCCCTCATTCCTGAAATCTAATGTATTCAGGTAATATTTAAAGCGTCAATCAATTTGTAATACTACTGCAAGCTTGTTGATATAAAGTGTTTACATAGTTCCAGCAAAGTATTACAGAAAGATAAAAACATGCTGCCATAGTCCTTTAAAACACATTTGCCTACCGACATAGTACTTTGTATCCATACTCATGTCTGCAAAGCACCAGCTCTTATACCTAACAGGTAGGAAAATGTGAGAAACAATTCCAGCTTCTCATGGTGTTCCAGAAACATGAAAAAAGATAGAGCATCTCCTCAGCAGTGAAAGCACACTAAGCCAGGTGACTGGTCTCAGAAATCTTAATGACATAAACCATAGATCTTCACGGCCAGCTAGTGTGTGCTGCTAGCAAGAGCAAATGATTAACACAGGCTCATACTGCTCGTTGTTTAGAACAATAGGAAAACATAGCTTGTTGAAACTTAATATAGTTCATGTGAATTCTGACTTCTTCCCAGTCCTGCAGAGTATTTGATTAAAAGACTATATAGCTGGATAGCCTTGATTACTGTGAAAATCTACCATAGAAAATCAGTTTCTATTGTTTCCTGAAAAACACCAAACCCTTAGGAACCATCATTTATTTTATTTAAAATCTTAAGATAAAAAAAGCTACCTCCTCAATTATCATTTTGCGGCTTTGTTTGTTTATTTCTTTGTATTGTAAGTTCTTTTTCTGTGGGAGACAGGCAAAGTCATTAGCTCACAGGTTTGTCCTGTACCCTCTTATATCTTACTAAAGTCTCTAAAAATCTCTACCTACCTGTACTACAGTTGTAGAACTACAAAACTACAGCTCTTATGGACTGATCCCAACCCCTACTCCCCATCCCCCTGTGCAGCTCAGGGAGGCGGGAGGAGATAGAAGAGTCATAAATGAAGGAAAGAATTCAAGCCTTGAAAAGGGAGAGCTTATGTTAGAGATGCTCCACGGTGGATCAGGCACAGCCCTTTTCACTTTAAGGGACTGCAGCCCATGGAGGACCCACATCAGAACAGAAGAACAGAACACAAAGGACAGAGCAGCAGAACGAAACCTCTGCATCTTGGTTGCAACCATCCACTGCACAACCTGTTGCCTCTCTGAAAGTAGAATCATAGAATAGTTTGGGTTGGAAGGGACCTTAAAGATCATCTAGTTCCCACGCCCTACCATGATCAGGGACACCTCCCACTGGATCAGGCTGCCCAAGGCCCCATCCAACCTGGCCTTGAACACCTCCAGGGATGGGGCAGCCACAACTTCCCTGGGCAACCTGGGCCACTGTCTTACTGCTCTCATGGTGAAGAAATTCTTCCTTATATGAAGCCTAAATCTACCCCTCTCCAGTTTAGACCCGTAGTACTGAGTGTAACTTGCAGCAATAACAGTCAGGGAGGAGAAATGTCTAGACTGAAGCTGAGCTGGGAAAGGAAAAGCTTTTCCCAGTAACAGTGTAAATGTCTTTTTCTAATATTTTTCATTCTGTTTCCCAATATCTGAATAAGTAATTAAATATTTATTTTAATTGGCAGTAAGTTAAGTATATTCTTCCAAGTCAAGTCTGTTTTACCTGCAACAGTAACTAGAGTAATCTCCCCTTCATCTCAACCCACAAATATTCTCACTCCTATTCTTCCTATTTTGTCTCCCTCTGCAGCTGAGGGGGAAGGTAGTGAGCAGCTGGATGGGTCCTTGATGCTAACCCAGCACAAAGTAACGTTGTGGTTCAGAGAGAATATTATTTAGAAAGTAGATGTTGAAAACTCCTGGTTTTATCCTCTGCTGAAACAAACTTAACTACAAAACACAAAGCAAGGACTCTGAGAAGCAAGTATTTTTCCTTATACTAATTAAAGTATTCTTAGAAATGACAAGGAATAAAACAAAAAAGAATCAAAATGATTTAAAAAAATCTTTACACAATGGAGAAGAAGTGATACAAAATACAAACAAATCTTATTGAGACCCAGTTTCTGATTAGCAAACTTATTAGTCTGCCCAAACACGTATGTGAAGCCTAAGCATCTTTTGGTTAGAATCTGAGAGAGCTTTCAGGTTCAGTCCATGGGTACAGGAAATAATGAGAACAGAAAGCATTGCAAATAACACCACCAATTACTGATTTAATTACAAGCATTTGGAACACAGATCTTAACATAAGCAGCCATATATATTGCTTGTCTATATTATACCAGTGACACAGGGAAAGTGCAGCACATTTTTGCAGCGGGATTTCCTATTGTCTTTTCTTCCCAAATTATGCCTCTTGTCCATCTTCACTGCTTCAAAGAAAAGAAATCTGAGTTTAACCATGAAGAATATCACTATTGTCTACATCTTTCTTATGAACCATACTCTTAATGAATAAGTCTTTCAGGTTGTAACACCCTCTGAGGACGTGGCTGGCTCAAACTACAAGAGGAAAGATCATCATCAGAAAGGTCATAAGAATAGCTCACAAGATCAGTAAGGATGGCCCTTCCCTTAGGATGGCAACATTTTGCATTTTCCTTCAGTATTCTCAGCTGAGTTCTTGATAGAATAGCTGAGTTTTGAAGCTAAATTTGTTGTTTTCTATTCTCACTGTATCTTCCCTGAGTGGTCTACCACTGTCCCTTTTCCCTTTTTATTTATGGTTTATTACCTTGATGGGAACCCCTCCGAAAAACTGCTACGTCGCACAAGGCTGCTTCACGATGCCTATGTGTATCTCGTAATTCTATTTTATATATAAATGAAAGATTGTGGTGAAAGTCTTATAATACTTTACATTAAATAATTGTATCAATGGGTCAAAGACACGAAGATTTTCCATAGATTTTACTTGAGAAATACTCTGTGTTTCTTTCTTTTTCCGAAATGCAGTACTAGAAATGTGAATATTTTTTCACACTTTACTAATGAAACAGTGGACTGTGGAAGAGCCAGGGATGTCATCTATCTGGACATTTGTATAGCATTTGATATGGTCCTCCCCAACACCCTTCTCTCTAAACTGGAGAGAGAGGAATTTGAATGGTGGACTGCTTGGTGGATAAGGAATTACTTGCATGGTTGCATCCAGAGCAGAGGTCAATGTCTCAACGTCCGGATGGAGATCAGCAATGAATGGCGTATTGTTCCCACTTGCTTTATGTTCCTTGTTCTACCTACTATATTACTGCTCATGTTTATTGGGTCATAATGCAGACTGATAGGAAAACTAGTTCTCCAAGTTAAATAATCTATATATCCATCTGTGATTGGAAGATAGGCTTCATAGACTGTGATTCTGAGTTCAAAGACAAGAGTACACACATAATCTTTTCAAAAAACATGAATTTTAAGTTTGCAAAGCAGAAATTATTCCTATTGTCTCTTCTCTAAGATCCAAAGAAGAAAGCTATGAATATCAGGGAAATATGAAATATATGACTGGACCCTGATCTTGCTAACAGCTCTGCATAGAACTACTTCTAAAACTGTGCATAGTCCCATGTATTAATATATTTTTTTACAGAATTGAGACCTTGCCTTCCACTACCTGCATCATTTGCTCACAGCGCTTTCCCTCCAATAGTTATTCTATTTTAAAATATTTACCGTCTACCAGTTCTATGAAAAAAGAATTAGTCTGATTGCATTTTTACATTATATCCATTTACAGCAATAGACCTATTGCCTACAGTTAAAGTAGTCTTCAAAGGTAAGGTTTGTGGAAGAGTAGATCTTTAAGGTTTTCTGTATTTTCTTTTTCTCAGTACAGAAATAAAATTGTTCTCCCACTTACTATTCTCTTTAATACCTCAATAAGGCAATTGCTATTAATTAATGGATGCAGTGATAGAAACAATGTAAAATGTGAATGTGTAATACAAATCATTATTATCACTAGATCAAACTGTTAGTCAGGATTTATGTTAATCAATAGATGTGCTTCATATAGTACCTTCCAATGTAAAATAGAGCATATTGCAATACATCACACTCTGTTAATTACAGGATTTCAAAGTTTTCTCCTGAGGCTTTCATTTCCACAGAACACTATCTTTATCATTTTGGTATCCATTAGTTCTGCCATTCCCACGTATAATGACGTTGTTGTAAGCCAACAATCTTTATAGGGCTCATGAGTCAGCCAGACAAATTCAGTTCAAGTTAAAATGTATCACCAGAGTTATTCACCTGCTGGATTACTTGTGGTCCTTGTCAATTTTTGCTCAAATTGGCTTAAAATGTAAAATTCAGGAGCCATTCCTGACTGCATTTATGTTATGCAACGGATTATTTGTGTGTCAGCAGTCCATCTGATTTCAACTTACATTTGAAAACATTAGAAGAAATTATTTCTGTTTTTTTCCCAAGCTCTTCTTTTATTGTTTTTCTAATGTGAAAGACAGATACAAAACACAGTATATTGTTGGACTTCTTTCCAGAATCACCATAATCAGAGCTGACTGCTGTTTCAGTAGCAAAATCTGTTGTTATAGAATTTAAACATGGTATTTATTAGGTTTTTTTTACCCTAAAATACACTAAGTAGAACCATACTACCTGTAAACAGGTTATTACCCGTGACAGCTTATCTTAAAAAGAATTATAATTTTCATATTCAGCATACTGACGCTACTAGCATAATTTGTAGTTGAATACTTCTTTCCTTTCGAAACCTGTGACTGGTTTGAAATCTGGAAGTTTTAAAGCAAACTTTCTCAAAGGTTAAAAAGAGAAAACTTTCAAATTTGAAATTTTAAGGTTTTATTTCCAAACATGAGTCACATGTTTCTACATCATCATCATCCTACGAATCACTACCAGCTGTAACAATTTTCATGTGGCTAGTCTTATATTCTTAGCTGATTTGGAAGTCAAATTTGCTTTCCTGATCCACCTTCCATTTTTCTGCTATTCATTAAAATAATTAACTGGACAATTTATTTTTTCCTGTGTTGTGTCTTCTGAAATGTGTAACTGTAGCACTCAGCATTTATTTATTCATTTTAAAATTTGGTAATGTGTATTTCTTCTTTGTATACTTTTAAAAATATCTTTATGTTAACTAATTCTAATTCATTGCCCGGGTACTTTAAATGGATTTTTTTTCTGTTTGTTTAACCTTCTTTGGTCTACTTCCTTGTCATCAGTTATGATTCTTCCTTTTTTCATTGCTAGTATTCTGTAGAATGGCCAGATAGAGAGTTTTCTTTCTGTTGAACCAAGACATCTGTTAATAAAATCTAAGTTTGTGTGAATCAAACATACCCCTAGCATAAAATAAACAAACTCCACAGCTTCACTCCAAATCAATTTTACTCTCTTCTTTACAAACCTGTGTCAGAGGCTAATTCTGTGACAGAAATGGTATGCCTTAAGCCATTTGTTTCTGGCTGTTGAACTGCATAACGCAGCAGGTCAGGCAGAGGCTGCTCGGTTATGCCTGTGCCCAGTCCCACCGGTAGAGGGAGCAAGAAGATCACCTGAGACCCCCTAAGACCCCAGACTCATTTCCAGAACCTCCGGGACCTTTCAGAATGGGCACTGCCCAAGTGCACCAAGACTCCTCAAGACATTCTCAAAACAGTGTGAGTGCACACATGACATTCTACGGTGCTAGAAGACAACTCTGTCATGATGGTATCTTACTCTTTTCTATTGCCTTTCTCCCGTCTTTTCTTTCCCCTTTCCTTGCCAAGGATGTAACAATCCAATAACTATCTTATCCCTAAGACCTCATCTATGTAAATAAATTGTTTTTAAGTCAATTGCTTGGTATTGTTTCATCTTAATATAGCCTGAGGGAAAGCCACAAAGTTTACGGGGCCAGCCCCCACCCCTGGTGACCCCTGGAGAGTCCATTTGGGATTACAACACCTTGTGACTTAGTTCCTAACTTTCCTGTTGCCTCTTTACTATAAGATTATTCTTTATCCCATATTCAGATTCATGTACTACTGATTTTCTTGTTTCTTTGTATGTAACTATGTCCCCTGGGTTTCCATTTACTCTGAATTCCGTAAGCTCTTTGTCTTGTAAAATTCTTCACAAAGGGCAGACATGACAAAGGTCAGAATAACAGTTTTCCTGACAGTTTTCATTCATGTTTAGTGAGGTATGATTGACACAGTGTCTTAAATTTATGAAGATATCTATGATCAGAATGACCTGGATATTTAATGCACCCTAAATATAATCCTCAGGTACTTGAAATAGGAAGGGCTAGTGCTCTTGCTAACCATGTCCATCAGCCAGGAAGAGATTTTCTTCTGTTATCTACAAATCTTAGCTTGCATTAGAATATGGAATTGGACTATTGGATTATAAGTTTACTATTTCATGTAAGTACTCTTGATCACAAGCAACGTATACTATACTGTGCTCCAAAGCACTGTATGTATGAGTGGCATTTTCTGAGCTGAGAGTTGTTATTACTGTATTTCAGGACCAGATTGTGATTCTTAGAAAAATGTAGCTCATCAAACAATGTCAGATGTATAAAGAAATTGATTTCCTGGAATGTTGGAAAGCTAGAGAGATCTACTTGAGTTCTGTTAAACTCTGCAACTTCTGGCTGGGAGGCTGGAAAGGATAAGACGATCGTGAGATATAGCAAAAACACTATTTACAGGCAGCAGATATTTCATACAGAGAATATATAGGAAAAAGGGAAAGTTGTAGGATATTCAATTATTGACTTCAGAATAAGAAAAAAAAATGGGAGACACAACTCATAGGGAAGAATCAATAAAGATGCAAACATGAATCCTAGCTTTTGGTGCACTAAATGAATTGTATCAAAACTAAAAATTATTGAAAACAAATGGTTTCTATACGCTTTTATTGTGGTTTAATCCTAGTTGTCAACTAAGCACCATGTCACTTCTCATTTACCTCCACCCCACCCAGTCGGATGGGGAGAAGAATGAATTAAAAGTAAAACTCGTGGGTTGAGATAAAAGACAATTTAATGGGACAGAAAAAAGAAGAGATAATGATGAAGATTTCAACAATGATGATGATGATGATAAAATTAACAATATACAACACAAGTGATAATACAAATACTAACCACCCACAGCCCATCCCCAAGCAGCAATCACCCCCACCCTGGCCAACTTCTCACTTCATATACTGAGAGTGATGTTATATGGTATGGGATATCTCTCTGGCAAGCTTGGGTCAGCCGTCCCGACTGTGCCTTCTCCCAGCTCCTAGTGCACCTTCACACTGGCAGAGCATGGGAAGCTAAGAAGTCCTTGACTTAGTATATGCACTGCTTAGCAACAACTAAAATCATCAGTGTGTTATCAACATAATTCTCATACTAAACTCAAAATATAGAACTATACCAGCTCTTAGGAAGAAGATTAACTCTATCCCAACAAAAACCAGGAAAACCCTAATGAATTCTATTTGATATTGTAGCAAAAAAAAAAGTATCGAGGATGTATTTTGACAGCTAAAAAAGGGATAGATTAGTTTCTTAGTTCAGGCTAACTATGTACAAACAAAACAAACACAAACTTAAAACATATAATTATTTAATAAACAGAAATCTCCTTCTTACCTGGAAGATAGAACTACAATTCTATTTGTTAATTTATATATCTATTTACCATTTTATTTATTGATTTTCCTAATTTCTTCTGTCACTGATAAAGAATACCTTGACTCTGTCTTTACTGATAACTTATGAGTGATTACAGAAATTACATAGGGTTTTTCCTGCGTTAAATACCATCCTTGTTGATCTTTCAGTCTTCTTGCTAATAGACACCTCTCCAATCCATAGTAAAATATCAGTCCATAGTCTACATCCTAACACAGGCACTGTGTTCTGCCCCCAACAGAGCCTCACATTTGTTTTGTTTCAGTACCTTATGTCTACTCTGTTCTTTTATTTTGGTGTTAAGAATAGATTATCTGCTGGCTGATCCATTCCCTATGAATACTTCCATACAGCTTCTTATATCCTCTGAGAATATTTCACAACTGCTTTCAATTGCTATGTTTGTGTTAAGCTGCCAAGCCCTGCTTTCCATACAGGCACTAAGGTAATACAAAATACATGTTTTTTTCCTATTCTCTGAGTTCCTTTTAGAGTGCCAAAGAGAAACATTGACAGATATGAATATCAAAGCAGTATAAAAAAATCTACTGATATGTTATGCTAGTATAGGATCATATTATATGCACATTTAACCTCATACTATAATTCTGAATGTCCTTACACTAACAATTAAAATTAGTGCATCCTTGTCATCGACTATTTATTACAAAATTATTATGTGTCAGAAGCTTACTAGGGTAAAAGGATGAAAACCAGAATCTAGTCAAATTTACTGGACAGATGAATGACTTTCCATTTTTTAACTGCCAAGTTTTTCTGAGCAATGGGAGGGATCACACTTGCAAACATTGTGAAAGAGTATCCCTTTTCATTGGCTGCACTTTCTAAGCACAACAATTTGCTCCAAGGATCTTAGGAGTAATTCTCAAAATAGTCCAATCAAAAAGATTTTCTATACCATACATTTCTGTATGATACAGCACTCTGTCTCTTTATCTCTTTATCTACTCAGTAGATTGTAAACTATCTGAATAGCTACCACAAGCTTAATGTTGTCCTTCAAATTAATCAGTATTAAGAGGATGGTCAGTCAGTTTTAAGAGGAAGATCTACTGAGACACATGGAAAATAAGGAGGTGATCGGTGACAGCCAACATGACTTCACTAAAAACCAGTCATGCCTAGATGAATTTGGTGGCTTTCTACAATGGGGCTACAGTACTGATGGATAAGGGAAGAGTAACCAACTTCGTCTACCTGGATTTCTGCAAAGCATTCAACACTGTTCTGTACAACATTCTTGTCTCTAAATTAGAGAGATGGATTTGATGGATGGTCCACTCGGTGGATAAGGAATTGGCTAGATGGTCACACTCAAAGTGTTGTGGTAAAAGGCTCGATGTCCAAGTGGACGTCAGTGACAAGTGCTGCTCCTTAGAGTTCAATATTGGGACCGGTGTTAACAGCTTCGTCACAGATATGGGCAGTTGCATTGAGTGCACCCGCAGCAAGTTTGCTGATGACACGAAGCTCTGTGATGTGGTCAACACACTGGAGGGAGGGGACCTTGACAGACTTGAGAGGTTGACCTGTGTGAACCTCATAAAGTTCAAAAAGGCCAAGTGCAAGGTCCAGTACCTGGGTCGGGGCAATTGCAAGAACAAATACAATTTAGGCAGAAAACAGATTCTCCCTGCAGAGAAAGGACTTCAGGCTCTGTAGATGAGAAACTCAACATGAGCGGGCAATGTGCACTTGCAGCCCAGAAAGCAAACTGTATCCTGAGCTGCTTCAAAAGCAGTGTGATCAGTAGGTCAAGGGAGGTGATTCTCTTTTTCTGCTTTGCTCTCGTGAGACCCCATCTGCAGTACTGTGTCCAGTTCTGGAGTTCTCAGGAAAGGAAGGACATGGATCTTTTAGAACGAGCCCAAAGGAGGGCCACAAAGATAATCAGAAGGCTGGAGCACCTTCCCTGTGAGGACAGTCTGAAAGAGTTAGTCTTGTTCAGCCTAGAGAAGAGAAGGGTCTGTGGAGACCTTATAGCAGCCTTCCAGTACTTTGAAGGGGGCCTACAGGAAACTTGGAGGGGCTCTTTATCAGGGAGCATAGTGATAGAATGACAGGTAAGGGTTTTAAGATGAAAGAAGGTAGAATTAGGTTAGAAATTAGGAAGAAACTTTTTCATTGGAGAATGATGCGGCACTGGAACAGGTTGTCCAGAGCAGTCTTAGAAGGTGTTCAAAGCCAGGTTCAACGGGGCTTTGAGCAGTCTGATGGGGAAGTCTCCCTGTCCGTAGCAGGGAGGTTGAAACTAGATGAACTTCAAGGTCCCTTCCAATCCAAACTATTCTATGATTCTATGATGATAAGCATCTTAGATATTCTGGACATAATTCTGATCCAGTCCCCCTGCAGTAACGTAAGAGATGTCGGGGAAAAAAGTCAGTTGAAGTAGCAATCAACACAACTGGCGATGTCTTTTTCTCGAGGAGCATGTGTATACTCCATATACTATAGTTGACAAGTAATTGTTAAGTTACAGTAGTGCAGGTAGACATCTAAGATTTTACAGGAAGCTGTCAAAAAGTTTATTTTTAAAATTCTTATCTTAGAGTTTTTAACAAAGGAAACAAACTAGCAACTGACACATTGCTGCAGTGAGCCATATGTTTTCAAGGGTGGGTACGGAACAAACCTGTTTCCAAAACAGTCAGTAACAGGTCAGCTAGTTCACCATATAAGTCTGAAAAGATCATCTAGTCTGTATTATTCCTATTTTCTCAAAAAAATGCTTGCAGTAACAGAAGGCCTGTAGCCTGTGTAGAGAATTTATTCTAATGCTTAATTATTCTTACAGTTACAAAAAAACCCCCACATTCCTGACATATATAGTGCTCAATGTAATACAAGTCTCTTACTTCTTAACCTATTTACATGCAACATGGAGAAAATAATTTATTACCTTTTTCTTGACATATATTACCTTTCTTTCTTGACAAGAGAGAAATACATATTATATATATAGACATATATATTCTGTATGTATTAGATATATAAAATATATAAATTCTATATATAAACACTATATATAAACACTGTTATATGATCTCTTTTTTTTTTTCTTTTGTCTAGATAAAATAACCCAGTTTCTTCAATAACTTAGCCAATTATTCTCCATCCTCATTTCATGCAGGTGATTATTTCCACCTTGCAAATGTCCTTGTAGAATTGAATCTTTTTGCTGACCGTTTCTCCATTTTCTCAAAATTATTCTGGATTGAACTTTAATGTGCTTACAGACTCCAGAAGGTTGATGTCATCTGTAAATTCAATCAGTGTACTTGCCACTCCATCAGTGAGGCTGTTAATAAAACTGCTGAATGTTACTAGAGCCAACACAGACTCCCTTGAAATTCTGTTCAATCCATTCTTCAAGTTTCACAGTAAACCTTTAATAACTGTTCTTTTTGTACAGCCTTACAATCAGCTTTTCCTTACCTTCTAGGGATCCTGTATGGGAAATATTGTAGGCTGTATCAAAAGAATTGCAAAACTGAAACTATATGACACCTACTCCTCACTTGCAATTCCTACTTTGTCATCCTTTGAAAGCAAATAACCAGAGTGTTAATAGTTCTTGACAAAGGAAAGTTATTGGCTGTACATTCATGTGGTCATCTTTGGAATTATCAAATATTTTTTTTTTTTGGGGGGGGGTTTCTTTTTGGGAGGTTTTTTTTGCAATCATGGGCACAACATAATGAACCAAAATAATCTTATACTAATTTTATCTTTATAACTTGACGTAACAACTTGTAACATACTTATAAACAAATATACAGTTTCCATATGTATATTTCAACAATATACAGCCAAGAAGACAACTCTCCTATACAATTTTTAAAAATTTATTTCCTTTTAATGACAGGCATTATAAATGTATTTTTCAGTTTCTACAACCTTGATAATCTTCCATGTTCCTAGAGGTAAAGTAGCCTATCAACACAATATGTCATATTTGACTCTTAATAGCATGTTCTTATAATTTTATTATTAGAATTTATACTGCCAGAATTACAAATGTAGTAAATTTGCTTAGCTAACATATCGTGTCATTATATGTCATTATCTTCATTTTGATGGTCTAGTTATAAACCAGAGAAACAAAAAATAAGTCCACTCAATTAAATACTTAATATGGCATATATTTCGTGTAGACAGAATATTCAATTGGTCTTTGCAAAATGTACTCTAGCAAAGTTAAAAGCTCTTTTGGAAATTTCCAAAGCTATTTCAAGTGTATATTATCCAGATATTATTAAGGTGGCTTTCAGCCTTTTAAAAACACATTACTTTTTTCTAAACATACATTTTAATAATTTACTGCTGTATAATTTCTGAAGAATCAGTGTAAAAAATATGCTATAATGAAATTATTATTTAAAGGCAATAGAGCAAAGATAGTTGTATATGCATTATTTGCAAGACTAAGAATAGATGCTTTTCTTTAGGAATTACTTGTGTGACTTAACTGTTTCTCAGTTCATTAATGTAGCTTTTCCAGACTGGACCAAAGCTGCTAAATTAATTTGATTAAGTCTTTCATTTTGGATGTGACAGGGAGGGAAATAGGAAGGGTAAGGCCAATGCAAGAATTCTTCACATCGTGGTTTAATAAGTCTATTTTGACTAAAAAGTGAGTAAGCAAGTGAACAGTTGTTCTGGTTTGAGCTAAAGTAGAATCAGTTTTCTAACTTCAGCTAAATCTCATCTAAGTAACTTCATTTTCTGTGAGTTAACTGCATGTTTTTCAGACAGAATTTCTCTCTAGATGTGATAACACTGGGCATCAGTAGAAAAGGCCATTGTTTATACTTATTCCTATACTAACCAAGGCGGACCTCAAGCTGGTGGAGTATCATAAGTCTAAGAGATAAAAAAGGTCACACCTGCAAGATGGACAGTACAGGTGATCCCAAAAAAACCAACAGAATATTTCATCCCATATATGTCATACTCAGTGTAAAACTGAGAGATCACAAGGATCTTGCTCTCTTCTTCAATGTCCAACATCCAGTGAGGACCTCATCTGTCTGTTTGCTGCTGATCCTGAAGGGGTTCTACAGGAAAGCTGGAGAGGGGCTATTCGTAAAGACTTGTGGGAATAGGACCAGGGGGAATGGGTATAAACTGGAGAGGGGCAGATTTAGACTGCACATTAGGAAGAGTTTCTTCACCATGAGAGTGGTGAGGCACTGGCACAGGTTGCCCAGGGAGGTTGTGGCTGCCTCATCCCTGGAGGTGTTCAAGGCCAGGTTGGATGGGGCCTTGGGCAGCCTAGGCTGGTGGAAGGTGTCCCTGCCCGTGGAAGGTGTCCCTGCCCATGGCAGGGGGGTTGGAACTAGATGATCTTTAAGGCCCCTTCCAACACTAACTATACTATGATACTATGATCCCCGATCTGCGCATTACTGAATGCAGTGAATCTAGTTCTTGAGCCCAGCTTCCTCCTGCCACTCACTTTTTTTGCCTGCTCTGCAGCACCTGTAGTGAAGTATAGTCATCAAAGGATGGGGGGCACAATTTCATATATCTGTATATATTTTGTTATTTTCTTATTAATAGTAATTTCTTCATTATAAATATTATTATTTCATTAAGGCTGTCTTAGCTTTATTTTCCAACCCATTAGTCTCATCCTCTCATTTCCCTTTTCCCTTTCTCAGGGGGTGGGAAAGGGAACTGGGAGCCCAACTGTTGAGTTTTAGCTGACAAAATTTGCCAGGTCTGTGCTAAACCATGACACCAGTAGATAGTATTTCACGTAAGTGGAGGTTCACTTTTCATGCTTTACAAGAAAGGGATTAATTGAAATATTAGCTTCAGATTTTTACCAAACAGTCATGCTGCATAGAACAATAAATCTCAGCCTTTGATATGAAAAGTACCATTCATCAGTTCTGTCAAAGAGTTTCCAATATATTTTGTCACTGTAAGAACAGAATTAATGTGGCTAAATCTTGATTAGAGTTCAAGCTGGCCAGCACTGTGAAGGACAACAAAAAAGGCCTTTTAAAATATGTTAATGACAAAAGGAAGATCAGCGATAATACTGGTCTGTTATTTGATGGGGTCAGCAACCTCACAAATAGAGGCGTAGATAAAGCAGAGATATTTAATGCCTTCTTTGCCTCTGTCTTCAACACCAATGATGGGTCCTGGGACACCTGGAGCCCTGTGTTGGAAAACTGGAAGCAGGATAAACTCCCAGCAGATTCTGAAGTTTTTTCAGACTTACTAGTCCAGCTGGATGTACATAAATCTGTGGGGCCTGATGGGGTTCATCCTAAGGTGCAGGAAAAGCTGATCAATGTCATCACAAGACTTCTCTCCATTATTTTTCTCTTGTCTTTGGAGTCTGGAAAGGTCCCAGTTGACTGAAAGCCAGCTAATGTTGCCCCAGCTTTCAAGACGGTTAAGAAGGAAGTCCTTAGCCTCACTTCAGTGCCCGCTAAAATTTAGGAGAAGGATCTTCTGTGAATTCTTGAAAATGCAGTCATTGGTCATAGCCAGCACAGGCTCACAAGGGGAAACTTAGGACAAGGTCACCCATTTAGTTGGTAAAGGAAAGCCGGTAGATATAAGGTGTTTTAGATTTCAACAAATCTTTTGATACTGTCTCTCACAGCAGCATTCTGGACAAAACCTCCAGCATTCAATCTGACAAATCCTAAATATCTTGGGTAAGCAGCTGACTGACAGATCAGGCTCAAAAAGTTATAGCAAATGGATTTACAAAAGGCTGATGGACAGTCAGCAGTAGGATACACCAGGCCTCAGTTTTAAAGCCAGTTTTATTCATTGTTTTTATAAATGATTTGGACACAGGAATTGAATGTACAGACAGATACTAAACTAGGAGGATCTGTATATTCCCTCAGGGGTAGTGAGTTTTTGCAGAGAGGTCTTGATGGGCTAGAGAACTGGGCAATCACCAACCATATGAAATTTAACAAGAAGAACTACCTGATTCTGTACCTGGGATGAGGGAATAAAACTGGGGGACAAGAGACTAGAGAACATCCCTGTGGAAAGAGATTCAGAGCTTTGGGTGGATGGCAAGTTGAGTATGATTCAAAATTGTGCCCTGGCATCCAACAAAGCCAATTGCATCCTGGGATGCATCAAGAAAAGCATAGCTAGCAGGTCAAGGGTGATGACTGTCCCACTCCATCCACTCTACTCAAGGTACAACCCTGCCTCAAGTACTGTGTGCAGTTTTGGGCATCAACTATTAGAGTGTGTCCAGAAGAGGGTGACCAAGATTGTGAAGGGTCTTGAGGGAAAGACTTTGAGGAGCCACTGAGGTCACTTGTTTGTTTAGCTTGGAGAAGAAAAGGTTGAGGGTTAACCTCATAACAGTCTACAGCTTCCCTCAAGTGGACAGCAGAGGTGGAGGTGCTGATCTGCTCTGGTGTCCAGAGCTACAACCCAAGGAAATGGGAATGAAACAGCATCTGGGCAAATTCAGATTGGACATTAGGAACAAGTTCTTCACTGACAAGGTGGCTGGTCCCTGGAGGAGGATCCTCAGGGAAATGGTCATGGCACAAAGATTGTCAGAGTTCAATGAATGTCTGAATGATGCTTTTAGTTAGTGGTTTGGTTTTAGATAGTCTTGAGAGGAGCCTGCAGTTGGATTCAATGATCTTTATGAGTCCCTTCCAACTTGACATATTCTGTGATCCTATGATTCTAATGGAAAAAAATTTAGGGACAGATTGGGATCACAGTATCATTTAGGACTAAAATAGAATGAAAATAATTTTGTATAATATATATTCCACAAGACAGCTCATTGATAAAGTCCCAAGTTTCATTACACATAGCAATACTTGCACCCCAAAAATCTAATACAAGGAAATTATCTGCTTTTGTGATATTCCATTTCTCAGGAATTTGCTACATAATATAGGGTTCCATACCGCCTCTCAGTATTTTCTCTTTTCATCTGAATTCTACAACAAAATGAGTTCTGTAGCTGAATTTCCACTGGTGATTTCTTTTCCATTCCTTGTTCTAGAATCATTAACCTCGGTCAGAAAAAAAAACATAGTAAAAATAAGCTAGCCTACTATTAGTGAAAATTGAATATTTATTTCTTATACTCTTAAGAGACCCTCACTGTAGATTTGAGAGCAGAATCAGCCCTTGAATTAAGGCCATCCAGGCACAGGGCAGCTAAAGAGGTGAAAACCTCCGCAGTGATCTTTGGCAAACTGCTGAGGCAAGCAGATTTGGTGCAGTGAAACACTATCACAGTGCACAGGGAGAGTTCCCTGAGCTGGGGGAACCTCAAGGGGAGCCAAGAGAGCTGCCACAAGACCACAGATCACACGACAGAGGCTGATGAGGCCTGAAGCAATGGCAGCCAAGACCCCCACACATATAAAAGAAGCCGTTAGGGAAAGCCAGCAACTGAGAGTGCTGCCACCACAGCAGGCAAACAGGGCATGGTGTGTCAGAAAGGGTGTGGCACAACACATGGTGGTTTGCACCAAAGGACATACAGGAAGAGTTCTGACACTCTGCCGACTTGATCAGGGAGCAGCAGAATACAACCAGCAGAAAGTCACAGCGTCTCTAAACTCTGTGCCCACCATGACTGACGCGGCTCTCTAAACAGAGCTCTGGTGAGGCAATGCTACTACACAGGCATCAGCCTGTAGGGTATGGGCTGCTCTTACAACAGTATTGGATGGCAGCAGAGAGCACACCTGTGGGAGGTGCACCTAGAAGAACTTCTTTGCCTAGTAACAGAGCTCAGAGTGGAGGTGATTAGGTTGAGGAGTATCAGGAACTCCCAGAGAGCAACAGACTACTGAAATCGTATCCTACCTTTGCAAGACATGCTCAACAGGCAGACTAGGCACATTTTAATGGATTATTCCCTGTCCTTTCTCTACCTGGCTGAACGTGTTGACATAAAGCATAGGGTAATGGCGACAAGTTCCTGCCCATTGCAGCAGGCGTGTCTTCTCTGTGACTACCTCACCCTCCCAGAGGTATGAGACTCTGCAAGTGAAACTGAGCAATAGTGGGGACTATAGTAATTCAGTTTGGCGGTGTTGCTGGGTTAAGTCAGCCTATGCCTTGGGTCAAAAATGCTTCTCTAAAGAAACAAAAAATGTGTCATTGTCATAGTTGCCCTTTCTGAAGGCAACAGAAGGCTCAATATGCAGACCAGACTTTCTTCCTAAGGAAGTCTTCTGCCTCCCTGGGGCCCAAGTTAAAGATATGAAGAGAAAGTTTCCTGCCCTGCTATGGCCCCTGGATTATTGTCCATTATTGATTTTTTTTTCATGTAGGCAGTGATGAAATTATAACGAGAAGTCTGAGGGCAATCGAGAGAGATTTCAGGGCCTTGGAATGACTGGTTAAGGGATCAGGAGCATAAGTAATCTTCTCCTCTATCTTTCCAGTTGCAGGGAAGGATGAGGAAAGAAACAGAAGGAACCAGCAGATCAATACCTGGCACCAAGCTAGGTGTCACTTGCAGAAATTTTGATTCTTTGATCACAGACCAGTCCACGTGACACCAGCCTTGCTGGCAACAGATGAGGTACACTGTCAAAAATGCAGGAAAGGATTTTTGAACAGGAGCTAGCAGGGTTTGAAAGAGCTTTAAACTAGATTTGAAGGGGGACAGGTAGAAAAAAAAAACCCAAAACAGGCTCACTAGAGAGAAACCTGGGGACAGAACATCAAAGTATGTGAGATGGTGTGCTAGTTTTGGTCTACTGTCTCAGTGGAAGCAGGAGTTATAAAGCCATGTGGCTGCAAAGTCACAAGGGTTATTGTTGTGCTAGAAGTCACCAAAGTGCCTCAGAATGGTCATATAGGAATTAGGGGTTCTCCTCCTAAAAATGTGGTGGGATCGACAGACCACCTGAAGTTCGTCTACACCAATACACACAGCATAGCAAACAGGAGGAGCTGAAAGCCATTGTGCAATTGGAAAACTATGAAATAGTTGCCATCATAGAAACATGGTGGGTTGACTTACACAACTGGAGTGCTGCATTGAACGGCTACAAACACTTTGGAAAGGACAGGCAAGGAAGGAGAGACGGAAAGCTAACCCTGTATGTTAAGGAGTGGTTTGACGCCTAAATCTTAGCAATAGTGATGATAGGGTTGTGTTTTTATGGGTAAGAATCAGGGCAGAAGGCCAACAAGGCAGATACCATGGTCGGAATCTCTTACAAACCGCCTAACCAGGATGAAGAGGCAGACAAAATATTCTTTAAGCATCTGGGAAGTATAAAATCAATACACCTTGTTTTTGTGGAAGACTTCAGCTTAGCAGATGTCTGCTGGAAACACGGTACAACAGAGAGGAAACAGTCTACAAGGTCCCTGATGTGTGTGGAAGAATACTAAACCTAAACAATTCTAATTAACGCAATGTCTCAGAAAATGTAGTAGCCATGAGTCATGCTGGATAGTACTCTTTTGAATTTTCTGTATGACAAACTTTGTATTATAACCTAAGTTATGTTACAACAAAAAAATTGCGTTGTGGTATATTATCAGTCACTTCACTGCTCATTAAGGAAATCTCTACTCGCTTCACCATCCTTGGTAAGGTTTGTATTTTTTATTAATATTATACTTTCTGGTTTACTTGTGTTGAGCATTTTTATGATCCAGGACTTTGTGACACATTTATTATTGCTCAAAGAGGTTATAAATCCTTTCTGAATCATATGAAAACTATCTTCTGTTAGAGTAAGAGAGAAAATAAAAGCTTCAGAATCTCTTTGTTCTGTTTCTTCGACTAATGCTAATGCAGTCTTGTTAAACCAAAATCATGTCCATTAACTGATTCTTACAGCTTTTCTTTCTTCTTCTTACCTTTTTTTGGCCACCAGTCTGTCTTAACAATATATTTCTTATAACACCAACACAGATGTATAGAAAAATGTAAATAAAATCTTTGAAACTATCAAACTAAATGCTTGAGATTTCAAATACATGCTAAAACTCTGTACAAACAGTAAACATTAATAAGAAGAGTGTTAAATCAGCTGAACGTCTTCAGGCATGGTGACATGCCATAAAATTAAAGATATGGAGAAAATAAAGAAAGTCTGAAGAATATCAGACCTGGAATAGACTGTGATGAAAGGCATTTTGCAAATGAGAGCACTCCAGTCAGACAACTCTCATTATATAAGATTATTCATTGTGAGCCAAAGCGTCATAATGTGTTCAAAAGACAATGCACTGGATTTATAAAGGAATATTTTCAGCACTTTGTAGCTAAATATAGAGAATAGCTTGTTGATACTAAATCATAAAGGACTAATTTGGTCATGTCTCACAGAGCATCTGTATGAGACATTAATTATGCTCTTCACATGCTATTCAGAAGCCAGTGGTAAAAAACTTGAAAACCTAGAGTCACAAGAGCTTCCCCAGAATTGAAGTGTGCTCTATAGTAGGCACAGTTCTGTCAAAAATAGACTCTCTTCAAAAAGAAAGAGATCACAATCTCCTCGAGTTAAATTTTCTTTCTAAGGGGCACTGAGAGCAATGGAAAAATATGGTGATCCTTACAGGGAACAGATCATCATCTTTCAGTCTGGCTAACGAATGACAGGGGAATAGATCTGGGCACACATCCAGTGCTTTCTTCTGTGTGTATTGGCACACATTTTTACATGTCTTCACTACAATTGCTTTCATGCTCCTGCCTGCAGAAACATTTGAAAAAATTAGTGAATGTTGAGCAAATATTAATGTTATGAAAGAAACATGAAGGGTGATTTCATAAAGTTGCCTGGTTGATGGTTCCTCTTCTACTCAAGAAATTAAGTTTCATTAAATCTGAGAGTAAAAAGATGCCATGTGTCCTAAATTGTTTACTCAAAATTAGACAATATAAGGTATGGGCTTAATAAATAAGACAGTATTTAAGACATAACTGTTAAGTATCTTACTGTTAAAAAAAAAAAAAAAAAAAAAAAAAAAGAGGAGGGGGCAGCAAAGAAGAGCAGGAGAACCATAGAAAAGAGACATGGACATCCTGGGCATAGTAGGACTAAGTCTACCATAGGGCCATGAAGATCGTTAAGAGTCTGAAGTATCTTTTGTATGAGGAGAGGCTAACACTCTTTTGTATGAGTGTTTAGCCTGGAGAAGAGAAAGCTTGTAAAAGGCAAAGGAGAAAGAGACAGACACTCTTCAGTAGTACCCAAGGACAGGACTAGAGGCAATGAAGACAAATTGAAATACAGGAAATTGCATTTAAACTTAGGAAGAAACCTTTTCTGAGAAAAGGTGGTCAAGCATGGGAACAAGTTCCTCAAGCAGATTCAAAATCCACCTGGACAATTTGCTTTGCAACCTGTTGTAGCTGACTTTGAACATGGTAGTTGGATGAGAGGATCCCCAGAAGTACTGCCCAGTTTCAGGGATTCTGTGAGTACGATTGCATCAGAGCTACCAAATTTCCTGAAATAATAAAAATTAGGCCAAAGTAGACAACAGATATATTGTTGGAAATTAATGTCCATGAAGAAATGTATTAACAGGGGCTTATCTGTAAGGAGAAGCAGTATGTAGTCTGCTCTGTTGTGTTGTACTGGAAACATGGTGTAGGACCACTACATTGTATAAACTTATGCTATGGTTTTAGAATCTCCTAATAAGTGGTGACTAAACATAGATGTCAGGAATTATCTTTAGAGGTTGTTCTATAAAAAATTATGTGTCATGAGAGTTCTTTCAATTTATTTTAATTTATTTCAACTGAAACAATACATGAAGAAGGTTCTATTTTCACATAGTTCTCAGCTCCAGCTCCTCAAACTGAATATTCCTTTTTCTATTCAATAGTTCCCAGCAACAAAAAAAAAAAAAAGAAAGAAAAAAAGAAATAATGAAAATAGTAAAAAAAAAAATCAGGCAAACAGGATAATTTGCCTGTTATAATTTTTTTCCAAATTACTAGTATTTTACTGCCTATATTTATATTTGGTTTTGTCTGCTACTGTTTAGACTGTAGTTTTGGTATAATTTCATTACATAAAGAATACTGTGCAGAAAACCTATTTCACAGAATCATAGAATTAAAAAATCTCTGAGGTGACAAGGAATCCATGGAGATTCTCTAGTCCAACACCTCTGTTCAAGCAGAGTCATCAAAACAGGTTACCCAGGGCTATGTCCAGTCAGGTTTTTAATCTCCCCTAAGTGTGGTGACTCCACAACCTTTCTGGGTGGTTTATCCCAGAGTTTGACCACTTCTACAGTAATAAAGTGTTTTCTTGTGTTCAGATTGTATTTCATGTGTTTTAATTTGTGCCCATTGATGGGATTCCTCACGAGGCTTCTCCGGGCTGAGCAGTCACAGTTCTCTCAGTTTTTCCTCAAATTAAAGATGCTTCAGTCCCTTCATTATTTTAGAAGGCCTTTGCTGGACTCATTCCAGTCCATTCATGTCTTCTTGTACTAGAGAGTCCAGAGTTGAACCAAGACCTTCAGAAGTGTCTCAATAATGCTGAGCAAGATCACCTCACTCAACCTGCAGGCAAAGCTCATCCTTATGCAGCCCAGGATGCTGTTGACTGTCTTTGCAATGATGGCATGTTGCTGGCTCACAATCAGCTTTTTGTTTACCAGGGCATCCAAGTCGTTTTCTGCAAAGCTACTTTGCAGCCAATTGGCCCCTAGTCTGTACAAGTGCCTAAGGTTATTCCTTTGCAGGAGCAGAACTTTGAATTTGCCTTTGTTGAATTTTGGAAGACTACTGTTTGCCCAATTCCCCAGTCTGTCCAGAACCCTCTGAATGGCAGTGGACCTATCTGGTATATTAATCATACTTCCAAATTTTATATCATCTGCAAATCCACTGAGGCTGCATTTGATCCCATCATCTAGATCATTAAGCAAGATGTTAAATAGCAGTTCAATCAATATCAAGCCCTAGGGTACATCACTGGTCACTGGCCTCCCATAGGACTTTGTGCAACTAATCACAACCCTCTGGACCCAGCTGTTCAGACAGCTTTCAATCCACTTCACTGTACACTTATCTAACCCTAACTATCTAATGGGAGACAGTGTCAAAAGCTTTACTAAAATACAAGTGGAAAACACACACTGCTCTCTTGTCATCCACCAAGGCAGTTGCCATAGTTATCAGGTTTTTCAAGTATGATTCCCCTTTCATAAATCCTTTATGAATATTCCAGGTCACATTCTTGTCCTTCATGAGCGTAAGGAACAACTTCTTTATTTGCGTTTTGTCAGTATGTCTTAAACTTTCTCTGGGTGCAAGTCTGCGTGTGCTTGGGACCTTTGTGCAGCTTGGAAGTGGCAGAAGAGAGAGGGGGATGTGCGGGAAAAGGTTCTGCCTTCACCCACACACGCCTGCAGCTGGGCTCAGAAGAGGCAGGAATGCCCCTGACTGCACATGCACGCCCAGGGTGTTCATATGGAGGTTAATTCTGGCAAGGATCTCTTGAGCTGCCAGTGACCCCTGAAGCCCCAAGCCCAAATTCAAGAATTTTCCTAAAGGAATTTCTGTGTATACACCAGTTTGAGAACTTTCCACACAGAGAAGCAGCATAGGTGCAATGAGACCACTCCTCACATTCTAATAGGGGACAGAGCTCCACTACAAATAATCCCTGCAAAGAAGCACACATACATGTACTCTCTGCTCTGTAGACCATATTTCTTAAGGAAACTGCTGTTGGACTTCATTGAAGTAGTAATTATTTTATATTATACTTCTATTTTCCCTGCTACTTCTTCCTCTGTCTCAGCCTTAGTCTCTCCTTATCCTCTCTCCTTATTCTATCACATCTTTTTTTTTCTTGGCACTTTCCGGTGCATTTGTTTGTGTCTCAGATCTTGTTGTAAAGTATGTGCAACTTTGACGGTGTTCAAAGTACAGTCTGGGATCTGTTTTGTTACTTTGAATGTCTTCAAAGTAAATATGGGAATTCTGAGTATACCCTGGAAGTGATTTGCCGTCATTCCAAACTGCCATACAAACATACAAAATAAACGTAGCCCTTCGTCCTGCCGAGCAGGTCTGTCGGGGCTGGGCCATAAAAATGGATTTGGTAATTATTTTCAGGCTTATTTGCTCTATCATTTTAGCATGGATTAAGCTGGGACTGACAGACTTGTACTTCTGCAGATTCTCCTTCTTGCCTTTCTTGAAGACTGTCAGGAATGACATTTTCTTACTTTTAATCTTCAGGAACCTTTCCCAGTCATCATGACCTTATAAAGATAATCAAGAGTGGCCTCGCAGAGGCATCAGCCAACAGTCTCAGCAGTTGTGGGTGCATCCCGTTAGGCCCTGTGAATTTATCTATGTTCAGATTTTTCAAGCACTCCCGAGCCTGATCCTCCTCTGCCAAATGCGAGTTTTCCTACCCAGTGTCAACTGTATATATAAGTAATTATTTCCTTCCATAAATTCTTAGTAACGAATTATTTATCAAACACAAAATTTAACCACTAAATTATAAAAATCAGTTCAATTGCTCTAGAAAAGTTGTACATAGTGTTGACAGCCAACATATAGGAAATACAGTATTATTTACTTTTTCTTAACAGATTCTTTTAATTTTTCAAAATAATACTGGGAAATTTTTTTTAAAATCTAGGACTATAAGATGGGGTTTTGTTTGATTTTTTATTTATTTTTAATTTGAGATAAATAACATTAGATTATAGTGTAGTTCTTGAATATGTGAAAACCTGTGATTATAAATAAAAATGCAGTAGGCTATCATGTCATCTGATGTCATCCTAAACAGAAAATAAACAACACAAAGATATGCTTAAACTAGCTTTATATAACTTCCTTGAGAAACTCTTTAAAAGCAAACCTTAAAAAGATGATATCAAGCCACATTATGTCATATTTATATTTCACCATTAATTAGAAGTGACTGATAAGCACTGATACTCACTAGCCAGTGATAATCACTCATCTGAGCTTTTCTTAACACCTGTATGACAAAGTCTTTTAATATCTAGGCCAAAATAAAAATGTTCTATGACAGTTAAAGAAAGTCAATTTTATTTTACTTTTAAAAATCAAAATGTTAGATTAAGAATATTTATAATGCACATGTCTGGGGAAACATTTGCAGCTGATAGTTTATGTTAAAACCAAATAGGATTTTGTTATAAATCTTGTTTAAATTCTGAAAAGCTCTACTCTCATTTCAGTATGCCAGAAGTCTAAAAAAATGCATTGAAATGAATCTTTGGGGCATGTTCTTTTCTCAGACACCATCTGTCAGTGAAGTTATTGGTTCAGAATGAAAGTTTCTTCCGATTTACATTAAGTTAATTTCAGATATTTATGCATAATAGAATCAGAATTATAGAATCATAGAATAACTTGGGTTCGAAGGGACCTTAAAGATCATCTAGTTCCAACCCCCTCTGCCATGGATAGGGACATCCCACTGGATCAGGCTGTCCAAGGCCCCATCCAACCTGGCCTTGAACACCCCCAGGGATGGGGCAGCCACAACTTCCCTGGGCAACCTGTGCCAGTGCCTCACCACTCTCATGGTGAAGAAATTCTTCCTAATGTCTAGTCTAAATCTGCCCCTCTCCAATTGATAGCCATTCCCCTAGTCCTATCACCACAAGCCTTTGTAAAATTTCCCTCTACAGCTTTTCTGTAGCCCCTTCAGGTACTGGAAGGTCGCTATATGGTCTGCTCGGAGGCTTCTCTTCTCCAGGCTGAACAAGCCCAACTCTCAGCCTGTCCTCATATGGGAGGTGCTCCAGCCCTCTGATCATTCTTGTAGCCCTCCTCTGGAATCATTCCAACAGCTCCATATCCTTCTTATGTTGAGGATTCCAGAACTGGACACACTACTCCAGATGAGGTCTCCCAAGAGTGGGATAGAGGGACAGAATCACCTCCCTTGACCTGCTGGCCACGGTGCTTCTGATGCAGCCCAGGATACAGTTGGGCTTTTGGGCTGCGAGCACACATTGATGGCCCATATCGAGCTTCTCACCCCCCAGCACAAGTAAGTTCTTCACTTCAGGGCTACTCCCAATCCATTCTCTGCCCAACCTGTACTTGTGCTTGGGATTGACCTGACCCAGGTGCAGGCAGAACAGGTCGAGGAAGATGATTCTGCCCCTCTACTCTGTTCTTATGAGACTCTGTCTAGAACACTGCACTTAGTTCTGGAGTCTTTAGCACGAGAACAACATGGATCTGTTAAAGCCAGTCCAGAGGATAGCGATGAAGATGATCAGAGGGCTGGAGCACCTCCCCTATGACGATAAAATGAGAGAGTTGGGCTTATCTAGCGTAGAATAAGAGAAGGCTCTTGGGTAACCACACAGCAGCCTTCCAATACTTCAGGGAGCCTACAGGAAGGATGAGGAGGGGCTCTTTGTTGTGATCGGTTGGGGGGTAACAGTTTTAAGCTGAAAAAAAGATACATTTAGATTAGATATTCGGAAGAAATTTTTTAATTTGAAGGTAATGAGGTACTGGAACAGGTTGTCCAGAGAAGTCTTGGAAGCCCTATCCCAGGAGGTGTTTAAGGCCAGGTTCAATGGGGCTTTGAGCAACCTGATGTAGTGGGTGATGTCCCTGCCCATGGCAGGGGAGTTGGAACTAGGTGATCTTTAAGGTCCTTTCCAACCCAAATCATTCTGTGATTCTATGATTCACACCTTTCTACGTGTAGTGTTAATCTGATTATTCTAATCCTTATTAATAATTGCAATACAATTTATTGCAACAAATATTACTGATAAAAATGTTCCCCTTCAAACAGAATTGAAACCCACTCAAAAATATCAACATAACTTTCTTCAATGGCCGTTTACTGAAATATTTCTCTCTGCAACCTGTTCAAAGGAGCCCGTGCTGGACAGGTTTTCTGATAGGACCTGTGGCCTGTGAGGTACCCATGCTGCACCAGTACATTCCTGAAGAACTTTATTCTGTGCAAGTGACCTCATGCTGAAGCAGGTAAAGATGAGGAGGAGGAATGAGTGGCAGAGACAAAGTGTTATGAACTGGCTGCAACCCATTTTCAATCCCTCTATGCAGCTTGAAGGAGAGAAAGAAGTAGAAAAGTCATGAGTGAAGTTAAGCCTTCCCTCAGGGAAGAGGAAGTAGTTTTAGTTTTGTTTTTATTTCTCACTGTCCTATTATGTTGCAAATAATTGTCAATAAATTAAATCAATTTCCCTAAATCGAGTCTGATTTGTCCATTATGGTAACTGGAGAGTGATATCCCGATCCATATTTCAGCCCATGACCTTTGCCTTTATATTTTCTTCCCCTGCCCAGTTAGGGGTAGTAGATAATGGAATGAGAAAGCAGGTTGTTGGGCACCTGGTGGCCAGCCATATCAAACCACCACACCCATGCTTATATTCGAGGAGCAGAATAGACATATCCTAACCACAGATACAAAGATAAAAACACAAGAATGCTGTTATTCTGCACTAAAGAAAAGGCCTCTAGAAGGCCAGCTAGCAGGATGAGCAGCAAAGATGCCTACAGACCAGCTTGTCTTAAGTAACTTCATTTATAAAACTGTCTGACTTCGAATAGCTGGTTGTGAGTGCATAATCACATCCAAATCACTGCCTCTGACTTGATCCTTCTTTTTCCCTGCATGTTTCTTCCTCTCCCCTAAAAACCTCTTTCTTTCCCCTGTAGACTTAAATTTGCAGAGCTGGGTATTAGACAGCCTCAGGTGTTCCACCAGATTTAATACAAGTCTTCCAGGAACTTCTGCTGAAGACATCACAAACTGTCTTTGCATTCCTAGCTGGCAGTAAAGACAAATCTTGCTGAAAGCAGGGAGCCCAATTAGAGTTATACAGGTGTTGCTGAAGTTTCTGAATGTCTCAGGAAGGCAATCAACAAAATATGAATATAAGACAATGCTCACTAAGCAATATTAAAATTTTCTTAAATATCACATACAGAAACTCTGACACATATCAGTAAGATGGAACTTCTTCCACATCTGTACTTGCTGCCTCCAAAACATGTAGGTGGCAATGTTAAAATGCACCATCTTTGTTAAAACGCATGCTGTCTGCGCTAATGATAAATACAACAGTGTATTTATGTCAGATACCTTATTAAATCTGGTTTAACTTGTCTGTACTGTCTTCTCTCTTCTCTCTCTGAACCTATGATGTGGTTTTCTTATTCCAAAATTTATCTTATTTTTCCTCAAGATTTACTAGGAAGAATACTTCATGAATGAACCAGAAAAATTGTTTGAAGAATTTGCATCTTGCATTTAAACAAGAAGCTTCTTTGGTTTTGTCACCTTTGATTGTGATCAGATGCCCGTAAAGATTATTTCCTCTGTTATGGGTAACTGCTTTGTTCACGCTCCAAGAATTATTCAAAGTATGTTTTATGACAGGATAGAAATGATGATTTTAATGTTGTACTTAAGTAGAAAATACTGAATCAAGCCAATTTTACTTCATTAGGTGTCAGGAATCTCAGTAATGTTTTAAATTACCAAGGAAAGTAAGCAAAAAAAATTGCTTTTAATATGCATTAACAGCCACACTGACTATGTAAACAACTTAAACAGAGATAATGCAAGGAAAAGAAAGAAAAAAATACAAACAATAAAACTTGGGAAAAGTCAGAAAGTGTAGACGAAAGGTTTAACACAAAATAACACCAAAAAAAAACAAGATTGAAAAGACCTATCACATTTACATTAGATATCAATCACATAGTGAAGAACAGACATTTTCTCATAGGAGTAAAGTCAGGTAGTGATTTTTTTTTGTAGATTTTTCTTCTTAGACTACGGTATTATTTGTCATGGGAAAGACATCATCTTCTAAGAGAGGTACCCCATCTTCTCTGATCTTTTACTGTCCAGATATAGTTATGGGTGTACCATTCTGAAAAAAATGTGATTAATTGTAGGAACTTAATGTATTTTTATTTTGGCTGTTTTGAAAACTAAATCAGCTCAAAGAACACCACAAATGATCAAAAGCAGAGACTCACGAGAAGTCAGTTGATGAACCTGACTAGTAAAACTAGTAGTAAAACAAAAGCAGACTGCATACTGGCTGCAGGGAGCAACAAATTGTCAACCTTGACTGAGTTTTTATCCTTGTTTGAGGAAAAAGGACATGTTGGACAAATGCCTGCCCTTATTGGTTTTGTCAGCATCTCATCTAGTCTCATTCTCATGTCAAAGCTCTGTTCTTGTTTCTGCTCCCCTGTGTATCCAGTATAGCATACTGGAGTCTCTTTATAGAGCTAGCAGATAGACAGGTAGCCATCAGATGCCGTCTCTACTCGAACAGCCATCTGGTTTCTCTGTTTCCAGATGCTGGAAAACACTTAACTTTATATTTTCTTGCACGAAAAAGAACCAGTGGAATTAGGAATCCATAGGAGCTTTATTACTCAAGAAGAAGTAGTCATGGAGAAAACGTAAGGACAGAAAGAGATATACAAGGCAAGAGGGGCAAAAATATGAATGACATAATGACTATCCAAGTAGGAAAAGGACCTGAGATCTCATGGGAACAGCAACATAACACTTCTTTACATATTGATCATTTCTCTATTACAGAACAATTCTGACAGAGATATCAGTCAAGATTCCAGAATTAAAAGTCCCTAAAGATCTATGCACGCAAAATATTTGAAAGACAGCAATGCCCACAGGCAGAGAAGGCAACAGAAAGGATGAAGATTAAAAAAAAAAAAATCACAAATATTTTTGGTGTCCAGTACTGGGCTCTTTGTTTCTGTATAGACTACATTGATTCACTGCTATCTCTGCCCAATTTCATGGTTCATTGTCCTTGCTAAAAGAAGACTGGTTCCGACTTCATTGTCCTATACAAAAGGTCAGTCCATCTTTCCAAAGATAACAAACGGCCATTAGCCCTTACTTTGAGTACAAACACTAAGGATACTGGCAGATGCACCGTGTGGAGCAATTCAAATCTGTTACATTTGTCCTCTACCAGGATGGTCTGTAGTTGCTAAATGTATATTTACTATCACTGTCAATCCTAGTTCTCTTAAGCAGATGATGGGCAGACTTAGCCTAAAAGCAAGCCAACATTATTTTATAGTTTGCCTTCTGTTTCTACTCTACTTTTACATCTTCTGCGACACAGTGTATATTTTGGGATAATGTTGGTATAGGGATAGCGCAGCATTTTGTTGCCTGAGACTGGGTCACTAAGGTATAATGGCTATTATTGTTGTAGAACAGAAAAGTGTCAGGGATGGTGTTTCTGAAAGTGGTTCAGATATACCAGTAATAACTGAGGATCTTGGACTATTTTAAGAAATAGAAAAAAAAAAAATGGAAAGAAAGACTACTGTTGCCTTGGAAATCTTTTCTCTTTTCTCTTCTTGAAAGACACAGACGGACTGCATTACAGAATTGATGCACATTTGGAAAGCACACAAGAGAATAGTACCACCACAGTGTGGACACAAGAGGCACAGGAACGTCTCTCCACATACATTTGTTTGTTCAATGAATAATCTGTTCTTTTCTGTGTATTTTGCATTGGACTTTCCAACATGACCTATCTCCTTTTGGAAAATGTTCTAGTAGCTCGTCTTTTCTTACTTTAATGTTTCTATGATTCTGTCCTAGAACAATTCTTGGGTAGTAGAGAATAGTATTATGTCTCTCATCCTCTCATTTTTCATCTAGTATGATTAAATAACATCATGTGTTGGGGACAAAATAAGTAGCATTTTGCCACAAAGAAGAAAGTAGAAGAATAATGTCAGAGTTGTTTTCTGTAAGGAAAGAAAAAAAAATTCTCATGGGCCAAAATGGAAGAGTGTTTTAATAATATCAGATTCTTCCACTGACGTTTCAGTTTTTGTCATTGTACTCTATATACTGTTTTCAAACCTTTGGTGTGCCAAGATTACACAAAATTACTCCATCCCCAAAAATATGTAGAACATATGGAATAGTAAAGGCACTGCTGTGTGGTTTCTAAAGAAAACAAAATAGCAATGTTTTTAAACCGAGTGATGTCAGACATGGCCACTTGGCACCAATTCTGCATTTTAGTACTTGCTCCACTGAATGCATTACTGAATACACTGTAATACCAGTAAAATCAGAAAACAATCATGCTTCTGGGGAGAACCAATAATTAACTAGTGGGAGTTGAAGTGTAACTCCTTGGACATATGAATTTGCCTGCTTAGGAGATTGAATTATTTTATGTGAAATGATTTTTCAATGGAAATTATTTTTTTAATGATTTGTATGAATTCCACACTTCAGGCAAATGTTCTCATTATAGTGAAAGGATTTGATCTGGGATAGAGAAAGAATCACGTTCATGTACTTATTATATGTGATTAGGTAAGTTGTGATGAGGCTTCAGAGCTTAAATAGGAGAAGGATGTATACATACATTCCTGTACTTAGATATCCCTGGAACAGTAGGGGTAGTTTTTAGGAAGCAACTTTGAGGTGTGTGTTATAGTTTGAGTGGGGAAAAAAAAATCTATATTCATAAACAGTGCCAGAATTATTTTTTGACCCACAAGCCTAGAAACAACATGCAACCATACTATTAAACTTCTTTACTCTCCAGATTAGCATGGCCATATGCAAAATAACTTTTGGGAATGAACTGTAGACCCAGCTAACTCTCAAATTATGCTCAGATTTCCTTGGAAGACTGCAAGTCAGCCTAGGCTGAAACTGCATAAGGAACAAGCCTAATTACTGATAAATTAAATAATTAAGATACATCCCTGTTCCAAATCCTCATACTGCTTAACTAATAAAGATGAAGACTAAGAGACTACTTTCCCTTCATCAATATGACACTGCTTCTTTTAAATGTGTGCATGTAACACCAACAGTAGATGAGCTGAATGAGAAATAACAACACAATATTGAGATCGCTTTTTCAAATTTTGTTTTAAGCAAGGTAAAGTTTGTAAACAGGAAGATAGGAATAGAAAAGAAGATGAAGAGAAAAGATGAATGAACCACAGCACAGATGAAAAGTTTCACACTTAATGTTTCCATCAACCTAAAAAACCCTCCAACCCAGTAGTTTAGAAAATCAAGTACTTTATGTCTTTTTTAATCTATAAAGATATATCAGAGAAATTATCCTAAACAGTGAAGTGTAGAATATATTAGCTCTCTACTACATAGTGATCCAACCTAATATGTTCCCTCTAAAAGCAAGATCTGTGCCTAAACCAATGAAACAGAGAGAAAAATAATCCAGACCACATGGGTGAGTTCGTTTCAGGTTTCCAGACAGACTTAGGTCCTCAGGTCTTACCTAACAACAGAAATGAAGACTGCATAATGAATTGTGGAATGGCAATCTGATTCTGTAAGGAGTACATCGTATGAGGAAAAGAAGCAGGTGATATAACAGTTGGCATAGTACTGAAAAAATCTGGAAAAATGCTACAATAAGATAATCACTTTGAATTTGTAATTGAACTACTTGTTCTGACTTCGTCCTCTTTCATGTTAATTCTTTTGCAGATCCTTGAAGAAAGCGTCACTTTCTCTATGTGTATGGATAAACAAGGCTCTCATTTTAAATTTACATTACTGTGTATTAGTGGACCAATTGCTTGTCTTAGAGTTACAAATGTATTATTATACATTTAAAATTTCAACTATTTTGAGCTTTGATTTCTATATTGAGGTCTTAAAAAGCATCCTAACCCATAAGTGGGAGTGGCAAAACTTGAAAGTATAAGAATAAAATTTTCCTGTTGCTATTATTTTTGTAATGTAACGCACACATAGCTACTGAAATAATTACATTAAAAGAAGTGAGCTGCAGGTATTGCTTCAATCTATTCACATTTTGGCTTGCTATTTCTAGTAGAGGGACCACTGTTCAAAGATAGGATCAATTAATAAAGAGATAAAAAATTCCCCGTGTTTGAAGTTTCTATATTGGCTAGTAGTGCATGTTAACTGCTGAACTGCCTAGACAGAAACACAAGCTCGCAGGTACATGTAAACCACAGTGACCCAGACAAGGGGAAGAAATGGTTCACTATGTCCCCTGTGGGTAAGGTAAAATATAATTTAATTTTCCTTATAAAAGTCAGAACTTCCAGTCACTGCCTGGAAGGACTGGTAATCTGTGGAGGAGGCTGAGAGGGAAAATATTAGGACCAGATGTTTTTTAAGAACAGAATAGACAAATATTAGGCAGGGATTTATAGCTAATACTTTTGAATAACAACAAAGAATTTCTAGAAACACTCTGATATCAAATGATCAATTAGCCCTCACCAGAAATATTTTGTACAAATTTGATAATCCAGGTTCGTGGAACATGCACAGAGAAGGACTACTGGGAAGATTCAGGGAATAGACTATGTTTTTAACAACAGATTAAAATATCTTTGCTTGTTTAGTGCAACAAGCAAATGCTGAGACAAAACAAATAATCTCTACAAAGAAAGTCCAAGTATATATCTCTCCCACTAGAGAAGAAAAGGCATGAGGGAATCTTATCAGAATATATAGATACCTAAGTAAGAAGATGGAGCCAAGCTCTTTTCAGTGGTGTCCGGTGACAGGACAAGAAGCAATGGGCATTTAGTGAAGTGCAGGAGGTCCTATCTGAACATAAGGAAATAGTTTTTTACTTTGAGGGTCACTGAGGACTGGAACAAGTTTCCCAGAGAGGTTAAGGAATCTCCATCCTTAAGAGATAATCAAAAACTGTCTGAACGTGGTCCTGGGTAACTTGTTCTACGTGGCTCTGCTTAAGCAGGAGACTTGGAAAGATGACTTAAAGAGATCCCTTCTAGCCTCAACCTTTCTGTGATACTGTGACATATCTAGAATGAAAAGGAACTATTTCAAGTCATATTATTACAAGATCAAGTGATGGCTTTAAGAAAATTCAGTTGTCTAACATGAAAAAAAGGTTCTGGTATGATCTTCCAGACTGGGCAGTACAAGGAAACAATCTAAATTAATTTAAAATAGAGTTTAACAGCCTTAGGAAATAAACTATTTTAAAAAAGAAAAAAAAAGTCCTCTTTGGATTGGAAATTAAAATATCTAAGTATCATCAAAGGAAATTGTTTGGTTTAGCCATAGTTATACTGCATGAAATCATCATTTGGGATTTATGTTAATCATATATGGAGGCCATAAAATACTTTTTTTTTCTGTATCTTTCACCTTTCTCTGACGTCTTAACAGAAGTGTTCACAGCTAAAGAAAGAATGTATGGAGAGATGTATGATTATCTTCAATAGCATTTAAATTTCTGAAGTCTTTCACTTCTCTCCTAGTAATATACTCAGATTAAAATGTATTATTCATCTCAGGTAAATTTTTGCCTCCCAGACAAGACTGGCAGGATACAATGGAGTGTTTTGATCTATTGTGTATTCCTGGATGTGGTTTGCTTTAGGACCAAGACTGCTCAGGATTTTTTCACAACTTTCTGGCATTTTACAGTTCTGTCTTGTACTATAGTTCTTAACGTTTCTAAAGGATCACAGGCAACATTTTATGGCCCGTAATATATCAAGTAGCTATAGACACCTTCATAATAATCATCTGTTTTGTGTTAGGTCCAATGGCAAAATCTACTGACAGTTCTGTTGTTCCCTCTCAATCTTACATTCCAAGGACGAGTTGCCACTTCTCTGCATTACAAGGACCAGACACATGTCTTCTGTCATCCCCAGCCTATAACTTCCAAGGACATAAATGAATTTCAGCAAACCCAAATTTTGGTCCTCATTCTACAGAGTGCTGCTTTGTGCTGTTGTCTTACATTTCCTTAACCATTAAAACCTGGAACAGTTCTTTATTATTTCTGAGTAACTCATGGAATATTGAGGCTTACACTAAATAAGATCTTTTCGTTAAAAAAGAAGTATTGCTGTTCAGTCTTGAAACGTAAGTACAAATTTCTGTTGTACCAAACCCTACTGACATCACATTGCCCATACATATTTTTTATTCCTTCCTGATCAAAATTGCACAGTCACTATGCTCATCTGTTGTATAAACCCACCTATATTACTACTGTACAGAATGCTTCCGAAGTGTCCACAAGTGTTATCCAGTTAATGAATTTCAAAGTAGTGATTACTAGCTGCCAAATTTAGTAGTATTTGCCAGCAGATTATTTTATAATCGGATTACAGCCACCATACTGATTCTTATGACTGTAGAAATTTTGCTGGTTTTCAGTAACACGAAGCTTATTTTGTGTCTATGATGTACCGAAGTACAGTTAGGCTCAATTTTATATGGGAGCTACATCTTATAATCTTTAAGTATAAGCCATTAATGTCATTCAGAAAGTATCACAGTTTAGTGCTCAACGCAATGTCTGTAAAATGCTATCATCTAATGACTATAAAGCCAATATTGACTTACAGCTCATTGAGCTCATTGGTCATTGAGCTCCATGGGTCATTGACAATACAACAATTTACATCTACCATGACTGTGTCTGGATACATATTTATATCAAGCAGTTTATTCTTACAATCATGTAGAAGATTTAAAAGTGTACTGACTTTAAAGCAGCCTCTGGTAAGGGAATTCACTTTAAAGGTAAAGTGAAATCCTCATCAGAATCTTACAGTGGGAACCTGTTATTATCCAACACACTCTTGCTCCACAAAACAAGAAAGCCATCTTTTAATCAGAACTTTATTTATTGACTAAACAAAGCTTTAAGTTGAGTAGATAGTTGTTGAACCCCCCGGATGGTCTTGCATAACCAACTGTTAAAACTATCTAAAGATTTCATTGGGTTTTTCCTTTTTCTTTCATTGATGTGACAAAAAAGAACAATCTTGTCATATTATCTAAAACCTCAAAAACTTTTTAAGTAACTTCTGGAGGGTTATGCAAAATTCTTACCTTTCGACCTCCTCAAATGTAAGCCAAAGTCATTAATGTTTTTTTGTACATACAGAGATTGTAAGACAATGTGTAGTGACTCTAATAGAAAATGCGGTCTAAAAACTAGTCTACTTACTAAATCACAGGGAACTTGTAGTAAATGATGTCAAAATATCCAGTCAGGATTGTTTTAACATGATTTCAATGGTAACGATAAATATATTTAAATTATGGTGGACAGTTAGATTTTAAAGCAAAAGTCAGACCACAGAAATCATCTTTTTTGCATTGGTTTCTGTGCAGCCAAAATTATGGAAGGTGGTAAAATGTGGAATTACAGTGGAACAACTGAGATCAAAACTTCTGAATTTTTCTTAGGACATGTTTTTGCACTGGTTGAGTGAGTACTGACAAAGCAACTTAACAGTTGAGGTTCCTCTCCCATACATTCTTTTTATTTTACTCTTTTGTTATGGAGGGTTGTCATTTGGATTATATCAGGATTGGCATTAACCAAGTACAATTCTCTGACTTCTAAATAGTTTCTCCATCATTCCTCTATTAATAGTTTATTTTCTTAAGCGTACATTAGTAGTATTTTGCTCAAGTTAACATTTAAAAGCTCAAACATAGAATGTGTACCACCTGTCTAGATAGGCTCCTTTACAGTCTGAAAGGGTACCGTCTTCTGGAATGTGTCCTTATAGTAGGTCTACTCTTTCCTTTGTTCAAGATTATCCATCTTTAACTTAAATATTATACTCTCTTTCCTACTGTCATATTTATACCCTTCAATTACATATCAGTCTTGCTTCATTGATCATACTGAGGTTTCACAGTGCAGGTGTTGTGATATAATAAAATTGCCCTCTATTCTGAAAATCCTCTGTGAATAATAAGTACCTCCAAGGCACAATGAAAATATTAATGGATTATTTCTTACAACACTCTTGGAGGATGGTCAATAAATATTATCACTGTCATTTTATCAGAGGAAAAGATACAGGTGGTCAGTTATTTGCTGAGTTCATTGAACCGAAATGTTCATATCTTCGGATGGTGTGAAAAAGATTAGAATGTGGCCTCAAGTTTTTCAGTTACTGGTTCAAAGCAGTCAGTGACATAGACAAGTCAAGAATATTTTTTATGTAGCAAATTCACAGTCCATTTCATCATACTTCCTCCAAAATGACCCTCCCGTAAGAAAGAAATTTTAAAAGAATAGGAAGAATATGTGATGGGAGGAGGTAAAAAAGATGGATCCAGATTCTCCCCAGGTAATTCTATTTAAGTGTAAGAAAAAGAAAGTACTATGAGCCTGATCAAACATTGGAACAGATTGCCTACACAGGCTCTGGAGACTTCATCTGTGGAGATATGGTCCTGAGCATAATTCTGCTTGAGCAAGAATGTTGAACTAAACAATATCCAGGGATCCCTTCAGCCTCCAAGGTCTGTGATTTTTCTTCCATTATCAGTCTCCACCAATGTTGTTAAACTCTTAATAGGTACATCTTCCCAGGGTGAAGGCAGTTTGACAACCTATGACTTGAAGCATCACCTCCTCCTTTTTTTTGAACCTGTTTCCTCCTGGCTTTATTTAATATCTCTTCAATTTTGTGTTGGAAAAAGCAATGGAAAATCAATCCCTACCTTTCTTCACCACTTGTCCATATTTTCCATGCTCCTCTGACCTTATAAACATAGGGTAAAGATCTCCTTTATCCTATTTCACTCATATTGAAGAGTACTACTTCATTTAGTTGTGGCTTAGTCATTTCTCACATAGAAGTAATTGCATACATTTCCCTTATTTCTCTTCTCTGAAGCTTCCCATTCTAATATAACTTTATTGACATTTAGTAACACATTATGTACATTCATATAATGACCTAATTCTCTGTTCCTTTCAAATAATTTACAGCTGTTTGCTTGTGTTCTACTTCTACTAAATACTGAACAAATTTTCACAAGGAGCAATGTATCTTAATCCCCAGATTTCAGAATAAGTCACAGTAGTTAATTCAAAACGCACCTTTTTGTATGAAAAATATGTTTATCTATTTATTTATGTTGGTTTACATTTATTTATAATAGGTTTCACTTAGTAATGAATTTCTTGCATACCAGTATTGTAAGAACTTTTTGTGGTTCTTCACAGACAGTCCTTGTAGTTACTATCATGAAAAACACAGTATCATCAGAAAATTTGTCATTTCACTGTTGCCAAAGGTCACATCGCCATATCTTGCACAGATTGTGATGGACCTTTCCTGTGAAATCTTTCCACTGTGAAAATTGATCATTTATCCATATGTTCCTTTTTCTGTCTTGTAACCATTCAAGGAACTTCATTCTCATCTAGTGTCTGCTAAAGCTTTTCTAAGATTCTTTCCTTGTCAAAAGCTTGCTGGTAATCTAACAATACATTTCAATGGGATTGACCTTATTCTCAGGCTTGTTGACAGCTTGACAAGGTAAGTGAAGCAAGATTTCATTTTCAAACGCCAGGCTGATTTCTTCCAGTATTTTATATTTACGCACATAACAACTACTTCTGTTCTTCATCTACTGAATTACCTAATACACATTAGTTTTACAGGCCTGTAGGTCACTGCCAAGTCTCACAAAAGCTTTTTTCAGAAAAGCTGCAATTGTGCTTGTAGAGTACATTTTCTACATATAAAGAAATAAATAGTCTTAACTCTGTAACTCGAGCAAGATGGCTGCAAAAGAGCTACAATTTAACAAAGTTCAATACATAATATGAAATTATTAGGTCAAGTGGAACCTTAATGGAGCCTTCAAAAGCCCCAGTGCAGAAATATTATTTGAGTCTCTGACAAGAGACAATCAAAGTTACATTTAAGATTTTATTGCACTTTCTATTTGAGAACTGTTTAAAAAATATTTTATCTGTTCCGGATTTCTAATAACTTGCAATATGCAAGGTGTTATTAATCTGAAGTTAAATGAATTATCACCAGCTGCTTTGCAATTACATATTCTCCTCTCTGATGTCAAACACAGACCATTGCTTTGGATCAATTTCGCTCTAGTTTTCAAAACAGCTAAGCCAAGTTAATATGTAGTCTACAAGGAAGAAGAAGAAAGACAAAAAAAGACACCAGGCTTGACACACATGGTAATACACACATACTAAGCGTCCTCTGATTCATTAGAAAGAGACACAGTGTCCCCAGAAGGCGTTAGCCTACACATCAAATTAAGTCTTGGCACGTTTAGTTTCTCACAAAATGACGGAACAAGAATTCAGTGTCTAGTGTGTTGTAGAATGTCTTGTTAATTCAAACTTTCATTTTGAACATGTACGTTTTGGTGGGCTATTTGGTAATTTGAAAGCTAACTTCTGTTAACTTTCCAGTTTACATTTGGTTAATCACTCTTCTGTTGTGGTCCAAGGTCCTTATCAAGCCTGAGACCTGATTTGTCCATGTACTATTTTAATATACAATAAGAAGCACTTTGTCTTAAAGAGACGATAGTATAAAGAGGAAGATAGTATAAAGAGGGGATAGGAAAATGAAGTTTCAATGAAGAGGGGAATTAACTTCCTGTATCTTAAGCTAGCTACAAACTGAATGTCTGCATACAATTAATCTCACTTAACTGTAGTCCCCTTGAAGTAATCTAACTTAGAATATTTGTCCAGAGTCCTTGTGGTGCCAGTAAAGAGAGATTAAGCTTTTTATAGATACCTACTTACGCTTTTCCCCAAGGCTATGTTCACCAGGAGCAGCTTATTGTGCTCTACTGTTTGCATTTGGTTAATACTTGCCTGGTCATTTGCTTTGGAGGATTAGCTGGATGTACCAGAACTGCCTTTCTGTCAGACTTTTCCTTCTGTAGGAGCCTAGGATTGCCTGTATAGAAGAACAAGAAGACCAAATGGAGTCTATGCACATCCAGACCCATCCCAAATGTAGGATCAAGGTATGGTTACAGAACACTCTTAGATTTAGCTTGATCATATTCTGGATTTCTATAGTTTAGATGCAACAACTGAAATTTTCAGCTTCGAACTCTTGCACTCCAATGATTTATCTTACAAAAATCAATCTTGCCTGTCTATAGCTTCTAAAAGTTACCATTGCACAACCAGGCAAATTCTTAACAAAAATTTTCTGATTAATTGTTATATCATAGAATCATAGAATCACCAGGTTGGAAAGGACCCACTGGATCATCGAGTCCAACCATTCCTAACACTCCCTAAACCATGCCTCTCGGCACCTCATCCACCCGTCCCTTAAACACCTCCAGGGAAGGTGACTCAACTATCTCCCTGGGCAGCCTATTCCAGTGTCCAATGACCCTTTCCCTGAAATTTTTTTTCCTGATGTCCAGCCTGAATATATTCATTTGTTTTATGTTGGGGGTTTTCTTTTGGTTTTTTTTTTTTTTGGTTTTGTTTGCTTTTTTTTTAATTTTCTTGAAAAGCTTGAGGGAAAGATATATTTCCTCTTAGTTTGCTCATTAGCCATTGAAGTATTAAGTCATCACTGGAGAAGGGTACAGTAGTAAACATGTCCAGTTTGATAGTCTAACTGAAATAAATACATCAAGTTACCTACATCTGGAAAGCAAAAATATAAAAAGAGTATTTCAGTTTAGTGCAAACATTTTTAGTCATCAGGTAAAACATAATTTAATTTGAGAAGTATTTAAAATATATTCCTTTTGTATGTTCAGCCATTTTAAAATGAAAATAAATAATAAAAATGTAAAATTTATCTGAAGCTATCTAAATGTTTTGACATTTCCTGAATGAGACACCATTTTGACTTGGAAAAAGATTTGGTAAGTAAATATATCCTCAGAAATAATACTTTGAACATCACAAAAAAGCTATTGACCAGAATGATCATATGTGAAGGAAGTAAAATATATTTCTATATAAACATAAGGGGAAAAAAAATCATGTTTCAGCTGACTATGAAGCCAGAGCATATCAATAGACAGTAGATCAGAATTTGGCTCTTAGTTTGGGCTTTTTTCAACCCAGTGGCTCTTTTTTTTTTTTTTTTTTTACAGTTTTTAATTATGATTGCAATGAAAAATTTGATTCAAGAAAGTAATTATTTTGCTTATTCCCTTGCCATCTGAATCTGTCATCTGACAATTCCTCAGCATATTCATTGCAAGAGGTCAAACATGGGTAATGAAGAAGTTGCAAGATCACTGACAACTACTGTGCCAGCATTGTTGCTGACGCGTAGTCCAGTCCTCTGATAACAGCCGTCTATATTAAGGCACTGGATTTGTTCAGAGCCTCTGTCTTACATGCATCATCATCATTCTCAATAGCACTACAACTATTTTTGCTCAAATCAAGCAATGAAGCCTTAATTTGTCTTTCAAGAGAGCCTTTGCCTCAAAGAGCATACAAATAAAGAAAAAGGCAGAAAGAAAAACTGTTGGCCTACTCGTGGGATATTGAGGCAACTCCAGGTTCAAATTTATCATTTCTAAATCACTCAATCTTTTAATAATCAAAATTGTTTGCAGGTCATTTACGCTTACTTCCTAAGTAATTTAATTAAAATAAACTTTCATTCTGCATAAATATTAATCAGGGAAAAATTAAGGCAGAAGATACTTTTCTTGTAGTTTGCCTTGTAGTTTGAGATGGTCTAAGTAAGATCTAGATTCAGTAATGATATCCTCTGAGTTGAGGACTGTACGTGAATATATTATTTTTGGTTTTATTCCCTAATCCTACTACTCTTGTGAACATTGTTTTTGTTGAAACAGTTTTGAGGGACATGTTATTTTACAGAGACTTTGTAGTCTAATGATTATGAATACTGTATATTTCACTGGGTAGCATGTTTACTAATACTCAAATTTCTAACTTGTAACCTTCAGAAACTGGGGAATTTTCAAATGAAGTTCTTACATCCTCCTGTATTATTAACTGTATTCTTTAAGTGGGGAAAAAACATTTGAAAGGTAGAGACAGATCATCTTTAGTCACTCATCTGAGATGGCATCTGAGTTACCAGTTTCACTTATTTTTTTGTGAATAGTCTAAGAGCTACAATGAGACAATAATACATTAATGCCATTTCTAATAATAATGGTTTTATTTTTATTCCATTATTTGTTTATCAGAACATAAATGTGTTTATTTCATGTTATATTTATGGTAACGTGCCTTGTTTTGGTTACAAGTAGTATTCTATGCAGATAAGCAAAATGCTTAAAGTATAAAATATATTATTTCAGTGGTTTCATTATCTCTTAATCTTTGAATAATACAAATATAATATCCCTCACAGGATATAAAAACTTATCTAATATAGTTCCTCCAAGTACAGTGACAAACTCTTATTTATTTCGATGAAGGCAGGAAAGGCATAAAAAAATTTGTCTTCAGTTAAAGTTTATACTTCAAAATATTTTGTGGTATAATCTACCCCTCAAGAAAGCAATGTTATGAGTTATGGTTATCAGGCATGACAGTTTGGAATTTCCCTGTTCTTGATGAATACGAGCCATTATTCTTTATTTTTCATGATGCTTCAACTACACTATTAGCTTCCTCAGAGAACTGAAATAACTAGTCTCCTTCAATGAAGGATTCCTAGAGGAGACAGAATGTGAGTTTCTCTTCTTCAGGGAAACTGATTATATAATCGTGAAGATGTCAGACATAATTAAGATGAATGATAGTGTACCCAAGTAAATGAATTTTATCTTTGTAAATTTGACATTTTTCCTATACTGTTCATGAGTCTAATAGGAACAAATCAAATGCACATCTTCTTAGCAGGAGTCAGAAACAGGATAAAGTACACAACATTGTTAAATAACTAATAAAATCACAGAAACCTGCACATCTCCTTCAGACATAATCCTTTCCTTCTAGTCTTTTCAACGTAAATTCTGAAGGAACATATTTTTTTGTTTTATTACTTACATGTGACTTTTATGAGAATTTTGGTCCAATTTCCTCACTTAGTGAACGCAATTTTAGCCAAGCAGTCACCTCTGTGACTGAGTGGGGCGCATATTCATTCCCTTTCCTTTTCATTCCTGACCTTTATCAGGCCCTAAAGGTGCTGTGAACTAAGTAGACAAATCAAACATATTTCTTCTTCCCCTCCATACCAGCCTCAAGATTCCTGCACATCTGACTGATTACTCTTCTCCTTAATGAAGGTCCTCAGCACTCAGCCAACCATGTGTTGTTGATGACCCCCTGGCAGAACAAAGAAGTGTAACTGCACGCAGAGCACTGTCTATAAAATCAAGCCATTATCAGTTCTAAGTGGAGAATGTGGATGGTTGGAGGCTGTCTTGGGTATAGTGATCATAAAATGAGTTTTTGATTCTCTGAGAAGTAAGGAGGGGAGTTAGCCGAACTGCTAATTTGGACTCCCAGAAAGAAGATTTTGGCCTGTTTGGGAGGAGCCCAGTTCCTTTGGAGGAAGTCAAGAAGGTCAAAGGAGTCCAGGAGGGCTCTACATTCTTCAAGATGGTAATTTTAAAGATGCAAGAGTAAGGCAACCCTATGTGCCAAAAAATGAGCCAGTGGGGAAGAAGACAGGCCTTGATGAACAAGGAGCTGTGACTGGAATGCATGAAAAAAGGAGAGTTTATGATCTTTGAAAGAAGGGGCAGGAAACTTGGGAGGGCTACAAGCAATTCATGAGGTTATATGGGGAGAAATTTAGAAGGCACAACTAGAACTTAATCTGGATGTAGCTGTAAAAGGCAATTGAAAATGTTTCTATAAATACGTTAGCAACAGATGCAGGGCTAAAGAGAATGTCCATCCTTTGTTGGATGCAGGGGGAAATATAGTGACAAAGGATGAGGAAAAAGCTAAAATATTTAATGCCTTCTTTGCCTCAGTCTTTAATGGTTAGACCGATTATTCTCAAAGTACCCAGCCCCCTAAGCTGGAAGACAGGGATGAGGAGCACAAAAAAGTTGCAGTAGGAAAAACATATGACAAAGGAGCACTTCACTATGGTCCTCTTCTCTAGGATTTAACATATGGAAAGATGTGAAAAAATAAAAAACCGCAAAGATTTTTTTAAAAAACTGATTTGTTTTACCTGACCTCAGAGAAAAAGGAAAGAAAAAATTATATCTTGTTTTAGTAGATAACAATTCAATGTATCTTCCTCTTCCTAACTTATTAAAGGGACATCATAGTTTGCCTGCTCAGTAATCATACAGTCTTCGGTGTAAGAGGCAGAGACAAATTTTCTAAATGGCTAGTGTATTTAAAAAGTGTGCTTCTTCTCTAGAGCAGGAAAGAAAGAAAAGATTTATTGCAATTCTAGAACAAATTTTCTGCTCTTAAAAATGATATAAAAAATGGTCTTTTAAATGGCTACAGTATGATCAACACACTCAACGGGAGAAGCGGGTCCCCATAATTAGTATTTGAATTCTACTCTCTAAATTTTTGATGTAAAAATCTTCAATGCACCTAATAAAACCCAAGCAGAAAGTTTTCTAAAAACAAACACAAAAATCCTGGCAGAATAGAGAGTATCTTCCAGGTTTCCTGTGGTACCTGCACAGGTATGCAGCCTTGGTCTATAGTGTCAGGGGAGTAACTGAGGTGAACCTCAGTGGAAGATTCAGTGAGTCTGATGAACCATGGTAGTTATTTGATATTGACTGTTGTCAACTTATGTGCCTGGATGATGGAGTTTTGTTGGTTTGTTTTTATAAAATAAGTGGTGTTAGGTTGAAGCGGTCATGTTAACATGAAGTCCAGTGGTCAGGAAGAGAAGACATATACAAAGATTTCCAAATTTAATGATGGTTTCAAATGGATATAGCTAAGAACATGAGTCAGTAATAGCTTTTTCTGTTAGATTCAGAGGCTCTAGTTTCATTTCCTGCTCATGATCCAGGTAGGATCAGTGTTGAATTCATAAAACCACCTCAAAACCAAAATATGTCTCAATACTGAAAATTTTTTACAGCTTAAAAACATTGGTAGATGACAATATAAGATATTTATAGTCTGCTGTCATCTTGATTTCAGTGGGACAGCTCATATCAAATAGTTCTTGTAAGTGTTTAGGATCAGCCTCAGGCTCTGTCTCTAAACTTGTGTTAGGTATAATCAGTGTCTCATATGCAGAAACATTAAGAGGCTTTTCATCTGCTGTAATTCGTGAAGTTGCATACCTTATTTTTTAATCTTGTTTCTAAGAATTATAGGATAAAATTAAGGCAAGCTTGTAAAACTAAAACTAAATTAAACATTGAAAAGGTTGCTCAAGGAGGTTACAGAATCTCCAGAATTGTGTACTATTAAGAACAGATAACACAAACAAGGTTTGGTATAGCTGATTTTACCCTGGGTTGAAAGACCGGGTTACACAGCTTCTTGAGGTCTTTTCAGGACCTAATCAATTATGGTTCTGACATGCCCAATGTAGAGAAGCAAAGAAATACAAAGTACTTCTTGCTTCCATGAAAAGGCAGCAAACCTGCAGACTGCAGGGCGTTGAGGAGAACAATGTCTCCAGGTCAGCAAGTTATTGTGAAGAAGCAAATAGCTATCACAGCTATAATTCAGTTCCATGCCAGAGCCTCCCTAGAGCAGGAAAGAAACAGAAAATTTATTGCAATTCTGAATCAAAACAAATGCTTTAGCCCAGTCCTCAGGTCTGGACATATCCTCATTACTAAAAGAAAGTTTAACATTGCAACCTGTCCTCTGCAAAGAATACAGGGGATACATTAAATAATTGTTGTATGTGGCCTTATAAAAGAGGAGAGTAAGCATTGGAGTAAATCTGAAATCAAATTTATGGAGATGGATGATGAGGATATGTACAAAGTAGATCAGGTAAGGTTATTATAAGGCAAAAAGCCTTTTAAAATTGATAGGGCCACAACCAAACAGAGTATGTCTAAAAATGTTAAGGAAATGTGGAAAGAAATTGAAGAAGCTTTTGCAAACATTTTTACATACTTCTGCTCTTCCAAACAGATCGAGTGAAATCTGAGAGGACTGGACAGTAGCCAGTGTCATGCCATTATTTTAAAAATGGCCTAAGGAGAGACAAGGGAGGTAAAGTCTCACTAACTCATTGGAATTCTCGGAGGATGTGGCTGTCAACCTAGACAAAGTGGATATGCACCTCACACGTGCTTTCTGAAAAACTGAAAAGCTTCCGTCTTTGTTGCAAAGTCAAGAAGTGAATTAAAAGCAGGCATATTAAACTGACTGCAATAAACCGGCTATAATAAATGCATGCTGAAAATGGAAAATAAAGTTAATGAGGATGTTTTTGACCAAGAAGGCTGTTTAGAAAAATGTATAAATGAGAAGTGACACAGCTAGACTGCTAACTGCACTTCTGCTTTCAAAGAGCCTTCCCAAAGGAGGTTACTTGCTTGATATTGACTTGTTAATGTAGCTCCTTTCAAGTTTGACATGTTTGTAACACTATTGTTCTTCCCGCTGCTGTCAGAGCTCCCTCCATCACACCGCCCTCCTTCACTTTGCTAAAACAGGTGAATTTTCATGCTCATGAAAACATCCCCAGAAAAGAATTATTCTTTACTTGCACAATGGGGAGCTGAAGCATTAGGCTCCTACATTATCTTGTAAGACACGGAGTGGGGGAGGACAATTCTGTATCTGCATCTATTTAGTCCATGACTTAGTAGCATCAATACCACTAGCAACAGAACAATTTTGTAAGTGAGGGTTGTGCCATAGGCTGAGATAATAAATAAGTGTAACAAATAAGCATATTCCCTTGAATGGTTATCCAGTAACAACCTTTGGTATCAAGCCAAACTGGACTTAGATTCACAGGGAAGAAAGAAAAGGCTCTGAATCTAATTATTAATTACATGAGCCATCCAGTCCTACTATGATTGCCATTTAGGTCTATTGTCTGCTTTTAACGAAGTCAGAGATGAGTCAAAAATTCCAGAGGTATACATCAAAACCTTTTATACCTAGAGTTGGTATCACTGGCCTTGCTTAACAAATATATTAGCAACAAAGAACTGTATTATATACTTAATAACTTTTATAACATTAACGAGGGACTGTATAAAATATTGTTAGTCAGATTTGAGATTCACATGGCAATAAATTGAGCATATTTTCTGGTGTTAGTACAGTCAGAAAATACTGGGACATATTTTTAAATAATTAAAAGCTTTTTCTTTTTTTTAAGCCTTATTTTACTCAGTAAGTAGAGGATATCTTCAATAGCATCTTCTTTTCCCTCTGATACTTTATATTTTAGAAGTTACCTTAACTATTTCAGCTGGCTTTGTGTTCTGAGGTGGCTATCTGTGTTTTATGCTGGTAATATCCTTTTTGAGGCTGAGTAGAAACTAGTTAGATAATAATGATTTTGTGCAAGTCTTTTACCAAGCAACAGGTCATACCATATCTTTGCAAGTTCTGGTCACCATCTTTGTGAATTGTAACACTCTGTATCAGAAACTTTAACAAGGTCAAACAACTACATAATACAGATAATTTCCCATTCCAATACTAATTTATATGTTATTCCATTCCATTTGAAGAAATTGTATTAGTGGCACCAGTTTCGTTCATCTGCAGAGTTGCACAAATTCTTTCTCTTGCTGTCCTACTCTCCATAGTGTTTGCAGACCTGTGTGAATAAGAAATTATGTGATTCATTGGATAAGCTGAAAAGAAAATGCTCTGGAAAATTATCTAGCTAAAATAAAATATTTCAAGTATTTCACCAAAATTAAAACGCTAACCAAAGAAGTCATTATAGTCTTAACTAGAATATTCAGTTTCAACAGAAATGAACCCTTTTGACTGCAGTGTCAGTTTGACATACTGTTTCTTTGTTTCACATTTTAAAATGTATTTAATTAAATTAGAAACCTTAGCTCCAGAAGAAGAATCATGTCCACCTAATTTATATGAAGATGCCTAGAGGAGGGGATTCGCTATGTAGACATCAGAGAATGCTAAATACTCTGAAAGTTTCCATAAGGAATACCCATTTATCTTAGGGACTTTAAAGAAAATATATATTTGGATGTCTGTGTTTCCCAGTACACTCAGTCCAAGGCCTAGGGGACACAATACAGTCCACAATATCTGAGTTCAAGTCTTGTTATTGGATCCACGTGTACATTTTTATTATACCTTCAGAAGCTGACATCATTTCACTGTCAGAGATTGTTACCAAGACTGTCTTTCACATTTTATGGCATTGAGCACTAACTATTTAAAAGACTCAGTATCTATAGTAAGCGATCCTATTGTCATGGTTCTTCCAGTAGGAACTACTATGAAGTTGTCTATAATTGGTTATTCATTTGACATCCAACTAAAAGCAAGTCTCATCCTAAAATTTGGTCAAAGGTATATATTCTGAACCTTAAAAACAGAGTTCTGAGCTCTCAAAATTGACTGTTTTAACAATCTAAGGACAATTATATAAGAAAAAATACTTAAATTAATAAATGCAAAAACTTTAGAAAAATGCAACTCAAAACTGAATATGAACAATCATCTGCATGCAAAATAAATGTTTGGGTCAAAACTTTAAGTTTGGTTTGAATCAAACATTTTCTTGTGGGCCCGTGTACATGCTTTACAAGTATAGTTCTATGGTCCTAAAAAGTCCTCCCCACAAAAAATACCCTGTCTCTCACATGTTCAAGGACTCTGTTCTCAGAAATGTATTCATGTTACTTATCTTTAGCTATCAAAAATTACGCTGCACTGGGCAGAGCTGGTAAGATGCTGGAAGTGGGGAGGCTGCATGGTGGCCTCCGTGAGGAGAGGCTGGGGCTGCCTTGTGCTGGTCATGATCATATAATCATAGAACAGTTTGGGTTGGAAGGGACCACAAAGATCATCTAGTTCCAACCCCCCTGCCATGGGCAGGGACATTCCACTGGATCAGGCTGCCCAAGGCTCATCCAACCTGGCCTTGAACACCTCCAGAGATGGGACAGTCACAACATGGTAGTGGCACCTCTGGGAAAAAGTATTTAAGAAAGAGAGAAAATACTGCAGGGAGAGGAGGAGGGAACAAAATGTGTGCAAAACAACCCTGCAGCCACCAAGATCAGAGAAAGAGGAGGGGCAGGAAGTGCTCCAGGTGCTGGAGCAGAGATTCTCCTGCAGACTGTGGAGAAGACTATGGTGGAGCAGACAATCATCCACACTGCAGCCTGTGGAGTATTCCAAACCAAAGCAGGCACATATTTCCTGAAGGGCTGAAGCCAATGAAGAGCCCACAATAGTGTCAGGGGAAAGTGTGAGGAGGAAAGAACAGCAGAGAAGACCTGTTCTGGATGGCTTGTTATGTTTCGATTGGGGTTAGGGGAGGAAGCAGAGGAGTTGTGAATGAAGGAGTGAAGCTCATACTCAGAAAAAAATTAGGGAAAGTGTTGTTCTAATTTTTATTTTCTTATTACTGTCCAAAAGTTATTTTAACGGACAACAAATTAAATCATTTTTCCCCAATTTGAGACTACTTTGCTCATGACAGTTATTAGTAAGTGAACTCCCTATCTCAAGTTTCAACATCTTATTTTCTCCTCTGTCCTCTTGGAGAGAACGGCTGGCTGGAGCCCGGCAGCCAGACAAGGCTGACCCACCACATACATACTTAGCTTAAATTGAACATCCTGTACTGACAAGAGGGAAGCAGCTCTTACTACATGAACAGGTAGAAGAAATGACTCCCCGAAGCATTTTTATCTCTTTTCATTGTCCCTACAGAGAGCTAAAATGAAACAATCAATTTATAAATTCCAATGTTAGGTGCAATGAATTCTACTGTGGTTGACACAATGAGGTTTAGAAAGGGAGGAGAAACAGAATTGGTAAAAAGAAGTATTTCAGATTTACCTGGTTAGGCATGAAGCTATTTTTTTACACCTGACAAATGTCATACGATTAAATTATTTTTAAAAAATGTGCCAGGTTTTGTACTAAGAAGTGTTGAAAGAAGTAATAAATAAATCAACAGATAAAAGACCGTCAGTCAGAGAACATATGCTGCATACAAGACTTTGGGGAACCTTGACCAAAACCTGAAAGGCAGAAGGCCTCACAACTACAAGCTACTGCATTGAACAATAAAAATAAGAGCAGCTTGTGCTGTTTAAAATGGAGAGATATCAAATACTGGAGTTATTGTTGCAGTAAAACAAAGGATTCAGCTAAAAATGGAAAATGCAAGCTCACTTTATTTTGGTCTGTCTTCGTGATTAACTCCTCTCACTAAGCACAGGTATTTTAGGAGTCTCACACTACTGCTTATGTAGTTATTCATGTTTTGACCATCAATTTTTCAACATTCAGGTCTAAATAAGAAAGGTCATAAAGGAAGTTACGTCACTTTCTGTTTCTTCCTTCATTCATATAAAGAATTTATAAATTCAAAATCAGCATTTTTGTAATATCAAAATGAACACAGTGGAAGAAGTGACAATGACTTTGCAAAGAAACCCATATTTCCAATAGTGTACTTTATGACTGTACCCTGCTTTTAAGATCTGACTGTTAAAAACAATTTTTCTTTTTTAAGGACATATTTTCTATATTTTCTCAAAAAAAAGATAGAATAACAGAAATTCCTTTCTTTAGTTTTTCTTCAATGTGCTAATATTTGTTTATAACTCATTCATAAACATGGACTGTATGTACTCAATATAGAAAAAAATAAAGACAACCTTCTCTTCAGCCATAAATATATACATTGTAAACCATTAATTCCCAAATGGTAGTCTTTCAGTGCTGTATGATTAAAGATGTGCCTGAACTTCAGACACACACTCTACAGAATTATAGCCCTTGGCAAAAATATGGTGACTTTTCATTTTGATAAGATATTGAATATTGTAATTGAAGTAATGACATAATGATATCATCTTTATTGAAATGGAAATACTGGACTGAAAAAAAAAATAGAAGACCATTACCATAGGGATTTATGTCCTCTTGTTTTATTTTCAGCTGCAAAAGAAAAAATATATAAATACTTTTGTTGTTGAATTGCTAAGAAAGAGCCAGGAAAGTTTTAGTCAAGTAAAGATATTTATGCAGTCATTTCAATAAGGTATGATATTTTCCAGAAGTTATATGTTTTTCTTCTTATTAGTCCTATTGCTGTCATATTTTTCTGTGCTAACCATAAAGTTTTTGTAAATACTGAGTCATTTATAACTATAAATGATCGTGTCAGTGTTTTCTGCTTTGAAAGGCTGTTCTACAATGTCAAGTCACTCTCTCCTACGACCTTTCATAAATCTTATCTTTAGTATAACTTAGATGTCTACTTAAATCATTCTGGACATCTGCACTCATGTACAAAGCCAGGCCATCATCTGAACATGAAGCTGAACATCTCCCACAGGGTCTTACACATGTCAGATGTGAATTACAGGGGAAGTTGGAGATGGAACTGTTATCTGCTTCAACTCTTGCTCCAGTAGTGTAATTCAAAGGTTTGGCTTATCATCTGCTAGATGTACTTAGCTTCCCCAAAGTACCTCCTCTTCTTCAAAGTATTCATAGAATCATAGAATCACCAGGTTGGAAAGGACCCACTGGATCGTCGAGTCCAACCATTCCTAACACTCCCTTAAACCATGTCCCTAAACACTTCATCAACCCGTTCCTTAAACACCTCCAGGGAAGGTGACTCGACCGCCTCCCTGGGCAGCTGTTCCAGTGCCCGATGACTCTTTCTGTTTCTGTTATCCAGCCTGAACCTCTCCTGGTGGAGCTTCAGGCCATTCCCCCTTGTCCTGTCCTCAGTCACTTGGGAGAAGAGGCCAACTCCCTCCTCTCCACAACCTCCTTTCAGGCAGTTGTAGAGAGAAATAAGGTCTCCCCTCAGCCTCCTCTTCTCCAGGCTAAACAACCCCAGCTCTCTCAGCCACTCCTCGTAAGACTTGTTCTCCAGCCCCCTCACCAGCTTCGTTGCTATTCTCTGGACAGGCTCCTTGCCTTGACTGAAGCTGCCCTTTATTCCAGCAAACAGCAAACAAAAGCACTAGCATGCAGCTACTCAAATGGAAACATAAAGAGTTTAGTCATCCAGAAGATTGAATTCAAAGATTACTAGTAGTGTCTTTCCTTACATATAATTGCAAACACATATATCCTTGAGATGAGTTTTCTAACATGAATCTTCATCTTTTTCAATTGTCTTCCAATATCTTTCTGCAATGACATGTGTAGAAAACTTCTTACCTGCACTATTTTTGTTTGGTAAGCAGCTGGTTGATTAAATGGATGAGACATATAAAGATTTCATCATATTTGGCATTCATGTTCTACTAGCATATAAATCTCGTATTTCACAGACTGCTACAGGGTAGTTTTGTTGTGGGTTTTCTTGGTTTTTGCAGGTGTTTTTTTTTTTTAACTTGGACAAAACTTGAAAACAATCTTCTTTCAAGCACAGGTGAAGTTCAGGTGTCAAGTTAGTATGTCATTTCATAATACACTTAGCTTACACTGACAAAAGTTTATGTAAATACATCAGTATGAATATTTTAATTCACATTCTTGTTAGTATTCTTTTCTGGGCACAACTATCCAACAATATTCTGTAATCAAATAAGCTATATCAAGTAAGAGCATATATGCTCACTTAAGTTCAGTAACAGATTAATCTAACTAAGAAAAAAGAAAGGAGCTGTAGTATAATGTTATTGCTTTGAAGAGGAGAAATGGGTAGGCACAAAACACATAACAGTGTGCAAGACTGCCCTCTCTTCCCCCTCCAGCTACTGCCCTGGATCCCCAGCCTCAATTTGAGAACTTTCCTGAAGGACCTTCTGTCCATGCACAGCACCACCACACCTCACATGTTAATAGGGCATCGACTTTCCTCCACCACCCCTATAGAACTGGCCTGAAGAAGTGCTGCTGGAGAACTGCCAGACCACACGTTCCTGAAGAATTGCTGCTGGATGTACCAGGTTTTCCAGAGGAAATGCCATGCCCCACAGGAGTAGTGACTTATTTTTTCTTTCCCCCCTGCTATTTTTTTTCTCTCTCTTTCTTACTTGTCTTATGGTATCATCTTTTTCCTTGGCACTACGGTGTATCGGATTGAATCTGACTTGTATCGTTGTTTGTTTAGCAACCTTGATTGTGTTCAGGATATCAGATCGTGATCTGACCAGGTTGGGATCTGTTTTTACAACTTTGAGAAGCTGCAACCGGGAGTGCACACCAGTATCTGGTTTGTTATTTTGACTGTGTCCAAATTAAATAAGGCATTTGAATTTACCCTGGGAGATTTGTTGCTCACCAACTTGCCACACAGATATTAAATATCCTCCCTCTTTGACTATGCAAGTGGGGTACACACAGACACACACACACACACACACCCCAGACACTAATGGGGTCGTGAGTGGGTCCTGACAGAGTTGCTTTTAAACTTCAACCTAGTTTTAGTTAAATCTTAAATTGAGAAATATTTTCAGTAATTGCCCAGATATTCATAGGTAACACAGCCTACATGGTTCTTTGGCAAACAATCACTGAACCAAAACCAATTGTCTTTATTTTAGGGACAGTACAGATTTGGATGGCTAATAAGTGAAAATGAACTTGTGTTAAGGACGCTGGAACAAATTAAAAGAAATCCAAAACCAAAGTGTTCAAACTTAAATGTTTAAGACAAAATGGTCATGAAAAGTATTCAGAATGTGAATTAAAAGATTTTTTAAGGATACTTGGAGCTTCCAAATAGAAACGTCAAAATATTATTAAGGATCTCTGTTGCAGTGGGATGGATTTGTTCTATTTTTTTTTTTCTTGTAAGTTTGTCTGTTCTGTTCTTTTAAAAATAGGAGCTACTAGATAAAGTAAACTCCTCTGGAGGCAGGGTGAGGTTGATTCTACTGGAAAAGGACTTCAAGTCCCGGGGTGAATAAATAACCAGAGCTAGAAAGATGTGGCCAAATGAAAGGATCATAGTAATGGTGAGATGAAGTCACTTGCAAACATAAAAGTTGTTGACAGGAATAAAGAAAAATCACCTGAGTCATAAAGGTGGTAAACAAAATGGAATTCCAGGCTAGATAGCAGACGAACTTTTGTAATTTCGTGATATTAGGAGGGCATTACAAGATGGAGAAACTGAAAACTTTGTACATTCACTTGCAATCAGGAAAATTATGATCAGAGCCATGACAGGTCCCTATGCTTGATCTAAGATTCAAGATCCTGGACTACAGAGAAGATTTTGAAGGAGGCAATGATACATGCAGGTATAAAGAAACTTGGAGAAAGTGCCACACGTGTTTGGAAATGTGAATTATGACAGATTAATATCACAACATTCTTCAATAAAATTACTTTTTCATGGGGAAAAAACAAATGAAAAGTACTAAACACAATCAACCTGAGTATCAGTGAAGAGTTTAGTGTGTCACAACATGAAAATATTAGCTTTATATCCGGATAAAGAGCAGAGATTCATAGAGGAATTATAAGGTGAATAAATAGTTCGTAACAGACAGGGTGTATATAGGTAATACCAAAAATAAAAGTATCAAACTGATTACTAGTAGATCAAAAATCAGCCCAGGGATCAATCCTATTTAATTGATTTCATTAATGTCTTGGCACGGATAATAGAAACATCATAATGAAGTTTGCCAAAGACGCTATGCAGGAAACATCATGAAGCAACTGTTAGAAAGAGCTTGATGACCTTGAAAATTGTGGTAATGGAAATGAAACAAAATGAAACTAAATTGAATGAAATGAAACGCATGTAGTGCAAATGTAAAGACACACACTTTGTGTTTTATAAGCAGAAGTTTTTTTGTCAACAGAGTTATGAGCTGAAAAGTGAGAAAGAAGAGAGAACAAGAGTTCAATCATAAGATGTCTATGAACTGCCAATATTTAATTTCTGTGAAAGAGAAATGGAAAAGTAAAATGCACCAGTTGATAAATTTTGCAGTAGAATTAGGGAAATAATACTTCTATCAAATATATTCATCATGGTACATCCCTGGTCAATAAGAGAAAAAAGAAGGCCAAGGGAATTAAGCTGAAGAAAAAGAGAATGTAACCAAGGGAATGGGAAGAGAAGGGAAACTTGGCTCATTTTACCTAATAAATGAAATCTAAGAGCTGGAGGTATGCCATATAGAGGTAAGATAATTATTTAAGCCAAAATAAAACAGTGCCAAAACCAACCAACCAAAAAAAGCAACCAAAACCCAGCTTCCTTTAGCAACGAGATTTATGTGTTTATGGAACGATGTAATGCCAAATCAAGGAGCTAACCTTCAAGAATTAAGCTGTCCCTTCCAGGTTTCAGTTTTCAAAAGGAGACTAGAAATTTGAAACTACTAAATAAAATTATGCTGGATTAATGTATTTAACTGTAACTGTCTAGCAAGAGTTATAGTCAGCTTTACACACTACACAAGAGGAAGTTCTAAGAATATTTTATGTTATAGCTTAAACCTCAATTGATAGTAGCGTCCATGTAGAGAACTTAAGTGGGAGACCAAAAAATACAGTCTTGACAACTCTCTGCTATGAATTCATACCAAACAAGCAATATTAAATAAACTTCAAATGAAACAGCTTTTTTAGAAAGAGTTCTGTGAGCCTTAAATTTTTTCATTGAGGAATGCACTGTTTTAATTCACTTCATTTTGTTTTATATTTACTATGAAAAGAAAGCTAGGCAGACAAGACAACAAGATATGTGATGATTTTATGAGCGGAGCCATAAAGAAGGTCCATAGGGGAAACAGTCATCTCAAGTAAGTTTATAGTGCTAAAATTATTCCTTTGCTAAAATTATTCAAAATGCTAAACAATGCATTATTAACTGTATTCTGCTGGGTGCCACATAAAAACATTCTTCTAGTAGAAATGTTACCCACAACACACTAGTCCATAAATCGCAAGCAGCTTTGTGAATGATTGCATGATTTGGGAAAAATGAATCCGTGCTGCAATGAGTGAGTTATTTTTTCTTTTTATGGGTTTGTTGAAAAATGACTGTATGAAAAAAATACAGGTGAAAATAATTATTGAGTCATGATGGCTTAATCTGATAGGATTGTCAAGACACTCAAAAAGCTATGAGAGGAGAAGACAAAGTCATAATAGAGCATTCTGCTAAATCCGCCAATTGTTGAACAAAGTAGTGGAGTCTGAGTGTAGATTCTATTGGAATACCAAATATATTCTAGTTAGTTGTGTGACTGTTTCCTGCTTGTATGGAGCACATCTATCTCATTTAGGTGCTTCTTTACCTCCTTCAGTAAATAAAGGAAAGGTTGTGTTTATATAAGGTATCCTTGGGGAACTCTTTCCTATTTGGTTTCATAATGCCAAACTAGCTCTCCACCACGTTCAGGAATCAGGGCTTTTGATCTAATTCTTCTGGTCTAAACAGAACAGATATGTCTAAGAGGCTGAAGTGTGAAAGACAGCACTGGACAAAGGAATCAAGTGGAAGCTGAATGTCAATTAAATAAAATAGAGTTGAACTGGAAGAAAAGGTCTGACAGACTTGTATAGATGTTATGAAGCAGATATGGCACCAAAGATATTCTTTCTAACATATATATTAAAACCGTTTGTTTTTAAAACAAAGAAGCTGAACCAACCAGCCAAACAAAACCAACAGCAAAAAGAGCCAGAAAGAGAAAGAATGTGCACACGATTCTGTTCATTTAAGCTTTTGCTTTATGTGTTCTCTATCTTTCAAGAAAATAATAGACATAGCTTTGTTTTGAAGATATTGATACACATTTAGACTTTTGTTTTTTTTCATATATAATCTAGCAGGAGGCAAGAACAGTACTTCGTCCAATAGATAGCAGCTAGTCTGCAGAGAAGATCACTTCAAGACAAGATCTGGGACTAGGAATCTCCTGTCTCCTGTTCCAAGGACTTCTGAGACTGAGCATGAATTGTTGAAGGAGTGGAGGAAAAAAGCAGGAACAAGCTTGCTAGATTAACACATTCATACGTATTCAAATAGAAGTAGTCATAAAGCTTATATATTTATATTATGTTGATGTTTTATGTATTTAAAACCCTACAGAAACTTGAAAAATGTTTCTATGCATTCCTCTTTTTTTCAGTTGTTTCAATATGACACACACAGGCTTTTCTTGTAGCAGCACTTGAAACAACTCATGATATATTTTTTTATCCTTCTGCTTGTTCACCTGAAACACTGCTGGTGCCACTATTGCTTCAAGCTCTTTAAAAGTAACGGTTAAGGGCCAGAAGAGCAAAGGCAAGGACAAAACACCATTGCTTCAGGGCTCTATTCAAGTCTCTTTAATCAGGCAGAGCTGCCATTGAAATCAGTGACAGCTTTATTTGAATAAGAAAGGACGAATAGGGATTTCAGTACTTCTACTGTTTAAGTTAACAATCTGCCCTATATGGCAGGAAAGGATTACCAAAAGAACAGTTTCTGTTAAAAAATACTCTTTGTATCCCTTTCCTCTAGGACTGAAATAAAATTATGTCATTTTTTGTGGAAAATGTTCTTGTCTCTCTTACTCCTCTGTAAGCAACCAAACATCATATATGGTTCACCATGTATTGTAATTCAGCCAAAATCCTTCCCCCTATCCCCTTATATCTCTTATCTAGTGTCATGCTCACTTTTACACAGGTGACGTGTCTCATCTAAGCAACAGTCCTATCATGGCCAAAACGGGAACAAAGAAGAACCTAAGTGGGTTAATAACACAACCTAGGTAAATAACACAAACGTAACCAAAGTATTCTGAAAATGTGCCCCATAAAATCACGCAGATATATTTTAAAATATTTGTTCTTTAGAGAAAATAACCCCCCCTTTTTTTCTAGAATGTGTTTTGAAGTTTAAGGATATTCCCCAGCAGACTGCATTGAGAGCCATTGAGTCATATTTGAGTCACTTCTTTAGAGCACTCCTAACTAGTACCATGGGAATAAAATGTCAATGATTTATTGTCAGAAAATGTAGATACCAACTTGGTACTCCGCTGGGTTTAAAATATATATTCCTGTTATCCTCTGACAGAATAGGTTTTGGTGAAAAATACAGTAGTGGTAAAAACACTGGAAAAGAGCCTCAACTGTGAATTTCCATGCAGCTAAATATATTGTCCTCATTTACTGACATAAAGAGTCACTTGGCACTCTCTGGTGTGATAGAATTATGCAATTCTTAATCATCTGTGTAATGCACAAGCCTTCCTCATCGGATTGTACCAATTCAATTTAGGTCATTAAAACTGCCACAAGGCAGCTTTCCTCCTTTGGCATTGACCAACTGTCTGGAAAGCCACGATTTTCTAGCAGTACAAGTCAGCAGTCACCTGCTGAGAGAGCTGGTGTGGCTTTTAAAAGCTGTTTCAGCACAAGAAGAAAAAGAGAGCTGACACTAACTGTAATTGTCAGAAACTCAAGCACTGTGCTTTTAAACCTCTGAAAAAGCTAAACTGGAAAGGAGAACAGAAAAAAAAATAAGATAGTTGAAAAAAAAAAGGGGGAAAAGATGTCTAAGAAAGACAAAAGCACAAAAAAAATTCATTAATAATAAATAAAAAATAGGACAAGGAAGGTATTGAAAAATGGAGTAATCTGTGTCAATTGCATTCTCCAGCAAGCACGGAAATAGAACAGTATGCCAAAAAAAACCAAAAAACAAAAAAAAAAGAAAAAAAAGAAGAAAATAAAGAACAGTAGAGGAGTGACAAGGATGCTTTTGCCCGATTCACTTAAAATTTCATAAATAAAACGCACTCTTGTCTAAACAGTATATAGTGGCAAAAATTACTTTAACAGTGTACAGAAAGATTAATCCGATTTTATCAAAGAAACTACATGCAATATATTAGCATTTTGCTTGAAAGTATAATAGAATTACAGTAAAGAAGTACGTGATAACATCCATGGGCATTAATTCAAGCTAAACTTCATTTTCCTAAATGAGCTAAGTATATTAGTGAACATTAATTGCTTACTTGGATATGTTGCTGATGGATTTGGAGGAAAAGAAAAAGAAAGAAAAGACTACCATGGAAGGCAGCTGTGGGGGAAGAGGAAGAAAGATTTAGGTTTGAAAATTCAGCCTCTGAAGCTAAAGCAGAAATCCTACGTATCAAAGATAGTGGATGAATTTGTAATTGGTCTGGATTTCATTTTTGACTAATTACATCATAATAAGCACTAGAAAAGATATCTTGCAAATCAGTCTACTAAAATTATTATCTTTTAAAATAGGAACTAAGTCAAATTAATGGTTTGTGGGACACTGGCTTTCAGTGAGCGAGTTGTCCTTCCTCAAGGCTGATATCTTAATTGCATCTGTGTACTGTAGTAGTTTTTCAAGATGGAAAAAAATATGAAGCTCTTGAGATCTCCTTTGAAACACAACATACTCAATGTGAGTTACTAAAAGTAAAAAGGATCTGAAGATAGAATGGATTTTCTAATCTGATGCTGAATATTTGTAATAGACATAGGTAAGCACTGAATGGAGGTAGAAAAACTGAATTCAACAGTCAGCAACTCTACTGATAGGCACTTTAGGGGAAGACTAGAGAGGGTGAAAAAATAAGGTGAATTATCAGTTTCTGGGTTATTCTGTTGTACAAGCTTGAATACTTAATTTAACTGCTTATTCGATACTCTGGCTTTGGCACAAGGGCCTGCAGAAGCAGCATGATGTGGGTAGATGAATAAATAGAAACAATTGCATCTACAAATGGTGAATGGTAAGTTTGTGTCTGAAGTTGGAAATATAGTAAAAAGAAGAGCTACTTCTAAAGGAGACAATTTATCAAAGATAAATTGGTGACAGTATAATTTCTGTAGGCAAGAAAAAGTTAACAATATGCAGAATTTTCCTGTCTTCCACAAATCCAAAATTTGCAGAATTCTCAGGATTCTATATGGGTTTCTATTTGTTCCATTGTAAATAATTTGGAATTTGAGTGAGAAAAGAAAAGCAGTTCTGTTACACAGATGCAATTTATTAATTTTAGGCTATGAAAGTTCTTGCCTCAACTGATCTATTTTCAAACTTCCTTTGATACTGAGCACACTTATACAATAGTGCTAACAAAGGACTTCAGGGGACAGTGGCTTCTTATAGCTTTTACATGTTCGAGAGTAAAGTTTCATTATTCAAAGGAGACTCTGACTAGAACGGCTATACTGCACCAGGCCAAAGGTCTTTCATGAACCTGTCTGTATACTGGCCACTACAAATGGTTGCACTGGGAATGGTCTGTTTGGTGCCAGATCTTGGCTTTACTGTATACGAAGCAATTTTGCAGATGATTTTCTGAAAGGCTGCTGAGGATCTCTGTCGTTTTTACTTTCACATCTTCTACTGACAGAAAATGGTTTTCTTTGAGCAATGACTTGGCCTTTGGGAAGAGGTAGAAAACACAGGGAGCCAGGTGTGGCTAATGGGGTGAGTATTCAAACACAAGGATGTTGTTCTTTGCTAAAAACTTCACAAACAAAGAATTTGGGCCTGGTTTGTTGTCTCAGTGCAAAATCCACAAGTTTCTCCACAATTCTGATTTTTTCCTTCTTATGCCTTCATGCAATTTCATCAAGACTTCTATGTAATACTGTTGATTACCCGTCTGGCCACAGGGAACTCGCTCTGCCATCACAATAGCCTGGATATCAAAGAAAATACTTCAATATTGCCTTGAACTTCAAATAACCCATGCATGCTATTTGCTGGTCTTGGAGGTGTTGCTGACTTCCACTGCATTGCCTGTTCAGGTTTCATCACAAGTTATTACCAAATTCAACAAATTTGGTACATCCTCAATGCATTGCAAAAGGTCCCAAACATATCTTGCGGCGTTCTTTTTATTCACCTGACAGCATTTTTTTTTATTTTTTTTTTTAATTTTTATTTTTATAAACCTTTTTCATGTTTCATTCTTTCATTAGAATGCATTGAACACTATCCCTGTCCAAATGAACTTTCTCATTTACTGCTCAAACACCCAATCTTCTGTCATTCTGAATTACATCTCACACTTTTTCAATGCTGTCGTCAGTAACTGCTGCTCATTTGTGGCCTGGGTGATCATTTTTCACAGTTTTCCTGCCTTCCAGAAATAAAATGTGTGCATAAGACGTGCACTCTTCACCATAAGCCTCAGCCAATAATGAAAAACATTCTGGTTTGGATTTCTTCAGTTCCACAAGAAGCTTTATGTTAACTTGCTATTTACTCTTCCACATAAACATTTTCCAGACAAGGGTAAGAAAACTTCCTTATTTGAACACACTTCCACTTGAACACGAGTGAAGCGGTTGACTTGTTCCGTCTCACTGTTAGCACACTTTCTATAGTCATCTCTTCTTCTGTCCCCTCACACGCTTCATTCCCCAGATATAGGGTTAGTCTCATTTTATTTGTGTCAGACCTTGTATTTTTAGAAGATAGTTTCTTCAGTTTTATTAATTATTCCAACATATTCCCTAAGTGCCTTAAGAAACTGTGCATAATACAAAATAAAAATAAAGAATCAGAAGCCAGGCGTATCTGGTTCATGGCTGCCTTACACCTCTGAAATCTTTTGTCAAGAGAGCTGTCCCAACTCATTCATTCATAAAGAGCTTAAATGGGAAACCAGCATCTTTAAGACAGCAAAATATCCTTTACACTCTTCTACAATGAGCAACACTTCTGAACAATGTAATTCTTTATGGACAAAGATTGTCCACCTATTGATATGAATAGCTAGGCTGGCAGGGGAAAATATCCACAAAACAGCCAATGGTTATATTACTGAGTGTGTACAGATAATCTGGTGAAATAGGTTTAAATTGAAATAATGAAAATACTGAAAATAATAAAGTTTATAATAATATTAAGTGTATGGCAGCTGGGGAGGTAACAAAGTTAGAAGTCCTATCTGTGTAATGAGCTTGCATTCACAAAGCTCTCAGTCTGTACTTTACTCATAATTGGTCATTCATATTTCCTATCTAGTACACTGTCCCTCTGCTTCCTGTCAAAATATCTACTGATAAGTAAAGCACTCAGAAGGTTAATACTGTAACAGCCAGGCTTGTATTTCTAGTTTTACATGAGGCATTGCAGACCCCTGTGTTCAGAGATTTCTTATCTTTGAGAAGACCCAAACTTACAGTAAAGGCAAGTAATTTAAAATTGAGGATGAAATCAAGCGAGTAAATTTAACCTTGTGCAAACTACCCTGAAGTATCAAACAATAGCATGTGGTCCCATCATGCCCCACAGCCTGAAGCAGGAGTCTCTGTTAGGGTATTCCATTGGGCAATTCTGTGAAGAAATAAGCAGTGCAGAACATTTCAAGGTGGTCTCAGCAGTTAAGTTCAAGATTGTTACAACATGACTTTCTGCAATGTAATTCTGTTACTTTGGTGTAAAACAAATGATAATGAATAGACTGTGTTGCATCTTCCCTTCTTCACCCTGTTCCTCCCCATATAACCACAGTACGATGAGTTAAACTGCTGTACAAAGATTAGGTTTCATGAGGGATCAAGATTTTTCACAGAAATCAGATTCTTAAACTGTAAAGAACTGTTATTCAGTCACTGTGTTCCAACAAAATTATTTATTGCGTACCAACCTCTACATAATCTGATCTACTGTGATGGTCTTTTCTTATTAGTAGTCTACATTTAAGTGTTGTGTTCTCTTAACAGCCAGAAAAATGTAAATTCTCCTATGAGGAAAAGGTGAACAGAGGCTGAAAACATAGTGGATTAGAAACAAAAGATCCCTCCTATTTACATTCTTTTCAATAAATTGTTGGTTTAATTGTTAATTTAATTGTTAGTTGAGCTGTTAATCTTCATTAATCTCCTGTTTACTTCTAAAGAAATTGTTAGTTACTGTGTCTTACCTACTCCCCAAATGCTCAGCGTTCTCTCACAGTTTAAGAGGACATAAAAAGAATGCTGAACAATTGCATATAACTTTTAGTTTCATAATGCTAATTTCTGTACAAGAACATTATCCTTCCCAGACATTAATACAAATAAAACCCAGCTCTCTAACTACATTAAATTTTAAGTGCTTACCTATTTCATTAGTAAGAGAGAAAACTGTTTATGAACAGACCGCATTGCACAAATTATGACATTTGTAGATAATACAGCAAACATTACTTTTTTGGTAAAAAGAAGCCATCACCATAAAAATTTGGCTCTATCTACTGAAAAAAATCTCAAAATGTTATTAAAAAGAAATAAAGCCAACATTTCTGTTTACAGACATTGTGAGGTGCTGAGCAAAAACCATAGCAAAAGGATATTTTGTACAGATGTTCCTATAGGTAGATTGAAACAAATCAAAATGTACTCTAACCAGTAATTACCAAATTGAAACAGATAATTTTTGTGTAAGGAAACACTGACAATTAAAATACAGCTTACACAAAATAAATTAGTTTTGACACTTGCAAAATGTTCCACAGGTGAGTGTTCTTCAGGACAAACTCTGTAGCCATCTTAAGTTCTGGAGATAGTCCTTGATTCAGAGGACGTTACTTTGGGAGTGGAAAATCCTGGAAGTGAGACAACAGCTAACGTGACTGCAAAGTCTACATTTTAAATTCCTTTCATGTTTGATTTCACTGCAACTGCGACAGGCTGTCTTGGAGTTAAAAATACAGATCTAGAACAGATCTAGAACCAAAGACCTCCCTTCTAGCACTAAGACAGAAATTGTAGAGAAACTACAGAGCCACTATATTACTTGGTGGCATTCTGAGAAAATCCTGCTCCAAGAACCTCTGGAATTGCTTCTAACCACTTAATTGCATATAGACATCTATGAATCATCCCAGATATATTTTGTCACATATCATGGACTGGATTTTGTCAGAAGAGCAAACTTTAAAACACCTCAGAAGGACTGAAACCTCTTTCATGGACCATAACCATGTGTCTCAACCGCCTTGATTTTGTTCGCTGACTTGGTGACTTTGAACCTGCAACAACATTTCTTTTACACTCAACGGAAGCTCCATAACGGCAGGTTTGAAAAACGTAGATCCTTAAGTAGAATTTCATGCTTAATTCAGATATCTGTACACAATTGCTGTGTTGTCACAACTGTACAGTACATATAAAAACACACACACAAATAATAAATTGTACATTATTATGCAAATAATTATGCTGAACTCCTATTCTACCCTTTCATCTAAATTAGATCCTCCTGGTTTTTGTCATCATTACATTGTCAAACTGAAATAAATATCTGTGTTTGAATAACATCGTTAACATTTAAAGAAGTTTACCAACATTAAATTATAAATGTGCACAGCACTGCAATGCAGCAAGTTTGAGCATGAACAAAGAAAAGAGGATAGTTCAAATTAAAATATATTTATGTAAGAATTAGAATCTGTAAAATCCTTTAAGAAGCAATACTGCTTTACAGTGCCTTTATAAAAAAAATAAAATTCAAAGATTTTTTAGAGTCTCATTTTTCAGACTTCTTAAATAATTTTTTGTTTCATTCGTTATTTTGAGGTTTTATCAAAAAACATAGAATAGTTATAATAAGAAAGTCTTGCAAGCTTTCCTTCTTCAGTCCCAATTAAAATAAATGTGACATCAGGAATCCTCAGATGTTATCATCTTTAGAGCCTGAGATCAAATGTGTCTCCACTAATCTTTTATGAAGGATCCTCTTCCATGATGTCAAGTCCCTCATGACTGCATAAGCTTCTGTAACACATGCTACTCTTCCAAAAACCATCACAGGCACAAAGCAAAAACCAAAGGCCTTAAACCCGCCTTGGGAGTCTCAGCCTTATTGACTGTATTATATGGATCAAGAGGCTTCTCTGGTATCCATGAATTTCCCTGCTGGTTTTGTGCTGTCTTTTGCCAAAACCTTTTAACCGATGCTTTTCCACTTAACAATTACAAAAAAATTGACAACAACAAAAATATGCCACAATCTTTGCAAAGCTGGTGAGAAAAATACAGCACTCTGTTCTACTCCTTGTGTGTTGGACTACATCCAAACTAAGTCAAGTTTCTGTTAAAAACAGTGACACAGTAACTAAAAGCATTAAACAAGCACTCATTGGGTTTTCATTGTATATAATCCTCTGCCTTGCTGTCAAGAGTATTAAAAGGTTGTTATGCATGCTTAAGAAACAATCCAGGGCTGTAAGCTTAGAAGCAGTGCCTACATTTATCTATTAAAGTATTTTGGGTTTTTTTTTCAGAATCTGCATTTTTTTTTCAAGGGTTTTATCGAGGCTTATTCTTATAACAATGCTTTAAAGTAAGCTGCCAGCATGTAACTAGATAGTCAACACACACACTTGTTTGCTTAAATTTAAATGATGGGAAAGATGGAGAAGCGATAGTCCAACAATTATTTTTTCTGTATGATCATTCTTGTATCTTCTTGCAATTGCCCTGACGCAGGTGCACAACCTCACTCTTGGCCTTGTTGTACTTCATGAGGTTCACACTGGTCAAACTCTCAAGTCTTTCAGGGTCCCTCTGGGTGGCATTCCTTCCCTGCAGCATGTCAACCATGCCACATAGGTTGATGTCATTGGCAAACTTGCTGAAGGTGCACTCAATTCCACTGTCCATGTCACCAACAAAGATATTAAACAATGCCAGTCTACATGCTGACCCCTGAGGAATGCCACTCATCGCTGGTCTCCACTGGCCATTGAGTCATTGACCACAACACTTTTGTGGTGTGACCATCTAGCCAGCTTTATATATGGACCAGACAAGGTAACTATGAAGATCTCTTCTGGCTTTTAAAATCAGCCTTAATTCGTACGCTGTGTCTCTGTCAGAGGTATGGATATATTTTCTTGCAGCACTTTATCTCATCATGGAAGACTTTAGGATACAGGAACTCGTAGGAGTCTTTAAAAGTTATCAGTTCTTGGGCAACCAACAAATACGTACTAAACTTTGTGTTCTGTCCCTGCACTAGATGACTAGAAAGATTAATGGTAGGCACACTGTTATCATCAGTGACGTTAAAGCACAAACAAAATTATAAGATTATCTGAACAAACTGTTTATTATATAGGATGTGTAGTCTTGCAGAATCCGTTCTTTATGTGCATGTAATATTCCTGAATTTCAGAAAAAAAAAAAAAAAGATTAATGTTTTGAGGCTGTCTCACTTCTCTGACTGTATTTATTCAGTCAGCATTCCATAGCAAAATCATATTCAAAACTAAATAATGAATTGCCCTGGTATCGGAAAATCAGGATGAACATAAGAATTAGGAACTTTTTTCCACAAAAACGCTGCTTTTCAAAAAAAAACCAAAAAACAAGAATGGCAACAGCAGCTGAAATACTCTGCATATTCTTGTATTAATTGGGCTGGAAAAAGCCTCCAATGTATTCAAGCTTAATAAATGTAAAAGGAAAAAAATCTGGCTTAAAACTTAAGAAAGGCAACCCGAAAATGTGCTCTTTTAGTAATTTTTGAAGTTTCTGTTCTAGAAGTCTCTAATTACTTGCTTTATGAAAGATATTCCTAAAATATGGAAGGATATACTGTGACAAATTTCTTTGAAAAAATTACAGATATTGAGTAAGGGGATTTGGAAACAAATAACTGAAATAGAAATGTGAACCCAGTTCTTAACAAGTACAGACTGGGACAACGTCATTGATCACTGTCTCTCTGTGTCAGAGGTATCAAATACTTCATTAATGTCTTCAGCATATTGTTTTTTTTTCCTTTATCCATTAAGGAATTTAAGAATTCATCATTACTTCGAAGGTTAGTTCCCTAACTAAGAGTTAGGCAGTACTTTGTCACAAGCAGTTATTCCATAGACTAAAAGTGTATGAACTGGATTCTTTTTCAAAGGTAAAAGCCCCAATTAAAACAAAAAATAAACCTTTGCACACACAGTATTCCTTATAGTAATAACTGCACTTACATCAAAAGAGCACCTGAACTTTGGGAATAAAAGTTTCTTAATAATCTTTAGTTATGTTAATAGAAACCTGTATAAGTCTTTAAAATGAGAATTGCACTGTACAAAACTGGAAGTAGATTTGCAAAGAACCGCAACATTTCAAAAATACTTGCCACCATGTAATTTTCTTTATGGAACTTGCTCTCCAATGCATTCTACAACCAACATGTCCTTGATTAAAGTAAAAACAAAACTTACAAACAGCAAGCACAAAAGCTCAGAATCTACAAAAAAGCTATTTAAGCATTTCTTTCTGTTTGTTTTGACAGGTGTTAAGTTCTTAAACACTTACTTGGATCTGAATCTTAATATTTACGTAGCACTCTACATGTTCAAAATGTACCTCAGAATTTTCACCTAATTAGTTCACAAAACACATGCATAATTCTTATTTGATAAGCAGGTAAACTGTAGTGCACAAAAAATTACTTGCCGTGCACACAGGCAGATAACAGGTACAGAATAAGGACATGAGCCCTGGGTGCACTTCACCAAGCACATATTCTCCCACTCCACAAAATTTTCTTGTAATTGAAAGGCAAGCCAATCAAAGTTACGAACAACACAATTACACCTTTCCTGTTTTGACCAATATCTAAGCACAGCAGACTTCCATATTAATGAATTTCATAATGTGTCTAATGACACAAGTTAAGAAGACTTATGGAATACTTCATTCATAACTGTACTTCCTTGGCTTTGGGTTTGGGTTTGTTTTGTTTTGTGTTGTTTTGTTTTGTTTTTCTGGCACTCAGCTTTAAAAGTCTCCCTCTGTGTTTTTTTAATGTGTTTTTGTTATCTGAGACTTCATATTTCATGTTCTGTAACACAATTCAATTTACAGTTCCTAACAGCAAGGGGTGAGTTTTCTCAGTGACTAAGTAAAAAGGCTGATAGACATAATTGCTCCTGAAGAGAAGAAGGAAGGAGAGAAGCTATTCTGGGAGTGCAGTTCTGTTTGTTTCTAAATAAGTGTAGGCATGATCAATTAAGCTCATAAAACAAAATATTGTTATGAAGAAAATAATTTTGATCATGTTTATGAATGGTTTGCTTTAAAATTTAGAGCACCCATAGAGAGAATCTCATAAAGCAGGAAACCAAGTTAATTGCAGCAAAGAGAATGAAAGTCTTCATTGAACAGCAAACATTAATAAACGGAAATGGCATTTCCAGACACTAGGAGGTTTGTCTACACAGAATCATAAAGCAGAAACATCTCAGTTAGTAGGCTAACTAGCACAGATATCAGGTTTATTACAGTTGTAACTACACTGAGGTCAGGACAGTTGGCAAAACTTGACTGAAAAGTAAGTAAATCAATCTATGCCCAGCCTCCTAGTGCTGTATGTATATGGTGAGAAGTTATCAAGGTATTTGGTTTCAGCTCAGCATTCTTATGTTGGTGTTACATTGATTTTATTGCTATAACTGTTGTAAGGGTGTACATGCCTTTTTCTATAATATAAACATCATTTTTATCTGGTAACTGAATTACTGAGCTCAAACCATACAGTATCTACAGCATCATTAAGCAAAAAAATATACTGAGAAGATATCAGCTAAATCTGCTAAATTCCAGACTCTTCCAAATATTGCATCCATTATACTGAAATTTTAGAATTGCAGTCTTCTTTGAATTTTCACCTCCATAACAGCAATCCTTATCTAAAGAAGGATGAGGGGTGATCTGTGAGTGACACACATAAACCAGCAGACACCTTTAGCGAAGACAAAGTAATATCTCCAAAGTGGACTTCACAAAGAGAGCTTGTTTATTTGAAGTGGTATAATTAATAATTACAGGGCAAAGTGCAAATTTCCTGATAGAATTTTATATATACGAAGAGTATCCTTTGTTTGTATCACACACTAGTGTCTTACAGTACGTTTCTAGTTGGCTGTCCAACAACAGCAGAGATTCTGAGGAGTGAAGTGACTATGAGGGGAAAATATCAGAACAGGGAAAATAACTGAACATTTTCTGTTTTGCAGTCCACTGTTTCACAGTCCAGAAAAACTGTATAATCTTTGAGCAGTATCAATGACCTTATTCAAAAAGATATAAATGTATATATTTTATATTTATGTATTTTAAATGTTATGTACATATCTTACAAGACTTTTGTGAGAGAAGACCATGAGCACAGAAACAGATTAAAGTCCTGATCCAAAGAGATCTAATAGATATCTTAAATGAGATAAGAGTAATTTAAGCAAAAACACTTCATAAAAGCTTAAGAGGTGTGTGTCTAGCCCAAAGTCTTGTTGTTGACAATGGACAGTAGCAGATGTTTTGGGGAAGAGAAATGATACAGTACAAATATAAATACATTAGTTTTCCAGGTAATTCCCTCATTTTTAAACCCTCAATCCAAACCACAATATGGAAATCACCAAAGTCTGTGATTAGAACTGCCATCGACTATTTACATTTTGAACAGCAAAGTTCTCTGGGCTTCTAAATTCAGTCTATGTATGAAATGTCCTTACTTTGGTGGGCTGGTCATCTAGTCCTTGCATAACTTCCATTATAGTTCAGGTATAAATAACACACAAAGTGCCCCAACCCTAATGGCAGGTACTCTGATACATGATCTCAGATCATATCAAATACACTCCAGTAGAACGGAGCGCCTCACAGAGGAAAATATCTCTAGGCATTGCTTTTGAAAGCACATTGCCTCTGCTGTCACCAAGACTTTTGGAACACAGAACGAATTTTGGAATAATTATGTAATGTATTTTGAAGTTATGAGATTTAAGAATGTAGGACAGTAGACTTCCACCTCACATATATACACACACTATTTTTTAGCATTTTTTTTTTGATTGGGTAACTGAATAAATCAAACAAGTTAAAAACTGGGTTTATCGCATGTTAACACCAGCAATGCTTTTTTTCTATGTTAGTTCTACTTTATAGAAACGTTGACATAAGAACACTAATATGAATGTGCCTGTGAGTACTTTAACTTCATCCTTTATATTTGCTAAAGTAAATGTGCCAATCGGAACTTTATAATGCTGAAAGTGCAAGATATTGAATGACCATCTAAAGTCATGTGAAAGAGCAGGTTCTGTTTAGCCTGGAGAAGAGAAGACTGAGAGGGGACCTTATCAATGCTTATAAGTATCTAAAGGACAGGTGGCAGCAGGATGGGGTCAGACTCCTTCCTGTGGTTCCCACAGGACAAGGGACAGGAACTGGAACACAGGAAGATCTATCAGACAATGAGGAAAGGCTTCTCTACTTTGAAGGTGATGGAGCACTGTCAGAACAGCCTTCCCAGAGGGGCTGTGGAACTTCCTTCAAAACCCACCTGGACATGTGCCTGTGCAATATGCTATAGGTGCGCCTGTTTTATCTGGGGATGGGGGGTGAACTAGATGATCTCCAGAAGCCCATTCTGACACTCACCATTCTGTGATTCTGTGATTCTATTTGTCTACCCACTGTGCAACCCACCCAGGCTACTCCCTCAATGTTCTGCTTAGGAGAAAGGAGAAAGACTTTGTAACAGTTGTAAAAAGCAAACTCAAAGAGAAGCACTTTCAATAAGAGTTAGTTCTATTAAACCAGTATAACGTATGCTATCAAGTGAACAGAAAAACTTTAACTTATGTCATAAGCTTCTATAAAATACTTTTCCTAAATTAGGAACCACTTGTGGTTTTGGCAATGTTTAAGACCCTATTTAAGTAAAAATTTGAAGGTTTTTGTGCTAATTTTTCCTATTTTATTCAAAAAATATTTTAAATATGATATGCTCAGTACAAGCCGCCTCTTGTAAATCAGCATCCATCTCATCAAACACTTGTACAAGAACGATTAGCTCAAAGAAGTAAAAGTGGTTGGATAAGCGACTTCTCGGCTATTTGTATTGCAGTCCTTCTGCTACAAAAGCTAGAATTTCTTGCATTGGGAATAAATGGGGGAAACAGATGATCAACCCATCTCTATTCATGTATACTGCAGTTTAGAAAGAACCCAATGTTCCCTGGGACAAATTAATTGTTGTTGGCAATATGTGCTGCTGTTGTTGGTACAAAGGGCAAGGTAATGTAGTAATATTTTACTAGTGTCAGATAGTGGTGTGCAGTAAGAAGCTAGGGCAATTTAATGCAATGCCATTTATTTATAATGGAAGCCTGAATCTCCATCCACTGAGCTATAAACTTGCATTTTGCTGGATATACAGTTTATTTCCCTAGATCACTGAAGCTATTAAAATCTGAAGACTAAGTTATTGATATGGAAACCTGTTGCCCAGTTCTTTAGATCTATCTAGTTCTCAAGTATATATATTTTGGAAGTCTCAGATATTTGTTTCTTTTTTAGGCTTTATGGTATACTTAAGCCTGCCGTACAGTCACTATTTATCTTATTGATGATGTAATAGAAAATATAGTTTTAGTAGCCAAATGGGACAGAAGTTCTTACATGGTATAAACTGATTTATCTTCAAAATCAGCATATTCACACTCACCCTGCATGTTTTAAGGAAATAGTCAGATAAAATATTGCAAGACAAATCTTTACTGTCAGAGTCATACTTGTATTCTGTAGTGGAAATTGGCATATAATTGTCACTACTAAATTGAAAAGTTTAATATTAAGTAGTATTTAGAAACAATGAAGAAAGACATTCAAATTTTTTTCTTCTTCTTTTTTTATAATAATTTGAACTATAAAACACAGGTATTGTACTGCAATCTTTCTCTTCAAAATCCATTGTTATGCACATTATCCAAGCACCATGGAGGAACAGAAATTAATTCAGATCTTTGTTTTCAATAGGTTTAATGCAATTATGCGAACTGGATGATAAACTGTAGTTACAGTAAGTCATATCTTGATATGACTTGCTAAGAACGTTCTTCTATGTCTCATCAGAATCTTAGCAATACCTACTGCTTTTATTATTTTCTTTCTCACTGTCCTGCCACAGATATTACTCACACACATGTATTTAAAACTACCTATATGAAACAGGATCTGTATCACACTGTCTAATAGGATAGTACAAAGGCTGTTCCCACAATCCCAGGCATATCAGAGACAACAATGTCATTTTGGAAGTTTTCCCAATATTTCCGCTATATGCTATAGAATTCATTCAAAATCTGCCCACAATCTTAAATTTAAAAAAATCTAGCTCAAATTCCATCTTGGTAAGATCATAGAATATACTGAAAACTGAGCAGAAACTATCAGTTATGACCACCTTTGATGATATAGGCGGCAGGTCGTCCTCAGATCCAACTGGATTCTACATTACTTCTCTGCATAGAGAAAGTGTAAATAAGAAGTGTAAGCAAATGCATACAATGTATATGCATTCTCTTCATTTTCTCTAGTTACAAACCTTCTCTTATTTAAGACATAGAACTTGCCAGATAAAATTAATTTTTGGTCTAGGACCATTAAAATAGGTACAACCCTAAAAAAAAAAAAAAATTTGATTAAAGTTTGGAAGCCTCTTAGTCTTATGCCTGAGGCTGAGTCACAGTCAGCTATTACAAGAGAAAACAGAGCTCCTAAATTTATTATCAAGAGTCCTTGGCTTTCAGCCAACTTTAAACAGAACTACCTGTTCACATGAATATTGGTTAATAGGCTTTTCTTTTCACCAGGACATTCCACGTCTGCATATCACATGGTGGTGGTTACAGCTCAGGCACATTGCCTAGAAGGAGGCAACATATAATGCTATAGAAATCATGGATGAAAGCATTATGAGGGACAAATTTTATCTGTGGAAGATGTCTGTTTAAATCAGATAAGATCTGATCTAATGTGTAATGATATTCCCAAAGGTGATTACCAACTGTGAATTAAGAATGCATATTCTATTCATGAAACACTTGGTTCCCGTAAGCAGTATCTGGGGTAACTATGCTTATATACCTTTCTAATTGTTGATGGCAATTACAGTAATAGTGGTATTGACAAAAATAAATGTAAATTGAGAAGTTATTATATCCAAGTGTGAGCTTAACAGAGAAGTAAAAGGACTAGAGATACCTTTAATCTACTCCTCGTTAGTAACAATCAGTGCAATATTGGTGCTTTCAGAAATGTATTGTTGTACTCACCAGGTTTTGCAGCTTTCCTCTTCATTTCTCATGTATATTGTAAATTCATATGTCCTATCATAAACCACAAAAATCATAAGTCACAGCCGTGTCACCTATAGGGTACACAGTCTTCAATCCAATAAGAAGCAAGCTGTGAACCAGGCCATGTGGTTATCATGCCCTGCACTTTTCCAAACCTAGAAAACTTTAAAGCCTCTCTGTTAGCCTTGCAGTTTCATTGGTGCCTGAGGTTAAGCACAACTCTCCGGAAGTGACAGTGGTGAAACTCCTTCTTTCTGTGCTTGATGAAAAGAATTCCTAATGTCTCCCTGTCAATGGAGCTATGAAAATCTTGACAGAACAAAGGAGTCTGTAGCACAGAGGTTAAGTTAAGATGAACTCCTCTGATTAAGATGGACCATCAGGCAATCATATATGCGAGGAATCGTAGGGCAAGATGCAGAAAAAGAACACAGGGAAAAGGTCTCATACTTGTGAATTAACTCCTTCAGCTGAATGATGAAGGTTCCAGCAATTTTTCTGTTTTACAGAAGATGAATAAAGTGGAAATTTCTTGGGATTTTTTTTTCCAGTGGTCACAGCCAAAAATCCAGTATTCTTGCCTTTTAGTTCTCTAGATATTCTAGGAAGATATGACTTAGCATGAATATTGTGCATATTATATCACATGGGGAAGACCTACTTGAATTCAGACTTCTAAAAATGAAAGGCATATTGCATCTGTAATGAAGACCATAAAGTATGATATAAATGATGCAAGGAAGAATTATTCAACATTACACACTTATTCAGAAAAAAAACCATTCTAAAAAATATCCCAGTCATGTTCAGACAATTTTATTTGAGACATTTCTACAGGTGAAGGACTCGGGTTACCCTAATATCACAGGATCAAGAGGTTAAAACCACTTTTGCTTATGCTTAACTGAAAATAAATCACTACTCATTCTTAGTTTTATTGGCAGAATGTAATAACTCTGTAATCTTAAAATTTACAACACAGAATAATGCCAACCATTTAATAATAAACATCTCAGATGACATTATAATTTTAAAGATTAGAGACAGCTGTATTCCATCGAATTTCCTTTTGTATACAAAGGAAGATATTAATAAAGAAGGTAAAAAAATTAAAATCAATGCTTGTCTAATTTTGTGAAGCTATTGGGATCTCTCAGTACATTGATACGCTATGCATTAAGTCACTATAAAACATTGCATTTCTTTGTGAGAAGTTTCAAGGACATAGTGAAGGAGAATTAAATTACCAATTAACGTTACTTCTTGTTCGTATATTTACATTTATCCTGTACGAAGGTAATATCCTGAAGCGGGGAAGGGGACAGAGAGAACCATACATCACACTAATGCAAAGTGCATGAAAAATTTGTCCTTCATGCTGTGACTGGACACTGTCAGGTAAGGTTTACAACCTTTTTTTCTGTATCCAGGCTAAGTTGCAATGTTTAGTTACCTCAGTTGTCAGTAGTTGCAATATTTGTCCCCTGTTTATATTTATGAGGGAAAGGAAGAAAACAATTCATCAGATAAAAAGAAATAACCTCTAAAGCATAACCCCCAGAATTGGATGTATTGATTCTCTTATATTTCCCTGATGGCAAAGTGGTCAAACAGAATGAAAAACACCCAGAGGCAGTTGCAGTGGTTTCTCTCTAGAGAAGTTCAGGAAGAAGAAGCTTATACTTTCGTTGTCCATAATATTGCTTGGGTTCGTTTTGCATTATATGCACACAAATTCCCCTGTGAAATCTGTGAGAAATTAGATTTAAAATAGACTGCAGTCATGACTAAAGAGGTGTTGGTGAAACCCCTGATCTTAGAGCAATGCTGTAAAGTAGGTACTCAGACTCAGATTGGAATCTCACCAATGTAGAACAGAACAGCACTGTAGAACAGACTGCTAGACAATAAGATTATGACAAATACATGATATTTTATTTTGGCAACAAGAAGTTAATTTAAATTCAATCTCAAGAAAATTTCCTGTGCAAAAACTTAATCTTATTTTCTTTGATATTCTACCTATCATAGAAAAGGCCTAGAATAGAAGTTTTATTCCTGAGAATTTACATTGTATTCTAAAAGGTGAATAATCACTAATTATTTATCTTCCTGAAATTAAGGAATTACTTTTAAGACAGTGTTTACATAGTCCAGTATCCTAAATCGCAAAAGGAAGCAAAGTAAAAATGAAACAAGAGGAAAAAAGCCCCAATCTATCCTTTGCAAAGACAGTAAAGTGTACAGTTACAGTTAATTCTGCCTCTAGCCACATTATTTCACACTGTTTTTTCCAGCAGTATTTCCATCTCTGTCATTTCATCTCAATAGCTCTGCCTGTTTCAAAGGGAGAGATGCTGTTTTATGCTTGCTGCACCGCAGAACTCTCAACCATATGGATTGTCCCACAGAGACCCCTACGGGCTCCTAGAAAGACTTTGCAGCCCACAGATGGTTCTTTGAAAACCATTCTGATACTTTTTAGACCCGTAAACCTCGTAGGTAACCCGAGGAGAGGATTCAAACAAAAGCTCCAATGTTGCCACAGATCATAAATGAAAATAAACAGACTATCTTCATGGACATCCTGTTTATTAAGAGGTATAGAACCAATAGGATGAGTGCTTGTGCTAATTAATCTGGAAACATTTTTGTTTTTATTTTTTCCCCTTCCCTATAAAAGGGCAAAGAGGATAACAGCATTAGTGAAAAAATTTAGACATTACACACTGGATTTTTTTTTCTGACCAGAATTATTACATAGCTCTAAGAAAAACCTATTAAAATGCTAGAAAAGGACCAAAATTATACAATATAGTTTGTGAAAAATATTAGGAGGAATTTATACTTTTAAAAGGGTGGGTTTTTTCATCAAGATAGGACGACATCACCTTTGGAGATGGGGCATTTACATGCAGCTGGATATCAAAATAGGCAATCCAGAAGTTGGAAACTAGCAGTAGGATTTGACACAATCTGGCAGCTGTGAAGTTTAGTTGGTTCTCCCTTAGCTGTGTTGGTTTACTGGTGAGGCAGAATTACAGTCCTCTTTTCAAGGGATTCCATACTTCTATTACTAATACTTTTCAGATTTCTGCTCAAGTTTGAGTGGTCTTCTAATTTCCCTTCAGAAAGGGGTATATTCAGATTAAATTTCCATATTTTTCTTTTTAGATATTATAAAATCATAGAATTATAGAATCATTTAGATTGGAAAAAACCTTTCAGATCATCAAATCCCAATGTAAAACCAACTCTGCCAAGTCCACCATTAAACTATGGCCCTAAACACCACATCTATATGCCTTTTAAATACCTCCGCCAATGGTGACTCAATTGCTTCCCTTGCAGTCTGTTCCAATGCCTGACAATCCTTTTGGTGAAGAAACTTTTCTTAATATGCAATCTAAATGTCCCTGGTGTAACTTGATCCCATTTCCTGTTGCCCTATCACTTGTTACTTGGGAGAAGAGACCAACAACAACCTCACTTCAACCTCCTTTTAGGTAGTTCTAGAGAGCGATAAGATCCCCCCTCAGCATCCTTTTCTCCAGACTCCAGATTGGTTTGGCTTTGTTAATAATACAAGAATGATCCCTAAAATTAAGATACAAATGATTATCAAATGTAATTGTACAAAGCCCTCAAATATACTGTACTGTTTCCAAAGTGCCACGATGAGATCATCTAGAGACAATAAAAGATTCCAGACACTGTATCAGCAACTGAAGCAAAACCAGGTAAGTTTTTCTCATGACGATGTGGTGGAAACCCATCTGGAATATCTGATAATTATGACCTGGACTGTTTTTCAACTTCATTAGATCTTTATTGGTAAATTTGGTAAAATTTCTCTATTCACAGTGCAATAGGTATGTCTGAACTTACATGTGAATCCTGTGAAGAGACACACAAAGCAATTTTTACACAGGTAGGCAGGCAGGTAACAATTTCAAAATCTAATTTATATTTCTCTATAGCAAATGAGAGGCATATACTTGATTATAAAAAAAAATATGTGATGATTCAGTCAAGGTGAAGTCTTAGCTACTGCTGCAAAATGCTAAAATAACTTCAGATTTTTTTTTTTTATTTTATTCACTCTTTTCAGAGAATGGTTAAGAGCAGCTAATGAGATGTCACTTTTTCAGGTTGGCACATTGTGCATTTCCGTCAGAAATGAGAGAGAACATGTTATCCTGTTTCAGGACAGCACAACTGATTCTTTCACTAGTAAGTGATCAATCGTCACATGGATTTCTCTCCTCTCCACTAAATTAGAAGACTTTAAATCCCTTCTGGCATACTTTTCATCACTAAATTGTTTAGATGAATAGAATTCTGATTTTCCACTAACAATCCAGACACTAAATACTATCAGAGAAAACAACAAAATAATTCTGTATGGGTTTCTGCTGTGCCTAGTTCCATCCGTAGCAAGGTGGCACTAATCAGACGAGGTAACAGGAGGAAAAGTTCAGAACTGTCAGTTTGACCTGATAGACTCTTCTGAATCTCTTGTACTTTCATGATTTTCCTAGATCGGAATAGAAAACACAATATTTATCTAAGTTCTTTGCTAAATAATCCCAAACTATTTTTATGGAATACATACAAATAAATATTTTTTACTGCTGCTATGGAATGAGAACATAAACCAAGTAAAGCAAACGTTGTCATCATTGTACATCACATGATGCTGATGGATTTAGTGGAAAGTGTGAAAATGCTATGGGGAAAGATCATTTTGCATGAGACAGCTATACCGTGTGGCTGTTACAGCCCCACGGCTGTACTGAGAATACTAAAATGCTCTGAACTCCATTGTGCCACATCTACAAGATACAGGAAAACGATTCATGCAGACCTGACAGGAATTATTTGTAGAAGCAGGTGTCTAGAGGTATAGGGGAGACCTTAGGTATAGAAAGGATCCATATGGGGCTGACAGATATTATATGGGACTTTTGAATGATCCGTAGCTTTTTAGAGTGGTTGTTGGATGTGACTCAAGCTACCCTAGGGCATCTAAACCAGCTTTGTGTGTCCACATTTAGGCACCTGCATGATGCATAATATGTGTGAAATGTCTGGATAAGCTCCTCTACTACTGAATTTCATTATATATATAGTGGTTTCAAAATTTGAAATAATTCTGTACAATACCTGAAATACGTCTTTATATTTTATCAACATCATTACAAAAATAAGTCTATTCCACCATTCCTTCAGGAAAATATTTGCTACCCTTGTTTGCTTTTGTAGCAGTTTAACTAATGCAAGTCAGTACCAGACTTGAAAACCTAGAAGATACCAAATTTCCCACTGAAAATAGTAAAAAAAAATAAATAGAGCAGAGGGTTTATGGGTTTTCTTTTTCACATAATTTCCTTGATGCCTCACTTTTTACACAATATAACTATTATTTTTGGTCAGTGTACACAGAACCTGGATGTATTTAATCTTTGTTATGAAAGAAAACAGACCCTAATACATTCCATTTGTCTTGCCACCCCTAAAACCCTTAACTCTAAAATGCTCTTTCAAATATTTCGTATTTATACCCCAGCTTGCTATCTATACTCTAATTCTAAGTTTATTCTGAAATTCATACCTATTGCAAGGTACTAACTAAATAAAAAGAATATAATCTAGTTGCAGACCGGAATAATTTCTTTAGCTATCCTAATGGCACACAGGTTCTTTGTGAAGCTTTTGGGTTTTTTTCTTGGTGAAGCCTGACAAAACTCACAGTATGGGGGCTGAGAATTAATAGTGGCACCTACTAGCTCAGTTCCAAGTCTAGTTACTGTATTTATCTCAGATATATTGGATCACTGAGCTCATTATGAAGACTTATCTAAAACTCTCATAATGGATATATAAGCACTGAATTCTGTATTATCCTTGTGTTCACAATAAAGAATGATAATACATTTATTAGCTATGATGTGCCCTGTGTAATTTATGCTCATTATTATATATAATTATTTATATACAATTATTAGGCAACATTTTCTGTTTCCTCAGCATAAATTGAGTTTAACTCTTCCTACTTTAATAGATTTTTGCTGCGCATACCATAGTGGCACAGACAACAGCACTTTGCTCAGTGACACTCTGCAGATGCTTTCAAATATCTTCCTGTGTGAAATCAGGACGGAGGCAGAGCACGCAGTATACGTTTGGGACTGGAAAGCTTTTTTGGTTTCTCCAGGAGAGAAAGTTTAAGTGCTCCAGTTGAACCCACACACCTGACTGGCTTCAAGAGTGGCACAGAACTTAAGAAGTAAGGGGTCCTGACACACTAAAAATACCCAACGTATTATGTAGAATATTATTTGAACAAAGGCTAACCCTTGGAGATTTCTTTATAAAAAGTCAGGCATAGATTATTTTCCAGAAGAGGAGAAATTTTTCTATTGGCTATTTTTGGTGCTTTAAAATGAAAATAAAATTGAAACAGGAATATCAAATCTTCTTCCAAAGTTGAAAAGCAGCAAGTTACCAGAAGAGAGTAAAACGTGCTTAAACAATTGCAAAAAGGCTAACTGCTCCATAGGAAGCTGCCTCTTGTGTTTTTAAAATGGTTGTGAGAAATGTATGTCATGTCAAACAAAGGATAAGACTATGAATTTGAATTGAAATTTTCATTTTTTTGTAGAATCCAAATGCATGCATTATAAATTATTACTAAAATAACTTAGTAACTGCAAACTTCTAAATTAGCTTTATGGTTATTACTTATTTTGTTACTTATTCAAAGGAAGGCGTGCTTATGCTGCTTATACTCAAGGAATGGTGAGAAACAAAGACAAAAACTAAGATACCTGAACCCCACCTTCCTTCTTCCTAGCCTCAGCTTCACCTTCTTCCTCCTCGACCCTGAGCAGGGCCAGGGGATGGGGGATGGTGTTATGGTCAGTTCATAACATCTCCTCTTTGCCACTCCTTCCCTCTCACACTTTTCCCCAGCTCTGGTGTCACAGTTCCTCTAGGAGATATCCACCTGCTCCAGCATGGGCTCCTCCATGGACTGCAGTGTGGATATTTGCTCACTCTGATCTTGCCATGGGCTGCGGAGGAATCACTGCTCCAGCACCTGAAGCACCTCCTTCCTCTATTTCTCTGGCCTTGGTGTCTTCATAGTTGTTTCTCTCACATATTGTTACTCCTCTCTCACAATTCCAGTGCAGCATTTGTACCCTTTTTAAAATGTATTTCCACCATCTCGGTTGTGGGGATTGATTTCCTTTGATAAAAAGGAAACATTTTTTAAAATTGACTCCTACTTAGTAAAAACCAGCTTTAAATCTGTCCCTACCATCAACGGATAATCTCAGCAATCCTAAAGAAATTAAAGAACCTAAATCTACAAATAAAACAGTTTTGTAAAAAAACACTTAATTTTTGACTACCATAAACAAGACTATAACCATAATGGTTACATACAAATCATACGGAACTAGTTTCTTGATGGAGAACTGATTTGTCAAGATCTTTTGCCCCATCAACTAAGTCATAACTATGATTGAGAAAATGTAGTCTGAGAACATTATGAATCCTTTAGATACCTGGGATAATTGGAAAGTTCTTGTATTAGTTGATTAATTCTAGAAATGCATCACTTCATGCAGCATTCTTTATTACAACCATAAAGTATAATGTTGACCTCTCGTCAGACAAGAAGAAATATTTTAAGTACAGTTGGACAATTTTGTTCTCACTAGAAGTATCTTCTGACATGTCTTCATTATACTTTATGGCATTAATTAGAGACACAAAATAGAAAAATATTTCAACTGTCTCAGATAGTAGACAAAAGTAATAGTTTTCCCACCGATGTGAGCTAACCTCTATATTGAAAGTGCCACTGGAGCATATGAGAATACTCCCTGGACTATCTATACTCCCAACTATACAATATAATACAGGATGTCACTGTTTTACTGGATGGATGTCTTGTTCTGTGGAGCAATAACTAGGAGTTAGATTCTGTAGATTACAGAAGTCTGAATTGGTTTGCGTGAACTTAGTGCTTTTAATAACAATAGAAACCTCAAAACTCTTATTGACAATAAATTCATCAAAAGTACTTTGAGCTCAGGTTTACTTAGGGGAACACCTCTGACTGTGGGAACAGAGCAGTTACAGACAGTTTTCAGACAGAACAATATAATGTACAATCACCTACATGAGTTAATCAAGCCTTCAGATACAGTACTCTTTCCCTATAAAAAATAATTGGTCTCTGACTGTGTATCACATAGTTAATTGTTTGGCAGCAAAGGTGAAAATACCCAGAGGGCCGAAGAACTCTCTGCAATGATCAGTAGCCTTTTGCAGCTTTCCCCAGGCCATACCTGCAGAATAACCCAACTAACTGCTGTAGCCCAGGTGACCTTGATGCTGAGTAGACTCAGCCAGCCATAATTGCTCTTTTGCAGCTGGAAGGCTTGGCTCAGTTTTCGCTAGAAAACATTTAATTATTTGCGTGGCAGATTTGATATGGAAATTAGCCTTCAAATGATCTGGATTGTGTTGCACAGACGCATACAGACAGAGTGTTTGTTAAAAAAAAAAAAAAGGTTTTCCTGATCTTGGCACTGGTTGACTTTTTCATGGAGAATGAGACTCTCAAACAGGACAGTCAGTTTCTCTGCAGATGGAAACAGAAGTCTCTGTTACATGCATCCTTGTAGTGGTGTCTTCAACCGGATCACACTGTCGTCCCAAATCCCTGTCTGCTCAGTTTGTAAATTCCAGCTGGCCTGTGGTCCTACATGACCACTCCAGCTATTGGCTATCTTCACTACGCATAAATCCTCTCCAGACTGTCTTCCCTATGTATGAAAGACTGGCCTACATTACTGTTCCTGAATTTGCTGCAATAGTCTCTAGTTATCATTTATGAACACCTTATCTACAAAAAATTTTTTTGGTTCTAGAGCAGGAAACACCCAAGGGAATCTCTGGAGGGTCAGATCTCCACTTGAGATTTTAATAATATATTTGCACAGATGAAATTAGTGCAGGCAGAGCAGGAGCTCCCTGCTCTCAAGAAATATTCGTGGAAACCTTCTTGAAACCACTTTGAAACTTTCTGCAACAAATACTCAAATACTTTTTTTTGTGAAGGATGTGGGATCTCAGTCAATCATCTTGTCTCATGGTCAATGTGTTGTCTCTGCAGAAGAATGGCTGGGAGAGTTTCTGACTCCCCAAGGAACTTATAATCCAAATTAATTGAAAGTGTAAGAGGTACCACTCTGATAGCCAGCTAGGGAGCTATTTTAACACATAAAATTGAGTTTTGTACTTTTAACTTAAATTCTGTAGCGTTTGCTGTAATTGCAATACCTCATAAAATAGGCTTGAAATACCACCAGTTGGTTTGTGAACTAGATCATAACTACTTTTCTGGCAGAACTAGAAGTAAGAATGTTCAGAATTAGTTCTTCATTCCATTTCCTAGAATCGCATAACTTCCAGTTGTGACAGTCCTTGAAGTTCCCCAATCCAGTCTTCATAGAGCTCCACAGAGGCTATACATGGACATAAAAATAGATATGTAGGAGACTTGGCAGAAGACAATGAATATGAAAGAAATTGTAGTTCATATTTAATCCCTGCAAACTTGGTACATGCACACATTTCTACAGGGGCATGGTTATATCTTTTACTTCAGTTCTTTTACTTCACATTAGTTCTTCAATCTGACAGTACTGCTGCATACTAACAATTTTGAGGAATTTCTGTCCTAGTGCTATTCAGGTACATAAATAACTACATAAAGCATGGAACAAGCAACTAAATTCTTATGTTAAAATGGGGAACTTCTAGATTATGTCTGTACTGACAAGTTAGTTTCTGTGAAAGGGTCTTCCCTATCTCAAAATATATTCTGATGCAAACACCAAATGCTTTGCATCTCCAAACAGGGATCCCTGTGGTCTCCCTACATAGAGAAGGTAGATCCAAGCTGGCTATTCAGAACAATGTTTCACATGCTATATCACTAGACTGAGCATGGGCATTTTCTGGAAAAGTGGGAACCAATACAACAAAACAGTACCAAGGATCATTTAACAACTGAATATACACAGAAGTATCATTCAAAAAAAAAAAAAAAAAAAGAGATGTGAGGTTTTAGAAGACTGATAAATTAGGCCAGTTATAAACTTTCCTGGACTAGTACTCATTAATAACACCCTTCCTGCTATTGGATAATGATTACTATCAATCATTATCATTATCACTGTACATTCAAAGTAATCACAACTAACACTAGCAGCCAAAATGCAATACCAAGGACCTGATGCCACCTAATTAGCACTAATGGCTTCAGTCCCGGATGATCTTAGTCTCCACAGTGAAGATAAGATGGATGTGAAGTGAATGTCTTCTCTCCACTCATCGAATTTGAGATCTTTTGGAAGGTTAGTCCATTCCTAGCCCTCAGACTCAACGGCAGTCTGCATGCTGCCTGATCCTGGAGCAAATGTTAATTTTCTAAGGTGTGGCAGCTGCCTTATCCTGCTGCTCATCTGTTTCTTCCCTTGCTCATCTGCTGCTGCTTTACTTACATAAAAAGAAATCTTTCCCCAGCTCTCTAGGTTGCATTTTTTCAATGAGCAGTAACTGCCCATTGGTGTGTTGTTAATAGCTCTGGGGTTGCTGTTCTCAACCAGCATTCATATTTTCAAGGTCTTTGTTCTTAACCCACACTTAAACTGCACATCATAACCATGGACACCTGGTACCAAGCTGCATTCACCTCACAATTTCTCATAACAAGTTTATAACAAGCTTAACTGGCCAGGAGTGGAACTTCACAGAGTTTGCATGGGGCATAAGGCCCTTTGCTGGCAAAGAGAGTGCTATTTATACTGGGCTGTTAGGTAAAAAAATGTTTGCACAGTTGTGCTACATCAGTGTGTTCCTGTTTGGGTTCAAAACAAACTACTTTAAAAGCCTGCTTTGTGTGCTTCTACATTTATAGGTGCAATATGCTTCTGCTTTAGCTACAGCTGTTTTATTAACTAGTATAACTGTAGCGTCAGGGACTAAATACTACATAAGGCCAGGGAGTTTTCTTAAATTTATAGCTAGATAAGCTCCCTTAGGAAAAGAAGCAGCTTCTCAGGCTGTGTTTACCAGCAGGGGACCCCTTGCACATATTGATGGCATATTCTCAGTGTTGACTAGGTCAGCTTCAGAAATAAGGGCAATCTAATTTCATATCTCCCTAGAAAATCCTGCAAAAATCAAGTCTCAGTCCAGAAAACAACAATTTCCTCTAGGTCCCTCTACACCGTTATTGAGCAGTTGCAACTGCCTTCTGCCTCTCCTGTTACTCCCTAGTAGGCAGAGAAGCTACCGCAGGTCTCCCTGTACTCATTAGTTGGCTTCAAGGTACATCTCCTCTTCAATGTTTTGGTGCAGCAACCAAAGTTCACACTATACATACCCTTTTGTGACTAAAATTGTCAATAGCTATTGAAGAAGAGAGTACTGTTTTGTGAGCTACATATACTGCTCAGTGATACAACATGACAGTTACATCACTTAAATTTCAGATATTCACTTATGTATCCAAGTATTTTCTCAGCCTCATATGTTTAAAACTCTGTGGAATGGCTTAACGGTGTGCAGCTGCTTAGGATAAAACCCAAACCATCTATCTAGAGTTCTGAAAATAGGCATTTAAATTTACCTAATTACAAAGTACTAGAAACTCCACAGTACTTAAGCTATTTAACCCTGAAGGCAACAGAAAATTCCCATGTAGGTTAATTTAAATTCCCTCACCGGATCACTACATAGAAGAACCCAGGCCATTGAACTCTTTCCTCTTGCTTACTCATCAATTCTCTTTCTCTCTCATCTGATTTCTGCTTTGCCAGAAAAAGACAACCTGGCCTTCATACTCATATTTAAGAGCACTTTTATACACAGACTCTTCTATTGCCTACTCACCTGCATCCTGTTTATTGCCACACCACTGAATTACTGTACATAGCATTTAATTTTTACTGGTTTTACTCAAAGGACATAGAGGTTTGTCTAGTTAAGGATGTCTTCAGGAGAAGACATCCCCCATGCTAGCTTCCCAATAGGCAAAAGTTACCTCCTGATAGTTTTTAAGCCTAGGGTTCGGGCTCTGGATCTCAGTTTCTCTGAATTTCAGTCACACCCTGCTCTAGTGGTCTTGGCTTCCCCGGGGAGCTCACAAAAAGGGACAATTAATCTCTTTGAGGTATCTAATTGTCTCCATTCACTATACTGGGCACTCAGCCACCTTATTTCATCATTTTGCCTGGCCAAGCTGGTGGTCTGACATTGCAATGCTAAATATAGAAATAGGGGGCACTCATTTTACGAGTTGTGTCATTAAACAGGATACAGGATCCCTACAAAGGCAAGAACTGCTGCAAAAGAAACACACTGCAAGCAGTATTCCCATTAAACAATGGTATAATGCAAGTTTTGCTATGCTGATCAATGTAAAGCCCATAATTACTGCCTCCAAAATATTGTTAATAGGGACATCTTATTCACTATTTTACCTGTGTTGTCTGTTACATAACACACGTCAGAAAACCACTGGTCTGATTTTGTTTAATCTCATACATATAAAAATTATCTTGATTTAGATTGACAGTCCAGTAGAGTTGTTAGAAGTTCTAAGAGGAAGAATGATAGTGGTCAGCAAAGGTGATTCTTCCACTCACATATTTCACTGGCATTAAACCTATTTCCTTTTAATCAGGATTGTATCCGAATCCTTTTCTTCTGGTTTTGTTATAGCTTATCTTAATCAGCATTCTTTTTAGTACACACAGAGATCTAGTGTCAATGTTTAGTTCACGCCAGATGAAAGTAAATTGATTTCAGTTAGCTTCTCATATGCCAATCTAATAAAACACTTACAGTAGAAAATGAAAGTGGCATATGTAACAGAGCATAGAGGTGTTTATGTACTTTACCTAGCAGTTTTCAGGTGTAAAACAACAATGATTAAAGCACTACATTGTTTATTTACTCATTATAAAACAACTGGTCTCAGTTTTATGCAAAGCAAAGGCAGACTTTCAATTTGAATTACTCTTATGGGAGTTAAATACCAGTCAATAATGAGAGTAGGGTGGAAAAAAACCTGCTGAAACAATCCAGTTGCAAATTAAACAATTCAATTATTCTTTACAATAGCTGGGGCAAGACCAAGTGCTAATGGGTACTAAGTGAGAAGGTGACTTTTTCATTGGCTTTCTTGGTCATATTCCACTGCTCTTGCATTTTGTCATTGTTAAGGGAGACTAAGGTTGATTGCTTGCAAGTAGTTAAGATTTTGGGCAGAAAGCAAAGTATCCAGAGTCTTAGACTTGGGTCACAAGCTGCCTAACATGTCAAGTGGCCTGAGATGATCTAGCCTTTACTGGTTTTAAAAGAAGCAGAGACAGGAAGCCAGAAGAGACACACTCTTTAGAAAGGAGCACATTGGTTCTAGTTCACTACCATCTTGGTCTCCTCCCTCTTTAAAACTCACAAAATTGTTTGCCTATGCAGCAAAATCCAAGGCTGTTAAGAAGCAGGCCACACTTTCACATCTTTCAAATATCCTCTTTCCACTTGTCTTCCTACCTGTCTCCAGTGCAGCATCTTGCTTTCTAGGAACACATTGGGTTCGCTTTCTAATCAAAACCAGTTGTTTAGGACATCTATTCTTCTATCCAACCTATGTGACAATTCATTGCTAGTTATTGTGTTCTTCTTGAGAGCTAACTATGGGATCTTATCTTTAATTTTGTTTTCTAGATTATTTTAAATGCCGAATGTCATGGTGCTCAGTTGTCCTAGAAAATTCCTCTCTTACACTCTACAACAAAATGGAATAGTCAAAACACAAACTTCACCTAGATCTTTCCGTTATCCTTTTGCAATCATAAGAGCTTTTACTGCTGTATCTTGTCCCTGTAGAACAATTTTACATTTATATCTGTTGTTTCTTTCCTTTTAGTAAAAGTTCCCATACTGATTCCTGAAATATTTAAGTTGGGCTATATACACAGCCAACAAATCTGGGCTCTGAAGTTCTATATTCTTATATGGTTGTCTTCATTATCTGGCAGGTCTAGCTTATTCATTTCTCCAGAACAACTTCAGTTTGACTGGTAAGCACCTGAAATGCAGAAAAATTAAGGATAATTTTACCACACAATCATATTTTCTGACAACTTCTTGCAGTGGACTGTCTAGTATACTTTGGACTTGTAAACATTAGCATCCCTTCTTTTAGCATAAAATGCAGATTTAATTTATTTTTGTTCCTCTGTACATCAGTCTAAATTTAATACACTCTCTGATCTCTCGGAGCACTTCCTCCAGATGTTCTATATGATTCTTTCAAGTGGTGCTAGATACAGGCAAATCACTAAATATGCAGCTGTATACCCTTCATATCTCTTTGTAGAAGACCTACTAATCAATGATACACTATTGAAGTGCCTTGTATTCCAAAAGAGAGGACAGTGAATAAATAGTGGCCTTTCCTAACTCTCCCAGTTTTAAATGCTGCATTAATCTGATACTTGAGAGAAAGGAACCTATAAATAATCTATCTCTAAATTCAGAGTTCAGGACCTCAAATCTATTCAACTATTTGTCTATCAAAATTGGACATTCTATTTGAGGGTCTCTTAATCATCTTGATACATTTATATGTAAGCTCTTCTTTTGGGTTTTTTTGAAACACAACTCTCTCGTACTTTAGTGCTCCATAACCCTCCAGGATTTCATAGTGCCATTGCTGTTTAAGTTTGCTTTCTCAAGATGGTATGACAGCATGTCAAGTCAGAAAATGCTTCAAAATAATTTATGATCCTTCAGAAAACTTTCCAATGATTTTTGAGCTCTGATTTTCTATTCCATGCTCCTCAAAGTGGTATTGTACCTGCTTCAGCTCCAGGCTCCCAATTCTGCGCTAGATATCCTTCATGACTTCTACTACGCTTTACAGCCTCCTGGAGTGTCCTTCCCTGGGTACAGACAGGCAGAAGAAGAAAAGAAACAGTACCTTTCTCCTTCTAGAAGGCTCTGCTTAACCCTGTCATTAATAAGGTATATAATATCTAACATACTAATAAAACAAATGTCATTTACTACTGATGGGCATCAAAGAGTTCTGCCACATTTGCTTATTTTTCATTTGCAGTTGTTGCCTTCCTTCTAATATTCATAGACCTTATTAAATGAAATTTTAGATTTATTTCTCTCGTTTCAATGAGATGATACCTCATTTTGAGATGTTAATTAAATGTTCATTCTACATATCTAGCCTCCAAGTTTTTAATTTATCCTTAATCTCCTTTTTTTCTTTTTTAATGTTACTAAATGGAGTTAACACTAGCTGGTAAAAGATAAATTGAAATTATTGAAAGTTTGAGCATGCTTGCACCTATTCTTATATATAAAAGCTAGAAATAGTTTCTGCTTCTGTAAGATGATCCTGTGTGAAAAACAAGGTTCAATGATTTTAATTTATATACAGGATGGGGTGTGATGTGGCTGAGGACAGCCCTGTAGAGAAGGACTTATGGGTGCTGATTGATGACAAGCTCAACACTAGCCAGCAATGTGCACTCACAGCCCTGAAGGCCAACCATATCCTGGGCTATGGATATGCTCCAGGGATTGGGCATCCACAACTTCTCTGGGCAACCAGTTCCAGTGCCTTACCACTCTCACAGTAAACATTTCTTCATAATATCTATTCTATATCTGCTCCCTTGGGGCTTAAAACCATTCCCCCTTGTTCTATCACTGCATTCCCTGATAAAGAGCCCCTCCCTGGTTTTTCTGTAGGTCTCATTAAAGTACCGGAAGGCTGCTATAATGTCTCCCCTCCCTTCTCTGTCAAGTTAAATTCCTCTTGTCTTGAGTGAGGCATCTTTCAGTACTTCCATCAGTGACAGGGTGTTCTCATTAACCATTCCAAAAAACTTAAGCCAACAGGGGTAGCCGGTACACTGCTGGATTCAAAGAAAATTCAAAATCATTTTGAGAATTTGAAGAAACAATTGGATGAAATTCAACACAAGCAAGTGCCAAGTCCATAATCAGCTGCATAAAGTTGTTTCAAAGGCATCTGTTTGGGTAATAATTCTGTATAAATGGATGTAGGAATTGTAGTAGGTCATGATCAGAACATGAGTCAAAATGCTGCCAAAAATATCCAACCAAAACAAGACACAACAAAAGAACTTCAGAGATTATAATGAGGTATTGAAAGAGCAGTACTACTTGTAAGATATGTAGAGTAATTTTTTTCCTTTATTTGTCATTGACAGGCCTCAGGGCTGAAACACTGGGACCAGACAGTATAGGGGAGAGAAATGAGAATGATCAGAGGTCTAGAAAACATGACCTATGAGAAAAATATTCAAAATTATTAGCCTGAGGAAGACTAGGGTAGGGTGAGATAGCCCTCAAAAATATAAAAGGCTGCTCTTGGAAAGAATACTCTATAACAACTGTGGATAGAATAAATAATAATGGGTTTAAGTTTAAAAAAAGTGTTTATTTGCATTTAGGAAAAAATTGTTTCATAGTAATATTAGTGAAGATTTCTTGTTAGACTGTGGCATGTCATCACCTTTTTTTCCTGGGACAAAATAACCCTGTGCAGTGCTACAGACTTGGGGAAGAGTGACTGGAAAGCTGCCTGGCAGAGAAGGACCTGGGGCTGATGGTTGACAGCTGACTGAACGTGAGCCAGCATTGTGCCCAGGTGGCCAAGAAGGCCAATGACATCTTGGTTTGTATCAGAAACACCATGGCCAGCAGGTCCAGGGAGGTGATTCTCTTTCTGTACTCGGCACAGGTGAGACAGCACCTTGAGTACTGTGTTCAGTTTGGGCCCTGCACCACAAGAAGGATGTTGAGGCTCTGGAGCGTGTCCAGAGAAAAGCAACAAAGCTGGTGAGGGGGCTGGAGAAGAAGTCTTACGAGGAGAGGCTGAGAGAACTGGAGCTTTTTAGCCTGGAGAAGAGGAGGCTGAGGAGAGACCTTATCACTTTCTACAACTGCCTGAAAGGAGGTTGTAGAGAGGTGGGTGTTGGTCTCTTCACCCAAGTGATAGGACAAGAGCGAATGGCCTGAAGCTCTGCCAGGGGAGGTTCAGATTAGAAATTAGGAAAAACTTCTTCACATAATGGGTTATCAAGCACTGGAACAGACTGCCCAGGGAGGTGATTGAGCTACCCTCCCTGGAGGTATTTAAAAGATGTGTGTTTTAGGATGTGCTACAGGTACGGTTGGTACATGTACAGGTATGGACAGGTACGGTTGGACTCGATGATCTCAAAGGCCTTTTCCAACCTAGGATTTCTTTGATTCTATGATTCTTGCCAGATGCACTAACATCTGTTAGAAATAGCTAAGGAAATGTTGTTGCTGACTGGGGTATTAAAACAATTAGGTGATCTACTGACGTTCCTCCCAGTACTATGAATACATGATTACAGGATGATTTTTTTCAGTCATTTGCTATTTATTTCTGGGAATATAATACATATAACATGCATGTTTTTAGTAGAGCAGCAGAGACTTTATTAAAAACTACTGCTGTGGGACAGGTAAATGACAGCTGCATTTAAATGTTTTTACCAGATTGATATGGATGAGTTTACTTTGTGTCTTACCTCTTAAAAATCAAACCCATCAGGTTGCATCCACAAGGCTGGATAGTTCACACATTAATGCACAGCACTAGAGCATGTAAAGCTTTAAATAAAACAGAACACACTGCAAAGAAGCATCAAGTCCATTCTTCTCTATCTCATGAATTTTCAAGCTTTTTGAGCTTCTTGAAAAGTTCACAAGCCTTTCAGCCAGGCTTACATGGCTCCAGTTAAGTCCCTGCTGTGCTGAACATGTCAAAATCCATTGAACTGCTGACTGCAGCTGGCTTGATAAACAGAACTGTTTATTTCTGGGAATTTTACGCATTTGACCAGTTTTGCATTTTTAATGAAACGCCTATGGCTTAACACGGCAGAAAACAATAAAGTAAATGGTGCTGATCCTTCCACTGCTTACATCAGTTTGTATTTGAATTAACTTCATTAATGTAAACAGACTTTCTTCTGGATCACACTAATGAAGCCAACTGAGAATGAGGCACACTTTTTATAAGAAAATAAATCTGTATTTATTTTTTAAAAATTCTTCATCTCCAAATGCTTTAAATACATAGTTAAACACTAGGTTAATAGCACACAGCATTGTTCTCCCAAGCCCTGTCTCAATTTTCTCACTCTGATTAGCTAGCAATTTGCACAATTACACCTAAATGAATTCAATGCTGATTTCACCGCTTATTTTATTATAGCACTAAAGCAGGTACAGAACTATCTGCAATGCTTGTTTACAATATTACTCATAAACAATTTTTTTACACTCTCTATTTCAATTTCCCGGCTTGATTAGCTACCAATCTGCACTAAAACACTCAAGTTAAAAGGAAAAGCTAATTGCTCTGAGTTTTTCAGACCATTTACATGCAACAAGATTTATTGGTGCTAATGAAACTACAGACCAGGAGGGTTTCTCTCTCTTAGCTTTTTTCTGTCTTTCTACTTAATAATAAAATACATTAAAAATGTCAATATACCAAAGTGCTTTTAGATCTGTAAACTGATCAATCTGACAATATCCTTAAGTCTGTGAAAAAACCACTGAAAACAGTGGAAGTCTAGGAACTCTAACTGAACACATACTTCAGGACTAATAATTTAAAGAAAAATATTCAGTTACAGAATAAATATCCTCTCCCAGTTCTAGCATATGACATTGCTCTTCCTGGCAAAATTAATCTGATTTTGATGTGAATCAGACTTATTCATTCAAGAGTTTCCCGGCTCATGGTTCCAGTCTACAGCATATTGACAAATTTGGGAGTTACACTGTTTTTTTCCCTTTTCTATCTTTTCTCTTCTTTTTCTTTTTTTTTTTTTTTTTTTTTAAGCAGGGAGCAGCAAACTTGTAAATGCTAAAAGAAAAGCTCATGAATATTTTTTTAACCTAATTGAACCGCTGTAGTTTAAAATATTCGCTGATAATGTTTGTTTACTTCCACATAGACTAATTGTCACTGCTTAATTGTTCTTTTTATTTAATCTGCCTTGCCTGATGTGCAATATCCTGTGCTGTGCAACATCTTTCTCCTGCTGTGCAATTTCATATCGGTTCAAGAGAAGGGACATACGCCTCCCACCAACCACAGCACAGTTCAGGCCTTGAAAAGTCAAGGGGTTTGAGTCTAGAAAGGCAGAGGCCAGGGAAAACAAAGAAAACAGGTCCTGGACGTATGATGCTAATCATTGAGATTTTATGCTAAAACCTTGTACAGTTCAGTCTTGCAACACTCAAGCCTGTTTGTGAATCCGCAATCTAAAAATCACGTAGTACTAAGTTAGTTTTCTAAATGTTTCAGCTTGCCAGAGCAACGCACATCTCAGACGTGAGATGAGAGACAAAAACAAGAACAAAGTCTAAAAATATGAAGGGTCTGATCTGCCTCTAAAGCGCTCTGCAAGTGAATGAGGAGGTCACTGTTTGCCTGGTACTTACAGTGTTTGCTTGAGAAGTGTAAGACCTGACCTTTAGAATCATGTTGGCCCGATGAAGTTAAAAGCCGTATGTCTCTGCTATTAGTTGTAACTGCCTTCTACTTTTCCTGCTGGAGATGGAATGATATGGATTAAATTTTTTATTGTCAGGCCCTGAAAAGAATAAGAGGCAATTTGAATTTTATCCTGGGTCTGGCTGGGATGGAGTTAATTTTCTTCATTGAAGCCCTTATGGTGCTGTGATTTGGATATGTGTGACCAAAACAGTGTTTACACACCAGTGTTTTTATTGAGCAGTGCTTACACAGTATCGAGGCCTTTTCTGCTTCTCACACTGTCTCCCAAAGAAAACTTTTTGAGGGTATCTCTTTTTTCCTTCTTATTCCTACTCTGCTCCCTAAATGAATAGGCTGGAAGTGGGCCAGAGGCTGGAAGAGGACACAACTGGTACAGCTCACACTAATTGACCAAAAGGATATCCCTTACCATGTGATGTGAAGCTCAGCCAGAAAAGCTGGAGAAAGAAGGAGGAGGTTATGATGTTTGGAATTATGCCCTTTGTCTTCTGAAGTAACAGTTACGTGCCATGAAGCTCTGCCCTTCTGGAAGAGGCTAAACATCTATCTGCTGATGGCAACTAGTGAGTTCATTTTGATTTGCTTGCACATGCAGCTTTTGCTTTCCCTATTAAACTGTCTTCATCTCAATTTACAAGATTTTTCTCACTTTTTCTCTTCTGATTCCCTCTCCATACTGCTGGGAGAGAGGTGCAGAGGAAGATGTGTGAAGGCTTAGCTGCCAGCTAAGTTTAACCCACTACCACTTTGTAGCCAAGTCATGAGGGCTAAGATGAATTTGAGAAACATGAAATATTCCTTCACACTGATGTGAAGCAGATAAATTACTTAAGGTTCACATAGATCACTGACAAGTCCAAGAATACAAAAAAAACCCACAAAAAAAACCCAAATAAAAAACAACAAAACAAAGCAAACAAAACCCCCAAAGAAGCAAACAAAAAAAACCCCAAAATAAGATTGTTGGATTGTTATTAACAAGAATTCAAAGCATTTTAGGCTTTTGGCCAGATACTGACTGGCACTGTAAAACATTTGTACTTATCAACCTGAGAGTTGTTCTTCAAATAGAGAGTCAGGAGGTTTTTTTCACTGATTTATTCATAAGTAAAATATGTCCCTGACGTGTCTAAGTCACTGGAGAAGAGCAAACAGAAATTGACAGATGAAGTTCCTCAGAATTAGAATACAGAAATTATGCTCTTTTAACTATCAGGGATATTTTTTAGGAAATGTATGAGGTGGGATGCATGCATGAGAAAAGAAATATCCTTTGATATGGAATGGTAAACGTTCATTAAGAATTCATTGGCCTAAACAGCGTTACTTGCACATTGGCAGGAATAATCCTATCGCTAACTTAATACATGTTATGGTAACAAAACCCTAGAAAAAATATCACAGATGAAGCCATTTTTCAATGCACAATTTATTTTTATATGACCTCAGAAATGTCTTACTTCACTCAGACAGACTAAATGTCAGTGGTTTTCCGAAGTGTTTAAGATTTTCAAAAGAAATATTGTGATGACATTAAAAATTAACATGACAAGCACTCAGTTTCAGTATAATCCATCCCGTTAAAATGTCAACAGGTAGGAAAGCAGGACCAAACTATGTGTGTTCTAATATTATTTTGTACCCAAAATGAGACTTTAAAGTTTAAAAATATTGCAGAATAACTCCTTTTCAAGCAAATTAAATTAAATTTTATTTTGAACATTTACTTTTTTTCTCTTTGTCAGCCATTTTACTTATAAGATGCTTACTCTTCTAAAACTCTCTAATAAAACTTAATAATGATAAATACTCTAATGAAAGACTTGTTACGAGTGCTGTTATAAAGAACAATCTTACAAGAAATGGGTTATGGCCTCTATTACAGACGACATCAAGTAGATACTATAATTGTCCCTCCAAGGTTACAAAAAAAAAAATCCCATAAATCTCTAAAAATATATAAAAGGAGCTTAAAGTTCCAGCGTGTGATGTAGTTGGCGTTATTTTGGGAAGCACACAGACAATTGTACAAGTAAACAATGGAAGCTGATACTCTTTGTCACGTAATTCATCAGAAGTTGTACAAAGCAACAAACTTGATCTGCCAGTTTTACGAAAACTAGAGACAGGTGTCTCTATATATAATATATATAATAATAATATATTCTATATAATAATGCTGAGATAAAAGCATCAATAAGAAAAGCTGAAGAGAAGAATATAAATAGAGCACTTGATTCTGTGATTCTACCTGATGCTAACTATATAGGTGCCAGAACTCCCTGGAGTCTGAGCTTTCTTCATTAGATATTGAATTAAGATTTGGAAAATAAATGCATGCTATGTCACACTACCATACCATAAAACCAGGGACATTTTTCACATAGCCAAAAAAAAAAAAAAGAAAATAAGTAGTAACACTGAAGATTTTTAATTTTTTCATTTACAAATGAAAATTTATTATGACAAATTATATTTATACTAAGATAATCAAAAGTCTATCAGGAAATATTATCAAAAGGCCTGGGTAAATTAACTGAGAGCAAGCTCAAATAAGCTTGTGAAGGAAAAGCTGGAACTTACCACATGACTGGGTGTCACAAAAGGAACTTGCCGAGATGTAGTAACAACACTTTACAGGCATCTCGGTCACACGGCACAAATTCAAAAGCATAGTTTTGTATGAGAACAGTCCTCTTCACTGTGTTATATTTCACAGACTAAAGTCAAAGTTTGTAAATGAAAAAGAAATTATCTCTTTTTCCTATTAATATCCCTAATAATGTAAAAGAGTATATGCATGCTGTTGGGCTATTTCAGAACCCCAGGACAGAAAAAGTGTTATTCTAGAATCTATTTCAGGGCCTTAGGTTCAAGATGTAATTTATTCTTCAAACAGAACAAATCCAGAAGGAATACAAATCAATGAAGTTTCTTATTAAAAAAAAAAAGAAATCTGCAGTCTCTGCAAGGGCTTCTCAAAACAATACATCTTACTTTAAGATTTTATAGTATTCCCTGAAAGGTAGAGAGTACTTAGTCTTCTTTTGGGTTATTTTACCCTGCCCCACAGAGTATGTCCACACTACAAACAAATTAAATGTTGTGGTTTTAACTTTCAGTGTCTTCTCTGTATTATGTGGCTTAAGCTAAACTAACAAGGAACTATTATTTCAAGCTTATAGTATCCTCAAGAAATTAAGAAAGAAACTAAATATAAAAAAGAGATTTTAAATTATCTTTAGACTCCAATCCCAGCTGAGCATTCCCTAGTCTGAAGCACAATGGGTTTCCAATAGAATAGAGATACAACAAAAAATTTAGAGTTGTCCTCCTTTCTGAATATACACTGTTGGACAGTACAATGCATCTATGTGTATTCCAGAGGCAGGTGCCTACAGCCCAGTAATGTAGTGAAATATTAAAAATATTTCAAAATGAAAGAAATAATGTGAAAAATCATGTCTGTATACAGAATCTGTTACCACTGAGAGTTCCTGTTCAGTTGGTCAAAATAGTTCTTACGCTACTTGACCCTCTCCAGTTCTGGAATTTGCAACATAAGAAGGATATGGAGCTGTTGGAACAGGTCCAGAGGAGGGCGACAATATGATCGGAGGGCTGAAGCACCTTCCGTGCGAGGACAGGCTGAGAGAGTTGGGGTTGTTCAGCCTGGAGAAGAGAAGGCTCAGAGGGGATCTTATAGCGACCCTCCAGCATCTAAAGGGGCTACAGGAAAGCTGGAGAGGGACTATTCGTAAAGGCTTGTGGGGATAGGACAAGGGGGAATGGGTATAAACTGGAGAGGGGCAGACCTAGACTGAACATTAGGAAGAATTTCTTCACTATGAGAGTGGTGAGGCCCTGGCACAGGTTGCCCAGGGAAGTTGTGGCTGCCCTGTCCCTGGGGGTGTTCAAGGCCAGGTTGGATGGGGCTTTGGGCAGCCTGATCCAGTGGGATGTCCCTGCCCATGGCAGGGGGGTTGGAACAAGATGATCTTTAAGGTCCCTTCCAACTCTAACTATTCTATGATTCTATGACATAAAATTGCCACAGCCTGCCCTTAATAGAATAAACACAGTAAGTGACTAAATGAGTATGATTGATCAAAATATTTTGACTGGAATAAATATTTATTAACAATTTTAAAATTTCAGAATTGATGCTAAAAACAGTTTGTCACAAGACAAGCCATAGGAACGTATGTTTCTTTGACAGTAATATTTTATTTTTAGAAAATATCTGAAGAAAAGCCTTAGAAGAGCCAGTTTCCTTATTGATCAATAAGTGACACTGAGTTAATTCTACCATTACCTCCTTGTTTCGTTTTCCAGGGGGGGAAACTGAATGCATCTCACTTAACTCGTTTATTTTGAAAGATGAACAGGAAAACCCAAGGCCTTAGTTAATTCTGTCCTTTGAAGGTAAGGGAGGTAGAAAGCCATGCCATGAGTAGCTAGAGTCATCTTTTGCTGAATCCTCTGCTTCTTTGGAGGATTTCAGTAGTGCTCCTCTCCAACAATCATTTAGGTTTTGCCAGGGGAGTAAACAGGTTTTTCTAAATTAAGGATCACAGAAAGGATCAGTGTCACAGCAGTACTTTCTTAGTGGTGTCCTCATGAAAGTGCATTCCTCTGTGGAAAGGGTAGTAAACTGCCTGGGAAGTTGCTGGGCTTGCTCCTCCTGGGTCCAAAGCCTGGAAAATGAAAAAGCTGTATCTAGTGTTTTATAATTGAGATGAAGTCGTGCAGTGTACATAACTGTCTGCCAGTTCTGGGATGCAGCATGAGGACATATCATTGCTGCTTGACTGCTCTGCAATTTACTGCTATGACTGGTTTTTGTGAGAGCTTAGAAAGTGTGTACGTTATTCACCAAGTGTGCACAGGTGTCCAGGCTGAGCATCCTTGAGGTATTACATCCTGACATAGCAGTGACAGTGTCTGTATACTCACTCAGCAAACTTACAATTTGACTGCAGACCAAGAAGCACCTTTAAAACAGTTCCTGTAGGACAGATGGGCACAACCCTTACACCCAAATTCCAAAATCAGAAGATGTACCAAAGGGAAAACTGAATTTCTGAGATTTTTTTTTGTTTTTAACATATACCTCCCCTAAAGCTATAAATCACTTGAGAAAATCTTGACACCCATCTTTTTCCTGGGAGTCCCAGAAAACAATATCCTGAGCTTTGACACACCTAAGCTATCTCTAATGTTCCCTGACTTCCAGGGTCTCTCTTAGCCTTTCCAGTTGTCCTTTGATTATTCTCAAATCTGAACTGCTTCTCTCAACTTCTCACCCTTATCCTTTGTGACAGACCCTCTATCTTTGATGTGGTGATTTTTCTACCATGTCTTTTTTTTTCTTTTACCTTTGTGCCTTTCTAACCACTCTTAGTCTCAAGAACTAAATTTCTGTCTCAGTTTCAATCAGCAGGGATTTAAGGTTTGGCTTCAAAGAAAATTATGCTCAGATGAAACTGATGCATCTCTTAAGCTCTTAACACAGATTAAAGTTTACATATGTGTAAAAAGGCTTTCTAACACAACACTAGATAATATGTTTAGTACGGACTGGAATGCTTAGTTTAATAGGTGATATAAGTAAAGCAGCAGGAAATGTATAGTTTTGGTTTAAAGTAACACACAGCAATGGCAAGCTAATCTTTAATGCATTGTCCAGAAAATTCCAAATCTTCTAGAAGACGTATATTCCATCATTGCAAAAATTTTAAATATTTCTTTCTTTTGAAAATATCTACAAGTCAGGAAAGGAATCGATATCTCCCTCTCTTTACCCAGTCTTCTCAAATTCTCTGCGTCGTCATGAATAGGTTGTTTCCTCCGCTGCAGCCTTCAGATTTTGATGAGCAAAGCTGCCCCACAAAATGGTTATTACTGTGAACAGACTTGGCCTAAGGTTACCTGAAAATACCAGAGGGGACTGGGTTTGTCTTTTCAAGAAAACATAAGTAATTGTAGCATCATTTACTGTGCGAGGTGCCATGTCCAATCAGCGTCAAAGAAAATTTTAAGGCTGCTACAGGAAAGAAGGATTGCTTACACTTTTGTATCCTTATAGCTGCTAGCTACAAGTTTGGTTTATTTCCCTTGTAGGTAAGTACTGTACCTGTGTATGAAATTTCTTCATAATAGAGGCAGTCAATTTCTTTTTTGTTTTGACCTACTTTAGCCCTTAGGAAAATGAGCAACATCTCTAAACATGCTATCGCCTGTCTCCTGACAAATCGTTCTTGCACGGCTAAACTTCATACAAACTTTTTTTTCTCGGTGCCTCAGATGACTGCTAAAACTTTGGATTTATGAGATCAAATAAAGTCCTCCACAGCTGCACAGTAATACTTTCTTTTTTTTTTTTTTTCTTTAAAGGTGTTTGTAGTACTTCATTACATACTTACAAATAACATTTGTAGTCTCCACAGGAACATAAAAGGTAACACTGACTCCCTTTTAGTTAGTTTTTCAGATTTAATTATTTCTTCTTAAAAAGCGTTACTCTTGAGAGGTATTTTTATGTTTTGAACCTGACAGCACAGTGCTGTCATCCCTACATCCAAAATTTCCTACGGATGCTTTGTACCATCTTAGCCAGTGTCAGCAGTGATAAAGGACCACACAGAGTTGAAATTTAAATTAAAATCTGCACTTGCTAGAGATTCAAGCTCTGCCAGACATCTGGGGAAAATAAACGTCCCTGAGCACATTTATCGGGCAACAGGTTCTCCTCATGCTGGCACCTTGGACCTTCTGTAACATACAAACGGTTACCATCAGAAATTTACTCTTCCAAGCAATGCAAATGGCTTTTTTCTTCCCTTATTGTTTTTCTGATTCCTTTTTAGGCTTCATTTACCCACTGATGCCTAAATAGATTTCAATTATAGAGCATGTTAATCGGAGTGCAGTTGCCTTTTACTGGGGGGTTTAATATCTTAGTATCTCTATGGTCAAAAGCAACAGTTATTTTAGACCAGACGCCTCACTGTGTAGCATATCTTGCTTCTTTAAATTAAAAGAGTTTCGTTAATGTACGATTATGGATTGGTTTCTTTCTATAAGAACTTTATGTCACAAGATTACACAAGGAATGATTTAGCCACAAATGTTATCCCAGGTACATCAAGAAAAAATACCGTTAGTATAATAATATAGGAACATGCTATTTTTAAAATAGAAATGATCTATAATTGCTAAAAGAGTAGATAAGAAGCTAAGTGCGAAAGCATAGCAGAGTTTCTGATCCAGAATAATTTAGTTCACGTTTTCTCACTGCCTTGGGCTGCATTAAATAAAATCATACATTGTTAACATTAGCCATTTTAAGAACTTATATTGGGAGAACTTTTGACAAAGGCAAAAACTGTGTAAATAACAGCCATTGCTAAGTCCTCAGGAGAATCCAGAAAACTGATGAAGATATGAGTTTTTCCCAAGCTCCCCTTTCTGTCTTTACTGCCCTCAGAACAGATTTAGTCTGCTTCAGGTTTGTTGTGTCGTTTTTCAATTTCCCCTCAACATTTGTCTCAGAAGATCATCTTGAATGAGCTACCCTCAAAATCTATTCTTTTTTTTTTTTTGTCTTATGTCAACTTCAATCAATCCACAAATACCGGTATAGTTCTGGACCTTAGTATCTTTTCTAATCCATGACTTGTAAACTTATCCTTTCTTCTCAGATCCTGTCTCTATCCAAAGAGGTTGTTTCAACTTCCTTTTTTAATTTGATTCTATCTACTTGTGTGTATTCCAAATGATTTATTTCCTTCAGATTTCCTCTATGATACTCTTCCTCAGTTATTTGTTTATGCTGTAAAGCTTGAATCTGACTATGAAACAATATTTATTTGTGTATCCAGTCTACTTTATTATCCCTATTTATGCAAATATTCCACTTGTTATTTTAAACATCCAAACCTGATAAAGTAAGACAAAAGCAAACCCCAAAGTCTGATGTTTATGACCTTCACTTGAATTATAAGTTAGCATTAAGTGTCTTGTGTTTTTCTTTTAAATTAAATGGCACAATGGAATCTGAGGCATCAAGGAAGCAATATATTCTTCACCATGAGTGTGGTGAGACCCTGGCACAGGTTGCCCAGGGAAGTTGTGGCTGCCCTATCCCTGGAGGTGTTCAAGGCCAGGTTGGATGGGGCTTTGGGCAGTCTGGGCTGGTGGGATGTCCCTGCCCATGGCAGGGGGGTTGGAACTGGATGGGCTTTAAGGTCCCTTCCAACCCAAACTATTCTATGATATAAACAAAGATGGAAAACAGTATAGCCCTTAATTCTGGTAGCTGAAGGAAAGGCAAACAAATTATATGCTGGTTACTTCAGATAACTGTGGACCTTTACCCCAGTCTGGAAGAAAAAAAGGAGACTGAGTTTAGGCAGCACATATTTCCACATCCATGGTCTTGAGCAAAGTGTCGTGGAGTTTATGTCCAGCTATGAGGAATTCTGTACAGAAATTAAGTTATAAGATAAAACTGTCGTTTTCTGAACTCTTCTGAAATTAAAAAGGAAAAAAAGAAGTTCTTCAGAAAGGTTTAAACACATACACTGAATACTTTCAAAATGAAGAATAAGTACGGTCATAAATTATGATTTGTAAAAGTTTCACATGTGATAAACATTGTAATGTCAGCATAATAACCTAGAGGTACGAACATAGCTTACACCATTAACAAAGACTGGTTCATCAGATGTTTACTGGGGAGTATATAGCAACTGAAACAACACATACACACATGCCCACACAATCACAAACATGTACATACATGCATACACCCATTCCTGTCACTTACCTGTCTACTCTTGTTTTCTGAGGAAGCTCTGACTAGTATTTTATCATGGAAAGCAGGAAACAACTTTTTTGCAGGCTTATGAGAGCCTGAAGTGATTTATCACCACTGACAACTGTATGTACAGAGACTCTAACCTCAGTCTGAAAGAAAGATTAGTGTGGGTTTAGCTGTTGGCTGAGTAAATGGGAAACAGGGAGGCTGTGGCGCAGTGGCTTCACACATGCAAGGCATGCATACCAGTAGGAAAAGAGAGCCAAGTATGGCTAACCTATTTCTATCTCATTTGCTTTAATACTGTCCTATATCCAGTTCTTGAAAGCCTCAGAAGTTTTCGGGGCCCCGAGTGCATTCCCCACTGTCCCCAGGGCTTGGCTGCTTGAGCTCAGGCCCAACTTTGAAGGTGCTCCCCTCTGGCCATGAGACGCACCTGGGAGCTGCTTTTATGCTCAGATTCCCGCCCTTCATCTCTGCCTGAACAATACTGCAGCTATTCCTATGCCAACCAAGTCCTGTGACTTCCTGACTCCTACAAAGAGCCCAACTTGCAGAGGTGATGTGACTTTTTGGCATGACTTTGGGCTTGCCTTATCTCTATGGGCCTGTATGATGTTCTGGACTCATGGCTGAACCCAATGACCACTGCCAAAGCTGTTCACCTCTGTCCATCTTATGTGGCCCCTGCACTGACACAAGTACCTGCCTCCAGGTCACCTGCCCTTAGAGAAACTGCCTGTCCTTGCTCCTTCTGGGCAGCTGTAATAGCTGGAGCAGCATAAGTATCTCATTAGCAAGTGCAATTGCTTATAGAGAATAAATACCCTATAATAAATAAATTCCAAGTTGAAAGTTATTAATAATTAAGCACAAACACAATAACCCTGTTTAATGTAAGGAGAATACTTGATGACTTGAACTCCTCTGTGCTGCTCTATAATGAGTGTCAGTGGAAAGGGAGTTGGGTTGGTCTGGTTTTGTTTCATTTTCTACTGGTTGTACAGCCTAAACAAAGGAATCTGAGTGATGAAGCCAGCACGGAAGTGATCTGATGGCTGGATACATTGGGGTCCCTGAAAGGGATAGGAGGGTCCTGGAACCATTGGCCGTTGCACATATATGAACAGCTGCGCTCTGGAGCAGTCAGCAGATAGAGAGGTCACAGAAAGATGCTGAAGGGAGCAGCAACAGCTTTCATATTAGAAAGGCCATATGTTTCTATGTATGACACATTCTGAATCATGCACTTATATCACATCTAGGAAAAAAATCTGAGATTGTGGCAGCCCAAACATTTCCAGTGTTGAAGAGCTTGTGACTAGAGAGTTTCTATGAAAACAGAAAAAGAATTTTTTTTTTTTTTTATTTTTTTTTTCTCTGGGAGCAGGGGAAAGAGGGAAGAAAAAGAAGCGTGTAAGTGTAGAACCCCCACTGGCTGAATTGTCTTATTGCACTTGTGTCCTTGATCTAGTTCTATGAAGCTGTTTGACTCTTAGAACTTCCCTGCAGTTCTTTGCAAGCTCAAAGACTTTCAACTTGTGGGTCTTCTGTCCGCATACTGACCTGAGTTGCCTAGCTTGAATCTGGCCATTAGTCTTCATTTAACTGAGATGACCGGCTGCGATCTCTGCTGATGCACAACCACAGTGAGGAGTTCAGTGAAAGTGAGAATCAGTTTCATATTCAACCTAAAAAGGAGAAAATATGAAAGAATATCATAATAAGAAAAGAGAAGAGAAATCTAGGTAGGTGAAACCTATAGGGGAAGGCTTTCCTATTCTGTTCTTTCCAGGGCTATTGCTTGGAAGAGGACTTTTTTTTCTGCCTTTAGACAATGTTACAATGCTGACTTATTAAAAAGAAAATGTAATCGTTCTTACGGTAGTGATTCTGCCTAGCAGACTGACAGGTTGAGCACACACATATAATGCAGCCTCTGAAAAACAATCCATCTGATGTCAGGTCACATGAGTGAGTCATGACTATTTATCAGTATGTCTGAATATTTATAGTAGAGAAACAAGGTTTGTTTTATATAGCACCATCCTCTGTGTCGCATAAACCTATGGAACTACTTGACAGTCTAACACTGTCATTACTGCAGATACCTATTTTTACACACAATGTACATATTATAGGTTATACATTAAAAATAGCTTTCCATTGTCTTGCTTTAGAAAATCCTTCTGCTGTAGCCTGTAATGGATCTGTAGGAAATCTGAATGTCACTTCCTTTGCTTCAGAAGTAACATAAACTACCTCATGTCAAGTATGTTGAGAGTCCTCTATGGGTTTCTTTTCATTATTTGCCTATGTATATATCTGCAGCACAAGCAATGTTCAGTTACCTGGGGTCATTTTCATTCATAGGTATTCTGTAGACCTGTCATTTATAAATACCTAGGGTCCTTGTACACTCAAGTATAAACTGTTCATTATAGCTCCAATCATTCACGTTTATTGAAGTCAATAAAATACTGTATAAAGATACTGCCTAAGAAAAATGTACATGACTAAAATACTTAAGCTTATTATAATCTTTTTTACAAACAGTCCAATAATCTCTCAGTGCCTGCACTAAATATATCTTTTGGAAAGTCTTTGGAAATTTTGTATGTCTTTATATGAAAAGCAAAAAATTCTTAGTTCAAATTTATTTGTGCAGAAGTTCTCTAGGCTTGCCTTGTAACCGATAAAAGTTGCATAATATCTTGTTATTTTTCCAATGTAAAAAAAAAAATGATCTGAAAATCAAATAGGTCGAGAGAAATAATTTAATAGAATTAGGAGATTTATGATCAGGACTTAGATCACTAATTTGTTTGCAGATACTATCCAAAGCTCCTGCATTGTATGTCACTATTCAAGCTAATACTATTTGCCTTAAAAAAAGAAGAGAATCTGCATCTTTAAAAAAAAAAATCACATTTAAGTAGGAAAATGTGTGAACAGATTTATTTATTTTAGCTTTAGACACACTGTATCCAAGGTATCTTAAAACACTTGCTTTTGCAGACATTCCACAAATGCCTAAAAAGATTATTTTTATAAAAATCCCCATACTCTTATATTATTTTCATATCTTCCCTTGGCTTAAGGTAAACATTTCATATTACTCAGGTTTTATCCATGACCAACTGCTGATAACAGCCTATTCAACCTTCCCATAGATTTATCCTTAACATTTTTCTTATGTAAAGAATTATCTGCTATGTGAAACTTCAGGGTTTCTGTTTTGGTCTTAGTGTTCTCCTTTTGTTTTATAGGAAATAACTACAGTAAAGAGGCATGATAACTAATGACTGCAAAGGTCCACCAGGAAAATAATAATTTAGTTACTAGTAGGACCATTTTAGGACATCTCATTTCTTCCACAGTAACAGAATTTTCTTATCTTGCTAACAGCTGCTCCAAGACTACTATAAACAAGATACTTATCTTCTTCAAATATCAAGCTTAACACTGTCTCAACACATATGTCAAAACCCCTTTTTTTGGATGGAAAATGATAAATTAAACTTTAGACTTCTAAAAATTGTTTTAGTGTAATATTGTTTGTTCTGTAAAAATGAGGGGATTTTAGATTTTTATTTTTTAATGTATCTGTCAAAAAAGAGAAAATGTAAGTGTAAAACAGAACAAATTTTCTGTGCTGTTTTGTGAATCATATGGAAGACGTTATCTCAACATTTTGCAGCGAGGTTGGTCAGTCACAGACAGTCTTAAATCTTCTTGAGCATGGCCTTTGATGGCTCATATACTGATTTTCTCTTAGTCAGTGTAATATTTTTTCTAGATGTTCAGTTTGCCATTGACTATTCAGAATTAGCATGCAGATGCTCAATATTTTTTTTGCAGGGCTTTATGTAATATCATAATAATAAGAGAAGTTGTGGCAAAATCTTAAACACCAACTGCAAACACACAAAATATCCTGGCCTCTTTTCAGTTCCTGAAAATCCAGATAGAATTATTGGTAAAGGACAGAAGTTAAAAGGAGTGAAAAATTCTGTTTAAAGATGACTTATGAGGGAAAAAAAGATAGATTTGTGCACCAAAGAGACTGTGTCTATTATATGTCTAGCAGCAGCTGCTAAATGGTGAAAAATTTATTTTGTTCTTAGCCAAGATACCAGGCGTGTTTGTCTGACAAAATGTTGATGTTCCACTTTCAGGCTTGGTCTCCCTCTCTGATGTGAGTTAAAATGAAGTATTGTTGCTGTTTGTTGAGAAGGTCTCAAGGCATTTCTTAAGTCTGTGTGTTATAATTTGAAGAATCTGGCTATGGTTTCTTATTTTTGCTCTATTGTTCTGTCTGCATCTCCTCTGATGTTTCACATCTCATTCTGTCCACACTTTAATTGTAAAAGTAGGTGTCACTGTTATGTGAAGGGCATGGGTCAAAATGAAGTAAAATCTGTAATGATTAAATTAATGCTCTGGATGATATCTGTGATTTTCACAATAAAGGCTGAACATGAAGAATAATAAACCTATTTTCCTCTAGCATTGTCTACTATGAACCATAGAATTGTATATGGGCAAAGAGTATGTCAATGAAGCTAGGAATTACTGAATTCTGTTCCATTGACACAAGGTAATTTGTTATTGTCAAACATAGAAAATAAAGCAGTATATTTAAATACCTATGGAGTCTCACACATATACACACACACAAATGTGCATACCAAAAGGCAAATGTACCCATTTCCAGACACAGCCTTCTCTTGAACTTCTGAATATTTGCCTGTAGGACTGTCTTGACCATTCTTTGTTCTCCCTCCTACTCAAGCGCATGAACTGTTTTCCCCAGGAAAGAACTTTACTGTCAAAATTCACTGCATAACAACTTCATTTTTTTAGGAGAGTCCACTGATAAAGGAAACAGTTCAACTGTTGCAAATACAGGGACTGAAGCTTCTTTCGGAGAGTTCTCTGAAGGTGAGTAAGCAGTAAGACCAAGAAATCTATCAGCATTGCTTCCAAGTGAGTCTTATCAGAGACATCTCAGTAAATGTTGATGTGTCCCAAAAGCAAATTAGATAGGAAAATGTATTAACTCTGTTTAGCTGCTTCTCAAAGTCAGTGTTTTTGTGGTTTCTCCAACTTTTACTTTGTAAATTACAATTAATAAACTGTTCCAGTGCATTGTTTTGTTCATCCTACCTGATTATAACTGTACAAAAAGAAGATTCAGGGATCTTGTGACATCATATCAAGAGCAGCTGGTGCTTTCTAGTTTAGAAAGAAAATAGCTTTTTTCATTTCCTAGAGCTTTTTAAATGTAAAGTTCCAGTTACTTCTGTTCTCCCTCATGCTGGATGCCACTATAGACTCTGCCTCTGGCTATACCTTTCTCTTTGATTGGTGGTCATCACTGAACAATATCAAGGCCAGAGGAGCAATAGATAGTTATAGTGTATCTCTGAATCAAGTTCAATTTATACAGACAATATTTGGATTACGATGGTCATCCTGAGTGCATCACTACTATTAGGGTAGTCCAGATTTTATTACTACACATGCATTATTAAATAAAGTTAGAAAGAATAAGTTATCAGCTAGAGACTGAAACTGTCAATAGGGTTTTTTAATATTATTGTTATTATTATTGTTGTTATTATTGTTACTATTATTATGAGTTGCATACTTTTTAAAATTAATTTTCTTTAATATTGTGGCTTCAAGTATGTAAGTGTAGACAGCAGTTTTGCACTGTAAGTAGCTTCCATTAAAATATGCTGTGTTTCAGAAAGGGACATACACAATGGTTTCTTCTTCTGTAGCACCTCTGTCACTATATGATATCCCATTGAAATAATATGGCATAGGTAGATGTCTTTAATATGTACAGTTGTCTTTTATATTTAGGAAGAAGACTGAAGAAAGAAAAGCCACAGCAAAGGCACCTGTTAGGTACTGACAGTGGTACTGTAGAAAAAAAAATGTTCAGAATCTATATAATAACAGATAATCTATTATATATCTAAATAATAACAGATAACAGAATCTATGTAATACATATGTAGGAGCCAGTAGTGTTATTAGCTTAAGTTTCAGCATGTTTTTTGATAAGAAGAATGCAGTAATTTCTTTTGGCATTATTTCATCTCATTCTCCTAAATATATGACTATTATCAGAAATTCTTGTTGATGTTTTCCTCAAAAGTTCACAGGTCCTCATAAAAAGTAACCTGCACACATACAAATCTTTTCCTTCTTTGACTTTACATCATACTGAAAACAGTGAGAGTGATCACTGTGCATGACTGACGCTAAAAGCAAGGGAGGGAAGCTTATGGATGTGGTGATTAGCTTCAAAAAGCCAAATGCTATCTACTGGAGCTGTTCATCTCTTTAAAAATAAAGACACAACCGCAAAGGACATGCATGGATAGAAATCCTGGATACAAACACATGCAAACTTGAATAGTACCCTGAGAAAAGACCTTTGGAATAAGTGCTGGCTAGAAGATTTCTTGGAATGTGAGCAAAGAAACGGTCGCCAGCTGTTTGATTCTTCTAATATAGAAAGAAGCAGGATTTTGAATACAAATTTTTGTAAATATAAAAAGCATCAAATACTTACCGATTTTTAACTATTTCTTCCTCCTGAAAGAGCAATGGGTAGAACCCAACATAGGTGACCCACTTGGATGTACACATAAGAACTCTTGAGGATAAATGTCAGGCATTCTTATTCAGTTTGTTGTTTTTTCTATCTGAATTACTTCAAACTGTGTTTAGTAGCTAATCACATCTACCAAAGACAATTTTAAGTATTGATTAAATGCAGTCATACAGAAAACACCGTGATGATGGATTGCCAATGCCATCATGATCACTTCAGAAGTAAAGTCTGCAGGAACTGCAAGCGAGAGGGCTCTATCAATTTTCAGTGCACCTTCAACAAAAAGACTGATGGCTTGTCCATGACCAAAACAGTAAACAAGAATCCAAGCTACAAGCAAAATTCAGGAACTCCTATTTTATATTTGAACAGGAAAATACGAAGGCATGGGTATAAAACTAAAAATAGCAAGTTTAACTAGGGTCTTATATTTATAATGCACTGAATCTCTAACAAGTGGAATTAGATTTTACATTTCAGATTATAAAGCTTCATATGGCACTGCCAAAATCTTATTTCTAATTATGCAAACAGATGTATAGCTTTGTTTGATACAGATGCCTTGTTGTTGCTCTTTAGGTGGTCTGACCTGGTAGAGGTATTTTGCTACTTCAGAACAAAACCAAGGAATGATACAGATTTTTAAGAAAGTGCTCAGAAGTTAACGGAATATTTTAGACCAAAGAAAAAATATTTCCAACTATAAACATGTGTTCGGGTCAGACAGCAGAACAACAGGATAAGACTACTTATTTCTTTGGGTATGCATTTTGTCCCAGTGTCATTTAAGACCACCATGGTATCACAGATTTGCACCAAACAAAAAACCCTCAGGATTTGCTGTAATGAATTTTTCTGGAACAACAGTTCTGAATTTAAGCATATTTTGTGAAAAAAAAAAGACCATACCTGATATGAAAGAAAAAAGTAGTATTTAAGTAGAATTATTGTGTCAGTCTATTATCAAACTACTTTCACCCCAAGGTTTTCTGTCAAGACTGTGATGAATGGACAATAAGGGAACCATTAAGGAAATTAAAGGTGCAAGGCTGAATTTTGAATGGCAAAAGTTTCAGTCTGGCATATCTGAAATAGGACTAGTTATTGTGTTTTTAAAATGTGATATCAGAGCAGAAAAGTTCTCAAGTATGGGAAAATGTTGAATAGCTGATGTGTTAAAAATGTGATACAAGAGGAAAATATATCATAGTTCATTAAGAAATATAGAAATTTAGTTTGTGAATCTGAAAGAACATACTGCACTCCCTTTAATTTGCCAGTTAACTCCTGTGTCTTTTTCCGCTCTGTAACGGATACCAACTTTTAGGAAACTCTATAAAGCAAAGTCTAACGGAATAAAGGAATGTGCTTTGATGCAATTTCTTGTTCTCTCTTTCCCTTAGCTCCTTCTCTGCTTCCTCTCTGCCCTTTGTATCAAGTTCAATTTTCTTTTCCTCTCATTCAGATCTCTCTCACACACATGCGCTCGCGCTCGCACACACTCAGGCTACCCAAGGCCATATATCTGATGTGTTTCATTGTGTTTTTCTCCTCGTTCTTTTCCCATGAGGCCAGGCTTGAGTTCTCCTCCATTTTTATTTTTTTTTTTTACATTAATAGGTTCACTGTGTTTTTTAGGTCATAGTTCTAGTTTTGTGGTTCACAGACCCTAAGTTCTACTTCCCTTAGTCAACACCACCTCTTGATACAAATACATCTTAAAAATGGCTTCCTAAATACTTCTTCAGTTAAGTGACCATAAAATTACACAATAAATTTAATGGAATGATCAAGATATGTACATATTATAAATGCGCAATTGTTCTATCTTGTGGAGGCTTCTTGTCTCTTCCCCCTAGTTCTAAATCTCTGAACAGCACTGATTATTCCTCTAGACAGGAGATTAGAAGCTTCCCAAATGTAACACTGATAACTACTATCTTCTTCTACTTACGAACTATTTAAATTTAAGAAATGCAGATGTTCATACATTTTCTAAGGAAACAAAATTTGATCAGAAATTGTTTCGTTGTCAGAAAATAATACTTCATTTATTGCCTGTTATATTAGAGTGAGAATACCTCAGCCCCAAATACTGTCCTCACATTCAGTTAAAGGTTCAAAGTTTAGTAAATCAGATGAGAACAACTCAAAATTTGGAACTCCTTCACCTCCTTAGTGGATTACATCTCATTTTCTTCAACTCATGATGATGGACTACACCAAGTTGTTTGCTGCGAGAGCCGTTGGAGTACCAGATGATGTAGCACAACTGGAGAGTCTCATGTAGTTACATTATAAGAGAGCTTTTAAGACACTCAATAGCCAGATACTTTGTCTTCTAAGGGGTCTTTGCAGCATGAACTCTTCCCTGAAAAGCACTACACCAGCTGTTGCACAGAGCCCTGGGTTCTTGTCCATCTCTTGACCTAAGTGCAAGGAGCAGCTGGTTACCAGGTTAACAAACCAGCACCTAACTCAGTCTGGCATGGAAAAGGTGAAAGGCCAAGGTACTACACTAGAAATACATAAGGCAATTATGAGATGGGAGTCAAGACTGTGCATTTTAAAATCAGTGCATGTAATTTGACAGGTTTTGCATTCTTGCCAGTATCACAGCTCAGAGCTTGTTTCACTGAGCAGCTGCAAAGTTTGGGAGGCTTCCAGCTCATAGAAAATTCTAAAATTTTTTATGTTTGTTCATTTTGGGCTAATTCAGAACAAAACCATTTTTTTCTTTTATTTTTTTTCTAAAAAAAAAGGAAATTTTCTGGAGATTGTAATGCTGGTTTTAGCCAGCTCGGCTTCACAAACTACTATATGGCAGCATGGTACACCAATTACTGACACTCTCAGTTTGGCTTGAAAGTGGATTCCAAGTGCTGATGGCTATAAATGTTACTCTGTGGAAACATTACTCAAATAAAATTATCCAAACCTGAACTACCTAGGCTGTCTGCTCAGTGCTTATAGATATTTTTAATAAGTATTTCCTTCTTCTGATTTAAAACAAAATAAAACTGTAAAGTGCTAAAATGGAAAAAAAAAACAACAAAAAAAAGGTCATACCATTGAAATAGTGCTCCTCCTCTCTTTTATAAAAGAAAGACAGTAGTCTACATCTACAAATTTAGCTTTGCTATAAATTGATTAGATATTTATAAGCAAAGTTTTAAAAAATTATTTGGCAGACATTGTTCAGCAATTTTATTTAAGTTAAACATAAATCCAAAGCAGAAATAGAAATCCAAAGCAGAAATAGAAAACTTTCTGCCATATCATTTTAAAATTTTACAGAATTTGTACTGGAACTTTGTTTTGCAACCTCACGCTTGAATGACTTCATAAGAGTAGAAACTCTCATCAACAATTCTCATGTACAGGTTAAATTTAGTGTGTTTCATCATAATTTGAAAACAGCTTAGTTTACTTCTGAAAAGTCAGTGGTGCTTATAGAACAGATGTCATACATTACCATGATAAACATATAAACAAGCACATATTAAAGCCTAAACAACCATCGCTGTCAAAACCCGTTCCAGTATTTGTCCACATTCATAGAGTAGTTGTGTTTTCTTATGTTTAAGTGGAATTTTCTATATTATAATTACTGCCCATAGCCTTCTCTTCTGCCACTGGCCACCTGTGAGGAGGATTTATCCCTGTCTTGAGACTTTACTCCTTCCATCAGTTATTTTGACATGTTAAGATCCCCCTCAGTTCTCTTTTCTCTGGGATGAATAGTTCCATTTCTATCCTCATATGTCAGGTGTTCCAGACCTTTAATATTTTTTGCAGCCTTTTTCTGGACTCATTCCACTTTCTTGGACTCTCCACTGTTCATACCTCCCTTGTACTGGAGAGCTCAGAATTGGACACAGCACTCCAGATGTATTTCAACAGGACTAAGCAGAAGCAAAGGATTACCTCCAGCACCTTTCAGGCCATGGTCTTCTAGTAGGCGTCACAGTAGCATATGTACCTGAGTTTGGAAATGTCTATTACTTCCTTTGTTGTAAAGCTGTTCCTGTAGCAGAAGTTTTCAGCAGCAACGGATACGTAGTATTTTCATTAACTGTAATAAGGATTCAATGCCTATGAAAAGTAGGACTGCATAGGTTGCAACTAAACATATAGTTGGAGTCTCGGCAGAGACCTAGAAAACTCCTGTTTGCAGACCTGCCCAGTCCTCTGAAAAATGCCGGGTCATATTATTTTATTTTATTTTATTTTATTTTATTTTATTTTATTTTATTTTATTTTATTTTATTTTATTTTCAAAATGCAGGAGTTAGCTTCTAGCTTGTGTAAGTCTAGAAAATTTAAATCAAATCTTTAAGTTAAAGTTCCATCTTTTTCTTCTCATCAAATAAAGCTATTGCTTCCCGTCCTTAAGGCATATGAAATCTGCTCAGCAGTTCCTCTGTTTCAGCTGGAAAATTACCTCAAACTAATCATATCACTAGGAAAATAAGCACCAGGTAGCTGTTAGTCATGCTACAGCCATGGTACCATTCCTACTACTCGCTCCTGACATTGTCCTGGTCTCAGTCCCAAGCGCGCACATGATCTCAGTAATGTCCTGACTTGCTGTTCCTAAATCCAAATTCCTGTGTCACCAAGCACTATCCCAGGCACGGGGCAGAACTAAGAGGCAAGCAGAGCTGAAACATAAGTCACTTTTTCAAACTGCCTCTCAGATATCCTGTGTTAAACTTGCCTGTGTGTATTAGAACTGCTTACATTATTAGACAGAGGTTTGCATAGCTCAACGTTAAATAACAGGTAAGAGATGGGAACAAATTGTACGTGGAGACAATTTCAGCCTGTTACAACATCAAGCAGGTTTGCTTAAACTGATGAAGGTTTTTCTTCATCTGCCTTCAAAATGTTAGACATTAGCTCTCGGGGAGCTGAAAAACCCAACAGTCTTCCTCAGAGAAAACCTGGTTTCAGTGTAGTTTGAGAGGTTACTCTTTCCTGTAGACTGGAATAGCAAATCTGTGGTTTGGACTAGTTTTGTTTTTAAATTGACACTATGAATTATCGTTTCTAATGGCCAACACCATGAACAGCATATAAGACATATAGACTTAAAGACACGTAATTTATAGACCTAAATTTGCTTATTAGAACTTCAGACCAGATTGGATGAGGCTTTGAGCAACCTGATGTAGTGAAAGGTGTCCCTGCTCATGGCAGGGACATTGGAATTAGATGATCTTTAGGGTTCCGTCCAATCCAAACCATTCTATGACAAATATGTGATTTCTATGCTTTGTATTCAACTCTACTTTATATCTTTTGATTATCGTGGTGAACTAAATCATGATTTCTCAGACATGGGCTATTCTATTTCTAATGCTAGAAAGAAATAATATGCAGCCAACGCTTTTTACTTTATTAAAACACAGAATTTAGGTTTTTGATTAAGACATTTCTGTGACATAAAAAATACAAAGGGAAATAATTTCTTTGCTGAAAATTAAAAAATACGTACCACGGTTGTAATAGATGGGTTTTATGTGTCACTGTGACTTGCCCACAACAAAAAATGATAGCCAAATCACAATAATTGCATCTGATAATCTTGGTGTATGGATCACATAGTTGAACATTCTTCTTTGCATTATCCTTAATTAATTACAGTGTATTTCTTCAGGAATAATACCAATTATACAAAGTGAAACAAAATATGCCATAATAGATCTGTGTAATCTACTCTGAATTTAACTTTTAAAGAAAAAAAAAAAAGAGAAACAAGCCCGCTTTTTATTTGCTCATTTTATTTCTCTAACGAATAGTGATTTTTATTTGCCTTATGTGTATTTATCTAGTAAAATCATGGGAATTTGGAAAGATCAGTTTAATATAATTGATTCTCATTTCATCACTGATAAGAAAGGAAATAAACAATTTTGATTCAGCTTAATTGCACCTTATTGATTCTAAACTACACTTAAATCTTTTCAATATGATTTTGTGCTGTCTTCTGGAAATCAAACGTTAAAGAGAAAAAGAAAACATCTTTTTATAAGACCATAACAAATAATACACTAGAGAAGAACCATACTCATCTAATTTAGTTGCCTATTTATACAAGACAGAAAAAATCATGCTCTAAACCTTAAAAAGCCAAATTCAAAATACCACAAATTTCTACATATGGTGCAAAAGAAAAATGTTTTAATGCAAGAGTTGGGTTAAAAATTCATCTTATCTCATCTGATGATTGCCAATACTGTTATAAATATTCATTTTAAAAAATTGCTGATATTGTTATTATTTTAATTGATCTCATGACCCCCAAATTCTGATTATACATTATGTGAAGGACAAAAAACAAGCAAAATCCTGGTTTATTTTATAAGTTTTATATACATTGCCTTCTATCATTTTGAATGTACTCCTTTGTTCGTACTTTACAAGAACAAATATCCAATTTGCCTCTCCGTATTTTTCTTATTTTCTATATCAGCACTGTTATGTTTCGTTTTACACATAAAATAAACAATCCCAGACTTTTATGAGTCAGAGAGCAATAACATTACTATTAGTCTTCATCTTAAGGTGCCACAGAAATACTTCTATATACTGGTTAAGGAAAACCTAGATATGCTTTAACATAAGGTTACATTTTTTTCAGTTTCTTATTTTAAATCAGCTTTCCACCATCATATGGTGTTGCAACTCAGAATGCAGTAAAGTGAGTGACGATCAGAGGAAAAAAGATCAGCTCTGAAACTGAGTATTTAACACAACAAACCTAATTGGTGGAAGTCAACTGAAGCAGTATTCCTATTTTAGGCTGTTAGCAGCATATTCTTGTTTATAATTTTTCTAGTATTTCAAATTCTGGGTGAATAAGCATTTGAGGTAGACATAATTTTACCTGATGGGGAAACCAGACCCACTCCTTTGTCGTTAAGTAGACAGATTTGTGCTATTTCATGTTTCTCTGAAAAAAAAAAAAAAAATCCCAAAAACACTGATAAAACCCCTCAAGCATTCACATTTTAAGTGCACTATAATAAAGTGTCCGAGTTCTCTTTTTTCATTTGTCAAATAAAAGCATATTTTAGGATTTTTATTGTGCTTGCAGTAAAACAATAATTGATGAACACCAGAAGGTCTTTCCGGGGCATATTATACTTTTGACAAAGTCTAAGTAAGCAGAAGAAACCACAAAGGATATTGATTTTCTATGAAAGGGCAAGACTGATATTTCTTCATTTGAAGGCTTTCCTTTTCCACTGACTACCACAAAATAAATCCAACCTATGAGGAAAAAACATAAGAAAACGGTGTATCCTAGAAAAGAACAAAAATAATTATTTCAGAACTAAACCACTTTACATGCCATTCCACTGCCCGTAATGGGAAGAAACCATTTGTACTTCAAAAAAGGTGCTTAATACATACAAATAGAGCCATTTCACATGTATTGAAATATTAATCTATTCTTCTCTGCCACATATCTTTTCTCTTCTTGTGGTTCAGTTCATAAACCAGAAGATGCTCCCATAGTGTTCAGAAGTGTTTGCTTTCCTTTACTGAAGTAAACATCAGAATTGGACAGTGCATCCATGATGAATGGCAACTTGAACACCTCTACTGTGTTTCCCAGAGATGTACTTATTCCTGGTAAAGGTTTCTCAGGTAAGGTAGAATGTCAGTGGAAAGAGAGAAATAACAACACTCTCATGTCTGGTGACTAGAGTAAAAACACACAGAATGCTGAGGATCAAGTTCTTACCCTGCTCATTACAAAACAATTCAAACCCCCTCACACACAAGGGGAGAAGAGCACTCATCCCACACTGAAACCCCTGATTTTGTGCTGGACGTTGATCTAATAGTGTGCTCCATAAAGACTTCTATTTTCCTTCCAGCAGAAAACAATGCTAGATTTCAGAACCTCAGAAGTCAGCCTGCAACAGAGTAGTCAAAATAGGGACACCTAATGCCATTCCCTTTTCTGGTCATGAAATAGAATCAAAGAATCATAGAATCATAGAATAATTTGGGTTGGAAGAGACCTTGAAGATCATCTAGTTCCAACCCCGTTGCCATGGGCAGGTACATTCCACTAAATCAGGCTGCCCAAGGCCCCATCCAACCTGGCTTTGAACACCTCCATACTTATGCTTACATGCTTTGTGTTTTGGCTCTGTTCTTTGACTTGGCTAGGGAAACCTCCTTCAGAGCATCAAAGGCATTGAAGAAAGTCTTAATTCTACCATTTCTCCAACATTTTTAACTCTATCTCTATTGTGCATGGGCTTCTCCGTCACAGAGAGGAAGAAAATAGAGGTCATGGATACCACCATGTCCCTCCTTAGCCTAGTTCTTCCCTTTCCTTTCTGAATGGCCAAATCAGAAATTCTGCAGTGATTAGATGGATCTCCATCACCATACTGAAATACTAATGGTTCCTGCCAGGTACAAAAGTGTTGAATATAAGCTGGTCCAAAACCTGGACTTGTTAAATGAGGAATCATGTGGCAATACAATAACACATGGAGAATTACCACAGTTATTTTTTGGGAACCTAAAATCAGATGGAAAGGAATAGAAAACTAGGACAATTTTTATAATTCCTACTTATCATGACCTCATGTAAAAAGTCGGAAATGACCATAATCAAAGTAAGACTTAGGGCTTCTATGCCTATAAACAAAGTTTCATATTTTCATTACTGTTTATCATCAGAATGGCCTTTAAGCTACAGCTTATACTTTCTTTAAATACATAGCACTGGCTTGTCAATGTTTAAAAAGCTTCCTTTATTATGAGATCAAACAAGCAAAATAAGTGGAATAGGCTGTGGTGAAGGGTCACTTCTAGGCAAAGAGAATTATACTAATTCTTTTGTGCCTAGCAATATAGTCTATTATTTAAGTCAGATATCTGAAAGGGATCAACTGCACGCTATTTTATGTCTACTGTAGTGTTTTAAATGAGGAGATCTGAAGTGAAACTCCAAATCTTCTCTACTTACTGAGGTGAAAGACCATACCATCCTCCAGTTTTAAAATACACAGACTGGATTCTTTTCCGGTTAAACTAAAATACATCTTGTAGCAGTGCACCTCCAGCCACCGAGGGGAGTTCCTTCCATGTGGCCAGACTAGAGCCAGTATAAGCAGGACTGCTGGAACTTATGTATACTTTGGGTTTCAGGTACCCAGTCCCAAATATTTCACTTAGCAAATCAATTTCCACTGCACAGCACAACTTACTACTGCAGATATAGCAACAGGATTTTTTTTCCTTATTTTTATGTCCATCTTAATGCATTATCCTTTCTGCAGCTTAAACCGCAATTGATCACAAGTCTGTTATGGGAATATTCCTTTATAAAAACATCCAAAAGTATTTCTATAGTATAACACAAATACCATTATGAAAACAAAGAGTTCAAGAAACCAGTTTGCAAGCTAAACCTTGTCCTGTGTCTGTTGTTCTGTCATGACTCCTGTGGAACAGTATTAGGCGTATCATTTTGACATATCACTTTTTTCATAAAACCACAACCTGTATTTTAAACCTTACTATAGTGGAATTCCTGCATTATTTCAATTTTAATTCATGGAAAAAAGTAATAATCTGAATAACTTTTAAGGGGCATGTTTATCTGAAACTAGAAAGAAAATAAATATAAAAAGAAAAAAGTCACTAAAATGCTGTGCACTACTTTGTTTTCAGAACTGGAGAACATACTGCAGTTCATGCTAGTATAATCTTTACAGGCTTTTCTGTAAAACTCAGTAGCATCTGCTGAGTTCTTAGAAGATTTTTCAGATCTACACTCAGCAACATAAATGATTATATACACCAATTTAATCTTCAATAGCACTTTTTCAAACAGGATCTAGGATCTATAATTGCTCTATCATGAATATATATAGTTTCAAATACATATAGGACATTAATTGTTCATAAGAATGATAAGTTATTTTTATGCAAGACATTTTGAAAAAGTCTATAATATAAATTTAAAAAGTATGTACAAAGCAATGCTGTATTTACTCCACTTCATGGATTATATAATTTAGAGAAAAAATGTTTGACAAACTTACCAATATTTTTCTGCCTTTTTTATGTAAGTACTAAAGGTTAACTACATTTTAAAATAGCATTTCATATCTCAGATTTCTCTTGGACAGTTTTTAATCTGAATTTATTTTTACTTCAAATTTCACAACCTGCAGACATAAAAGGCAACTTCATGACATTTCACTGCTGTAACAGCTAGCTCTAGTACTTCATTCTCATCATTTTTAATTAGAATTATACTGATTTAACATAAAAGTACATCTTACCACTCATGCCATATGCACGTAAGTGAGTTAAGGTGCTTTGAGTCACCATCCCTTGAGGTATTTAGAAGATGGGTAGATGTGGTGCTTAGGCACGCTAAAATTAAGGGACCGTTACCAGGACCGGAGAGAGCTGGACTTAAAGATTGACATTTGAAGCACTAAAACTGAGTAGAATTTCATGGAAGTCTAGTATCAGGTACTTGGAAAAGAGGTGACTTGATATTTTCTCTCTTTCACAGCAATGACAAGAAGGTCTCAAAGATGTCTCAAAGATGTCTCAAAGATGTCTAGTATTGTATTTTAGGGTAGGTAGGCTATATCTCACAAGAAACTGAGAATCTTGATAACAGAACCTCCAAAATGATAAACAAACCTATGGGTACTCAACTTGATGGACTGAAAAACTGAAATAAAGCAATTGGATACAAAGCCCGTAAAGTGAGTGAACAACGAGATTCATAAATACAGGGGCTAAATATGTGCAAAATAAAGGCATTCATTTTTATTCATTGGATTTCTTGCAACTTCCATCAGATGTTGTCTTTGCTATATTCAGCTATTATTGTTGTATAGATTGAGAAAGGGTTTCTTTTCAATAATGACAAATTTATTAGGGCAGATAATATGTGTCTACTTTTTTTTCAGTTTAATGCAGCATTCCCATCATCACTTTTGATGGATTCATACATGATAAATAAATTTCTTTCATATATAGGCATATATAGGTGGATGAACATTTCTGTGTATATACGTGTTTGTGTTTTCCTAAAGTAAAACCTAATACAGTTCAGCAATAGGCTGAACTACTTGAAAACACTTTTTGCTTAGATTTTAGTAGCATATAGCATTGGTGTGGATTTTTTACATACTTAGGAAAAATTAGCAATATTTTTTAAGAATAAATATTTCATGATAATGAACAGCTCTTTAGTCTAAATGAATGGGGATTCTTTTCTTAGGGAGAATGCCGTTGTTTAATATTTTATGTTTTTTGTAAACATATCTAATTTTTTTTTTTACCAACTCTTATATCTGAAGTCAAAAGAGACTCAGACCTAAAAAAACTACAGTGCATTGATCTTACCTTTACCTTTTTTATGTATTATGGATATAGAATTCAACATCATAGCTTATGGAAGCTCTTTTTAAGTCAAGCACTTCATTGAAACTGTCAACCTGTTCAGGAATGAGTAATGGTTTATTTTGACTTCAGATTCTAGTAAACAGACATCAGGCAACTTATGAGTTGGTATAATTTTTATGCTCCTCTCAGATTTTCCTGTGTAACACATCCATCTACAGCTGCTGGAGCTTTAGGATGTAGTAAAGGAAAGTAAGATATTTCTGAAAAATTAAGAACTGCTACTGTTACTATGTGTACTACAGCTGCATAAGTTGGGGTTTTAATGCTAATGACTACTGTATGCTCCATATTTTTTATTACACTTGAAACATAAGAATTAGTAGAAACATTAAGATCTTGACAGTCTCTCTTCTGTAACTGTATTTCTCAGCCAGTAATTTTTTTGTATATTAATTAGTGTACTGTGTTCATTGTCCTCTAAGAATTTATGAACTGTAAAATCATAGACAAATGAAAGAATTTTGGTTTGAAAGGACCCCCAGATATCATCTAGTTCAAATCTAAGACTCAACGCTTGTCCTGAGCTTAAAGATCTTATTTGGAAATTATTTCTGTTTCTCAGTCTTAGCATTTCAATATATATACATTCATATTGTGTATTGAGATGTTTTGTTGTATAGTAATATTTATTGTAAAGTACTTATAAGAGGAAGATATGCTTCTTCCTGACAACTGTGTAGTGTTTTATCAGCATTCATACAAATAGCTATGGAAAGATCCCAAATCAGTCTATGTTGTCTCTGAAATAATTTTGCTTGTGGACACGGTGCAAATATCAGATAAGTGATTTGGTTAAGATAAAGTTAAGTATTTTAGATTTTGTTGCCCCTCCTAGATATATATATATATTTCTTTACACAGTGCAGGTCACATATGTGTTCCAGATCCACATGATGAGCAGTAAAACTCAGATCTAAAATGCATTGTGTCATTCTGCTATAACTGTACTAATCATTTGGATTACCAGACAGTTAAAACACTAATCGGTATATAAAAAATATATATTTAGACATGCTTATATTTTAGGTTTAACATCTACATTTGACCAAGTAAAATATAGGGATCTAGTCTAGAGTTGTCACCTTTTCACCCCTAGATAACAGGAATTTCATGTGCAGGGTAAATATTTTTCACAAAACCTGGGATCCTCTGAAGTTGTTGCTATTGAGTCGATGTACTCTTAAAGATGCACAGTGATATCGCGCCTCCTTAGCTTTTTTAGAAAATTAATCGCATGTCATGTCTTTAAAACAAAGAGGAAGACAGACTCAGCATTATGCAGAAAAGCAAGTCTATTATTATGCATTTACAAGCAGTATATTGGCTTCCTAAGATTTTCAACAGGATTATTATCATCAGTAAGTTCCAATTACACATGTATATGATTCTTATCACTACCTCATTTTTACACATGAAAGACATTTGTAGATTTTTTTACTCACTGAATTGCTGTTTAAAGAAGGACTAGTTAGTAGTTATTTTTTCAGACAGGAAGCAAAAGTACTAGGTAAAACAGACAATTAGTCCTAAGCTGTTCTCACGTCTGCAGTCCAGCTGAGTAGGAAACCCCATTTTTCTAAAATCACTAGTAAATAGATTAGTTTGAAAATGTCCTATATTTCTTCACAGGAGTTGACAATACCATCAATAGTAGTATCAAAGCGGACTGAAATATTTTCTTATCTTAAGTCCTTCGAGCACTGCAGAAGCCAGAACTACAAGGACAGGGTAGAAAACAGGTGCACTAACTGTGAGTAAAGGAGGACATTTCTGTGGAGATCGGCAGAGCATAGGACAGTTTGTTTGTTTATTTTTTAACATGTTAGAAGATATTGGTTTCAAATTGAGTAAATCCTTCTTAGTTCATGGATCATTGACTGGGTAGATTGTAACAGCTCCTTTGGAACCATTATGGTATGTCAATTCTATCCAGCCATTGAAAGTGTGTATTCAGCCTCTCTGTTCAAACTCCACACAAAATGTCATTGGAATCATTACGCTGTGTGCTCAGCATATTGCTCTAAAGCCTTCTCCTAATAGGTATTTATTCTGTTAAATATCATAAGCAGTTAGGCCATAGTGTAAATGAACTGTTTAAAATGTATGCTTTAAAAGCAAAAGTAATATATAAGCACAAAACTACCTCTAGAAAGAAAACAAAAATCACTCAGAAATATTCTTAAATTGTTGTTTAAATTAGAAAAGTCAATAACCAAAGTGGAAACACTCTCTTAGGCTAGAGCACTTTGCCAGGATATATAGGTATAGAGGTGGTTATCATCAGCATTCTGAGCGTGCCACAGCTCTGACCTGTTTGCTAAACCTGCAAATAAAGCCGTGATCGGATTCAACAGAGGAAGCTTAAAGTACATGAGAGAGGCCTCAGAGTTGATGAGCATTTGGGAAATCTTAAAAAAGGAACTGAACCGTGCAAAGCAATTTTAGGTGTAGTAGAAGCATCATCAGCCTTCAAGGTGAACAACACTGCACAAAAATAGTCATTAATGCTGCAAGCCAGGTGCTTTTCTGGTGTCAAGTAGATCAGTGGAGCCATAGGTATTTACACCCTCTGAAAAGACAGTTCCTTAGCTTCCTTTTTCATCTGAAAGTGCTCTTCGACCAATACATATATGCTATATATTTATATGCTACATCAAGGCATTAAATAGTATTAAATAGATTTAAGATGACAATGAAGAACCACAGAAAGCAACAACATTCATCACTTTTTCAAATAACAAAAATTACAGCATAAGTCGACTGTTAATACTAATGATACATCTGCAATGCAGACAACTTCAAAAGAAATGCTTTAATTCTTCTAGTATTGTAAGGCAGAAATAGTGCCCTACTTGCAAGCAGTGAAGACTGTCCTCCAAAGAAGATAATTAAGTCTACACTATGGAAACAATGTGTTAAGTGTATTGCAGGTAATGATCATTTCAAATTTCTCTTCTAAAACATCAATCTCAGGGAACATTTCTGTGGTCCAGGTTATACTGTAGTACAGCAAATTTCCTGTTATGACAGAAAAATCAATTACAGTCCAGAATTTAAATTAATATTTCCAATTTTTGGCATATATTACTTTAGGATCCTTTCATGTCAATTGAGTTTAAATTCTTTTGCCTTTCTTAATTAAAAAAAAAAATGAAAGAAAGAGCATTGCCACCAGAAAATATCGAGTAAATTTTTTTCTGCCCTGTAGTGTTGAATTTTTTTAGCTGCAGGTAGATTCTGGTTTCTAACTGTTAAACATATACAGCACCAAAAGAGACTATAAAACAATGCTTTATAATATACTTGATGATTTCTCATAAAATCTGACAGCAAATAATAGCAAGTGTTTTCTTCAATGAGGCTGAAATAAAAAGATTTAAGGAAAAAAATATCAAATTTTACAGCTTTTGAAAACTAAGCACATCAGCCAAAATACAATTCAAATGCAACTTTGAAATAGTTTGTATTTTTCTTTAGCTGCCTTCTCTTCTATTGATTACAGAAAAAAAAACTCCTAGTACAACACAAGATGAGGCACAAAAAAAAGCAAGTGGTACAAGTAGTGTATGACCTGTTTCCTGTCTTCCTCCTGAACTCCATCCACTGCAGCATTACACCAAACAAAGGCAACCCCCTTAGATTCATATTCAAAAGAGTTAACCATGTAAAAAATGTTATGTTCTCAAAAAAATATATATATTCCAGAACCTTTACTTGTCTAGAATTTAGAACAACATTATAAATGTGGCTGCTCTTCTGAAGCTGTTACAGATACAACTTCCAACATTCCTTTGAGACTACTGCATTATTTCTGCTAGATCTTAGAGCAGAAGCCCAGAGTCATTCATCATCTCTCAGTATGACATCTCTCTGACCAACAAGTCACTTAGCAAAATCTCCCAGCTGGTTGACAGTATTATGCATAAAAAGAGCAGCAAATCCCAAGCGGGGGAACAGATTCCTTCCTCCCCCTTTTCTCTTGTCTAAGGAGCACAGATTGCCTGGAAAACAGTTTTTAGGCATCTGTAATTGAATGTGAGATGAACTTCCACAGGCTTTAATGAGAAGTAATATTACTGCCCAGGCAGCAGAAGTAAGCGCACTGCTCCATGTCCCAAATGATTTCATTAATATTAACCAAGGTTTCCAACTCTCTCCAGGCAACAATGCTGTAGCAGGGAAGAAAGATGCAAATAACTCTCACAGACACCCAACTAATCACTAGAACGTGCAGGAATAACAAGTATATAGAAGTGATGTTTTCAGGTAAGGGAAATAAGTCTTTTCCACAGAGAAAATTTGTTACTGTAGTGACGAATAAAATCCTTTTGTGTAGAATTTTAGCATTAAAAGTGTACTTTCCTTTTGTTGCCTTTGGCAGTTTTAGGGATAAAAATAACTCAAATAACAAGAAGGCATTAATGTTACAAACTTTGTATTAAAGAGTACAAGGAATAAGAAAATCCTTTGTCATGGCCTGCCAAAGTACTCTATTCCATGAGAAATTATTAGTATAAATTAAATTTAGAAGTAAATTTGAATTTATATATATATATAAATATATATAAAGACGATATATATATATAAAGAAGACAGGATGTACTATGAAGACCATTTTGAAGGGCAGGCAAGCTAGCTCTCAAGGGCAGCAGACCTTAATTTCTAAAGTAAATGTGCAAATTGTTCAACATTGGGCTAAGAGACAACCTTAACCTTGTAGAGTCCCAAATATAAACTGGTACTGTATCTGATTTATGTCATCCTTTCAACAATTCCACACTAATCTTTGTGTGGGACAAAGTGGATCTGGAGACTCCTTGTAATTTATTAGAATAATTTTATATGTATATTTCTTTAAAGTTCTCTCTTTAGGTGTTTGTTTTCAGATAATATTTCTGCAAATCTCTTTTAAGTGAAAATACTTAATGATTTCAAATGTTGAATCAACATATTTGACAGTATTGGTCACCAACCATTTTTTTCAGTATTTCAGTATCGATCTACTTTGACTATTTTAGAAGACTCTGGAGTGCCATATGTAAGGATTTTTAAAATTATTTTATATCACCCAGTTTGCCTGTCTGAAAGAGTTATCTTCCTAGGCTAATACAATTGATGTTGTTGTCAGATGTTGAATCAGAAGTTGAATTTTTTGCTTTTTTTACTATGATATTTTGGCGATACTTTACAGGAATGGGTAAAAAAACTACTCTACACCCCTCAAACTATTCTACACCCCTACCCATAATTCCCATATTCCAGAAGAATAGACTGGATTTGGGAATAAGGAGGAAGGGGAAGGATCTATTACCAAAAAGTTCCTCAAAATGGATTGTTAGATATGTTAGATATATTGTCAGTTACTATAGGTCCAGAGTATAAAACTAAAAGACTCTTGTATACTGCAGGAACAGGAGGAGGCTATGCTGGTTGTGCATCTCATCCAGGGACTGTTAGATGTCTGCCATGACTGTGACTGTCTCCTAATTTCCTTCTAACCCTCTGATTCCTACCTCTTCACTTCCTTCTTTTCATCCTTCAATCTAGAGAGTTGAGGAGTATTTCTGAAAACTTCCTCCTCTGAATATATGTAATAAAATAATTTGTTAAAACACAGAGGCAACATATTAGAAAGGATAAGTATATGAGTAATAAAGAATGTAATTATTAGCTTAAAGCTATACACATTAGTGACTTGGGCACTGCAATGTTTTGTAATATTTAACCTCTTGGATCTTCCCTCAGTATCTGAATCACCAGCTTTTAGTCAAATGCAGAGACATAAAGCACAAAAACCATCTAGAAAAATAATACTGGGCTACGCTGGAAGCTAAGAGTAAGCAAAACTATGAAGGAAAACCTCCTCCTTTCTGTTCTGGAAGGAACTATTCTTTCAAGCATAGACTCCCCACTCCCCTTTCCTCCTCTATTTCAAGCAGAAAACCAAACAAACAAATTGCCAGGGTCATTCTTTTAAAGACCCTCTCAGCTGGGGAGGGGATAGGGTGGCTGGGACACCAACTCTCTTCTCCACATAAAGATCTGCGCAAGGTTCAGTATGATAAGGTTCAACAAGACTAAATGTCAGGTCCTGCACTGGGGTCACAACAACCCCCTGCAATGTTACAGGCTTGGGGAAGAGTGGCTGGAAAGCTGCCTGGTGGCAAAGGACCTGAGTGTGTTGTTGTGGGCAGCCAGCTGGGTATGAGCCTGCTGGCCACCTGTGTGCCCAGTGGTCGGGAAGGCCAGGAGCATCCTGGCTTGTATCAGAAATAGTGTGGTCAGCAGGACCAGGGAAGTGATGGTGTCTGTGTAGTTAGCACTGGTGAGGCTGCACCTTGAATACTGTGTTCAGTTGTGGTCTCCTCACTACAAGAAAGATAGGGTGGTGCTGAGCATGTCCAGAGAAGGACAACAAAGCTGGTGAAAGGTCTTGAGAGCAACTCTTATGAGCAACAGCTGAGGGAACTGGCGTTGTTTAGCCTGGAGAAAAGGAGGCTGAATGGAGATCTTCTTACTCTCCACAACAACCCGCAAGGAGGTTGTAGAGAGGTGGGTGTTGGTCTCCTCTCCCAAGTAAAAAGCAATAGGATAACAGGAAATGGCCTCAAGTTGTGCCAGGGGAGGTTTATACTGAATGTTAGGAAACGTTTCTTCACTGAATGGGTTGTCAAGCATTGAAACAGGTTTCCCAGGGAAGCAGGTGAGTCACCATCCCTATTGATATTTAAAAGATGTGTAGGCATGACACTTAGGGACATGGTTTAGTGGACTTGACAGTGTTAGGGTAATGACTGGACTTGATGATCTTAAAAGTCTTTTCAAACCTGAACAATTCTGCGATTTTGTAAAATTTGCCCAGACTGTGCTCTCTTCTTTATGCAAGGCAAAACAGCTCTAATTACAAAGCTTGAAAATGTCCTTATTTCCTGAGTAGTTTCTAATCTGGTAGACTACTCTCGAGAGGATTAAGAAATACATGTTCTCTTGCTTATAAGACTTCACCTAGGAAAATTTCCTTTTTTTCCCCCTTGTCATTCCATCCAGATTTTGGGTTTCTTCCTTTACCATTAAGCTAGCATCCTTGCCCTGTTTCTTCCTAAAAACTCTTCATTCCATTTCAAACCTAGGACGAAACTGTTTCTCCAACATCCTTAGCAGCTTTTAATCTATTATTTATTATTAAACCACATAATTGTATTATTTATAGCTTTTCCTGTAATGTATCTTGGGATGCATTTGTATGAAATGCTATCCAAAATAAAATTGTATTGCACTAAAGAACAGTTCTCATTTATTTTTTAACAATTATTTGATCTTGTCTTGATTTATTGAGTCACTGAGGCATCTTATTCCTAGTGATTTAAGGGATGCTGTGAAGTTAAAACTCCTATAAACTCAGATCCTTGGCTAATGTAACAGGCAAAGTTCCAATGCAATCAATGGAGTTCTGCCAACTCACACTAGTTCTGTCCTACAGTAGTTTTTAAAAATCTCTCCTCATCTGTGTTTTAAATGATGCTTTACATGCCAAATAATTTCTTTTAATCTACATTGCTTGTCACAATATACAGTTTATTTTTTCCATTTCATCTTACTTAGACAGGTAAATGAGACTGGTTTATTTCTAAGAGCCTTCCAGTTCTGCCTCTGATATAATACTACAGTTTTGAAATGTTTTCACTGCTAACTCTGCGGGGAAATATAATAAAATCGAAGCTATATGTTTTGAAAGTTTTATGGAAACACTTCTGTCAAATCATAGTCACTGGGAACTTCCTTATTAATATAACATTTTAATGATCATTCTTAAGTTCTATAAGACTAACAAATAATATATACCCATGACAGCCTAAATTTTTGGGTGAATGAACAATTTTACTTGTCTCCATTTTCAGGCATGCAGCTTGAGAAAGCATGGGGATATCTGATTCAGCAAGATTCTGAAAAGTAGCATAAATTGTGTATGCAAAGAGATTCTCAGAGTGAGGAAAACACAGTGAGAAAGCCCTTCTGTGTATGAAAAACAAGGCAGATGTCTTTTGAAATTTTTTTACTCGAACTGTTTTTACATCTTTTTTATTAATATTGACAGTAAGTTACGACTCGTAAAAATGGGAGAACAGAAAACCTAACTAAGCAAGATCACCTAGTGATGTGAAGTATAGTTTTACATCTTGATAAGGTAGGTACTTCATAGATACTCCCACTGAGCAATATGTATCCCTCACTCCAGTATTAATCCTTTACCTTTTTTCACCAATTTCTAATGTGAGAAGAATATATTTTAATAGTAAATAAAGTTAGAATGTTTTATATTCTTTTGCCTGTTGTATAAGAGCTGTCATAGCCTGGCATCAGTAGAATCCCCAGTTTCATCCTCCATGATGTGGCTATTTATTACTTTAAGTAATATAATTTTAATAATACTCGTGAATCAAGAATATATTATTTACTTCAGTTACAGAATGCATGCATCTTCACATGAAGATAGTAAAATTTCCTCACTAATGAAGTTGCATTCTGGCTACCATTATTTTCAAACATTTTACAATACTCAAGTACTACAGTCAAGTATAATGGTAGTTGGTGTTTCATTTTAATATAAGGCAGGAAAGAAACTAAATTGCACCATATATCTTCACACTAACATCAATAAAAATATCTGAGGGCTATTTGCTTTATAGAAGGCATTTTCTTGTCTGGAATTGTTATTAATTTTGCTATAGAACTGGAAACTGATTTTTTAAAAAGCTTTGACAGTTTTTGAATATTTCTTTTGGAGTTTGCATTTTTTAAATAAACTTCAGTTGGAAATGTTATCAATAGAGTATTTTTGGTTTCTTTACTTTTGTGGGAAAGTTTGGTTACTAGTGGTATTTTGACAAGCTTTTTTAATTGATTAACATCAAATGTAAAAATCTGGTAAAAATTTAAGTGAGTCATTTTTCAAGTAAGAAAAACAGTAGACAGCAGCAACATGCGCGCAGGCAGTAGCTCCTTTTGGTCTTGCGAATTCTACGGCAATAAGAAAAAAATAACTTTTCATATGCCACTTTCTAACATACTAGCGCATTTGAAAAAGTTGTTAATGTTAAGATTGTGAGCAACCCTAATGATAAAGAAGCTGAGTGAACCGCTAACATGGTAAATTTCAGGAACCAGTAGATAATAATGGCTGACCTAGTCACTCTAGGGACCCATTACAGTAAAAGAAGAGAAATAGGTGCTGCTGGCACACACTTCTTCTAATCAAAAGCAGAACTCTAAAATGGATCTGAATTTTCCATTCACTATAAAAGACCCTGGGGTGACTAGCTCAGCTGTTAACATCTAAGAGTAAATATCTAGGACAGCATAAGGTTCAAGATTTCAACATTTATATTTAGGTGTCTACATTAAAGAGTCTGCAGACACATGAAGTGTCAAGGCTTACACTGTAGACAATGGAGATCTAGTAAATTCACTTGATGGATTCAAGGAAGAAAACTAAGCAGTAATGTAGTGTTTACTTTAGGACTGCTTTTATACTGAGCAGAACTACTTTCCACCCTCTACCAGCTACACTCTACTGTCTGATATGGGAGCTTTAGATAACTGACTCATATGACTACCCACCATCACTCAGATTCTTACACATGCATTATCTCATACTGAATCATGCATTTTGGAATAATGCTCAGTTACCTAAATATGGATGTTTGGTGCCCTTAAAGCACCTTGGAATATACATATTGCTGCTGCTGGGCTGCAAGATGCAGCACAGGAGCTGTGGGGCCCTGTACCTTTTGGGAGCAGCAGTTGGAAGCCTGGGAGGTACCCAATGGCATCTCAAATGACACTAGACATCTGTGTTTAGGCAAAGCCTTTGGGTATTTAACTTAACCACATGCTGCTTCACCGTATATTATTGATCTCATATATTGTCGGATGAGGATTGTAGCAAAGGATGAGAGTTCCACTTCTGAAATCCAATTGTATGGCTTCCCTGCTGAGAAACTCAGTGAGCCAAGCCTAGTCTATGGAAAGGGTTGCGCTACGTCTCACAACCAACCTTCAGTATCATAGAAACCGTTTTATACATATATACACATATTTTCATAAATTTTCAATAATTTTTTTTAGCAAACTGTGTGTAAGTTTCTGCTGTCTGTGTACAGAAGACCGAAAGAATAAATGAATGAATGACTGCAAATTAGAGCTGTGCAAGGCAGCCACACATGCACAAAACCCAGTACATTAGGGTGGGTTTTTTTCTTGATGTTTATCATAGCATATTATTGCTTATTTGAAGTGGGTTTATATTTCATCAACCAAGTCAAATATATTTTAGCTCTTCTGCCTCTACAGCGGCAGCTAATTATTATTTCTAGAAGGAGACAATAATAGAAAATCAAATAAAAGCTTGCACTGCTAGTATATTTAGAATTTCATATTTAAAATTCATTGTAAACTGGCACAGTCAGTTATTGTGATGCAGAAGCAAAATGTCCAATTGCACTGGCTACTGGACAGCAACTTTTCAGTCAAGGCTTTGTTTCTCCCTTTGCCCGAAGTGCTGAACAAATATTAACTGATTTACAAGGATCTTCAGCTTTGTGCTATACTAGCATATCTTCTAAAGTAATCTTGAAGTATGTGTATGTATACGTATATATAATACATAGCCAAAATTATTTAGAAGCCTACAGCTGAATTGTTGTCAGCTTACTGATAAACACTCTGTATGATGGCATCTAAAACTGTGATCCATAAAAAGATTAATTTACTGAATATAGAGTTGTTAATCTGCAGAAAATATAGATGGGGAAAATTGTTTCTTATCCAGTTTAGCCTCTAACTGTTCTGATTTCCATGAAACAAATAATTCTGTTTCAGTGTTCTTTACAAACAGAGGTGCAAGACGGAGCCCTTGCAGACGTGCCTGAGCTAATTCAATCAGTTAATCCAGGTACCAATTCGTATCAATGTAGCATAGTAAAATAAAATTCAGCAGAGCTTCGGTGGGGCTCTAGTTTGAGTTTTAGGTAATTATCTCATGATGAGTTCTTTGCTACTATACTGTATTTTGTACCCAGAAAAAACTAACTCAAGATACATACAAAAGATTCAGGAACACATTTGACTGGATCATCATTATACTTTTAATTTTACCCATTGAATGTGCTCCACTTTGCACTAATTAGATAATCTACAGGCATAGAAAGAGAACAAATGTGAATTATTCTTCATTTCTTTAGAACAGCCAGCTGGCAGACAGAGGCACGGATCCCAGTCCTGACCTTACAGGTAGGCTAGGCAGTGGGAAGCCTAATTTTTGGATTGGGTAGAGGTAAACACTCCGGCGCTCAAAATCTAGCATCTAGCTATTCAGTTTGGCATAAATTTAGGAGCATATAGTTAAATGCCATAAAAACTCTCCCTTCTAGGGAAAGTGAAAAGAACGTAACTTGTCTAGGTCTAGAGAGCACCTGAGTAATGATTTTAAATTTGGATTTGGAAGCTCAATGTGTAAGATGCAGGTATCTTCACTTCTCCTGCCACTTTCTGTCTTTTTAAATACTGTCTAAAGTATTTAAAAAGTAAAATATCTTGTTTAGTCTACCTTCATTATATTGATATATATTACCAAAGTAACTAAGTAAGAGTTGTATTTATCTCCAGCAGTGGTCTCAGTGCAAAGCCATAAATTTGGCCAAAAGTGACTCCAAGGATAACTGCAGTCTGAAATCCCAAAATAACGTTATCAAAAAAATAAGTGTCTACAAACTCCTAATTAATCTTTGATTAAAGCAGAGCATCTAAAGAGATACATGTGGGAGCAGCATTAATACAAAATTAGTTCAGTCAGATCAGTTCTTTTGCTATGCATATAAAATGAATTCATGATGACAGGACACTTAACTTGTTACCAAAATATTTCTGAACCTAACTAAATATATCAAGTAAACAAACAAAACCACCTATAGCCTAAAGAGTAATTTAAGGTTTATCACTTAAAATAAAAAAAAAACCCATACAGAGCAAAGGGCCATGGTCTGCTTTCAGTCATGCCAGAATAAACACACAGCACACAGTACTTAAACCAACTTTTAAGGGTGCTATAACTGTATTACTGTAACAATTACACTCCTGATTTTCTTATTACAGCAATGCAAGCAACAATTTAGTATATATCAGTTGGAACACTGAGGCACTGGTGCTCTACTGGGATCCTTTCTGGAAATCTCCTTTTCCAGTGTGAAGGGCTGGACTACTTCATAAGGACTGAGTTTGCCCGTGTGTGGTCCAGAGATGGCATAAGCAGCATAAACTTCCATTGCACCCTATCCACAGATGATGCCCATCTTCAAAAAAAGGTCATGGTGGAGACAGGATGAATGACATTAAATGATATTTCCCATGGCTTTGAGCAGAACCCGATGGTCCTAAAACAAGAAGAGAATATATTACAACAATAAATTTTTCAGCTATTTTCTAAAGTTTTAATTTGAAGGGGACATTGCCTTTCCTTCTTTCTCTGTTCAAGAAAGTATGTTTTCAGGGCAACAAGCCTCAAATGCTTTTTTCCAAGCCTTCTGTACATCAATCAAATGGCTGGGTACAGTTTTATTTGTTTACTTGAGAAGAAAAGTGTTTATGAATCAAAAGAAAGCCTATTCAGAAATTTTTCAGTGTTCATTGCAGAGTTATAATCCTCTGATAACAGGGATAACAAAGCTAACTTTGACAAAATTTTAATTATAATAGCACTGCACACCTCCCCACACACACTTATTTCACTAGTAACTGTAATTGAAACAGTGTTTACTTTGCTTTCACTATAATTACAATTCTAAATCCCAAGGAGCCACCATCATTTGGTTTGTGAAGATGTGTTTTAATACCAAGAGAACACAATATCAGAAAAGGAGATAATAAATGTGGCTTTGGATGTATAAGCTATGCTCAGATTGCCCCCCAAGCCCAGGTTTAGCCTGTGTCCTACAAGTAAAAATCTGCTGGCCCGCTCAGAAGTATGGTTTTCTCAGTGCACTGTTTTTAATGCAAGCAATTCCACCTTATTTCAAAGGCATGTTTGTAAATGTAACATGGTATGACAACAGAGTGTATCCACTGCAAATTTGCCATAAAGTCATACGCTAGTAATATGTTTTACAAAATTTTGTGATCCTAAAAATCTCATATTCCAAAAACACTATAATGTTCAAGACATTTGTAGATAAAGACAATGCTGTTTTGCCAATAGGTGTTCAAGGGATTTTTGAGATTGGAAAAGACCTTAGAAGGCCATTGAGACCAACTGTAAACCTAACACTGCCAAGTCTGCACCTAAAGCATGCCCCTAAGATCTACTTCTGCATAGCGTTTAAATACCTCCAGGGATGTTGACTCAACCACTTCCCTGAGCAGCCTGTTCCAATGCTTCATAACTCTTTCAGAGAAGAGATTTTCTCTAATTAGAGATTCATCATAGAAAGATTCTGTTTTGAAGGGATCTTAAAGATCATCTAGTTGCAACCCTCTGATCATCGTTGTAGCCTTCCTCTGAACTGACCCTAACAGATCCATGTTCTTCCTGTCATGAGGAATCCAGAACTGAAAGCAGTACTCTAGGTAAAATCTCATGAAAGCAGAGTAGAAGGGCAGAATCTCCTCCCTCAACCTGCTGGTCATGCCACTTCTGATGCATCCTAGGATATAGTTGCTTTTCTGGGCTGCAAGTGTGCGTTGCTGGCTCATGTACCAGCTTCTCACCTACCAGCACCCCCGCGTCCTTCTCTGCAGTGATACTTCCAATCCATTCTCCACCCAGCCTGTATTTGTGATTGGGATTGCCCCAACCCAGATGCAGAACCTTGCACTTGGGCTTCTTGAACTTCATGAGGTTCACACAGGCCCACTTTTCAACCCTGTCAAGATTCCTTTGGATGGCATCCCTTCCCTCCAGAGTGTTGACTGTGCCACACAGCTTGGTAGCATCAGCAAACTTGCTGAGGGTGCATTCAATCCCACCATCCATGTCTGTGACAAAGATGTTAAACGACACTGGTCCTAATACCAACCTCTAAGGAACGCTACTTATCACCAGCCTCCACTTGGACGTTGAGCTGTTGACCATGACTCTTCAACGCAACCTTTCAGTGAACTCCTTGTCCACTAAATGGTCCATCCATCGAGTGCATGTCTCTCCAATTTAGAAATGAGAATGTTGTGTGGGACAGTGTCAAATGTTTTGCACAAGTCCAGGTAGATAATGTCAGTTACTCTTCCCTTATCTGCTAATACTGTAGCCCTCTTGCAGAAGGCCACCAAATTCCTCATTCATGATTTGCCCATAGTGAAGCCATGTTGACTGTCTCTAATGACCTCCTTATTTTCCCTGTGCCTCAGCAGAGTTTCCAGGAGGATCTGCTCCATGATCTTGCTGGGCACATAGGTGAGACTGACCAGCCTGTAGTTCCCCAGGTCTTCCTTTTTTCCTTTTTTAAAAATGGGAGTTTTCCAGTCAGTGGGAACTTCATCAGACTGTCATGACTTCTCAAATATGAAGGATGGTCCTTAGCAACTTAATCCACCTGTTCCATCAGGACCCATGGATGCACCTCTTCATGTCCCACGGAATTGTGCAATACATATTCAAAATATCCAATCTAAACCTCACTTGTCACAACTTGAAGCCACTTCCTCTTGTCCTATCGCTTGTTACTTGGGACAAGAGACCAACACTCACCACACTTAAACCTCCTTTCAAGTAGTTGTAGGCAGTGATAAAGTGCCCCCTCGACCTCCTTTTCTGCAGATTAAACAGTTCCAGTTCCCACAACTACTCTACATTTACTCTACATTACTCCATATTTCTAAATGCTAACTACTAAATACTACCCTACATTTGCTTAGGAAACAGTGATTTGAAAACACTGATGACCATAATCCTCAATGGAAAGGTGATTTTTAAGGGTTCAAAATCATGATTACAACAGGATTGCAGACCTAGTCCTGCTCCCTTGTCAAACAACTGCCAAGATTCTGCTCTCAGTTAATAGGAATCTAATCAGGTCCCAAATCTGCTGTAGAGGAGATTGGATGGGTCCACTAAACACTTATATCAAAGAGATTATAAAATTGATTTTCAGATACTTCAAGGAGTTAAATTCTAAATCGTTCAGAAAGCGCTGCCTTTCACTATGGCACATTTTGTACTGGTTTGTGAAGTGGACTGAATCTCCAGTAAATAAAACAGACATTTCTGAAAACCAAACAAGTGACAAATTTATGTGTGGAAGGAATTTAAAAGGGAGGGGAACTAGAGTTCTTTGTTCAGTAGCTTAGTGAGTTACTGGCTGCCATATGGTTCTCCTCCTCCTGTTCTTTCCCTCTTTTTTTCTTTCCTTTCAATTCTGCTAGAAGGTACATTCTTAATCAAAAATCCCTCTGTTCAAATTTTCTAGACAGTAACTTGCATCCCTCAGTTTTTTTCTATTTTTATTTTTATTTTTAACAAGAAATAATATATTACAGGCATTCTGGACTTTGAAGAAGCCAAAATACCAGTGAGCATATGTTATGCAGTGTATCTAGCTCCGTATTTCTTAAAATAAGGTGAAGTGTCTCCTTTTTCCTCTGTAGAAAAGCTTTAAATGTTCAGAGTTTTCAGAAATTTTTTGACTGTATAAAAGGCAAATCATATATTTTACCATAATATTCTGGCAGAAGAGGTTTGATCTTTATACTTGTGAAGAACCTTTGAGTAAAAAAGAAAGCCAAGATAAAAAGAAAAGGGAGCTGGAATACCTCATAGGTGTAATGTTTGGTTTTCCTCATGATAAATTATACAAGAGGGTAGCGTAAAGTGAAATAGAAAGTATTCATGTTTGCTGATGTGCTACCAAAGTAAGTAACGTGTTCTATAAATATACTTTAATTCTTGTACAATTTATTCATTCATAACACTTTAAATTCCTTGCAATTAATGGTTAAGAAATGTTAGAGGGACTAGCTTTTAAGTTGAAGGAGGGAAATAAGCCCAACCTGACACTCAAATAATACTTTTAGATATTATTTGCCAGTAGAGAAATACTATTTATTTATGAGATACTATTTTTATTGTTTTCCCTCCATGTCCATGCTGTCTGTTACACATATACATGCACATATGTGCTCACAAAGCTGGTTCTTCAGGTCATAGGAGTTAGGGATATTAAAATGTAGCAGTTTGTGTTAAGAAATGAAGAAAATTATATTAAAAAATATGGAATAGATATCTGTTTCCTCCCACGGCACGATCCTCCCCTTCCACTACCACTTCAGACTTTTATTCTAATCACAAGAGTATTATTCACTTTGCTTTGTTCTTAAACAAACATATATTCTTCTTATATTTATTTGCTGTATGCAACTACTGCAAAGTGTATTGTCATTCCTATTTCACAATATACCTTAAAAGCCAGTTTTGTTTTTTTCTTTCTTTGCCATGCACATCAAGGATTAGCTTCAGACTGGTAGATGCAATAGTAAGTAGCAAGGAAAGTCACATAACAAAGACTAAAACAAAAATACTTAGGTTCTTTCCAGGGACATTTTAAAGTAAAGATATTCTGTATAACTACAATTAGTAATGTATTGATCTATTTCTTCAATACAGTAACAGTATCCAATTTTTTTAATTTAATCCATGTCTAAATATGTTAACTTCTGGAATTACTCTTTGTGAATTACCCTCAGAGCCGAAACTTCAGAAAGCGCCTCAAAGACAGACACTTCATAAACTGATATTAATCCCTTCATCTACAGGGGCCCAGAATTTGCATAAATTTGATCCCTTATGCTCAATGCCAATAAAATATTTCCTGAATATAAATTTCAGATTACAATATTTTTCACTCCTAATAAATTGCCATTTAATTAAATACATAATAGAAAGGAATTTGATCTATGATACAAAATCAAAGTGAAAAGGGCCTAGAAAACAAATAAAAGTGTATGAAAATGGGAGACTGACATGTTTGATAACCTGAGTGACTAGTTTTTGATTTACACTGCTTGTATTGTCTCCTGGCAGCAATGCAAAAATTATACTCAAAATAGTACATGTAAATATAGTACAAATCAGTGCAAATTTTGCAGTTTCATAACACTGTCCTGTACTTCAGGAGCTGTGCTAGTGAAATGGATAGAATACACACATTGCTGGCAGTGTGGGCTCTGAAGCAGCTTTAAAAAGAAAAAAAGCTGGGAAAAAAAAAAAGAACAAATATAACTTGTTAATGTACTCTATATATCAAACACACTGTTATCCAAGAAGCCATCACAGGCTGGCACATATGACAAAGTACTTAGAAAAGTTTGTTCTTCTAGAAAAAAAAACAACAGTTCAAGGGTGTATAAAACATACTAAGTATTATTTCAGCAGTATTAATTTCATTCCGTTTCCCCTGACCTTGACAGAGGTGTTCAGATTCTTATCTAATAGGGTCATAATTCTGCATCCTTGTGCAACATTGGAAAATAAGATTACAAAAGTAGAGTTCCATTATAGACGAGGAGATAGTAAAAAATCTCAGAAAGTACTCGGCTTTAGTTAAAAATGTTGAGTTCATAAACATTTTCTATTTCCACACTTCTGACACACAACAGAGAACAGACTGTTGACCCTCTGCAACCATGAGAGGAAAGAATATCAGACTACAAGGAATATCAATAACTGGTTTTTAAACTCATAATTCATCTTTAAAATAATTTTCAGAGCTGAAGATGGCCCTATATGTGCAAAGTAGATTGGAGGGTGCAGATTAGGAAAGGTGACAAAGGAAGCAGCTGCTCAGTGACACAGACTGCTTCTAGCCTGTTATCTCTGCCATATCAATGAGAAACATTATGTTTTCCAAGCATACCATTGTTGAGAAGCTGGATCAGTTATATCAGGCATATCTGAGAAGAAGGGAGCACAGAGTTAGTATAGGATAAATATGGATGAAAAATGTCCATTATGATGGCCACTAAATTCTGCTGTTGATTAAAGCAGCACCGAAAGATTGTGAGACTAAATATAGAGTCTGTTCTCACTTCTTCCCTAGCAACTTCCCTTGTTCATGCCTCTTCAGAAAAGGACTTGTGAATCAAGCAATAAAAATACAAGTAGAGTTTTGCAGGAACATAACTGACTAATGAAGTTAAATGTTTTATCAGACGAGAATTTAGAACGAGCAATTGAAACACTGATATAGAGAAAAAAGAAGGAAAAGCTTTTGTTCTTTCAGAAGCTGAGAAGCTGTTTACTACAGAGATTTGTTTGCTTAACCTACTAAGTGACTCATTGCAGCAGAGAATTGAGTCCTTCACCCTAAACCATCTGCAGTATAATAGAGTGTAAGAATTAATAGTTGGGTGCTGTGATCCAAAGTGATACTTTGTGCTTTAGTGCCAATATATAGGAAAGTTTTTTAAGAGAATGGGTTTTAAAATAGCTGAAAGTCTCACATCACATATTCTCCAAAGAGAAGAAATTTCCTAAGTAGAATAGAAAAAGGATATTAGAACTTAAAAAAATAATAAATAATACAGAGGAAGGTAAGGTAGAAACAAAACTTAACCCTAATTACTATGTTCCAAAGAACTGATCAAGAACTTTCCTTTTTTAAAGGCTGTGTCCATTTACAGGAACAAAAAATGAGCCAAGATAAAAGCATAATTTTAAACAAAATATCCTAAAATGTAACAAGAATAACTTCAGAATGTGTTCTAATTTTAACATAGAAATTGTGGCAAGCCTACTCCCCTTTCTGTTTCACGGGGGGTTTAAACTTTTTCTCAAAATTAGATCTCATACAATTTTCTGAGAAGTCAGGTGAAAGAAGAGTTATTAATGATTTACGGATGCATTTATAAGGATAATATACTTCCTCATAAAGACATGAGCGTATCTGGACAGTAGAAAAAATATGGACAGTAATAATTCAATTGAAATTACTAAATCATCTGCAACATATAAGTTTTCAGAAAATAATGTTCTTTCCATGAAAATATTGCACAGATCCATATTGTGAAGGAATTTCACAATCAGGAACTGAACTTCCCCAGCAAAAATCTGAAGTTTGTTTCCCTAGACAACTGAGACATCTTCCTAAACTTCAATACCTCTTAAAGAGAAAACAACCTTGATTTCATTGTCTCTGATTGTTTAAAATAGATCAAAAATTTAAGATAAAAGGTTTATCTGATGTCTAGATTATCTGATTTTAGCCGACTGAGATAGGCTTTTCTGATGGAGGACACAGATTTGCTGAACAGCCCTCGGAGAGCTGACAGATATGTGATGAGAACAAATGTAGTTAATAGACTAAAAAAAATGAAAGGTTTTAGTGGTATTAATTAACTCTTTAGAGACTCAGCAACAAAACTTACAGAGATGTACCTCTACAGTTGTAACTTAAGAGTCCCTATCCCTCCACCCCAAATCGGTCAACTCCTGTTCCTTTTCAGGAGGGATTGGCACTATATTTGGCCTTTATTATTGCAGGTTGACAGATGTTACTGATGACCTATAGCTATAGCGCTGTTAAGACAATACAAAAGATGTTTTAATAGTCCAGAACTGTCATGTCTGCTGTATTGGGTGGGGATGTCAAGGTGTTGGCAGAGAGGGTTGGAAAGCCCATGCTGGACTGGGGGAAAAGCATGAAGAGGAAGAAGTAGCAGAGAGATCTATTACAAACAGACCACAAACCCCATTCCTCATTCTCCCGTGCTGCACAGTGGATGGAGGAGATAGAGGAGTCAGCAACAAGAGTGAAGTCGAGCCTGCGAAGAGGGCAATGAGGAGAAAGTGTTCAGATTTTTCTTGTCAATTTCTCATCATCAAAATCTATTTGAATTGTCAATAAATAAAATTACTTGTCCCAAATTCAAGTATGTTTTGCCCATGCCAGTAATTGGTAAGAGATTCTTCTGCCTTTATGTTGATCCAGGAGCTTATCCATCTCATTTTCTCCTGCTGTCCTGTTTGAGGAGGGGCAGTGGGACAGCAGCTGGGTGGGCATCTGGCAGCCAGCCAGTTAACTCACCAAAACTACATGGTCAGCAGAAGCTGTGATCAGTTGTCACAGGTGCTAAGTCAATTGGCCAGTGCTATGGCAATCGTGGCAGCTTTCAGGAATTACGCTGTGATGACAGAGACACATCACAGCCCCACGGAATGCCTAGTGAACACACATATTCAAAGGAAGATACTGCCATTTCCTTTGATGAATGACTTCTCAGCTTGCATTGAAGATCCATTATCCTATCTCTAACTCCTACCCCGAAAAATCTCTTAGGACCCTACAACCTCCCCAGGTAGTCATCAAAATACTTGGTAAATTCGTGCTAATAATAACAAAACAATTAAATACTTTTGTTGCAAAATAAGCATATTATTTCTTGCTCTACCATTGATAGACATGAAGTACACTTAATTACCCCTCCTTTCCTTTACATTTTATTTAATATTTCAATCCAAATATCACTCTGCTGTCTCAGTTTCTTCTTTTGGTGTTTTTGTTTCACAACTTCATAATTTTTATTGTTTTTCCTTTAACTCTCTCCTGTTCATCTTTTTCTTTTGCGTGTCCTCTGCCCAGTCCTAGAGACATTATGCCAAATGTCTCCCATGCCAAACAAAGCATCATAATTACCTTCTTGTCTCACATGCATTATTCCACTTTACGAAGCAGAGGTTGTAGGGAAAGGTAAAATATTTTATTAGCCTCATGAATATAATTTAGATTATCACAGCTGCAATAATGCCACTGTGCACTTTTGTAATGCGCTGCAGATTTTTTTCCCTGTAAAGGAATTATTCCTGATTTATCTAGACAGAAGCATAAATAACTGCTAATTTACAGTAAGTTTGCAGCCCATTGAAACACTCAGCTCTTTTCTGCCATAATGCTGTCTCTCTAGTTAGTCTCCACTTTTTTTTTTCTTACTACTGTATTATGAATTTTCACCTTTTATTTATTTTTATGGTTTTGGCTTTTGAAAACCTTTTTAGCCTTCCTCTCTCCTCACCCCCAGCCATGTTTTTCTTACTAATTTGTGTTTTCTCTTTATTTACATATCATTAAAATGTCCTAATTCACCCTTTAGTTTCTCATTATCCTTCTTCTATGTTAGCATACTTTGTAAGTTTTCAAGTTTCTGAAACCTTTTATTTCATTTTTTTTGTAGTATTTGTTGACTTGTTTCTTCTAGATCACTTACAGGCAAATTATCTTCAGGTTAGGTTTTAACCTGTTGTTCCTTTCATTTCAAGTATTTATTCTGCTTTTTGAAGCAGAGTTCTCACATAGACACTGCCAGAAATCATTGGAGAATCTTTGTTTTATTCATATCATCAAATTTTAGGAAACTAACATAGGTCCTTGAGTTGCCTTCTATAGCCAGTACAGGGAGTTTTGTTGTTGTTATGCCTTCTGATACACCTCTATAATGGATATCCATAGTGGAATAAAATGTACTAAATCCATTCCTATCAGGTTACATTACTGTATTTACATACATACAACCTGTTATACCTCTTTTAATTTCCAGTTCTGTTACACATTTATTCCAACAGAAATGACAGATGGACTTTACTGTCGCCCAAAGGTCATAGGAACAGTTTTCAGTAGTTTTCAAACTATCACTGAAATCTCACAGAACTATTTTCAAATTTTCACAGTCATACGCTTTTTTTGGGCTTTAGTTATTCAAGTGCCAAATGAAGATGTTTGACTTTCCCATTGAATCCAATGTATACAAAATTGTCCCTCTATGATCTCTTGATTTCACTTTCACTCATCTGGTCTCTATTGAAATGAATCTTTTAACATCTCTATATCAGTTCAGAGTTAAAAATTCAGTAGATATGACAAGCTTTCCAGAAACAGTCAACCCATTGCCAACTTCATCAAAATGACGATAGCTGTTACTCATTTTTTTGCCTTTGAAATAGTCTCCTTTGTGTCCTGCTAGAGATTTAGATAGTTGCAATCAGTTTATTGACTGTTATTTGGAAGTTAGTTTCCCTCAGTAAAACATGAGTGCTCCCAAGCATAATTCTATTTCTCTTTTCAATCCCGGTAAGAAAAAAAACCCCACAATCCCACACAGCTATATTTCTTCTCCAACCTGAAATATGGTACTTTTCAGGTAAAGAACACTAATCATTCTGACAGTTATCTGTAAATGTCTTACCAAACCTGAAGTACATTCAAAGCAGTTTATATTTCTTGGGTACAGATACCATTTTGCAACACCCATAGTCTCTAGCACTGCAGATACATGAAGTATCTACATCTGCAAGGTTAAGAGTTAGTGGTTTGCCCTGAAAGTACACTGTAAGCTTTTGGACTCTGCTATAAATGTACCTGGAGAAAATAATTAAATATATTTCCAAATGCTTTTGAATTGCTCATAATCTGGGCCCATACATTTTTTCCCTCTTGGAATAATTTAGATTTAATTTTATAGCAACTGATCGATTTCAATCTTTCTTCCTTTTTAATACATATTTTAGAGTTTCTCATATCTGTAAGATAATTAGTGTTGCGCATTTGCAATTTATTTTTAGAATGTTCAATCTGTTACGGATTATTCCTAGTGTAAGAACAGTTTGTCCTACTTGAAGTTTATGTTAGAGCCTCTGAGCTAAAAATTTGGACTTTTTTTAATAAAATCATGATTTCAGAGATGCTTTTGTATAAGGACCACTTACTACTTTCACTTTATTGCCATTAACTTTATTAGTATTAACTTTATATTGCATAATGCCTATTTCAAGTAATATATTTATGATGATTTATAATAAAAAGTCTATATTTATAATACATCATAGTATAATTATATGCATTTGCCTATTACCTCATATAAATACAACATCACTTATCAGACAATAGAAGTGTAGCCTGCCATCTTGTTGAGCAGTGACTCCTGTTATTCCATTCAAAATAGCGGCTAAATAGGTATGAATATACTAGGTTTAAGGGAATTTCTACGAGATTATTCCATGTAAACATGTATATTTTGGGTCATATTTTGAGAACTATATGCTTTGTGATTATTTTTTTAAATGTGTTTTAGTCTCAGTCTCAGCAGCTGACAAGTTGTTGGATGTTTCACTACCATTATTTTAAGGACAAATATTCAATCTGTTGGTAATTTCCCCTTGTTTCTATTGAGTTACTTTTTAATTTTTTGTTTCTATTCTTTATTTTTGTTTTCTAATATTGCATTATGCATCTAATTTTATTTTTTAGTTGATAACCTAAACAAAACACTTTGAAATTTTCAGTTGACATCTTGCTACACAAAAACAAGGCTTAAAGTCCCATTGCTTATAATGTTAGGTGTTTTTTACAATTGCAACCTATTCATATTAGAAAATTAAATTTCCCTGTCCCTTTCTTTCTTTATCCCTTTCTCTCTTTCTTTTGGCCCTTTTCAACTTTATTTTTTAGGAAACCACTTATATTACAAAATAATCTCAACCATTATGCTAACTCAACCTGTCTTGGTGTCCCATTGTCTTTTAATAATAAGTGAATTCAAACTTGATAGTCAATTACTGTCTATCTCTTATAACTACCTGTTTTTATAGTAGCAGACATTATTTTACTGCAGTCTGCAAAAACAACACTATTCACTAGATTTAGATCAAACACTTCTTTCTTGTTGGAAAAATTAATTCTACAAAAAAGTTCCTTACACAAGTAAGACTTGAAACCATTTTTTCTTACTGGGTACTATCTTGCCTTCCTGCTCTTAGTGAAGAATGTTCTGTACTTCTCTCATTTAATTTATTTGGTTGGATGATTTGTTCCAAATTCTACAGACAGAAACAGGTCTTGGACTTGTGGAATATTTAGCTCTGTTCACCACTTTGTTTCTGTTGCCTTTTTTCTCCATAATACTGGAAACACCAAGTTAGGAGCTCTTAGTGATACAAACAAACCTATTCTCCGCTGAAAATTCTGACTTACTATACTCTCTGAAAGACTGGAAATTAATAAATTGCTTTCATAAAGGGCTAAGTTTCAGCTATTGCATTCTGAATTTTATCTGACCAGAAACAGAAATTCAATTCAAGGAACAAAAAGAATTAATCCACAATGTCACCTTGGTCAAGGTCAGTGAATAGTGAGAGCCAGGCATCTACCTAGAAAAGGTTGTTTCCCTACGTGTTCTGCTATCTGAGCTGTATGGAGCACCTAAAGTAAAGTGAAAACAAATTCTTACTGTCCCTTTTCCTCACCTGCAAAAGAAGAGGAGGTCCACCACCTCAGGAGCTGTAACTCACTGCAGAGCCTACAGCAGGGGCTGTGCCAAAATCACTGAGACACCTCAGCATTTTTTGTGTGCATCGTCCACTCAAAGAGTGCTTCTTACACAGTCTTTCTGGTAACACAAATAATTCTTCTGCAACGACATGTAAACACAGTTCAGTAATGAAGTTGTAAATTCAGAGCGATGCCAATAAGATGATGGTGATAATTCTATTTTAACAGGATTTTTAATACTATCATGATCTGTCTGTGTTTAATATAAAATGATACTAACTTTAGTAAAAGCAAGATTATGCTCAGCATTGGCGGTTGTGAATTTGTGTTGGCAAAATATAAGAACAACTTCATATAGGAAGCTTAGTAGAATGCAAAGTAGATTTTATATTAAAAAATAGACTATGAGTGATCTTAGTTTTGACTCAAAAATTCTGTTCTTAATAAATATTGATGTGAAAAAATTCAGAAGTTTTACTTTTTCATAATACTTTACTATATTTAGACACTACAAAATTTGGGACATCTGAGAAATGTGACAGTTATACAGACATGCCAAGGCACAGAGGTTTACATATACAATCTCAACAAGAAGTGACACAATGAAAGTCAAATTTGTATCTCTGACACACTAAACCTAGAATGAATCAAGTAACAGAGATTTTTCTATTGGCCTTAATTAAAAATATGAAAACAGGATATTGATAAAATCTTCTACAAATATTCAGTCACAGGTGTCTCTCTACTTAAATTGGAGATTTCATATCATCTAAACCCAGGGAGTTAACCTTTTTTTTCCAGATAACAGATTTCATGAGCATTCTCCTCTCTTGCCTTACCTAGTTATAGAAAACAAATTCCAGTCTCCTATAAAATTGCTACAAAATCATATTTCCATATTTCAAAAAAAGAAACCAAAACAGAACCCCCAAACCCCATGCTGAACATGTAACATGAATCAACTATAAAACAGAGCAATTGGTCTTTCTTCCTTCAAAAATCTCAGATAGTAACACTTGTATTTTATATAAACACTTAATGCTTTCTGAAAAGAAAGCTGGTTACTTAGCACATCCACTTGAGCTTAAGCAGTCTCAAATACATAATTTTGCCTTTGCAAGGGCATTTTTCAACTATGGGATGCAGAAAACTGGCTGTTTTCCATTTCTTCATTGTGATACCAGTCTTCTACATCTCACCTAATTGTTAGACTACTTAGCTGACATCATAAAACTCAAATTTGAGAGTCTTTTTGTTACACAGCAAACTCTGTCTTTAAGTAATAATCAGGAGGCAGAACATAGGAACACTTAGTGGACTACAGTGTCAGGCTCACTGTTGTTATTACTTTCTCAGTCCTAAAGTACTTCTGGGAGCACAAAACCATCCAACTGTAGATGATGATCTTCAAATACCAAGAATGACCAAAGTCCAAAACTGGTATGGTCTAGCTGATAGTCTAGATATTTTTCCTCCCTCTCCTCTCCTCTCCTCTCCTCTCCTCTCCTCTCCTCTCCTCTCCTCTCCTCTCCTCTCCTCTCCTCTCCTCTCCTCTCCTCTCCTCTCCTCTCCTCTCCTCTCCTCTCCTCTCCTCTCCTCTCCTCTCCTCTCCTCTCCTCTCCTCTCCTCTCCTCTCCTCTCCTCTCCTCTCCGCATCTCCTCTGACCAAATGTTTTTGTTAAAGTTTATTTCACATAGTATGTGTAAGAAAGACAGGAGAGAGTATTTTATACATGAAATGTACGAGTTTTGTTGCTCTCCATAAAAGAAATGTGTTTATCTTCCAATGTCTGAATAAAGGTTTTAACGAGCAGATAATCACAAAAATACATATTCAGGCAACAATTCTTTTATTGATAAAAAAAATGTATTACAACTGTAGTAGTAGACTAGATTTTCTCAACGTATGTGAATTTGCTCAGGGAAGTTGTGGCTGCCCCATCCCTGGAACTGTTCAGGACGAGGCTGGATGGGCCTGGTCTAGTGGGAGGAGTCCCTGCCCATGGCAGGGGGGGTTGGAACTCGGTGATCTTTAAGGTCCTTCCAACCCAAACCATTCTATGACTCTGCAATGGATTTTTTTGCCTTCGGAAGTTTATGTTGAGAGTAAATATTCTGTCCATTGATAACAGTGCCACAAGATGAGGATGCATAGCACTCGCTGTGGTGGTGAATCAAAGATTTCTCAATTTACACATATCGGAATCTTGCAGAAGGAAGAAAAATGTATCTCAGGTGTAAAGTAAGCAGCAGTGCTGTTGCTGGCTTGAGATAGCACGTAAGCAATTGCAATATGGATCAAGTAGCACAGTATGGGTTCTTCTTCAGCAGTTGTATTACAGAAAGCAAATCAACAGTGATATAGTTACAAAACTCTAGAATATGAATTCACATCATGACTCCTTTCCCATGCCGAGTTAATGTGGGAGTACTACGATTTCTCTGCTATGAAAGAGGTAACTGTGGAGCTGTAGGTCCTAAGTGGACCGACGATGTATCTAGAATACTTGGTGAAGCATCTAAAGCATCTGTGCCTCCACCACCCGATCTTCCCCAGGCCACTGAAATCAAACTCACAATTACTCTTACGTAGACTCATGCTCAAGCTGCCTTTAAATGGGAGTAAGAATGCAGAAAGGGAAGATGAAAAAGGAAGAGGAATTACAAAATCAAACAGTGAAAATCTAGATAAACAAACTTAAGCATTCTTGTTTCTCTGCAGTGCCTGGACACCGCCACTGTGCTGTGCCTGACAGAGCTTGTGGGCAAAGCAGAATTTAAAGTGTTTACCTTAAATTTATCCCCTTCCTTCCTTATTTTCTTACTCAATAGTCACTGACAGCTGCATGTAGTACACAGATTTAAGGACTGAATTTAATTGTTCATGCATAGATGTCTCATACTGTCAGAGATACTTTAGGGTATCCCATCTGGTCCCTAGCTGCTACTCCAGTAGTTCAGAAGTTTCACACGTGTCATATCTGCCAAAAACTCCTGAGTGCTTACGGTACCTTACTGTACCTCAAACCGCATTTGCTCATTCGCACTCGAAAATGTGAAAATGTGAGCATCAGATTAGAGCCTTAAGTGACTTTCTTCAGGGGTAATAAATAATAATAAATAAAAAAAAAATAGTGATAAATAATTTGGATCCCATTCTGATGATCTGAAACACTCCTTATTTGTCAAATAAGGGCCAGCTAGATGAAGGCTAAGCCTTGTAACATATAGTAGTCTCCTATGTCTATAGCAATAAATACAATGACTATAATTTATAAACTTACATAGGATTATCAGCTATATCGTGTTAGTTATATATAAACATGTCTTTGACTATATCTTAAATTAGGCAAGAATGTTTCCAGTGGAAAAATTTTGTACCTCCAAATTTCATTGACATACAACGTTTTCCTCCAGCTTTCTTATTGTTCACCTGGGACATTCATTAAGGGAAACTTAATTCATTAGAAAATTGCAAAGATGGAAATTATATTAAAAGAGTTTGATAATCAGGACTTTGGACAACCCCAGAAATGAACAGAAGTCAATAAATCATGCTAAGTTACAGAATGTATTTAATAATATGGTTTTGATCTTAATAAGTATAAACAACAGCTAAGTCTAAGTGTTCCTATATGTACATCAGAAATGAAGAAGCACATAAGAAATGTGGATATTCAGAAGCAAATACAATATACTGAATCTATCATAGTTTTATGCTTATATGAGTGTGTGCTAGATCTTAAAAAATAAGTTTGTAATCAAGCAGCATTACTGTTTACCAACACATCTTAAGTGCTATAGAGGTTGTTGTTTTTAGAACAGTATCACTTAATTGCTGTTGCACACGTACCTCTGTAAATTTGAAGAAATGCTAAAGTGTGCCAGCTAATTCTGTATAATACTATTTATATCCTGATGACATGAAAATATATCAGTATTTTTCCGTAGAAATCTTGGTTTATCAAGAGTATTTTAATTGCTTTTTTTGAGAAAATGGAAGCATTTGCATATCTATGGCAAGGTGTCAGTTTAAGACACATCAAGTCAAGCTATGTGAGTCGTACTGTGTCAGAATACAAAGCACAAAATAACTTTAAGTAAATGCTGCAACCTGACATTTCATGTCAGAATCAGATACGGCATTACCAAGGTAATCCAAACTATGACAACTCCATTATCTAAAATTTTCAATGCAGAAAAACTATTTTAGCTATGGATTGAAAAGGCCTCTTCTAGTCCTAAAGTCTTTATTTCTTTATTGCAACATTCTAAGTGATTTCTACACCATGCTGAGAACTACCTTTGTTCAGAGGGAGGTAGAGGGTTTTTTACACAAATAAACTAGTTACAACAAAACTAAGATATAACATTGAGATAGCAGAACATTTGTCATACATGAAAAACCCTCAGGTCAACAATGAGACACTAGGCAAGAGATACTTAAGAAAAGAGCTTAACAATTGTGCCTGGTTAAATACAATCTTGCCTTACTCATACAAGAAAATATTTATACAGCCTTGTTTGGGGCTTTTCACTTTGGCTGTTATTTTAGGTACCTACAATCTGTTTATACAGTCTCTAAGGCATCTAAAGTCCATTTAGGTATCTAAACTCATAGTATCTCATCTTTCTTCAGCCCCATTGCCTTTACAGGAAACAAAGGGCCCTAATTCAGCCATCTGGATAGATGCTTAAGCATCTCCTAGTATTTCTCATGGTGATTTGTTGGTCCTGAAGGAAGATATTTTTATTTTTCTGTGTGCAAAGTTATTAGACCTTACTGAGACAAAATACTATATAGGAATAATTTTATTCAAACATATCTCATCTGGCAAGCTTCCCACAAAAATATCTTTTTTAATGACTTTATAAGCCTTATTTTGAGACAATGTTGAATATCGAATATTACAAAAAACTGTTTCATTTTACAGTTCTTCAGTTGGACAACCAAGGTAAAAAACCTATACACTTCCTTTTTTTTAAAAAAATGGCATGATCATAACTGATCACGATTTTTAAGTGCTCGCTTGGGATAATGCTTACAATTTCAGCCATTTCAGAAAGAAAACTCTTGGGAAAACTTCACAAAGGCTCTTTTGTGAAGTGAAATTTTAAGAAAATCGGCCTCATGGAGTAAACTTGACTGGAGAGAGAGACAACATTTCTCCCAAACTTTGATTGCTTGCTTGTTTGTGGTTAAGTTTGTTCAGCTGATCATTTGGATTATTCATTTTTCATTTGCTAATTTTTTATTTTACCCATTTTATTATTAGTTGCCATAAATTTGAGGTTGTGAGAGCACTGGTGGTCTGACAACAAGTGTAAATCCATTTTAAAAGGACAGTCCAGATAGTTAGCTATATGTTTTAGGAAATTTCCACTCTTTATGAGCATGACAAATGTTGAAATTGCAGCATAGCCAAACTTCTTGAAAGTTAAAGTGTTTAAAGATAGTACTTCCCAAGTCTGTGGAATACAGTATTAGGCAGAGAGGTGCAGCAAGCAATGTTTACTGGGAAAAGGGGGAAAAGTCATAAAAGGCTAGAGCCAGCTGCTCTTATTCTAGGAGAGATACTTAGAGGTGACAATTACAACAAATCTTTCTCTTGTTCATCGTTTAGATTATTATTAGGTTCTTGTTCCCCTCAGTGTGACTATCAATGCATATGCCTCAAATACCATTGCAGACTGCATTGTTGTATTCATGTTCCTTTTTAACACTTTAAAAATTAACTGACTCTCTTATCTGGGTACATTTGGTACATGTGTCTATATCTTGTACGAACTGGTTGTCCTGTTGAGTGATGCTTACTCCCACTGACGTCTGCTGTGATAAGATGGAATGAGTCACACTAGGTGTTTGTAAAGGTTAACAAGTAATATATTCAGAGCTGCAGATAAATCATGATGCCCTTCTATGTGGCAGTTGCTACAGAGCAATTTGCTAAGAAATGCCTAAAAGTAGGTAAATATATAGGTAGAACCAGCAGCTTTAAAATAACTTCAAAGGTGCACTTTCAGAAAGCTGAGTATTATCTCTGCAAAATATAGTGACTCTGAATGACCACTGAATATTAATTCATTGCTAAGAATCTGGATACACTATAGAAAAATCTTTTTTTTAGTGTCTCATCGCTGTGTGCTGCCAGTGTTAAATACTGTTCACATCCTGATTTTGCAGCTTTTGCACCACACCACAACTGCCCTCTCTCTAAAGGATTTGCTAGCCAAGACAAAACAGCATAATAGTTCTTTCCTATCTGCCTGCCCCTCCGCTACAAAAGTCAGAGAGAAAGTTAAAATATTCTGGGGCTTTTCTTCCTTCCTTCCTTCCTTCCTTCCTTCCTTCCTTCCTTCCTTCCTTCCTTCCTTCCTTCCTTCCTTCCTTCCTTTTTTCCTACTTTCTATATTGAAGGAACCAAGGAAATCATTGGTCATTCCATGAAGATTTTATTAACTTAGTATGTTATATCTATCCTCTGAACACTACTGAAGAAGGGCTTCAGCACAATTTGGAGAGTACCATCATGTACCATTTTCAGAAGTAATGAAAAAGTTATGCTTTTGTTACAGTCGCTGTACATAGTCACAGAACCAAACTGAAGACATTTTCAAGTCAAATTCTAGTTTCTACCACTTCATTCTGCCAATCAAATGTTTTCTTCAACTTTCTACAAGTTTTTTACCCAGTCTCCTTCATACAAGTCATACAATTTTACAGCTAGAGTACAAGTTGTTACATTCTGTCTTTGTGTTAGCTCTATGAAGTACAAGTGCTAACTCTCCTCCATCTTTTCCTGACATGGGAGGAAAAGATACATAATCAAGGCTCTGGATTTCTTATGCTGATGTAATGGCCCATAGAAAATTATTGCAAACTGTGAGACACCTGCTCTCCAAAGCAAGTTCACTAGTAATTTCTGAGTAGAAGGAGGACTATTTACTCCACACTCCCATATGCTAATTCTAATACGCTTAATAACATGTATTTCCTATTGGCTGGGTCTAGACAGATCCCTGTGCAGTCTATGAAAGTATTATTTCACCCTATGGACATTCCTATCACCGACACTGTCTAAAATTGTTCTTCAGAGGCACCTACTTTCTCTACTGATTGGACAGGGAGTCCACCTGTTTAGCTAAGCTGGTATGAATCAGACTGCCAAGCCAGCAGTCCAGACATTGTAATATTTACTTCAGGTGAAAATTTTACATTTCAAAGTGCTAACTACTTATATTGAATATAAAGTCTTTTACCTGTATGATTATAGTAGTGTTTATAGTAATAAAACATTCTAGTTCAAGCAATCATTATAAACCTGTACATGAACTACAATGAACAATCTCATAAATATATTTGTGGAAATTGTTGAAGTCATAAATAGGCACCAGTGCTTATCTTTAAATGCATTTCACTGAATTAGGATAAAAGGCTGCAGTTTTGATAGTCACATTTAGGACAGTTCTGTCCTTAGGTGCTGTCAGTGCTTGGCATCTCGAATTGTTTCTGTTCAGTCTACCTCTATAACTTTGGCCAACTTATATTGCACAGCTTATATCGTGCTTTAGTTCTCACTGATGTTCTGTAGTCAGTTCTCTCACCGATGGTCTGTAAATAACATAATACCATTTTAGCATAACAAAGGTTAATATATATAAAATTGGTTTGGTTTGTGCTAAAGCAGAACCAAATTGCTAATGTTGCAGCTAAGACTCTTCTAAGTAACTTCATTTTCTGAAAGTTAACTACACGTTTTTCAGTGTCTACTCCTAGGAGTGATGACTATTTACAGTTATCACTAAGTATGTCATTCCATATGCATCATACTCTGTATAAAGCCAAGGGATCAGAAGGGTCAGGCTTTTGATGGCTGACATCTTGTGTGAACCTCGTTCATCCCTCTGCTCCCAATCCTGATCCAGTTTCTGAATCCAATTCCTGAATCCAGCTCCCATCTGCTGCTGAATCTAGTCCAGAACCTTCCCTGTGCCTGCTCTGCATCAGTGATGACACACTTATCAGCGAGTTCAATTTGGTTTTCTATATTTTTATATATTTTATTATTTTCTTATTAGTATCTTATTTCTTTTATTATTATATATTAAAGGTTTTTAATTTTACTTTCCAACCCACAAGTCTTGCTTGCTCTCTCTCACTTCCCTTTCCTCTTTCCTTGGGAGGGGGTGGGAAACTGGGATACAAGTGCCTGTATTTAGCTGCTGACTAACTCAGAGGCAGGGCGGGAGCTAAATCATGACAATACGAGATGTAAAATCAACAATGATAATATTTCTAGATAAAAATACTGTATTTTTCTAAATGATTATTACATAAAATTGCAGGATACAACTGAGATAAAATTGTAATAATATAGTTAAATGTAACAGGTTTGTTGTTTTATATACAGCATAGTTCTTGCAGAACACAAATAAGTTTTTATAATTGCATATGTGCTTCATTTTCTTAGTATCATTTCCGTAGCATTCAGAATAGATATTTAAGAAATTCTATCCTGAAAATGCAGCTGAGTAATCCATGGCAAATATAAAATGAATAAATAATTGTTTGATCATTCTTAAGAAGATAAATGTAATGGAGCTACTGTCACATTGTAAAATGATGGGGTGATACAGCATTTATAATCTCTTATAAATCACTGACATAGTCCCTTCTCCTTGCATGGAATTGTCCAATCTCTTCCATTGCCAAGCACTTTCTTGCTATTAAATACTACCTTTTACTATTCCCCCAAAGTTCAGATTCTGAGAAGGATAAATTGTTCAGTGAACCAGAATCAGCCAAAAAAGGGAACAGTACAGTTAAGTGTCATCTTTTAGTCTATTATCTCTTGAAATACGGATTGCTGGAAACTTGAAGAATATGCTAGAAAAGCATCTTCAAAGGCTTGTCCCAGTCATACTCTTCCTGAAATATCACAGATAAGATCCTTGAATAGATGGCTCTTTATCTTTTTTAAAGTCGGACCATTCGAACTTGCCTTGTTTCAAGAAAACTTGGTTTTGCACATTTGATTGATATTTTCAGAGGTATCTAAGCCCTACTTTTAAAAGTGACTTAGAAATATTAGTCCTTGGTGATATACAGGTATTGAGGTGTTTCAACACAAGATAAATACTTTTGAGAAAACAAGAATCTTAAAAAAATTTTTGCAAGCACATTCCATGGGCAGAAATGTACCAAGTGGAGAAAAATGAGGAAAGGGAAGGAAATCTTCTAAAGTTGACTAACCTACTGCTTCACTAGAAAAGTGATAAATTGTAAAAGATGTTCCTTTTCTTGCTTTTCATACATATGAGCTTAAAAAGGAAAAATCAGATAGCTATATATGTTTTGCTTATAACTCTCTAAAGTTGAGCTGTGGAACTGAAAATGTAAGGGTTTTTTTGAAATCACCTTGTCATTATATCCCGTTTGTTATGACAATATAGAAATGTCAGCCAGATAAACTTGTTAACTGCTAACTTAAGGGAAAACAAGAATTAAAGCTCTTTACCAAGAGCTGTATTCTAGAGTCAGGTGTGAGCTTACTCCCACGATATGTCTAGCAGTGCTTCACAGTATACCACAAAAGGCACTCTCTTGGCTACTGTCATGCACTATTTAAAGTAAAGGTAATGATGCCTAGGTTTACATTCCTTCTTCAGCAAGTGCAATCAGTGTTGCCACAAAGGGGTCACAGTGTCTGCTAGAGATAAGCACTTGAGGAAAATGTCGATCTCAGCCAGGAAGGGCCTAAGTGCCATTTATAAGGAGAGATATACTTTTCAGGGAAGCTGCGAAGATCTTGAGTACTTTTTCTTCATCTCAACTCTCCTTCCTTCCCATCATTCTCTATTATATCACATTGCATTGCATTATTATCACATTTACTCTCTTGTCCTTACTTAATATCCACCCATAAAAACAATGCCAGATCACAGAATACAGGTAAAACTTCCTTGGTCCTAAAAATCAAGATTATAATAAAGTTTCTTTACGGTTAGAGAGGATGATGAACTCTTCTAAGAACAAACATTAACGAACAAAAAGCTTGCATCTGCTCATGGAATTGTATCCAAATCTACCATCAAGGCCATTCAGAAAATCAAGTTTCTCCACAACTATAGAGGTTTGCCTCTTCATATCATAACAGGACATACCATCAGAGAGCATTTAGACCTTCTGGATCTAACATAATGTTCAACACAAAAAGTTATCAAGGGCAACAAAGAAAGAATCCGAAAATTCACGTTATATCAGAAACTTGACTTGAAACACTTGCTGTTAGAGTGAGGAAGGAGAACCTCTTTTTTTCCTGTCTAGGAACAAGAGAGGTCTCAACATACCAAAAAGACACTTCTAGCTTCATTGCTAAAGAGACAGCACTGTTAAAGCCATTAGAAGGCTGTTAGCAGTACAGTCAGAAAGGATAAGTGATGAAGGCAAAAACAGATCAAAGTATTGTGACAGAGGGATTTTAGACTTTCGTAGATACGGACTTGGGCTTGCCTGCTTCAGGAGACAGTTAACTCCACAAAATTAAAAAAAAAAAAGAAATAGACACTTCTAGCACCAACTCTCGAGTAAGTGGGCTTAAATAAATGATGTATCTTTTACAAACTGCTATCTCTCAATTTTTGTCGCAGTAATAGTTGCTTTGAGCAGGTCATTACAGGCTACTCGTTTACTCCTTTTGACCCAGAATATTTTTGGTGTTATATAGTCTTGTGTCATTCTTAGCTTGTGCCCTGGAACTACAAGCTACTGAACTTGCTCCATTACCTTGATCCTGCAGACAGTTATATAGGACAAAAACAACAACAGTTCATTATGTAAATTAAATATTCATCTGAGTGACTGTAATCACCGAAAGAAAATTAAGAGTGAATTATTTTTCATCTTGCTCTTTCTGGAGTATCTAGGGACCCCATTCAAGGACTAAGTCCCGGGGTTCAAACAGACATAAAAAATAGTCTTACTTTAATAATCTAAAATACTTCTAAATCTATAATTTTCACAATATGTTTTAATAAAAAAAAAAAAAAAGAAAAGAAATATATGAAGATGGAAAAAAGTTTCAGTGGTCTCTATCTGTTATCACCAGCTCATCACTTTTTGTCCCTGGACAATTTTTGGTTATGGATTTCTCTGTACTTGTACTTCGAGACACAGTTCTCAATAAATATCAGTACCACTACTTCTATTTTTGACACTATCACCTTCTCCTCTCTTTTCTTTTTCTTCAGTCTCTAAATGTTTATCTATAGGAGATAGGGCAGCAGAATGCCTTGCTGCTTTGCCTTTATGGGAAATATTTTGGGCCTGTGAGAATATCATGAGGTTCAACAAGGCCAAGTGTAAGGTCCTGCATCTGGGTCGGGGCAATCCCCAATTTCAGTACAGGATGGGGGGGATAATGTGATTGAGAACAGCCCTGCAGAGAAGGAGTTGGGGAAGTTGCTTGATGAGAAGCTCGACATGAGCCGGCAGTGTGCATTCGCAGCCCAGAAGGCCAACTGTGTCCTGGGCTGCATCTAAAGAAGCATGTCCAGCAGGGCGAGGGAGGGGATTCTGCCCCTCTGTTCCTCTCTTGTAAGACTTCATCTGGAGTATGAAGTGTCCAGATCTGTGTCCAGTTGTGTCCAGTTGTGGAACAGTTCTGTCCAGTTCTGGAATCCTCAATGTAAGAAGGATATGGAGCTGTTGGAACAGGTCCAGAGTAGGCTACAAAGATGACTGGAGGGCTGGAGCACCTTCCCTACGAGGACAGGCTGACAGAGTTGGAGTTGTTCAGCTTGGAAGAGAGAAGGCTCAGAGGAGATCTTATAGCGACCTTCCAGTACCTGAAGGGGCTACAATAAAGCTGGGGAGGGGCTATTCATAAAGGCTTGTGGGGATAGGACTGGGGGGGAACAGGTACAAACTGGAGAGGGGCAGATTTAGACTGGACATTAGGAAGAATTTCTTCACCATGAGAGTGGTGAGGCACTGGCACAGGTTGCCCAGGGGAGTTGTGACTGCTCCATCCCTGGAGGTGTTCAAGGCCAGGTTGGATGGGGCCTTGGGCAGCCTGATCTTGTGGGAGGTGTCCCTGCCCATAGCAGGCAGGTTGGAGCCAGATGGTCTTTAAGATCCCTTCCAACCCAAACTATTCTATGATTCTATGATTCTAAGACCTAAAAGCTAAACTTAATATAATATTTTCTACAACAGTTACCTATGAAGAATAGTATTTACTAATGTACTTATATTTTGATTTGTGCCGCCATTTTTACTTAAGCATGTGTTTATAAAAATATTCAGTATTTATATGAGCTTTTAGAGAGGTAATCCCTCTCTTTACCTAAACTTAACAAATACATGTTTAATTCACAAAAGCATCATTTTGCTGCACCTATAATAAAGGTACCTATAATAATAATAATAATAATAATAATAATAATAATAATAATAATAATAAAATCCTACAAGAAATCATTCAGTTTCCTATATCTAGTATGCCTTATGACAAGGAAAACAATCACATTACACTGATTTGTATGAATATTCATAAAATAAATTCAGTAACTTAAAAAAATGATCAGGCTTTGGCTTTCTTTTTATATAAGGCAGTGACCATACTTCCATAACATTTAACTACTTTGCATTTGAAAGCCTTTCTAAAATGTATATTCTCTGCTTTGAATAATGTTCTACAAAAGCAATCCACCTCAGCAGTTTAACATTCTAAGTGAAACAATCAATTTGAATGACAATCTGTTATTCATCCATAAAATGTATTAACTAATGAAAAATAGGCATTTCTCCACAATATTACAGTCACATTTCAGTACAAGACTTAAAACATCTGGGACCTCACAACCTTTAGATACAATTAAATATTTGTATGGCTAAATCAGCAGTAAGTGAAGTGTTTGAAGTCTGTAAAGGTTGAGTGAAACGGCAACATAACTAGAAGCTATGAATAAAACGAAAAGAGACAAAGACTTCATCATTAGTCAATTCCTTTGTGAGCAGAGACAAGAGAATCTAGTTATTTGACAGCTTTTATTTATCCAAAGGCGAGAATTAAGAAAAACACATTTTAGAGAAGCATTCTTCAAATAGAACAGAGAACCTATTGCTTCATAAAGATACATATGCCACAAAGCAGTATTCATAAAACATACAGTCATAGAACCACTTAGGTTGGAAAAGACCTTCAAGACCATGAAGTTTAACCAATATAACCCATGATATTGAGACTGAAAAAGCAAATATTTTGTGTAAAGGCAGAGCCAGAGTCAATTTATTATTCCAGAAAATAATTTTACTATATTTGATTGAGAACAGGATTTTTATCCCCACTGCACTAGGAAGTCTTCATGGCTGTTTTGCAAGTTACAAAATCCCAACATTAAGACCTTAAGAAGGTTGTGGAAAAAAAATAAAAATACCCAGATATAATTTATATAATAAAAAGCTTTCAGCCTCATGATGTTTTAAAAATACTGCTGCAATATATTTTAATTGGAGTTATGTCTGCTATTCTGAGAGACAAGTCAAGCACGGAAGCAATAAAGAAACAGCATAAGCCTGCATGAAATAGCATGTCACACATGCTAAAGAATCATTAAATCATAGAATCACCAGGTTGGAAAGGACCCACTGGATCATCGAGTCCAACCATTTCTAACAATCCCTAAACCATGCCCCCAAGCACTTCATCCACCCATCCCTTAAACACCTCCAGGTGTTTAAGGTGACTCAACCACCTCCCTGGGCAGCCTCTGCCAGTGCCCAATGATTCTTTCTGTGAAAAATTTTTTTCTGTTATCCAGCCTGAACCTCCCCTGGCAGAGCTTCAGGCCATTCCCCCTTGTCCTGTCCTCAGTCACTTGGGAGAAGAGCCCAGCTCCCTCCTCTCCACAACCTCCTTTCAGGTAGTTGTAGAGTAATAAGGTCTCCCCTCAGCCTCCTCTTCTCCAGGCTAAACAACCCCAGTTCTCTCAGCTGCTTCTCATAAGACTTGTTCTCCACACAAGGTGTGGTCTCACCAGTGCCGAGTACAGAGGGAGAATCATCTCCCTGGACCTGCTGGTCACACTGTTTCTAATACAAGCCAAGATGCCATTGGCCTTTTGGGCCACCTGAGCACACTGCTGGCTCATGTTCAGTTGCTGTCAACCACCACCCCCACATCCTTCTCCTCCAAGCAGCTTTCTAGCCAGACTTCTCCTAGTCTTTAGCACTGCATAGGGTTGTCGTGCCCCAAGTGCAGGACCCAGCATTTGGCCTTGTTGAACCTCATGCCATTGGTCTCACCCCAGCGGTCCTGCCTGTCCAGATCCCTTTGCAGAGCCTCCCTACCCACCAGCAGATCCACACTTCCCCCCAGCATAGTGTCATTTGCAAACTTGCTAAGGGTGCACTCAATGCCTTCATCCAGGTCATTGATAAAGACATTGAACAGGGCTGGACCCAGTACCGAGCCCTGAGGAACTCCACTTGTGACTGGCCTCCAGCTGGAGTTAACTCCATTGACCACCACTCTCTGGGCCCGGCCACCCAACCAGTTTTCAACCCAGGACAGTGTGCACCTGTCCAGGCCAGAGGCTGACAGTTTCTGAAGCAGAATGCTGTGAGAAACTGTGTCAAAGGCTTTACTGAAATCCAAGAAGACTACATCCACAGCCTTTCCCCCATCCAGTAGTCGAATCACTTTCTCATAGAAGACTATCAGGTTAGTTTGGCAAGATCTGCCTTTTGTAAACCTGTGTTGACTGGGCCTGATCAGCCGGTTCTCTTGCATGTTCTTCATGATAGCACTCAAGATTGCCTGTTCCATGACTTTCCCCAGCACTGAAGTCAAACTGACAGGCCTGTAATTCCCAGATCCTCCCTGCAACCCTTCTTGTAGATGGGCACAACATCAGCCAGCCTCCAGTCCAGTGGAACTTCCCATCAGCCAGGACCTCTGGAAGATGATGGAAAGGGGTTTGGAAAGGACATCTGCCAGTTCCTTCAATACTCTTGGGTGGATCCCATCCAGCCCCATAGACTTGTGGGTGTCTAGATGGGCAAGCAAGTCTCTAACCGCCTCCTCTTGGATCATGAGAGCCTCATTCTGCTCTTCTAACTCCTTGGTTTGTACACAGAGGGAACAACTTTACTTGCTATTAAAGACTGAGGAAAAGAAAGCATTAAGTACCTCAGCCTTGTCCTCATCCCTTGTCACTGTTGTTCCTTCTGCATCCAATAGGGACCGAATATTCTCCCTCGTCCTCCTTTTCTAGTTAATGTATTTGTAGAAAGATTTTTTATTATCTTTCACAGACTTAGCCAATTTGATTTCTAGTTGGGCCTTGGCCCTCCTGATTTTTTACCTGCATGATCTCACTTCCTCCTTGTAATCCACCCAAGACACCTGTCCCTTCCTCCAAAGCTCATAGACATTATTCTTCTTCTTCTTGATGCATCTCAAGATCTCCCTGCTCAACCAAGCTGGCTTTTTCCCCCACCGACTCCTTTTCTGGGACATGGGTATGGCTTGCTCTTGAGCTGCTAGGATTTTGTTTTTCAAGAGCACCCAGCCCCCATGGGCTCCCTTGCTTGGAAAGACCATCTCGCATGGGACTTTGCCAACCAATCTTCTGAACAGTCTAAAGTCTGCCCTCTGGAAGTTTAATGTGACTGTTTTTCTAATCCCCTCCTTTATCCCACCTAGAACTGAAAACCCTATCATCTCATGATTGCTCATTCCCAGGCTTCCTCCATCTGTCACATCCCCCACAAGACCTTCTCTATTCACAAACAGCAGGTGGAGGAGGACACCCTCCCTTGTTGGTTCACTAACCAGTTATGTGAGGAAGTTGTCTTCCACGCACTCCAGGAACCTCCTAGACTGCTTCCTTTCTGCTGTATTGTACTCCCAGCAGATATCCAGAAGACTGAAGTCACCCACGAGGACAAGAGGTAGAGATCTAGAGACTATCCCCAGCTGTTTATAGAAGAGCTCCTCAGCTGCTTCCTCTTGGCTGGGTGGTCTGTAGCAGACTCCCATCACAATGTCTGCCTTCTTGTGGCTCCTCTGATTTTAACCCATAAGCACTCAGTCCCTTCCTTACCATAATCCAGCTCAAGGGTATTAAAGCACTCTTTAACATAGAAGGCTACCCCGCCTCCTTTTCTATCCTTCCTGTCCCGCCTGAAGAGTTTATACCCCCCCATAGCTGTACTCCTGTTATATGGGTCATCCCATCACGTTTCTGTGATGGCAATGACATCGTAGTCACCTTGCCCTACAACAGCTTCCAGCTCCTCCCTCTTATTGCCCATGCTGTGTGCATTGCTGTAAATGCACTTCAGCTGGGCTGACGAACCTTCAGCCCTCATAAAGGGAAGAGAGTTCATTCCCAATTGACTGGTCCTTGGAATAACTAACTCCACAGTGCCAGTTTCATTCTTGCGGTCCCCAGCTGTACTTGCTCCCTCTTGCTCTGTGGTGATGTACCAGCGGTCCTCTCCAGCTCACCATGTCTCAGTTGCTGGAGTCCCATTTCCAGGCTCATTCCCAACTAGCCTGGTCTCCTCCCCCTCCTCCACATCTAGTTTAAAGCTTTATTTAAGAGCCCAACAAGAGTTTTAGAAAGTACTTTAGTCCCCCTTGGAGACAAGCGTGTCCCATCCCTAGTAAGAAAGCCTGGGGGTGCGTGGGTCACTCCATGATCAAAGAATCCAAAGCCTCTCTCCTCACACCAGGCTCGGAGACAGGCATTAATCAGCTGTTTGTCCTTGACCTCCCGTTCCTTACTCCTTAGTGTTGGGATGGAACTAAACACCACTTGTGCTCCAGAGCCCTCCATCATTCTCCCTAAAGCCCTGAAGTCTCTCTTGATGGCTTTCAGCTTTCTGCACTGTAAGTCATCATTGCCTATTTGAAATACTAGCAGGGGGTAATAATCCATTTCCTTCACCAAGGAAGGAAGTTTTCTAGTTATATCCTTCACTGATGCCCCTGGTAAGGAGCAGACCTCCCTGTGGAGTGGGTCCGGTCTGCAGATGGGTCCCTCCGCTCCTTTTAGAAGGAAATCCCCTAAGACAATCACTCTCCTCTTTTTATTTACAAAGGAAGTTTTTAAAGTCCTCTGAGGATGCCGGAGCGTAGGGAATGTTTCTAGGCTGTGGGAGCCATCTTCTTCATCCTTGGGGACAGGATCCACCTGCAGCACTTCATAATTATTTTTGAGGGTGATTTGGGGGTTTGTTGCCTGGATGGGGGGAGCAGGTTTCCTGCGCCGGGCAGGGACTTGCTGCCATTCCACATCTCTTGTTCCACCAACCTTGCAGTTTGTAGGATGGAGCTGCTTAGCCACACTGGCTCCAGCAGCCTGCTGAGTTTGGGAGAGGGCACTGCTCCAGCGATCTATTTCCCTCTCGCATTCCCTGATGGTCCTTAACCTATTTACTTCCTCCCTCACCTCTGCCACCATGTGAAGGGGTTCCCCCACTCAAGCACAGCTCCCACAAGTATAGCGGTACCAGAGGCACAGGCTGGTGTGGGAGGGGGGGCACTGCCTACAGCCCAGGCTCTGCAGAGCTGCACGGACCCACTGAGGTGCTGTCTGGGTGGCAACACCCATCCTGTTTGCTGTGGCACCTGGAGCAGTTTTAATCTTCTGCCTGGTAGCCACCACGGTCTACGGCCCCATCTGACCAGCCACCAGCCCCTCCCTGAGCCCTTCCTGCTCGCCCTGCCCACTCAAACTGCCCTTTTATACTAACGTGCCTCTCTCCTCTCTGCCACACTCCTCTCAAACTGCCCCTTTCTACTAACGTGCCCCGCACCTCTTCGCCGTGCTCCCATGCAGCACAGCAAGACTGCATACCGGTACCCAACAGCCAAGATAAATATTATTGCCATTGCTAATTACATGCCACAGGATTTATGCTAACTGTGCCTCCTGTTAACTCTGCAGGGACTCAGTCCAGCCTGTTGGGGTTGTTATCGATTTGCTAGGCAGACTGAGCACGGCACCATGCATCTCTTCGCATAGTTTAAGGGCAGGATAACAGCAAAGGATAAATATGGGCAGTGGTCAAGGAAAGAAGTCGCGGAACAACTAGCTATGCACTGATGGGCCATTATGCATTGCAGAAAAAATGCACCTGTGAGAAGACTGCTTCTGCCTTAGGAAAGGGAGCAACAGCCAAGGAACAGAGTGAAGCATATGCTGCAGCCTGGAAAACAATTTTTCCCCAGGTTCAGGCAGTGTGTAGCTCAGGATGGAGGCCAAAGGCTGAGAAATGCCTTGAAACTCAACCACCTTTATAAAAGGACAAGATCCTGAAGTTGGAATTAGGATAGAGTAAGGAAATGTTTATTTCTGGGTCTGGATCTTCTTAGTAAAGAGCTCTTGGCTCTGATCACCTGCACTGTGGTGACCAAGGACATGAAGGACTGTTTCCATCACTGCTAGTTACACAGGTCAGATCTGTGATGTAGCTTCTCACAGCTAATGTCACATATGATCACTAAGTAATGATGGCTTTGAGTATGCAATGATAACAGTTGATAATGAGAATTAAATATTTGCTTGAAGTGTGTTGATAAAGATTACAAGTCTAGAAAAGCTTTGTTTTACAGTTGCAGGCATGATCTATCTGTTTTTTTAAACATGTCCATCATAGTGATATCAGACTCCCTAACTAAATATTCCATGTACGTATGTGTGTACATCCATGCACACACATTTGGGTGCAATGAATATTTCATGTGTAAATGTAAGATGCATTGATAAGGAAGTGAAGGAAAGTTTATCCACATCGTGTTCTTACATAGTAAAGACTGAGTGAGCTTTAAAAAACACTCCCATTTACTCTATGTTAAAAAACAATTTTTCTAATTCTCATGGATGTTAAAGAAAAACATTGATTTCAGTAGCACTTGAGTCCATTATGAGATCAGTTGTGCAACTCTTCTATAGAACAAGACTGTCATTTTAAAGTACTTGTAACTGACTCTTCTCTGAGAGGCCAGGAGCTTGTTAATATTTGAAGGGTAATGCACATATGAACTGTATGTATCATGGAGGAGCAGAATCATTATTGGACAGACTTCAGCTACCATAAATCTGTGCGCCTTCACTGATTTCAGAGCAGCTATGCCAGTTTACCATGCTTCTTAGTAGGCCTAATGATTATATGACTAAGCTTAGACCAAGAAGTTGCTAAGAAATTTGTCAAAAAAAGGGATATATCTGTAAGCGTGAATGATCTGACAGATATTGGACTGCACTTTCTAGTGTTTTTTCGTGCGAGGTTTTATGACAGTCCTTTATAGTTAACCATCAGCCATTCAAAAGTCAATACACAAGTAGTCTTGCTTGTAATGAAGAACTTCAGATCAACAATGGGTTTGTTTGTAATCAAAGTATTTAGCACAGTTAAATAGTATAAAAAATAATATATAATATCTAAATGCTGATAGACATAAGATCTCTTTCTCTTAGTTAGCTTTTTATCCATATCAAAATTATTTTACTAATTCTCTCTTCTGGGGTTTAATATTTTCCATACTTAACTGCTTCAAGTACTTTATTGAAAGATCAGTTCGATCTTCCACTTCTCTCATATCTAGGGAAACAGTTATTTTATGAAGCAAATATACCAAGCTATCTTGGTATTTCTTGTCTTTTTAAAAGAAGTCATGTTGATGTTCCATTCATTTCTATTTCCATAACTAATTTCTTCATAATTTACTATAAAGGTTTCAATTCTATTGAAATCAAGAGATAGGCTCCTATTTCTCTGGGTTATGTTTTTCCTTCTATTAATTATAGTACAATACTTATTATTTTACAGACATAATTTTATTCCCGATTTGATAAATCAGCTACTTGTATCAAAATTTAAAAGCATGCCAGGTTTTTCATTATTCTGGGATGATAGTCATTACCTGTCTTGATGCGAGCACATTAAGCTTTGAGTTCTGTTTCCTCCTCAGATGTGGTAATTTCCATTTCTATTCTGTCATTGCCACTAGCCATTCTATCTCTGTTCCTGGATACGCTTTAGTCTTACTGAAAGTGATACAAAGTATAGTAACTTTGTTATTAATAAATTGAATAATTTTAATCTCCTTCCAGACTTATTTGTATCTTGAGCCCATGGCTTCCCTTTTTATATTCACATCTAAAAGATCTTCAACACTAAATGGAGACCAGCATCTGAAAATATTATCTTGCCCCAGCTAAGATCATGAGTGACATGTCCCAGGGAAGTGCCTAACTTTCTCTACTAATTATTGAGACAACTTGGTTTGGCTGCTTAATTTAGTTGTTAGCTGACATCAGTTTGTCTAAAAGGGCTGACAGTTGAATGAACAAATACGAACATGGAGAAGAACTGTTTACTTCTAAATTTCCAGTTCTTGTTACTAGTGTTTCATGGGCTCATTCCAGGTACCACTGGATTCAGTGACAATTATTTTTTATTAGTTTCACTAGCCAGCAAATTAGGGTGGAAAATAAGCATATATTTTCCAGTGTTTCCAGTAGATTGTTATGCATTCAAAAAGCTAAATGGTAGAAAAATTAATTTACACTCTGATGTAATTCATAATTTGAAGCAATAATTCCCTGCTGAATTTCACATGGAGCTAGGTAGGTACTTAGAGGACGGAGTCATATATTTTGAGCAAAGAATATTCATTTTTCTATTGTCATTCATGTATTATATAGTAGTTTAGTTGCTGACAGAAAACAAAAGGTGTTTGGGGAGTAGTATAGAAACAATACAGGGATTTGCACTTACCAGATATATGAATTGCATTACTAGTGTTGACATCACTAAATGTTGGCAGCAAAATTGGTACTAGTGTGGCAACTATAAGCAATTCTCTTGAACATTCAAAGATGGTTTTTCTTTTCACAAAGAATATTGATCACAACGTACAATGACAGAAGATTTTGAGTAGAAGTTGAGATTACTTAAACTATGGTTTGGTTCAGTACTTCAAGCTGAATCAGGAGAAGCATTCAGACTGATTAAAAAAAAGCAGTAATATGGAAATTATTACAGCTTTTCTTGTAACATTTTGACTCAAAATTACAGAAGGCAAATGAGATCTGTTGTTCTGACTGGTACATCGTGATTCTGATAAATGGAGGTCTCATAAGACTGGCTTTCTTGAAAAACAACTACCACTGTAGGCCAAAATCTTGTTGTCAGTTATCGAGAGCTTGTCCAAATTAATTTCATTCTGAAAGAAACAGTTTTATCTTCTCAACCTCATATCATAGCCACCACTAACCTGTGTTTTCCACTGTAGCCATCAAATCCTTACAATCTGATTATTGTGATCTATTGGACAGATATATTATGGATTAATTGATGCATACATCCCACTCAGAGCAGTGCTCAAGGAAATAGCAATCAGAATTAAAGGAGCTTAACCCACCAACTATTTAGCTGCTTCAGTAGCATTTGCACAAGACTGTTTTCAGCTCAGCTAATTGCAGTAGAGAGCTATGAAACAAGAAGACCAATGGAAGAAGACAGAAAATAGGGCAGCTGCACTAAACCACCCAATTCTTATGTTCCTTCTTATCTGCTCAGGTGGCAAGTGTTGAGTTTAAACAATTTTCCAGCTAGAGGGTAAAGAAGCAGCCCTTTAGGTGTGATGTATAGTAGCTCCATCCCGTATTACTGTTAGAGGTACTATGCATTCATCCTAACTACCCTTAAGGAAAAATGGAGTGCCACTGGAATAAAAAATACAATTAGGACATTTTTAATATGTATCTGCTGTTATTTTTGCACATTTACACATACAGATAAAATCTGTCTAGTTCATTTATGGTCTTTGGGGGTTGGGGGAAGTTTCTTAGAGTTTTCAACACTTTCTTGCAAACTATATGATTACTGATTGATAAATTTCCTCATAGGTTATGCAAAACGAGTGGCTAGAACATCCAGATCTAAGGTAACTGCTGTTTGAAAACAAAAGTTTGGTATGTCGACAGAGTGGTAAAAATAATAAATTAACTAGAGAGTTAACCTGCCACATTGTGCACCATAAATTTTCTTATGTGTATGCTTTAATTGAAAAACTTATGAGAATCTAGGCAATGAAAATTGAAAAGCACAGTTAGAAATTTGCAGTTGGGTAAATAACTCTGTAGGAGATCATACTAGAGTTAATGGTAAAAAGTGAATATGAAGCATCAAAATATTGACTACAGCAATTAGATCTTAAAATCCATTTGATTTTATTATCAGCACTTATCTAGCAGCTTCTCAAGAAGTTATGTTGCTTGTGCTGATGTAAAAAACCATTCTGTTGTAGTCATAATTATATAAACTGTAAGCATAATCAAACTAGATTAAGAATAACAAATCAAACAGAAAACATGAACTCCTACAATATTATAGGAATGTGTATCATAAAGAACATATGGTACATACGCATACAGCCAGCACAACAAACAAACTATGGCTCAATCTATAGACCTATAAATGGTTATAAATATCTAAATGGGGACACAAATAAGAATATTTCAAAATTACTAAGTAAACATATCACGCTGGCTAAAACCACAAAAATAAATTAAATTTTCTTTGACTTGAGGAGCCGGAGCTTCACCTATGAGCAAATAAATTCGTTATATTTTTACTAACAATAATGGTCCTTATATATTTCACATTTACTTTTACTGCTGCAGATAAACTCATTATTTTTCTTGACTTCACATGCTTACTGAGAGATAAAAACTACAGAAACTAAAGGGAAAAAAAGCAATCTCATAATCCGGAAAGTAAATCCTAGATTATGAGTATGCTGAAGTCGAACAGAATCACTCACTATATTGTCCGGTAAGTATAGAAATGCATTCATAGCTTATTGACAGGTCTGTACTAAAGAATATCTTTTCTCCCATGCAATGTATTTCAATGAGTGTTGGTTATTATATTGTTTATTCGGACACCACAATAATGAGGGTTAAATAAATTCCATTTTCTATTTAAAGTACACAGTAAATCTGCTGGAATCAGGTACTTTTCATATTGCAATACCAGCACTGCAGACATCAGTCTTCAGGCATGAACAAAATTAAATCCCTTTTTTTCTTATATATGTAAATATACTCTTGGGCATAATTTAAAGCACACGTGCATATACACACACACATACCCTGGCACATTTTGCTAGCCATAGATGACTCTTGCAAGTGAATTCTAGTGAATCCATGTTGTACCACTAATTGAGGTAATCAAGGTACTCAGCATCATAAAATTGTGTCTATTGCTTCCAGAAATGATCTTCTGATTTCATTAGCTTTTAGAATTAGTACTCATCTTTGACTTTAAATAGACTACAAGCTCTGTACCTTGCATATAAATGTTCATTCTGTCTGTTTAATCATTCAGTTTCAGTATTTTGCATGTTGCCATATGTTCCTGTGACTAAACAATCTGCAGTTGCTATTCAACTGGCTTTTATTTTTGAGATCTCTGGGATTTAAAATTTTTCTACCAGGAGTGCTGTTCTCTCCCTACCTTGGTCTGCCTCTCAGGTGTATAATCAACAATCCATTTTTATATTCCCTAAACAAGAACACGGATGGCATCATTTCTCCACATGATGATGTTAATTGCTGTCACCCCATCCCACTCATTTGCTCATAAGAGAACCTGCAGGGACACACCTGATTAACTTCTTCCTTCTTCTAATACCTATTGCAAAGCCAAGCAGCTTTATTTCTTAACATTTGGAGTGTCTTTTTTGTTCTCATAAAATGTAATTCTGTGTAGGTTCTTTTACATTTTTTTGTAAATCAAAATTATACAATCGCTTTAAAAAGTTATGAGGTCACTCTACTGTAGATAAATTACAATCAAATATTAATTACATCAGAAATACAGTTTCCAGCACTTTAACAATAATAAAACAACACAGTAACAACGATTACATACAACAACAATTGAGATGGCACAATTTTTCTTCATTCTATGCTTGAAATGAGAAATAATTAGACACCGTTGTATTAATTAGACACCTTCAGGGATGGAGCACCTACAACTGCCCTGGGCAACCCGTTTCAGTGCCTCACCAGCCTCATTGTGAAGAAAACAAAAAAACATGTCTTAAAATAAAAGGTGGCTTAGGTATGAAAATTAGGCAAAATTTACACTTTTTTTTTTTTATGTTGGAAGTCATGAAATTATATTGGTAGTTTCTAATGCTCATTAAACCAACTTATCTAATGCCTTTCTAAATTAAGTTAGCACTGATTTTTTTTTAAATTTTTTTTCTAAATTTTTAAAAAGATTTTTTGGCTTTCATTGTCTTCTGAAATCAGTTCCTGGTTTCTGTCGGTACTTAATTCAGCAACAGTGTTTTCTGAAGTGTATCTTTAGTCCTTGTGTCACATTTAACAGCTTCACTTAGTGTTTTAGCTAACTTCCATGTTCAGCTACTTTGCTGTTTATAGTTTAATCTGCCTCCATCTGCTCTGAATAAAGTTGCAGTAAATCTCACCCCTTGCCTTTTCTGTCAAGTTTTAAGCAGAATGAAAGTCTCCAGGGCAGCAGCCCCAGACTTGGAAGGCTTAGCAGAAAACCTTACTCCGTCACAGACTGTATTATCTTAAATAAAACAAAGCCAGTCCATTGAGGACTTCCGATCCTTAAGCTTTGTGCTGTCTACTGAGGAGCTGGGTAAGGCAGGAAAACTTGTAAAAAAAATTCTGTGAGAACAGGAAATTATTTTCTACATACAATTACAAAACAATTCATTAATTTTAGATATATTAACCTTTCTAATTTGCTGATTCACCTATAACTCCAACTGGTTTCAGTTATAATAGAAGTTATTCGTCTCCTTGATACATCAGATACTAGAAGTTCTGACCTGACCACTAGAACTAGCTTCTGAAAACTTGCATTCTTCTGAAAATTCAAACGAAAAAAAACTAAGAAACCATAATTATTCATTTGTCTAAGAACGTACATAAATAAAACATCATTGCCTTACGCTGGCCTGTGGAGGGAATTGCATATTGCTTATATGGTCTATTTACTGGAAGGTGGTCTGAGGAAAGCAAGTGCTGATTTAATTAAAATATTGTTTTATTTAATCCAGAATGGGAATCACTAATATCTCAGGATGAAAAGGAAAGAGAGGAAAAGGGAAATGTCTGCCTTCAACTGTGATTTTTTTTTTCTTTACTGAATATTTGTACTAGTAATTTCTCATTCTCACTCACATCCCACTAGTACGAAGTGAGCAACCAGCTGAGTGGTGCTCCGCTGCCTACCCATAGCATTAGTGAAAAAAGTCCATAGACTGAGCAAATCCTACAAAGTAAAGACCTAAAACCAGACAATTAAAAAAAACAAACCTCAGTGGCACAGTTTTCAGACAGCATTAATACTAATTTTGTTCATACTTTGTTAATGCTACTTTTGTTTAGTTGCAAACTCCCAAATTTCCACTCATCCAGTAGAGATCTGTTGCAAACCAGGAGTAGTTTTATGTTAAAAAGCTGGATAAGTAATTACTGTGATACCATGAAAAGCTGAGTTATGCCTTGAAAGCACTACATAGCCTCTTTAAGGAGTCTGCTTAGGCACTCAATGAAAAAAATAACAATAGACTGCTAGAGAACTCGTGGAACATTGCCTAATAGAGGAATAACTTCCACTGCGGAAAACTAGTAGGAGGAATTTGTTGTGAAATGCTGTGATTCAAGTGAGCACCAGAAGATTGTATCCTTTTCCTGCTTCCAAAATTCCAAAATTCCAAAATTCACCCCATACCCTGACCTTCTGTTTTGATTTAAAAATCAAGTGCATAACCTAGTCATGCTGCACACTGTGCCGACTCAAACCTAGTGAGATCTTTGTCACCGCTGCTGCGCCCTGCTTTCCTTTGAAATAATCCTAAGAAAGTAAGAAACAGGCTTCTGTTCATTCTAGTAGGTCCCTAGCAGTGGGCAATGGAAGCATCACAGCTGTGGAGCACACCACAGGCCACATACACCTTGCAGTATGTCCATGCTTATTCACCAAGCAGACTCACTTTTACTCTTTTTAAGCAGTCTTCCTTATATAGAAAATTGAGGTAATTATATTTAAGCTTTCCCCCAAGAAGATTTCCTTTGACATTAAGAAAATGTAACACGAAAGTACTAAGTATTTCCATGCAGGAGAGAGAAGAGCATGTAAACCCATAAAGGTCTGGATAAAGGAAGAGAAAAAAAAGTCACATGGAAATTAATTTATTAAAAATAATTATATGTGGGAATTTTTATATGGGAAAATATGCTTAAAAACTCAAGTACTATAGCCTTTATATGTGGCACTGATGTAACTTTCCAAATATAAGAAAAGGTAGCATAATAGATTACCAGGAAAAAACATATTAGATACCTCAGAGACAAGGGAGTATACTAGACATGGTAGATCTTTAAGGATGCTTTCCATAAAGCACAAGTGCTGTGGATCTCCAGGTGTAACAAATCAGGAAACAAAGGCAAGAGACTGGCACGGATGAGTCAAAACCTGGTGGTCAAACTAAAGTGCAAGAAGGAAATGTACGGACAGTGGAAGAAGGGACAGATATCATGCAAAAGGTATAGGGATGTTGCCCAATTGTGTAGGGTTAGGGCCAAGAAGGCCAAGGCACAGCTGCAGCTGAACTTGGCAAGGGATGTAAAGAATAGTAAGAAGGTCTTCTACAGGTATGTCAGCCAGAAAAGGAAGGTCGAAGAAAGCATATGCTCCCCTAATGAGCAGACTGGCAAACTGGTACAAATGGGTGAGTAGAAGGTTGAGGTACTCAACAACTTTTTGCCGCGGTCTTCACTGGCAACCTGTCCTTCCACGTGTCTTGAGTGGATGGACTACAAGGCAGGGACTGGAGAAGGAAAGTCTCTCCCACTGTAAAAGAAGATCAGGTTTCTGACCACCCGAGGAAGGTGAACATATCTAAGTCTATGGGATCTGGCAAGACATAGCCCATAGTCCTGGGGGAACTGGCTGATGTAGTTGCCAAGACACACTCCATGATATTTGGAAAGTTATGAGTCAGGGGAAGTCCCTGGTGACTGGAAGAAGGGTAACATTTACACCCATTTCAAAAAGGGTAGAAAGGAGGACTTCGGGATACCAGTAGATGAAAAGCTGGACGTCAGTGGACAATGTTTGTACACAGCACAGAAAACCAACCATATCCTGGGCTACATAAAAAGAAGTGTGGCTAGCAGGTCAAGGGAAGTGATACTCTATTCCACTCTGGTGAGACTCCACATGAAGTACAAAATCCAGTTCTAGAACCCTCAGCACAAGAAAGACATGGACTTGTTGGAGCAGATCCAGAGGAGGGCCGCAAAAATGATCCAAACAGTCAACCACCTCTCCTATGAAGAAAGATCAAGAGAGTTGGTGTTGTTCAGCTTGTAGAAGAGAAAGCTCCAAGGAGACCTTAATAGCAGCATTTCGATACTTAAAGGGTGACTACAAGAAAGATGGGGCACATTTCTTAGCAGGGCCTGGTGTGATAGGAAAAAGAGCAATGGTTTTAACTGAAAAGAAAGTGGATTTAGACTAGGTATAAGGAAGAAATTGTTTATAATGAGGATAGTGAAACAGTGGAACACATTGCCAGGAGAAGTGACAGAATGACGCATTCAAGGTCAGGTTGGACGCATTCAAGGTCAGGTTGGACAAGGCTCTAAGCAACCTGATCTAGTTGAAGATGTCCCTGCTTGCTATAGGGTGACTGGATTAAGTGACCTTTAGAGGTCCCTTCCAATCCACACCATCGTATGATTCCATGAATCCTGCTGAGAAAACATTTGATATGTGTCCTGGTTTAGCCTCAACTCCCCTGGCTTGGTCAGCAGGTAAATTCAGGACAGTTGTGGTCCCAGTTCTTCCCTCCACAGGGAAAAGGGGAAGGGAAATGAGGGAGAAAGACTTGTCTGTTGAAAACTAAAGCTAAAACAAATTTAATGAAACAATCATAATAAAGAGGAAAACAACATTAATAAGTAAATATAAAAATATATACAAAATAGAACTCCCCAATAACTGATTGGGCCAGCACTGATGCTGTGGGACAAGCACAGGGAAAGTCTGAAATTGGACTCAGCAGCAGATGGGAGTTGGATTCAGGAGCTGGATTCAGGAACACATGGGTCAGGAACAGACAGATGAACAAAGTCCAAGCTAGACACTGGCCATTGAAGAAGATGGCTCGACCCTCCCGAAGCTTTATACTGAGCATGACGTATATTAAATGGAATGCTCTGTTGGTCGTTTTTTCGTCACCTGTCCTGTTGACTCCTCCCTGTGAGTAAAACTGGTTTTGCTGTTTTGACTTACAGCATTCTACCACCTCGAGAAGGGCCTTGGTTTCTACAGGGATAAGTATAAAAAGTGGCCTTTCTACATACCAGTGATCCCATTGCTTAGTGATAACTATATGAAATATGAACACTGCTAGAGGCAGATGCTGTCTGAAAAACTTATTCTTAACTTCTTCAGAAATTGCATTTACTTAGAAGAGGCTTTGCTCGAAAGTTAGAGAATTGGTTCTGCTTTAGCTGAAACCAGAACAATATGTTAGGATGCAACTAAGTGGTGAAGAGATATACCTCTCTATCACTCATGGAAGTGGGATATGCTTTTCTACTATGCATCTGAAAGATGGGACTTGGGAGAAAAAAATGCTCAGAACGCTAATTAAAAATGCTTGTAAGATGCTCCATTGTAATGTAATAAAGCAACATATGCAGCTGAAATAGAGCAAATAACTCATAGCACGTTTCTTACACAGAGACAAGTGCATTTAAGGTTACATAGATTTATTTTTAATAGATAAATGAGAAAAATGAAATGTTACAACCACATTATTAAATGGTAGTCACTAATCCAATTTTTGAGCAATCTTCTGTACTGCAAACTACAGAACAGAGGACAAACAATTTTTTTGTCACTTGCATGGCCCAGCTGGATCCTAGAGCAATCATTCAGAACTGCAAAAAGGAAGGCATATCTGTCTGGCTAAGAAGTTGAGTGTTCAGAATAGGGGAAAATCATGTTCCCCAAATCTTAGCAATGTAAGATTTCCAATGGAAACAATGCAAACTAGTGCACAGAAAGATTTCTGCAAATTTTCATCTTCCAGAGACATTTTCAGCCACACTAAGTGTTTGCTAGCACCACTTTGATGAATCCTCACTTGTCATGTTTTAAGGTTTTGTTTCACAGCTGAAGACTCTGGTGCTTTGTATACCTCATCTATGTGAGGTTTGAATAGTTTACCACCCTGCAAAGAAAACATTTGGATAAATCTTTGTGAGGAGATTATTTTTTATGGTGATTTTCTTGTTAGAGCTGTCATTTAGGGTTTTTTTATGATCTGACTCACAGATTGCAAAAGATAAGTAGAAGAAATTGGCTAGATGTTTATTCATAGAACTAGTATGGGATTATTTTTATCTCAGTAGGCACATCACAAGCTCAGAAGTAAAGTGTCGACTTTTAAATTGGTCAACACTAAGGAGATAAAGTTCAGGGAGCATGAAGATACCAAAGAAAAAAGATTTTTTTAATTGTTGATTTTTTCTTTAAAAGGAGTCAGTGGAAAAAATTATAGTGCATAAAAGTGAACTTTATAGATAGCAGTTATATTGAGTCAGTTTGCTTAAGGGAAAGCATCAAATCTTAGTGCAAAATGAAAAATAAATGGAGATAATGAGTGGTATTAAGCAAGGTCAATTTCCTTGCGTGTAAGAAAAGGCAATTTGTTTTACCTGTGATAAGCACAACCCTAGGAAGAAGACAAACACATATAATCTTCAATTAGTGTAACATTTTACATATTTGTACAGGTAGCAGTGGTTATTCAGAAAAGATGGTGACACTGTAGTACAACTGTTCTGTTTTGACATCTAGCAGCATCACTGGCTTCAGGCTACTATTAGCCTTTAAACGACACCTGGTGAGTGAGCCGACAAAGTAGGGTGCCCTTTTGGACCCGCTGTTTGTGAACAGAGAAGGTCTTGTGGGGGATGTGACAGTTGGAGGATGCCTGGGACAATGCAATTATGACATGATAGGGTTTTCATTCTAGGTGAGATGAAGGAGATTAGGAAAACAGTCACATTAAACGTCCAGAGGGCAGACTTTGGACTGTTCAGAAGGATGGTTGGCAAAATCCCATGGGAGACAGTCCAAAGGGCAAGGGAGCACATGAGTGCTGGGCGCTCTTCAAAAATGAAATCCTAACAGCTCAAGAGGAAGCCATCCCTGTGTTCCGGAATATGAGCCATCGGGGGAAAAAAATAGCTTGGTTGAGTAGGGAGATCTTGAGAGGCATCAAAAAGAAGAGGAATGTCTATGAGCTTTGGAAAAAGGAGCAGGCGCCTTGGGTAGACTGCAAGGAGAAAGTGAGATCGTGCAGGGAAAAAATCAGGAGGGCTAAGGCCCAAATAGAAATCAAATTGGCTAAGTCTGTGAAAGATAATAAAAAATCTTTCTACAAATACATTAACAAGAAAAGGAGGACTAGGGAGAATATTCAGTCCCTATTGGATGCAGAAGGAACAACAGTGACAAGGGATGAGGACAAGGCTGAGGTACTTAATGCCTTCTTTGTGTCAGTCTTTAATAGCAAGAAAAGTTGTTCCCCCTGTGTACAAACCGAGGAGTTAGAGGAGCAGAATGAGGCTCCCATGATCCAAGATGAGGTGGTTAGAGACTTGCTTGCCCAGCTAGACACCCACAAGTCTATGGGGCCAGATGGGATCCACCCAAGAGTATTGAAGGAACTGGCAGATGTCCTTTCCAAACCCCTTTCCATCATCTTCCAGCAGTCCTGCTGAACTACAGCCTGTTAGTCTGAGCTCAGTGCTGGGGAAAGTCATGGAACAGGCAATCTTGAGTGCTATTATGAAGCACATGCAAGAGAACCAGTTGATCAGGCCCAGTCAGCATGGGTTTACAAAGGGCAGATCTTGCCAAACTAACCTGATCGTCTTCTATGAGAAAGTGACTCGACTACTGGATGAGGGAAAGGCTGTGGATGTAGTCTTCTTGGATTTGACACAGTTTCTCACAGCATTCTGCTTCAGAAACTGTCAGCCTGTGGCCTGGACAGGCGTACACTCTCCTGGGTTGAAAACTGATTGGATGGCCAGGACCTGGATGAAGGCATTGAGTGCACCCTTAGCAAATTTGCAGATGACAATACGTTGGGTGGAAGTGTGGATCTGCTGGTGGGTAGGGAGACTCTGCAAAGGGATGTTGACAGGCTGGACCGCTGGGGTGAGGCCAATGGCATGAGGTTCAACAAGGCCAAATGCCGGGTCCTGCACTTGGGGCACAACAACCCTATGCAGTGCCACAGACTAGGAGAAGTCTTGCTAGAAAGCTGCCTGGAGGAGAAGGACGTGGGGGTGATGGTTGACAGCAACTGAACATGAGCCAGCATTGTGCCCAGGCAGCCAAGAAGGCCAATGGCATCTTGGCTTGTATCAATGGCGTGACCAGCAGGTCCAGGGAGGTTATTCTCCCTCTGTACTCGGCACTGGTGAGACCACACCTTTAGTACTGTGTTCAGTTCTGGGCCCCTCACCACAAGAAGGATGTTGAGGCTCTGGAGTGTGTCCAGAGAAGAGCAACGAAGCTGGTGAGGGGGCTGGAGAACAAGTCTTATGAGGAGCGGCTGAGAGAGCTGGGGTTGTTTAGCCTGGAGAAGAGGAGGCTGAGGGGAGACCTTATTACTCTCTACAACTACCTGAAAGGAGGTTGTGGAGAGGGGGAAGCTGGGCTCTTCTCCCAGGTGACAGAGGACAGGACAAGGGGGAATGGCCTTAATCTCTGCCAGGGGAAGTTCAGACTGGACATGAGGAAAAAAATTTTCACGGAAAGGGTAATTGGGCACTGGCAGAGGCTGCCCAGGGAGGGGGTTGAGTCACCTTCACTGGAGGTGTTTAAGGGACAGATGGACAAGGTACTGAGGGGCATGGTTTAGGGAGTGTTGGACTCGATGATCCAGTGGGTCCTTTTCAACCTGGTGATTCTATGATTCTATGATTTTATGACTCAAGACTGAGAGGTGATGTCAGTGTTTATTCATTATTTTTAATTTGATAAATGTATGTGTATAGTATGGATTTTATTGCTTAATATCCAAAATGTGAAATTCAAGTCATGATTTTTAGAGGTATCCATCAACAGAAATTAAATTCAAAGAGAAAATGAACAGTGACAGAACTAATCGTCACTTAAAGTGAATTGCACATTAATGGACTTTCCCCCTCTCCCCCCCATCTTATTTGTTTGATTTTTTGTTGGTAACACTCAATAAGCTTTTGCAAAGCTCATGATCCAAAAATAAATTCCACAAGCTCTGACATGCTTTTTAAAAATGAAATGTACACACCTGATGAAAAAACACTCATACTGACAACTGAATAGTTGAAACTGAGGGAAATAGATTCAGGTATCTTGAAGGATAGTATTTGAGAAATGCACAAATTTGTTGTGACAGACAAGAATGTGTCACAGAATAGTGAACAAATTGGAGAAGATCTAGATCTCCATTCACAGCCTACGCAGATATAATTATGAGAGAAAGCTGCACAATATTTTCTGTCATGATAGATGGCACAGTTTTAGCCAGTTGTTTTAGATGCTTATCTTTGCAGTGGGGAAAAAAAAAAAAAAGACAATTTTTGTATAATATTATTTCTACACATAAATTGCAACATAATCTTAGAGAAGGAAACTTGAAGATAAGGTTTAAAAAGTAGAAATTTATTTGATGCCTTGTGGTAGAAAAGAAAGATTTTCAGTGAAATGGGACCGTAGAAATGAAAAGGTGATACTCAACTGGGGTTTGTCAATGAGTAAGAGACCAACAGCGCACAAACAAGGTAAGTAGTTATGGGAGAAAGTTCAATATGTGACATCAGGAAAAATGGATAACAATTCTGGGAAAAAAAAAAAAAAGAAAGATTAACTCTTTCTTGAGAGGTTAGAAAGGATAAGAAACCTGAAAAAAAACAGGCAGAAAACAGCACTGATACAATTTCACTCTTTAAGTTATCAGTCAGTATGGACTTGGCAACCTAGATTTGCTTTAAATTTTAATTTCTGTAAAACGTGTTTTTCAGAAAAAAAGTTACAGTGATATCTTCAAGAAGGAAACCATAGTGGAGAATGCTATTGCATCGGAAGGCAATAGGAAGGCCAGAGAAATATGTACACCTGAATATCTTAAAAATGAAAACAGAGAAATGGGAAATACATGCCAGAAAATGATCCAAATCCTAAGGGGTCACTGAAACTACTCATCATTATCTGCAAGCTAAAGTACTCTGTGTTTTATAAACAAGTGCAAGGTTAGTGCTGCTGGAAGAAAAAAGAAAATAAAGACACTGAGTGGTAATAATGAATGAAGAAATATAAGAGACAATGTTTGACATCATAAATATTACTTTGCAACAGCGTTGGCTGTAGGAACACTATTAGAAGGGAAAAATAACTGTAATGTGTGTTTTTCCCATAGAAGTGTTTTTACAGCTGTGACCTTCAAACTGTGTTGTTTGCTGCTTGGCACTATTTTTCTTTAAAAAGAAATGTAAGGACCGGCCATTGTTTCATTTAATATTTCATTAAATTAACCATTCTTGTCTCCAAACCAATATTACTTTATCATAATATGCACACAAGCACACATATAAAACTCAACACACATACAAATAGCATATCATTTTCTGATGTTATTTGTATCAAAATAGCCATTATCATGACTCTTCATAACACAAGTAACCCACTTGATTATTCTGTTAAATTTTAAAGATTCTTTTATGCTACTTTTTGAGCCATTAAATATTTCTGATTTCAGTTCAAAAGAGCTTTAAGTCTACCTTTTTACTGTACATTCTTTTGTACTGCTTGTAACATTTGCTAATAAAAAAATAAATTTGAGCATGAGATAAGCATATTAAAATAAGTGCATAGAGATAAATATATAACCTGAGGTAATCATATAGTTTAAATTAAAAGTTTCCTCACTGAAGTATTCATTTCAACAAAAATGGAATTAGGGAAAGTTACAATCTAGGGGTCCAGTTAGACTATTTAAACAAAACCAGGTTAAGAGCGTTAGAATAACCAGTAGTCTGACAAAGTATTGAAGATTCAGCAGTAGTGATGGAGTACAGGAAAACTTAGAATGGAACAGTTTTACCCTTTCTTCGTTTTATTTGGATAAGGAACATGAATTTGAATCTTCTATATCCAAAGTTAGTATTCCAAGTATCAGATATTTTGTGTTATATCTGTTTTCCTAGAAATAAAGGCATTAAAATTAATTCAAGAAGGAAAAAAATATTTATTGTGAGGACATACAAACCATTTTGCACCATCTGTCAAATACCACAGCTTGTTTACTACAATTTTGTTGTTGTTGTTGACTAAATTCTACCTACTTGACTGGCATTCTTCCCAGTCTGAAATGATGGGTTTGTAGTTTACTTCCTACTTGTATTAGCTTTCACTTGCTCTTTCTTGTAAAAAGAGGAAAAGTTTGTAAAACTTTTTTTTAATAGATTTTAAATTCAAATAAAATCAAACTCTACTACTATCTACCAATCAAGGATGCTGGTAAGGCCTCTAGGCTCTCATTCTGGGTGTTCAGATTTCTGAAGTTATTGTTTTGGGGAAATTCTCCTGTTGGTTTTGTTAATATGTTGACTTCTGAAATGCTTATATGTGTAAGTTAACATACCATCAGATGCTCAGCCTTTATCAAAGGATCAAAACCCATCCATTCCTCTCAGATAACATACATATATTATATTTTAGGTATTTAATTTTTCTGATTTAAGCTGAAGAAATACAAGTTAGAACTAATCACCAGTATTGTTACAACACACTTTTATGTAGAACTTCTATAAAAATGTTCCTCTAGAGACAGTCATTGTAAAGTTAAAATTGAATCAGTCTTCAGTTCACAGAGGCTACACCTACTCCAGCAGGTTGTGTAGCCCGGCAAAAGTGGATCAGTGGAGAGAAAACAGCGCTACTAAGAACCATACGTGTTTCACAGAGTTAGCTCCTGACAAACCCTGTTCTGTTCTGATTGACCAATACTTATGTCACCTAAGTCGGACTACACTATATGCACTCTTGCAGGAAGTGCATCTTCCACTTTAGTTTTGTCCAGAAGGAATTCAACTCGTGTTCTCTAAAAGTGATGTACAGTGATGAACAATATCCTATAACTAGATATCATGTGACTAGAGACCATCAGGAAATTCAGGCCAGTAGGGTTTTCCTGATCCAAACGGAAGCCAGAATGTTATTAGGCCTTGACTTTGGATGCATTCAGATTTTGCGTAGCACAGACTTTGAAACTGAATGTCCAAAGATGTAACACACATATTCATGGTTATGTCACTAAAATAGTACTGGCTAAATGAAAAGTACCTATGTGAACCTTTGACATCAAGTTACTAAAGGTTTGGCAACAAAACTGGAGCTGTGATATTTTGGGGATTTTTATCACTAGACTTTCCAGTTACGGCAGTATGTTGATACTTTTCAAAATCTTGAAGTGTCTTTGTTTTTCATCTTTCTTTAAGAGTGCTATTTAAATGTGTAAGTATATGTCTGGCAATGTAAGTATACCATAAAAATGCATAAGTAGTTTTCCTCAGCTTTCCATTAGAAACTTAATCCCTGTGTTCTATGAATGACTATATTTTGCATGAACTTAAATATGGCAATATGCCATACTAACAAGTTAAGTGCATTTTTCCCAGTGGCTGATCATATACAGGAGATTTCTTCGGCTAGGTATGATGCATTTGTGGTTAAAGCTAGGAATAAGCAAAGATTGGTTATATTCCAATATATAAGTGTTACTAACTTCCTCTCAGACCTAAGAGAACTCAATTAACCTTTAATTGACTCTGTTACCCAGTCTGAAAAATCAGGACAATATACTTGGCTTTTTATAATGCACTTTGACATCAGTAAGAGAAAAAAGCTGGGTAGGTGTAAGACTATTCTGTGTCACAGAACTACCACATACAGATCCGGGGACACACAAGGTGAGATATGTGACTGTTCTGCTTAATTCAGCTCAGCATTTTTTAAAACTTTGACCAGTTTTAACTTATGTACTTGTCTCAAATACGACTGGGAGGAAACTCACAGAGTTACTTAGAGAACAATTCTGTCCCAAGCCAGGATCAGCTGGTGTTTGAGCTTATGACTTTCTTTCTTTTCTTCTCCCAGTAGACACAGATAATTTATTACCTTTCTTTTTTTTTTGGCAGAATGATCAAAAAAGGAAAGAGCACCAAACAATTGTTCGCTAATGATATTTTGTAATTATTAAAATTATTATGTTGCTAAAAAAAATGGCAGGTCTTTTTTTTTCTGTCTATATCACATCACGTCTTTCATGTCCTGTGGACTTCTTTAGCAAGATGCTTAATTTACTTTAATAACCAATTAGTGCTGACTGATGTAAAGTATTCTTGCCTGTTGTTTTGTTCACCCTTAATCATTTCTTGTTAATAATAGGCAATATTACCATGAATTTACAGAGCAAATGCTAAATAAGGCAAAGCTATTTTTTTTTATCTGTTTGTATCTTTTTTTTACATATATTTTGCATATTACAGTTTATTATGACAAATAAAGCATGCTATTTTGGCATATTTTTTTCAAGTACTTAGGTGCATTATAGCCCTGTGGGATGCTTCTGTAGCAACTGGATTTAGACTATATTTTGTGTGAAAATACCCCAGTTTGTCACAGTGGTACTTTTATGCATAAAACAGAAATGGTATTTAGTTAAGATCACCTAAATATTTTTTAAACACAATGGTTACTAAAGAATCATTTCTTAATAAGACTAATTTATATTTGATAGCACATCCTGTCCTTTCTATAACTTATGTGGAATTATTTTCCTACAGAAAGGAACTACAGTAAGAGGGACCAGTTACTTTATTACATCCTCTGATTTCTTGAATTACTTGTAGTAACTTAAGTTACTACAAAACATTAAATGATAGTGTCTGGAAGCTGAACAGAAGCTTTATTAATCATAATAGTTCTGTGCAGTCTGTTTACATTTCTAGAGAGGACATTCAATGACAGCTTCTATTAAGAACACTGGCACAGATGAGAATCTGTTACTGGTTATAGCAATCATTAAGGAAGTTATATTAATTGTCAAAGACAAATATATATAAATCCACAATTATCTGTCTCTGTTATTTTTTTTTTTAGTGGAAGGGTACAAACTCCAAACTGTTGGGATAGATTTCTTCACAAATGCAATAAAAAGTATTTTGCCTCTAGTAAAAACTAAGCACTTATTAAGCAGTGCAAACCATGTGCGTATCTCAAAGTACTTCATAAAAACTAAAAAATCTTGCTACACACCAACTCTGATTAATATTATTAAATTTGCATCACATATAGGGAATTCGAAGCAATTGCTCTAATGTGATTCATCTGCAGAATTCAGAAAGGAAATCAAAGATCTCAGAGGATTCCACTGTTCCAGCCTAAATGTTAGGTCATCCTCAAAATAAACCATAAATATTTCTGTTTCATATGCATCAAGATTATGTAACAATTAAAGTTCCAAACAAGTATTACATCTAACCAAAGTACAGACAAGTTAGAAGGAAGATTATTCTGTTCTCAAAACTGTGTATAACATTAATTATCCAAAAGTGTAATGGAAAAAAAAAACAACTTAACCCGACTTTATTGCTTATTTTATTTAATTTTTAAAAAAACCTATTTTTTAAAGAAATACACTTTATTCCACCAATGGTTAAAACAGATAAGTATACTTTTCTAAGTATTTTCAGGGGTTATCCTGATGTCTTCTGTTAATGTTGACTATTTAATGCAAATTTCGCATATACTAACAAACGGCTGAACGACCTAATGAGAATTATTTCACTAGATTTCTTTCAATAGGGTTGGAAAATGTAGAATTTGAGTAAATTGTTATTACTATGTACAGACTATTAGCTGGATAAGTATTGTTTACATAAACAGAAATTTTACAACAAACTGTCTGTTCAACGAGCTGAAACGTAGCACAAAGCTACAGAAAAAAAACTTATGTGCTGACACTGGTAACTACAAGGAATTTGTCTTTAGAAGTTTCACTCATACCATGTAACCTGAAAGAAACTTGAAAGTCTAGGGACTAATTCTGCTGAAATCTGTTACAACTTGAGATGTACAATATTATTGAACATGTGAAAGAGTTAGTATCACTAGCACTTTTTTTTTCTTTCAGCTGATTGCTGATTAATCACTCTTCTGCTGATGTTTGTTAACATTCAGGAAGAATCACATGCATTTCACTAATTAATTTAGTTAGTATCTTCTTTGACTATTCTAGGGTTGGCTTTCAACCTGAGCCTACTTGTGACCATCTGTTCTCTTCCTTTCTGGCAAACTGTTCACCAGTGGGACATGTCTTAAGACTGTTGTAAATGATATAACCAAGTAATGGTCTGAATCTAAAAAAAAGGGAAAATCCAGACTAGTCAATCAGAAATTATTCAATCAAGCAATTTGCCAGTGAATAACTTTCCCAACATTTAAATAATTCACAAACATTAGAGCCATTTGACAGCCACAATAACAGTGCAGGTAGGAAATTTTACAAATAAATATTATTCCCAGTTTCTTAATGTTTAGTGGGAAGTCTTACGGGTTTTTTTCCCCCTTTGATTTTAACCACTTTATTTTGTTGCTGTTTAAATGTTATTGACACATCCTACTTTATTCCTTTTAACCACTTTTTGTCTACCTCTCTCTGCATGTGTACATGTCACTATACACGGGTGTATATAGAAAACATGTGTGTGTGTGTGTAGAAAATGTTTTCCATGAATATTTCAACGCTTTTCTATGCTGTTCTTCGTTAACATTCCTGTAAATATATTTGGGAAGTTACTATATTAGGGAGACCTGTACCCACTATGTCTGCAGATTTAAGCATAACCACAGAAAATTGTTATAAAACTTTTAAAAAAATATTGCTTTCAGTTATTCTACTTTGGTTTATGATCCACTATAACCTCTGGAAAGGTGGAGAATTAATTTCTTCCTAACCATTTGTTTGTCTTCTCACTTATGCTGTTAATTATATCTATCTAAATGTAGTTCCTTGCTCTCATCTCTGTTGAACTATATCAGGGTTTTTTTCCAGACCATTTATCCAATTTGTCAAGATCATTTTGAATTCTCATCCTATACTCCAATACGCCTACAGTCCCTCCCAGCTATGTGTTGTCTAAAAATTTAATCATATGGTCTTGATTCCATCACCCACTTGTTAATGAAAAAAACTGAATGAAGCTCTTCTCTGCACATCTTTTCATTCTGGCAGTGAAGCACAAATAAAAATTCTCTGGGCACAATTTCCTAACCACTGTTTAAGGCCTCGATAGAAGAGTCAACAAAAATCTATTTCCTTCCTTGGATTATTATTAAAAAAAAAAAAAGTTATGAAGGTTAAAAACATACTAAATTCAAGATACCACAGACTTATATCCAGTTTTCTGTATTCCCAAGGCCTCTGATCTTGTAATGGAAAAAAGTCTGGTGGGCTGGACCAGATTTTTTTTCTTTTTCAAACTCAGATTAATTTGTCTGTCCATTATCCTTCAGAAACTTGACACAGACTATTAATTCAGAGTTTTTTTTCTTTATCTGTGTAATTCTATGTCCTTGTCCTCCACAACACCCCTTACCATAAATTCTGTAATCATCACTGAACATAGTCTTTTCTCACCTTTCAGGATATATGTCAATACTAAGTTCATAAGGGTATATTAACATATATTCATATCTACATATAAATTTATACAAGTATCGAAGGTGTCTAAACTCTCAACACAGAGAAGACAGATCCCTAGTTTAGTTACCCTCACAAGTACTTCTAGGTCTCCTGACTGACCTCCAGATGCCATTTGAGGTGGGTTTCTGTCATAACTGCTAGGTCCATGAGGATATCACAGATATCCTAAATCTTATCAAACAACATTGAAATCTATATTTGGGTAATGGAACTGATTGTTTTATTCTGTCTTCACTGGCACTGATTAGCTAGTAGCTCAAGCTAACTTTTTGGGGAAGACAGAAGCAAAAGAAATGCATTACACATTTCATCCTTCATGTTTTCATCAGTTTACAATTCACCCTCCCCGGTGAACAGTAGACTCACAATTTCATACTAATCCCTTTTCAAATTTACAGCTACCGTTTTTGACATCTCATACTACTTGCATTTTGTTTAGCATCTTAGTCTTTTTAACACAAATCCCTACATACTTGTGCTACTTTTTCACAAACCCCATTGATACTTGGAACTAGTTTCTACTTGGTATATGATTTCTTCTTATGTTTGAATTTAATGAAGTACTCATGACCTAGCCACATTGGCCTATGCTTCCTCTCCTTCTTCCATATTGATATAGGTTGTACTTTTGTTTTTTGTTGTGGCTTTCAGGAATTTAACTCTTTTTACCCTTAAAATCTCATTTATGAAGACAATTTTATCTAAATGTTTCTTTTATAAATTTGTTAAATTGTGCCTTTTTAAAATTGCTTTTCTTCTAATTAGGTCAAACTAAGATAATTTGAAGCTGTTTTAACAGTTTAATATGTTATTTTAAATACTTCTCATTTACTTCCGTGTAATGGTACAGAGCTAGCCTGTCCTAGATTGTAACCTGAGACAGCCTTCCAGAGCTGTGTTTCTAAAAGGCAAATCCGTCGTATGCTACGCATCAAAATGGAGGAAGAAAAGGCTCTTGCACACACATAGGTAGACATGGGCCAAGGTTCTTGTAATAAGTGATACTCCCTAATGACTGAAAGTCAGAACTCCTTCAGTAAACAGGAAGTAAATATTGTCTTGAATGATTGATCACTTGACAACTGCAAGAGGGCTTCCTTTATCTCAGTGATAGATTCCTGGTAAAGATAGATACAAAGGGTTGCTGAATCTCATCACGTTGATCAATAGTTATATCCCCAAAACGTTTTAAAATTGCCTAAGACTCAGCTGATAGCAAATCATTATTGGCTTCATTGTTTCAAGTTCTAACCTATTTTACTGGCCCAGATTCTACCACAAAATGAATTACCTCCATGCTTCTTTCCTGTCATAGCTTCCTGTCTTAGGAAGTTAATCCAAAACCAACGGTCAATGTGGAGTTAAATATGATATTAAGATACCTAAATACAGCAGCAGTATAGGTATCCACAAGCACAATATGTGTCCAAACTCTCACTATACTCAATTGAGATATAGGGCTTAATTCATTCCCTAAACATATTGTAATTAAAGATATTATAGGATATGCTGTCTGGTATTCATCTGTTATGTCAGTAAGACCTAGTGTCTATAACCTTTCATAGGCGTGTTGTCATAACTGTCAACAAATGCAGATGTTGAGATCCTCTTGGTCATCTCAAATGGCAATGTTTAGGCAATTGTGCTGAACACCTATTGCTGAAACTTGGATAAAGCAAATGTATGAAATAAATGCAATTTTTTGGTCAAAAAAAGATAATTTTTCCACAAGGTGGCTTAATTCCATTTCTCCACAAAACATAAACCAGTCTCAAATTCAAGAGAAAAATATTAATTTTATTCTTTCTACATCACATCAAGAACACTTTAGGTTTGATAGAATTTTCACTTAGGAAGCCAAAAGATTTCTCTTCTAGATTTTTTATTAAACTGTGTTGCTTTCTAACACCTCTCAGCACTGTTGCTACGTCAACCTGCTCGTTATAGCCCTTTTTCATACAGTGTTTTCATGTTATCTTCTCTTGAAATGAACCGTTAAATAATACAGCATCTTATACCTACTCATCAAGAAAGTATCTCACAATGGCAAGTGGTCAAGCTGAATAAAATATTTCTGTACTCAATGAATTACAAGCATTTTGGAGTCATATTTTAAGAGGTTCTCTATTTGCAGTTCTTAGCAATGCATCAAGTAACTTTATCACTGAAGACAAATAACTTTAGCACTAGGCAATAAAATGTATTATAGTAGAGTTGCAAATCTGTCCTGACATATAACGGTACATCTTCTAGATGCATTGAGAAGAATGATCATTTATTTATCTGACTGTGTGTAGGTGGTTTTATTTAGTAATTAGCCAGGAAATATAAGAAGTCATTAGTTCTTTTGGAGAGTTTGTTGTTTGGTCGCTCATAAAAACCAATCACTTTCATTCCTCATTCTTGCCACTGAAAAATCTCTCTTGGTTTATCAGCCTGTATGGTATTTTTGTCTTTCAAAGTTTTGAGATCAGAATGGTTTGCCTAATATCAGATGAAGCACAGTTTAAGTACTCTTTATCAAGCCATATGCTATATATCTTTGATATTTCTTCTTCCAACTTTATACTGCAACACAGTGCTAACCATTCTCCTTCCTTGCTCCTGTGGGATTTTTCCTAAGTCTCTTCTACCTGTTTTTCACTTGAGCGTGAAGCACCTTCACTGATTTTTCTCTGTATCATTTATGTTGTTTCATTGTCTATTGCAAGAATATGCCAGTAATCCACTTTAATAAGAGAAATCTCTGATCTCATGCTGGACAACAACTAGTTAGTAATGCAATTCTGATGTCTTCTAATAGGCCTGGAAAACTGTACATTAGTGAGCTTTACTGCAATGACCTACTTTAATATGATAGCTATGCCTATTATTAATAGGAATCCATATGAATTTAGTCTAATTTAGTTTCTGGTTAAATTTGTCTCTCCTACATTCTTAAATTAATTTGGAAGACTTAAAATGCACCTTCATAACAAAAGTGCCTCCCAAATATATCCAATGAATACTTATTTTGTGATTTGATGCCTCTCTCTCCTGAGTCAAGGACATTTGATAGTGATGACGGATATTTTAAAACAGCATATGTTTAGGAATATTTTAATTCTCAAAAATAGGAGTTTAAATTTGGGTTGAATGAGCTTGGTTTGACTGATTGATAGAACCAAGATGCAAAAACAATCTTTTTGAGGAAACTATTGTTTTCCTGACAAAGAAAAACATGGATTATCAAATCCCAAACACACCAAATCATATCTTTCTGTTCACTGTTATGACAAGGTCTAGGCATCTTCTTCTCTCTCCTCCTATGCTGAGCTTTCCTCTCTCATCGCAGAGCCTTCCACCACTGTCACCAGCTCTCTCACACACCAATGCATCAACCATGCTTTTCCTGCCTTTAATCTCTTGCCCACATTTACACCAGTGAGAAGCATCACTCTCTTTGTAGTGTTTACCTACCAAATCCTCCCCAGAAGTATCCCAGGGCAAACACTAATCCCTGCTTTTTGAATAGTTCTGTTACATTACTGCAGCACATAGATAGGTGGGAGAAACTGAAAAGAAATGGTTGAAGCACCTGAGGCACAATTCAGACACCCAAATATAAGCTTCTTATTAGAGCTCCTTCAAAAACCTTAAGGTATCTGAGGTATCTGCGAGAGACTTCTGCATATGAAGGGTGACCTGCAGGAGATACCTATGAACAATGGGAGGCTAGGTGCAATTTTACAATTAATGCAAAAAAAAGCAAATCTCCTTCTGCTTCCCAATATGTTTCTACCTAGGCATCAACTAACCTCAGTCAGGCATATCAAAATTCTTACCTACTTCCCTCAGGATATCCTCTGTGACTCTGCACTCCTCTCCATCCTCCTTGAGAATTGCTCACATTTGCAGTAGTAGGTAAAACTTAGAAGAGGTTTTAACTTATTATTACTCAGTTTGATGCCAGACAGAACATTACAAGCAGATAAAACAAATTATGTAGGAAAAAGAAGAAGTAGGTGGCAAAACAATTAGCAGTGTTCAGCAAAGAAATGGAAGTTTAAGTCTGCCATATATAGAACTAATACCATATAAGAGTGACATGCTGACATCCCATTCTTCTTACGTCTAAAATATACACAGCTATAACGCCCTTAATATAACAAAAAGCCACATTGTTTGGAAATATAGGGAAGTTTTCTTTCTCAAATTCATTCAGGGCTTACTTGATCCTACAGCAGCTCAGTACACCAAAACATAGGGTAACTGCATAACGTGATTCAGTGTCATATCAACAGTAGCTAAGCTAAAGCTCAAGGCTAAGTAACCCAGTTCCTACTGAAAGATGGATAACCTTCTTTTTGAGTTACCCCATGAGTGTTGTATAATCCTAAGAGAGAAACACGTGATGGGTCTCCCTGACAGGGTGGTGACCAGATAAGACTTTGGAGGAGGAGGAGCAAGGATTTGGGGGCCTTGGCAAGTTTCTGACAGTGGAGGATGAGAGAGCGCCATGGTCTCTGACTCAAAGGGCAGCCTGTCAGGCCAGAGGGATTGATCCCTTGGCGAAGGGGGATCTGATTGCTGTCCCTACCCCTGAGATCAGTTACCTCACTGAAAGCACACACAGGCAGCTTGCTTATGGTTGCTTGGTGATAGCGATAGACACTTGGTTCCCTGTCAGCCTTCCCCCATGTTAATGTTTGCAACCCCAGACAGAATGACCATTTTAATTAGAGATTTCTCTTACTCCTCATAAGCTTTACATGATGTAAATTCAATAGCAGTTAAGGGCTTCTGAGGGGGGAAGGCCATCAGCAGAATCGTGTCTCACCTGGGGAGAAACTGCCTGGGAGTTGATTAGCTAAGGTAGGTGTGTGGGGTACGTAGGCACAGAAGGGCAGTCACAGGCAGCAATCCAGTGAACCAAGGGCAGGGGGGGGAAATATTCCCTCCCCAGGACAAAATTCTGATTAGGGGAGTTTCATGGAATGAGTTATGGAATGAGGGTCTGAGAAAAGACATTCCCCAAGATTTAATTATTGTTCTTTGTATGATCACTCACGGCATCTCTTCCTTTTCTTCCCTTCTTTCTCCTTCTATTTGCTCTGTAAGAATCACCATCAGTCTAAGCCACAGGGTGGAATGTAAAGATCAATTTCTTTATTTGCATTTTTTTGTATGCCTTAAACTTTAGTGTCGGTGTGAAACTGTGTGTACTTGGGGTTTTAAGCTGTTTGGCAGCAGCAGAGGAGAGAGAAGGCACAGGAGGAGGTGCAGTCCTCCCCCTTGCCACTTGCCTGTGGTTGGGCTGCTGATGCTCATTAGACTGTCTGTGTCTGACTGGCCCAGTGCAGAGGGATTTGTACAGGAATGCCCCTGACGGCACATGCGTGCCTAAATGACATCACATGTCCCACAGGAGAGAGTCCTCCGCTAACTTTTCCAACATGAATCCTTCCCACAGACTGCTGTTCTTCATGAACTGCTCCAGAATGGATCCTTTCCATGGGATACGGTCCTTCAGGAATAGCATGGGTCCCTCACAGAGTTACAAGCCCTGCCAGGACTCTTGGCTTCAGTGTGGGCTTATCTTTCCACAGGTCCAGACAGAAGCCTGCTCCTGTGTGGGCTCTTCGTAGGGCCAGAGCCTCCTTCAAGTATCCATTTGCTCCAGTGTGGGGTCCTCCATGAACTGCAGGTGGGTATCTGCTCCACCGTTAACTTCCATGAGCTGCAGGGGTACAGCCTGCCTCACCATGGTCTTCACCACAGGCTGCAGGGGAATCTCTTCTCTGGTGCCTTGAACACCTCTTTCTTCACTGACCTCGATGTTTGCATAGTTGTTTCTTTCATGTATTCCCAGTTCTCTTTCCATCTGCAGTTGCTGTTGCACTGCAACCTTTTCCCCTTCTTAAATATGTTATCATAGAGGTGCTACTATCAACACTGACGGGCTTGGTCTTTGATAGGAGTGGGTCCTTCTTGGAGCCGGCTAGCACTGGCTGTATCAATCACGGCAGAAGCTTCTAGTATCTTCTCACAGAAGCCACTTCTGTAGCCCCCTCACTACCAAAACTTTGCCATGCAAACGCAATATACACGTGACTAGCAATGGCAACACACCATTACTCGTCTGCAGGGCTACATTCCAGAGACATATCGCAATAAAACTTTGAACAGAACACAGAACTGTCTCCTAAGATTCTTAAGCTATTCGTATTTATCGAGGTCTTATCATTAAACATCCTAGTTCACTTCATGCTAAGTAAGCAAACAAAAAACACTTGCAGTCTATTACACACTCACTCCCCTTAACTCAGCCACTCTCATAACTGTGATTATGGAATGGACAGAACTGGTTCTGCTTTTAGCTGTTTTGTCCAATCAGGCAGTGTCTTGTCCAGACAGGAAATTTCTAGGACGAATTGTGTTCCATGTGTTATTGCATGAGTAAAACGTACAGTTTCTCAGAGACTCTAGTCTGAACTGGAATAGCATATATATTGCCTCATGATCAGGACCTGTGGCCCAAACAGTAATTACCTTTCTCAAGGCTATCGCTTGCCCAAAATGAACACAAGGTATTTATCACTGCTTTCACCAAGGCAAATGTCATGTGAAAAGAGACAAAACAAACATATCAAGGTTGTACAACAGATACACTTGTCTTTATATCATTAGAATTACTTTGTCAGATAATGGATTTTTGTCACTTTAGTATATGTGAAGACTGATTAGGGCACAAATCCCAGAAAACTATAAAAAGAAACATATTTAGTTCTCAAAAAACGAACACTTCTTTGTTCCACAGGATCTTTACCTATGTAAAGCCTTTGATTGATTGTTCAGGTATTTATGCAAGCCAATAAACTGACTATGCTTTTTATCTCATTAATGAGAGAGGACACAAGTGGAGAAAATCAAGTTTTTATTACCAAATGAATAGCACAGCAGGGTACAATTTGATAAATAGAACATTTCATTTTACCACATGGGCTGTCCTCCTGCAGTCCACATCTCCTAAGTAATTTAATGAACTGTGATGGTTGAACCAGTGCCAGTTTTAATACTCAACATCAGCTAGCAGAATAAGTTATAACTGCGCAACACTCAAATAGCACTCGAATGTATAAAGGAATATATAGTTGAGAATGATGCTACTGACTCTGGATGAATTAGACAAATTTCTATCACTTCTGGATTTCACTAGTTGGACATTTGGGATTTTTATAATTGTGTCAGCACTTTGAATTTTGTTCGTTATAATGTAAACATGTTTACTCTACTTTTCGCCTGGTGTTTCTCTATGCATATTATCTTTCCATGATTTTCTTACCAAATTTTGACTGTATTTCTAGCATCCAATGTAGGTCTGGAATCGCAAACATCACACTCATGCACAGATATGTACATATGCGCATTTGTTTGCGTGCTTATTACTTGAAATGACACAGGCTTCTAACTGCAACAATAACAGAGGAAAAAGCATAGTCCAAGGATACTCCACTGTAGAAGACACTCTTCTACAGGGATATTTTTTCCTGTTACGTTTTTCTTATGTTCTTAGTTTCCTATAACTTGAGCCAACCATGTCCTCCATCCTCGCTGGGACAGGCTGGAGAAAGGTGGTTTCGTTGTTCTGTATTGGACATCTTTAGTTCCCACAGTGAACCAAGGTGCTGCATGGGGTGCTGCAGAGAACAGTGGGTAGGTGAGTGTTTCTGGGGCTGATAGTTCTCTTCTTAATTACAAGAAGCAGAAAGAGCAGCAGAACTAAGGTGCTGAAAGCCAGTAGTCTTCAAGAGAATTATACAGTGGATTTTTGGCTTTCTGCTCTCATCCATCCATTCAGTCCAATCATGGAAATTTCCATCAAAGTGTCCTAGAACCCTAGAACCTATTAAATTTGGCATAATCATTTTACAAAAGACTGTCCTGCTTTTCCTTCTGCTTGTTTTAAGGAATAATATGAAGGCGGAAAAAAAAAAAACCCTCTGAGAAGACAACATCTGTCTCTTCAAGTAGGAAATGAACAGAACCTGTTTACACAGCTATTTTCTACTTTATATCTTAGTCACTCCAAGAAAAGGGAGAGGTAAGGAGGAAAAATGGGAGAGTTTTCATTCAAATTAAGTTGAAGGTATTATAGTAAAAATATCCCTTATACTTGCAATGGGATACTGACAGGTCTACATTTGTTATTTAACAAATCCTATCCTGTATATTAGGTATCCTGTTTTCTCTAATGGAAAGAAGGAATGTTTGTCAATATTCATGCAATTGCTGTTAATTTTGACACATCTGGCACTTAAATTTAAATATTTGCATTGATCAAATACTATTCAATCGGTAAGTTTGGGGTTTTATTTCATGGCTAATTTAATAATTATTTCTGATGCATTACAAAATTACTGGACTTTTATGTTTGGATACCTGTCTGACAGCTGTAATACCATGTCACATATGTATTTTCTTTATAAAAGGTTATGCAACTTTATTAATAATTTCATATGCATATATTTTTAAAGTTATACTTTTATGTCATATTCATAATAGGTCTTTCACAAACAGCCTTTTGGTGTAATATTAAAACCTTCACACACATAGTAATTGTACTGCAGCCCAAATCCATTGTATATTTATTCTGAATTTTCTCCTCTACTGCTTTCTCCTACCCTATTATTTGTCATTTTATTTAATTTCTATGTTTGATATGGCGCATGTTGTTCTAACATAAGGATTCTAATAGCCTTCAATGGGTTTTGGATTGCACTCTGAGCCTTTGTGTCTGAACAGAAATACACATGACAAGTTAATCTGGAAATCAATTAATTCAGAAAAAAATATTTTAAAACCTGAAATTAAAATAAACCTTGTTATAGATGCATAAATGATCATACTCTCCTTATTCAATTGCTAATCTATTACTTAGTAAAAGAAAAATAGTTTATTATTTGAGTATTTTCTCCATAATATTCAATATAATTTCAAATCCTTTATATTTATTCATTTATTTGAGTGTCAGTGCTTTTAAGGATGTATTTAGCAGGAATCCCACTATTGACTCAACAGTACTGATATGCTCAACTTAAAAATTTCTTCAAGGTATTTTACTGTAGGTAGATAAGTTATTGTGACCACAGCACTGCTTCTCATGGTTTAATTGCATTTAATATCACATGGGATTTTAGCTCATATATAATATAGGCTATTAAATTTCATATGGTTACTGCCTACCTGCATCTAACTGCTTTACCTATTGCAAATCTTAATAAAGAGTTAAAAAATATCTCTTTGAAAACTCCATTTTGACACAAGAGAATTCACCGCTTTGACAAATTCTCCATATGTTCAGTCTGTGTTTAAAATTATTTTTAATGTTTTTATTTTGTTTTAGTGAGCTTCCTATTCTTAGGGTGCTTTATGTCTTTCTCCAAAAAATTAATCAGTCCTTTTGCACTCACACCTATTTTTATCCTTATGAAGATACTGATCATTGCAATTAGCTTTGTATCAGGAAAGCAACAAAAATGCATATTAGGAATACATGCAATACTCCAAAATCAGTCTCATCAGGACTGAATACAGCACAAAACCACTCCTGTGATTTTCTTGCTTGTCTATTAACAGAAGAATTAGATATGCTGCTAATATCCAGTCAATTTTATAATTTCATCATAAGTGCTCGAAAATATGTCCAACAAAGCTCTTCTTTTCATTTGTTTCTTTCAAACAATTATCTAAAATAATGACCAGTATTTTTGCTGATCATCTGGTTTGTTCTTTCTCAGTGCTTAATCAGACATAAGGAGCATTCCAGTATTCCAGATGCATGTTTGAAGATGTATTGAAAACTGACCTTAACAGACAGATGTTTGTGAAAGATAGCTGTAAATTACCAGGACGTGCCACTATATATCCATAATGCTGTTTCCCAGCATTTTCCCAAGTTACTAATTTCCTTGAAAGTACATCGTTATGTCTTAGATATTATTAGCAAGAAAAACAATAATATGCAATTCCTTGCCTGTGATCCCCATTCTGTGTTAATGTTATCACTGCTGCTGTATTTTTATGTTGTATTGTAAATATCATTTTACCAGAAATAAACTTCATTCAGGGAGTGCCTAACTTAAAGCTTAATTGGAGAGCACAAATTTTACCATAATATAAATAGAAATAATGACAGAACAAACATACAAAAACTAGAATAGAACTCAGCTTCAAACAGAAACAATGTGACTGTTGTAGACATCTATATCGCCCAAACTTTTCATTGTTTTCAGTGCTGCTGTTCACATACCCATTCGGGTAAATATGTGAATATCTTTAGTTCATTTGTAATGCCTCTATTTAAATGAATATGAAATACTATATTAAAGAATATTGCAAAAGAATGCTGTTGTATTCTGAGAAATTATGCTTTCCAAGGGATACCTCTGAGGCAGATGTCTATTAATTGTTTACCTCATGTGAACACAAAAACAGGCTGTGGACAATTTCTATGATCAGACAATCTCTTACTTCTGACCTAAGACATTATTTAATACTAACTATGGTTTGAAAAAAAATAAAAGCACATAGAGTAATATTGTTCTAAAGGGGTCATATATTTCCCACCAATATTTTACAAACTTGGTAGAGCAAAATGCATTTATATATCATTTGCTGAAGAATGAAAACATTATGGCAAGGACTGTATATAATTTATCCTGAGACAGAAGGCATGAGAGACAGATCAACAGAGGGTATTGTAAAATTCTTTGCAGAGTCTCTGTTTTATATCATTTATGAGCTGTTTACTAAAATATTAAACCTTTTTATCTCAGAAGAATAAAGACAGACAAATTTGATTCTGGCACACAGACTTGTAGAAGAATTAGATAGCTTTTTTATTGTAATGAGGTCAGAAATAATGTTTCTTTGTTTTTGTGAATTGCTAATTTAATTCTTGAGAGCAATTTACATTTGGGATCATTCTGCAGTTCAATTTTTAGTGAAAAAAAATGCTTTATTTTCTTTCTTTAAAATATTGCTTGAAAAATTTACAACTAGCTGGCTTACAAATAACAACTTTCACTGGGATTACCTGCCAGCTGTCAGGTTTAGATGAGGAAACACGATTGGTAATTTAGAAATTAAACACCATAACGTTGTTATGAAAACTTACTATTAACTGTATTTTTGAACACTTTTTAACAATAAAACTGACCAAACTTTCTAGACAAGTAAAATATAAGCCAGTCATTGAAACATGATATATGCAATATTTATTCTATGTTTACTTTGCCATCAAAGCTTAAAGGCGGCCTACAGGAAAGCTGGAGACAGACTCTTTCTCAGGGAGTCCAGTGATAGGATGAGGGGTGACAGTGTTAAGCTGAAAGAGGGTAGGTGTAGATTAGATTTTAGGAAGAAATTTTTTACTGTGAGGGTGGCAAGGCACTGGAACAGGTTGTCCAGAGATGTCATGGATATCTCATTCCTGGAAGTAGTCAAGGCTAGGTGGGATGAGCCTTGCAGCAACCTGATGTAGTAGAAAGTGTCCCGGCACATGGCAGAGTTGTTTGAACTAGATGATCTTTAAGCTCCCTTCCAATCCAAACCATTCTATGATTGTGTGATCCTATGATTTTGTGTTTCTGTGATCCTATGATTTTGCTTCTGAAATAAACGTAATCACTTGTTACATAAAATCAGGCAAAAGAACTCTATCTACAGTGGAACACCAGGGGAAAGACAAGTGAATAAGCATTTCTTTGAGGTGTTTCCTGCAAATTCTACTGTGAAAGAAGAGTCACTATCATAATGTGATAACACTACCACACTGCCTCCCAGTCTCTTTTGGTCACCCTGATTAGTTGTACTCGGAAGACAATTTTGGAAGTGAGTGAATGTGAGAGTATATATTTGTAAATATAATGGAATTACACAACTTGCATAGAGCTTGCACTATGTTGATGCTTCGGAAATCTTCTCACAGTGTTTCAAGGATATTGTGCATTTGGTTTGGGTTACATTATGAAGACCTTGCAATCTGTGTGGCAATATTGTAGAGCAAAACTATATGACCACAGGCTCCCTCTGTGCGCAGATTTCCAAAGGTCAATTAGAACTTATATTTCTTATGCATGCACACACCCCAAGAAGTACACAACAGTGCAAAAAAAATGATAAAAAGAGGGAGGAGGAAAAAGAATGGAAAAGGAAAGAAGTAGTAAGAAATGCATCAGTATTTTTTGGTTCTTTTAAGAATATAATTGGGCAGTTTCTTTCAAATTAGTGTGGAAATGAAATATATTTGTTTTCCTTTGGCTGTACTAAAAGTGGGAAATTTCTTGTCTATCTCCTCCCAGCACCTCAGAGCTAGTAACCAGCAAGAAATTATAAGCGAAGGTATTAAAAATATTAATCTAGAACTAGATAAGACAAAATGCATGCTACCATTTGCAACTAAAAGTTAAGTAAAATATTCTAGATTGTGTTCAATGGCACAAAAAACTTGAGTTCCTGGAACTGAATCAGTCTTCTAGGCTCCAAAATCCTGAGATACTATTTAGAGTAAGAATGATCAACAAATAAACATTGTTCTATATACGTATGTTGAATAATTCATTGAAGTCAGTGCAACCTTAGTTGGTTGATGGCAACAGAAAATATAATATCAAAAAATATTTCAAACAAATTAAATCTTCTATACGTAAGGGATGGAGTCTCAATTTATAGGGATATAGATCACCTGGTGATCACTATTTTTTAAAAAAATATGAGATTTAATGAAACATCAGATCCTTAAGTCACAGGTAGAAAAGTCACTTTAAACTGCTTGTTTTACTGGCAAGACAGTCTCGCTTTCTAAATTATGTCTTCTGGGCAGAGATTCAGCTGTTGAAATACCTAGCAACACACACTTAGGAGGCACTTAGGCGTCTGAGACATTCAGGTGTGTAGTTCCTCAGGGGACTAGAAGGTGCAAGAGAAGATCTGCAGGCAGACCTTTGCTCTCCTGGGATGGCAGCTAGGGGTCAAGCAGGATACAGTCAGTGTTTATACACCTGAATGCTTCCTCTACTATTTTGCTCATTCTCATTGAAGCATCTCAGATGACGATTTGTCAGCTTGGGCCATCAGCTAATATAAAACTTGAATTGCAGTTCAATCTGAATTTACGAACTCTGTGTGGTTCTTTCCCTATAGTCTTACATCTTATCTTTTCAGAATAAGTTTGATCTTGTAGTCTCCCTTAGGACCAGAATGGATGCAAAAGAGTGTTAGCAGCTGAACAGACCTTTCATAAAAGCTCAAGAGCCAGTCAAAATCTGGAAAACATAGGTTCTCTACGGTCACATTAACCCCTGCACCATACTGGGAGAATTTTTACTTCCTGCTCTCAGTTTTCATATTGTTATTTTTCTTATATAGTGTGTGCCTCAGCCTCACCCTGATGAAATCTATTTTAACTTTTTTCTTTCAGGCATGCATCATCAAGGTTATAATATTCTCTTTGACTTCAGATTTTGGTTAGTTTTTTGGTTATATCTAACCAGACCAACTGGGACCATGCTGGGATATTTTCCTTGATTAGTGATTCCACTTTTTTTTTCCTCAAAAGGCTTTGGGTATGCTTTAGCACAGCTTCTCTCTCTCTTATTTTGTTTACTTCTGCTGTCTCTCTTGCAGCATATTTTCATTTAATTCGTAGTGTTCAAACACGTTTTCATACAGATAACCTCAGCAACACATAGTATTTATCTAAATTCTACAGAAAAATGCTTCATTTTTTATGTGTTCTAACTGAATTGTTGTTTCTATAATGCTACTCCAGTAACTCTCTATATATTGTCTAATAAAATGCCTTAACTGCCCACCTTTAACCCATCCAATGTGCTGTCTTTCTATAGCTATAAGAATTATCTTGAGTTTGTGCACATGTGGGTTTTAGGACCAAAATTGTATACAAAAAGTAGGAGATGTAACTCTAAATAAAAATTAAAAAGTGATCTGTACTAGTTTAGGCTGGGATTGAGATAATTTTCTCCATAGCAACTTGCAGAGTGCTATGTTTTGGATTCGTGACCAAAACAGTAGATAACACACTGATATTTTGTCTGTTGCTGAGCAGTGTCAAGGCCTTTTCCACTTCCCACGCTGCCAGCAGGCTGGGAGCGCACAAGAAGTTGGGAGGGGAAACAACTGGGACAGCTGACCCCAAGTGACCACAGGCATTGCCCATACCATACGACATCCTGTTTAGCAATAAAAGGAGAGGGGAAAAGAGAGGAAAGGAGACATTGAGAGTTATGGCATGTGTCTTCCCAGGTAACTGTTATGTGTGATGAAACCCTGGTTTCCTGAAAAATCACTAAACACCCGCCTGCTGATGGGAAGTAGGACATGCATTTCTTATGTTGCTTTGCTTAAACACACAGATTTTTCTTTCCCTATTAAACTGTCCTTATCTTGATCCACAAGTTCTCTCACTTCTACCCTTGCAATTCTCTTCCCTGTTCTGCTGTGGAGGAGTGAGCAAGAGACTGCGTATTGTACCAGAGTTAACTCACAATACGATCTTAAGCAGGTAGTATGAGGTTGAAGAAAAGCCAGTACTTTTGATTTAACTATCAAGGGCTTTGACTGGAGTTCTACAGAGAGTGAGAACAGGAGAAATAAATAAACAGTTTCAGAATGTATCAGTGATGGATTTACTCTTATAGGTTCAGGTGTCAATGAGTGAGGGCAAAACCTTCTGAAAGGAAGGAAGAAATTGAGAAGAAACGTGCTGTTTCCTGAAAGAGAAAAATAAACCTTCTTTATTAAATTTCCCAGAAAAAGACAAGACAATTTCTGAAGAAAAAAATAACAATTAATCTGCATTGTCTCTTTTGCTGACTTATGCCATGACCCTGCTCTAAGAAGTTGTACAGAAAAATGAAATAGATGGTTTCATACAGCTGTCACAGTAATTTCCACACTGCTGAACACATGTCGTCAAGGACCAATTCCCGGCCCATAGGCCAAATGGCTTAGCCTGGCTCCCACCCACACTGTTTACTATTAGACATGCTCTACAGCAACCTGGGCTACAGCCCGTGGCAATTGGCTCTCCTCTGGTGCCTTCTGGTGCCCCCTGAAGTGTATTTTTTTCCTATGCTTTCTGTCCAAAGTGCTTGAAGCAACATGAAAAGCGTGTCGCAGGCCATCAGAGCTGTGCTTTTGTAGCACAAAATAATGCACATGCTGGGTGCTTCAGCATGTGTTATAAGAGTAGTATAGCAGCACTTCGGAGGGAAGGAACAGCACAAACTAATGTAGACTCTTCTGCCCTAGCTTTTTTGTTTGGGTTTGGGGTTTTTTGGTTTGGGTTTGGGGTTTTTTTTTGTTTATTTGGTTTTTGGCTTTGGATCTGTTTTGTTTTGGTTTTTTTTTAAAGTGGAAATGGAGAAACACGACTAGCCCTTGTCTGGCAGAAATCTAATTGTAGTGATCTGGATGACAGCTGGGAAGCAAGCTGACAATTAAGCAGTACAGACAGACAAGTGTTCAGTGCGTCAGTTTGCTCCCTGGTAAATGTAATTGTCATTGTAGATACATCCATCTACCTTTGTCAAAATGGGGCGCATGGCATGTGCCACCTAAATAGAACACACCTGCGAAGGGGGATATACAGAGATCAATTCAAAAGTACATTTCCGATACAAAAATTATTTTTATAAAGTTTGAACCTAGAAGAATGCTGTCATTTAATCTATACACACTACACCTGCCATTCTTCAATAGCTTTGTATCTATTGATGTAAGTTATACCCAACTTAATCATCTGGAACAGTTGGTGCTAAGGTACACTTTGTTTCCAAGTGATTTCTGAAATGCAGAAAATGCTCCATATGGTTATTGGTAATTTGCTTTGAATTCCTTTGTCCTGTCCCCTTTAACTAGGACAACAATAGTGCTAGGAAATATTTCAGGAATTTCATCCTTTTGCAGGTGACCATTAGTGACAACTTTAGATATAAGAACTGTTCCCAGGAAATATTCTTCATTGAAAAGCTCAGTAGTTCTTGTTCTTCCCTTAACAAAAGTGCACTCTGCGAGCAGTGGGCTGTTTATTTATGCTATGACACCCCTGGGTTACACAGGGGGCAAATTTATGTAAGCTCCCCTGAGGATCTTCACTGACACTGTAATGAGAGAAATTTCACTCTGAATGGCAAACATGATTAAAATGTGTACTATGACCACTATTCACTGTTAGCCACCCACGTCAACAACTTTCACACAAAAAACGGGAGAATCAGAGAAACAGACTTAAGTAGATTTGATCACACTGACTTTTAATGAAAGGACATTTATCTGTAGCAAGATTAAAGTGGTGATGAAGCAGTTCTGTTTTATTAAGCAAAATTCAAACACTTCTATGTGATGATGAAGTTGTAATAAACAATGTTATATGAATTCACCATATGCCAGAAGAACAAAATGTATTTAAAAAAATCTGTTATTAATTATTCAACAGTGATTTCTAAAGTGTTAAATAACCCTACAAATGTAGTGTTTATTCAGTTAAGGTTTTATCTACTCATTGTAGAATTTCTGCTGCATATTTTTGGTAAATATTATGGATATGATCATATGATCAAATGCACTTGTATTTCCATGACTTAACAAGCTGCTGCTTAGCAACTGAGACAGCTAACCATGTTCTTGATCTTAATCGGTGCCAACTGTAAGTCACATATATTGGCCTCCATTGTATTTCATTGTACAATGTAGGGACAAAAGAAGTTTTGAGATTTTAAATGCATTTGCAAGAAAACAAAGGAAAAAAAAATCTCATTTTATGAAAGAGGTAGAGCCACTTATTTGGCTAAGCTGAACACCTGACTTAAAAGTCTACATTTTACATCTAATGATAGCTTTTGTTTATTTAAACATTTAAAAATAATTTATCATCGTGTCTTTCAAAAGGTCAGTGAAGTAGTGAGGTTTATTATTAGGTAAGTTTCACATTTGAAGGAGGGTCTAACCTTTGTAAAGAGATTGCTTTACTTCTATGACTAGGAAGTAATATTTTTTTAAAGAGATCATATATCTGCATGAATATAGGAAGGATTTGAGCATGGCAAAATTACTATGTGATGTTCTATTATTGTCCTTAAAGCAACAAAATAATATAATGTAATGAGTGATAATGAAAAAAATACTTCTTACATAGGTAATCTTAAAAATTACAGACCAAAACTAAGGAAAAACATGCATACAAACGCATATCGTGACTATACTTCATATTTAACTGAAACCAATGAAAAACCCTGCCTGCCAGCTTCAAACACTCAATCTGAGAGATATGACTTTCTTCACTAAGTAATGAATAGCTACCAGTATTTTAAAAGGCGATATCTAAGGCAAATAAGTAGTTGTACGTATTATTTATGAAAACATTTTATCTGACATTTAGGGATATGTTAGTACAATGATTATAGATCATTGATGGCAAGTAATCCCTTGTCCTACAGGTTTTCCTATCAGCAACACTAGAACTTTGAAGACATTTTCAAAGATCTTCACTTTGCAGAAAGATTTTTCAACTAATTTAATACAAAAGGCATTAGCCATAAAGATTTTTCAACACTTATAGGATTATTATAGCTATGACTTGCATGAAAAGCATTTCACGACATACTTTTTAATTTTACCTTAAAATTGCTATTGATCAACAATATTTTGAATATGCAGTAGCACATTGAACCCCAAACCAGAGGCAAGAACAAGCTGAGGCATAAGGGCATATGTATTCTAAAGTAAAAGTTACATGTGTAAAAGTAAGTTCTTACCAAACCAGAAGACTAGGTCCTCATTGTGCCTGTGCTAGCCCTTCAACTTCTAACACATGCATCTTCAGATTATATTCATTTTTCTTTAGATTGTGCAATGTGTAGGCTTCATTTTGCGTCAGTTGTATCAGAATATCCATTGTCCATTTTTTACTCCTTTTACACAGCTTTTATAAATATTTCTATTGAAATAGTTTTTTAATATCATTTTCTCCACAGTTCAAAATGTTCTTCCACCTGGGATGCTGTCTTCTCTGTTTTAAGGTCTTTTTTCTATGCAGAGAAACCAAATGTACCTTATTCAGTATTTCAGTATTATGCTTATTTTCCACCCTTTCTCTAAAGCTACATTACTAACATTACTTTACAATTTGGTTGCCTAAAATCTTGAAAGATCACCTGTCTCAAAACCAAGGTTCCATAAGTACACTTTGAAATCAATTTCTACAGTATGTATAGGATCTCCACTGTGTTCTGTAATGGTCCTTCTGCAACAGAACTCTGACTCTGATGCTGACTGCTTTTAGGATCTTCAGGAGAATTTGTAAAGTCAGCCTACGCTGCCTCATTTCTGTCACTTTATGCTATAGTAAGGGAGACAAAAGTGGCCAAATAAAGGGAGCAATAAATGCTATAACTTGTGGCATTCAGATAGTCAAAGCTTTGGCAGGTCTTTTACCTTCAAGCTTAAAGCAAGTTTCAAGGCTTTAAATACAATTTTGTAAAAGATTACATGGTGTGGAAGGAATTTTAGTCGCAGTCAGCTAAAGAAAAAGAATATTTCAAATGTTCACCAACATGGTTAATTAATCAACTGTTCACATCTCCAGTAACCAATAAACTTACCAGCATCCTGTTGCCCTTTGCTACTACTGACAGCACAATTATCCATCTATGTAAGTGAATTCTAAGAAGAAGAAATAAGGCAGCTTTAATGAGAGATCTGTTAAAGATATTCCTAGAGAAATGTGACTTATTTAAGTAGAGTACATCAATGCTTCTAAAAATAAGTAATCTCTCAAGTGATAAGCATTCTTATATTTGAAAATTAGCAAGATTTTCCTTCCAATTAAAACAAGAAAAAAAATCTACTAACTTTTAACATATTGGCATAATCAATGAGGACTTTCTTTAAAAGAGCACTTATTCATCTGCTTTTGGTGGATAAAATTTTTATATAGCTTATGATTTCTGCCATGAAACTATTTAATGTTAATGTAGTTATACCTGTAAGCTACTTTGTGGGGTCCTGCAACTAATATTTAAAGGGCTTAAGCAGCTTTGAAACTATACCTTTCTTCCCACTTGTAATTTTGTTATCTCTTTTTGCTTTGGAAATTCACAAAGAACAGAAAGATATGACAACAGGATTAATTGGGTGCTCTATTCGTACATCTCCTTTACAGAAATTCCTATGGCATGTGTCATCATCAGAGAAGGTGGAAGGAAGAAAGAAGAGATCTTCTCTGATTCTCAACAACTCGAAGAACCCCCACCATCATGGTAAACACAGCTTCTAGACAAAATGAAGGATGGAAGCTAGTGGCTTCTGCTGTCAACAGGAACGTTCCAGCCCACCTAAGGGATTACAAATGCAAATCAGGTTCACACTGCTGAAAGCTGAAAAGAAGCCAGAGGTGCCTACAAGCAAAGAACCTAGTTGACCTAACTCTAAACCATGCAAGAGCACCAGGAAGAAAGAGTGAGTTATCGTATTGGGTGACTCCCTGCTGCCAGAGACAGAGGCACACATCTGTCAGTTCAATCGTTCATCTAGAGGGGCTTTTGCTGCCTTTCAGGTTCCAGGATGCAGGATGTCGTGGAATGGCTGCCCAAGTTTGTCTAGCCTTCTGACTACTATTAGTAGTTCCCTCTGCAGGAATTTAACATGTTGGTGTGCCACTCTGAAGTGTTTGTACACCAATGCACACAGTTATAGAGAATGAACGTGGTGAATCAAAGATCTGCATGCAATTGCAAGGTTATGATCTTGTTGGAGGAAGGGCAGGCCCTGGTCCTCAAGGAGGACTTACTACCTTGGTATTTGCTGGAGGGGCAACACAGCTGGACATAACCAGTCCAGGAGGTTCCTAGAGTGCATCAATGGTAACTTCCTCCTTCAAGTGACAGAGGAGCTAATGAGGACAGCCATTCTGCTGGACCTCATACTCACCCACAAGGAGGGGCGGGTTGAGGATGTGAAGATTGAAGACAATCTCGGCTGCAGTGGCCATGAGATTGTGGAGTTCAGGATGCTCAGGGCAGAGAGAAGGGTGAAAAGCAAGCTCACAACCCTGGACATCAGGAGAGCAGACACTGGCCTCTTCAAAGATCTATTTGGAATTGTCCCACAGGATATTAGCTCTAGGTGGTCTTGCTTGATCTGGGAAGTTGGACCAGACAACCTCCAGAAGTCCCTTCCTACCCCAACCATTTTATGATTTGGTGATAATTCCATCCTCACTCATTTTACTTACTCAGATAAGGCTACTGTCTCCTACCTCACGGATAGGCACTACGAACATGGACTATGCCAGCAGCTAGAATACTTTGTGGCTTTTCAAATAACTCTTTGGAGATTATTTTGCATAGAAAAACCCTAATTCACTGTATATTTGTCATGTGGTAAGCAGCACATACTCTACCTTCCAAACTACCTTGCCAGGTCCTAACAAGGGATAACACTTTTGTTTATAAAGATGCTTTTAGTAGGACATACCAAATCTGTATCTTCCCATCAAGCACACCATTATCCAGTCACCTGAGCTTCTCCAGACAGTGTATCCTTAACCTATCAATCAAAAAAAAGTGAGGTTGCTCTTAATGGGGCCACTGCCGCCACTTAGCAAAATAATGCATCTTCTACCATTGAGGCTATTCCTTTCATTTACTCAAATCATAGCTTCATCATAAATCACCCCAATTAGGGAACCCGTTTTCTTCTTTTTGATATATAAAGTAGGATTGTTGCTATAATGACTTGCACATCAATTTGGGAGTTTAATTTTTTCTTTCTTTTCAGTTCCTTGATACTTCTCCTGGCTTGTTTCCTGTTGCAGGACTTCTCCTGAAAACAGTACAGGAAAAAGATATCATGAGCAGTCCTACGGGGCACCTGAGATTACAAAGAATTTCTGCTTTATACTACAACATAGGAAGCTTCTTTCACACTGGGAAAAGCCTGTGACATTGTTTTCCACATTTGCAAGCGTAAAAACATACTTGACAATCAGAATTTGGCCCCATCATTAAGATAAAGAAATGTTTACAGCTGGCCATGGCAATGCATTACTGCCATTACATCTAACATTTCTAGCACCTCTTAGTCTGTGCATTTGCAAATATTCTGTGAGTTGAGCCTTATAACATCCTCATAAATCATACAAATATCTCATTCAAAAGACGAACAACCTTAGGTGCAAAGCTCTCAAATTATTTGCCCGAAGTCACACGACAAGTAAGTGACAGAGAATAAAAACTAGGAATATTGATTCTCAGTTCTGTATTCTAGCCACTAAACTCACTCCTTCATTTTGATACACCCAAACTGAAACACAGTGAGACTATTGACCTGATTGAATTTGAAAATACATTAGATTTATTTTCTTCTTTATGTGTAACTTTGTTCCTTCTGTGTGCGTACAAAACGTTTACCACGTTACTGTTTATTAGCTCTGTACTAGATTTATATCCTAATATGCTAATTTTGCAGAACATTAATGTTACATGAAAGTGGTGGCCAGTAGAGTCCTCTTGTGAAATACATGCTCCCTTAAGCACGAAAGCAACAGTATGTTCAATTTTTTGAAGAAAAACAATCTGCCAAAGATATAGCTTAGCTTTTGAGGGCTATCCGTCCACCACAAAAAAATCATTTTTAACACTTCCATTGTGTGCTGTGTGGAGAAGCATTCCATACTTCTGTCAGTTGTAACAATGGGGCAGCATGAACATTCAGACAGTTATTATTTGAAAGGCATTTGTTTTCTTCCTACACATTGGGAGCTTATGCTCATTGTATTCCAACCTTATCTTTACTATAGCAGGCTTTACTTTTCCTAGTCATTACTGATGCTTAAGCAAAGAGTCTTTAGGGTTAAGCTCATCAGAATAAGAATATTTTGAAGGACTTTAGCAAGATCCAAGTTTATTGGCATGCCTAAATAGACAGTGAAACTCATACAGTCTGACCCTTTTTCTGATGAGTTGAAGCCTAGGAACTGTTTGAACAAGATTCTCTCAGACTTCATGGGGTTTTTCTGTCTTTTGTTTGTTTGCTTGCTTGCTGAGCAGCTATAACACAAAATGCCTGCTTCACATTCTGGATGTCTGAGTTAGCAGTGTTTTATTTTCTACAATATCTTACTCCTAGAAACATCTAGATTTCACACCAGCTACATCAGGAAGCTGCTCCAAAATGCAGTAGAGAAGTAATCAAATCACACCTTTTTTGGTGTTTTTCAAATCAGATCATGAGCGGTTCAGTCCTGTACAGTTTTTAATTTCTCGTAACAACTGCTGGCATAATAACAAATTAAATGTGTTACTTGCTTAAGATTCTGCTGACTGTAAAAACAACACATTATGTGAACTAGAGTGATGCTTTATGGCGATTTTTTTTCTTTTCATTCTATTGCTATTCATTTACTTTCTCATTTACTCTGTTCCTACATGGCTGAAAGGCAGGGAATAGGAAGGCAACCATCTGCAAAACAAAAGATACATTTAGGCAAAGACAATATTTTCTTTAACGTCCTTTTCACTAAGGATTTCATGTAAAAGTTAACTACTTTGTTCTTTGCTTATTTTTACCATAAAGTAGAAGTATATATTTTATACATCCACAGCAGTTTTACTTCTTTGTTTCCAGGCATTTTTCTCTTATCATTCATGACCTCAGGAGCATATTGTTCTTTCTTAATTCCAAGAGTACTGTTATCACAGAAAACATGGAGGTGAGCATGGTTCCTGTATTCAGGAAACTGTGATTTTTAAACTCTCAATTTAAAAAAAAAAATTCACAGCTAAACTATCTTTCAATACCTGCAAAGCTTTGCTATTCTTCATCATTAGAACTGAAGAAGAAAAAAAAACTCTTTTTTTTTGTACTCGACCTGGGATTAACTTTGATTTGGCAGGAAAAACCTGTTACATTTTCATTGGCCTCAGAGCCATGAGAGTAGAGCATTGTTATCTTTCTGCCTCTCGGATAAATAGTATGGCCATTGATGCATTTAGGGAAAAATCCCGAGAAAGCAGGTGTTGCAATCATGTATGCCAGCAGATGCCTTCTCTGTTTCACTGATGCTGCCAACTACAGCGAAATTCCACCGAAGGGAACCTGGAGAGCTTGCATTGAATGGTGCATAATTTAACCTTGCCACTGATTATTCATTATGTGTGTAAGCTCAACATGTAAGGTCTTTGTATGAAGGACTGTGAGATACGCACTAGTGTTAGAAACCAGAACCGTTATCCCTTAAGCACTATGGAAAGATATTCACAGATCCTTTGCAAGATTCATGATTTCTCTTTAGACTCTCACCTTCATTCTTAATACAGTTTAAAACAGAAGCTGTGGTTTTGTTTAGGGTTGTTTTATTCTTTTTTCTTAAAAACACTACTACACCCTGCCAGAAACAAAATTTAAATGTTGTGAATAAGACAGACAAATCTAAACTTCTATTATAGTTCACTGAAGAAGAAATACATATGTGTGTACAGGTTGTCTGGTATTTTCTTTCCAGGGTGTAGAGAATGTCAAAACATAAACCTATGAAATCCAGGGAATAAAGTTTGAAGGAAATGGAAGTAGTTGGAACACAAATAGTGCATTTTCCACAGTACAGCCACAACTGCTGATTCTCAGTCTTCTGAGAATCTTCTCACAAAATCTCACTAGGATATATGCAATTCTTTTGACTCATGGTTAGTTGCAGCAGATGTCTGGTACTTGTGTGTCCTCTCATAGAGCTCTCAGTCACATGAAAAAAAGGCTTAAAACTTCCAGGGCTGTTTTATGGGAGAGGTCAGAGTAAACGATCACATTAGTCTCTTTTGACCATAAAAACTATGAGGCTTTGAACTGTTCCTTAACATCCCCCAGTAGCTCCCTTCTTCATTTTCCCAGCATACCCTCCACAGCATAGAGAATGCTATAATATTATGATCTCTCTGAGGAACATCATAGTCTAATGATCAAAGGAGGGCAAAATCTGATGAAAATGTTAGAAACCATATAAAGAGTGTGAAAATGAATTAAGGTATATAAAGTATTTAAAAGATTCTAATGCACTAGCCTTCCCTTCATTTATGCCTTTTACTTTGTTAGAAAGCTGTATTTCTGTGATCTGCAGTAGGGAGTCATTGGGGCATCACCAGGTTTCTGCCTTCCTACCTCCCCAGTGATAAATGCACTCAGTTTCTCTCATTCCTTTTTTCCGAAGTTATCTATACAAGTTTGCTAAGAAGTATGTCACAGGTAAATAAAAAGAGGTAAAAACCCAAATTCTACCTAATGCTGGCAAAATGACCATTACAGGAGCAACAAGTGCTGATAAGTACATAGGCAAATATACATGCACAAAAATCCAACCCAGTTTATTTTCTTACAGAAGAGACCTAACAAAAATACAGATAAAAATGGCAAAAACATAATTGTAGGATTGCTAAGATGTCCATATCTGTGAAACTTTCAAATCAGGCTTAAAATCTATTTTGATAAGTTTTCTGTGATTCTGTGAAACTAAACTGGACTGAGCAACTAACTAAAATTTAAAGTTCTGTCTCATGATAACCATAACAGAAGTTATTTAATATCTTAATAGAGGTGAATTTTTTCCACAGGATTTTACAGAATAAGAAGAGAATTCATGATACAAAGAATCTACAATTACAATAAGGATATTAATAAAGCATTAATATTTTTTATTAATGTTTTCCATACGGAAAAAGAATTAAGAACAGATTGTTTTTCCTGGTTGCTTTCCACCTATCTATTCCTCTTCACTGTTTCCTTATTGATAGCACCATTCCTTCACCCTGCTGCCCGGGCTGTCTCCTTAGCTTGTCAGAGGAGACTTAGATCTGATTATTGATTCAGTCATCTCCCAGTTGGGTGCCAGTCTGCCATGGGTGGTGGAACGGTGTCCAAACTCAAGAACTAGGCACTCAGACTTTTGTCCATTCCATACCCTGTTGTAAGGTGTGCCCCAGTCAGAATGGAAAGTCCTTGGAACACAGGGAGTGTTTACAGAGGAGGCACTCCACTCTCCTTGAGAAGCACCAAAAGTTTTTCAGATTTTTCAAAAAGAAAATCAATGTCTTTTATGAAAAAAAAAAAGAGAGAATACATACCCTGTGAAAATAATTTCTGTAGAAAACTCTTCATCAGTTTAAAGAACTCCCTATAAACAATTTCCTATGGGGAATTCTCTAAGAGACAATCTTTCATTTTTACTTGCTATTACATTAGTATAAAAATGCAGACTTTAAAAAAAAACAAACCACAAACTAAAAAAACCTGGATCATATGACATTTTATTTGGTACAATAGCCTTATCAAGGACAATTTTGCATAAGAAAAGAAATCATGAAATTAGAGAAACTGCATGGAGAATTAAGTCTATTTGAAGTATTCTGGACATTAGCCCTTTGAAATACAACTCGTCATAAAAGGCAGTTGTTGCTAAGATACTATAGCCCCTGTCATCAGGATAATGTGGAGGGCTTTTTTTTTTTTGAAATATTTTAAACAAGAAATCTTGATTAATGAACACAACAGTTTATGAACACTGGTATAAAGACTACCTGATATATTAAAGACAGAGCGCAACATCCAGTTTCCTGTTGAAAAGCCAAAGCGAAGTCAAAGTCCTTAAAGTGAAACTTGTCAAAGAGTGCCACAAGAAATGGATGACCACAATTTTTGTTAGCTGCCTAAATAGAACACAGAATGGCAGCTCAGAAGTGAGCTGAGAACACCAGCCAGAGAGATTAAAGAAAAAGAGTGAGTAGATGTCGCTGTAGAGGTGCGTGAAGAATGCAGCCATTTCATTCTGCTAAGGTCAAAGACAACTAAAACCATAAGGAAAAATGACCATAAATAGTCATAAATTAGACTTCTGATTGGGAATGGCCTGATAGCTGAAATGATAAAAATAGATCAAAGGGGTATGGAAACTGTACAGACCTGAAGTCATGTTAGGTTTATGGGCAAAACTGTGGCTCTGCTAAATCATCAGTAAAGTTCTTCTCAACTAAGACACCCTTTGATAGTTTTCTATGCATTTTCCAGTCAAAAAAAAGAGTCCAAGGTTCTCCAAGTTATTCAGGTTTCTATGCTATTGATTTCAGTGCAGTTTTGCATTGCAGAGTCTGGGCCTACAATCAGAGCAGAACAGTTCACAAAGAAAATCAGCTTGCATGACAGATTTCCTACTCTGCCTAAGGAAGAGTGCAAAGGTATTCTCTCCTAATTAAAATATGAATGCTGTCATCTGATAATATTCCTTGTGAGAAATAATAAGCTCACTAATTAAATGTGCGATTTCTTGACATTTAAACAGGTTTATTTTTTTTTTTCTATGTGTCTGATCATTTATTTGAGGTGCTTCTTCCAGGCATATTTATTATGCTAACCATAATTAATAACCAGCACAACGGATCCCTCTAAAACAGAAGGGTGAATAATGTAGTTTCACCCTCTTGCTCAGCTGAAGTTATTTTAAAAGAGACAATAACTATAATTAAATAGAGGATAGAGGTTTTATTCTTATTAAGTCTTCATCACCTTTCTAAGCTTCCCATGTCTGTCTTCTGGCATCTATCTTTCATAAAGTCATTTCTTTATTCCTTTTGGCTTTAATGAATAAAATGTTATTGCATAAAACCCTGAGAAGAAGACAAGAAGTCCATCTTAACTTTACTGATATTATACCTGAAAAGGGTGCTGCTGCAGGTAGATTGTAAGTTGAGGTGTGGGTAGAACGAAGACCTGTGGGCACAGACTCTTAAGAACTTATAGGATTCCCGCAACTGCAACTCAAAACTTCCAAATTATTGTCTTTTGAAAAGAGCGAGCCAAGTCCCTGTGAATTTACCAAGTTATTCACCAAATCTAAACACCTTATTTAAGGAGTTATCAAGATGCATCTGAAAACTGTATGACTTACAGATTTGAATTATCTGAACTGGGGAGTGACCTTTCTCAACAGCATTCTAAACATAATCTGTCATTTCTCACAATCTGCTTTTTTCTTCTACAATATGAAGTTAATTTGTGTGATCCTTAGATCAGAAAAAAATATGTGTGCTGCTTTATTGCTTTGGTATGATGTGGGGTTTTTTGCTTGTAGTTTTCCCTTAAGTGAGATGTCTGTAAAGGGTTCGACCTGTTACCTTTATATTTATGCTGTGATTTACTATGAGGTTACAATACTCAACTGATTTCATTGCCCTACTGCAGGGACACAGAATAGGCAATATGTCTATTATGTGGCATTGCAGTTCTCAGACCAGGATGATAATTGCATTTAGCGATCATTTGAGTTTGTATATCAGGTTATGAACTGCAGCAGTGAGAAACAAATATACTGCATGCTTAGGACAGAGAGCTAAGGCCACAACCTCATACACTGCGTCAGTGGGAAATGGCAAAACATGCCAGAGCTGTAAAAATTTTAATTTTCTGTCTGTATCTAAGGTTATCAGTTGACTTCAGTATAATGAAGAATGAATTGCCTAGAATCAAAATAATGCTTTCTCTTGATTTTCAGTTCCTCTTTTTTTTTTTAATGTGTGATAAGAGACTGAGCACTATGCAATCTCAGATATGTTTCAGAAATGTCACAGCAGCAACAGCATCCAGAAGGTAGCTCTAGTCTTTTGACAGTGTCAGTGATTTGTCCACTACAACAGCAGACTTTTCTAATCCAAAAGTCTTGGTATTAAAGTATCTATTATAAAATTACATTTTCTAGCTTGAGACACTTAGCTTATATAAGTCTTTCATTATAATTGTGAGATGTGTGTGTGTGTGTCTTTGTTCTTTTGGGGAAGCATTTTCTTTGTCTGTGTGTGTCTAAATCTAACCACAGATTTAGCAAGCCAATGCCTATCTTATTCCTAAGATTGACTGTACAAATGAATCCCTTTTTAGATCAATGGCTTGGCATCATTTTGCCTTCATTTAGGCCAGTGACCACTGTACCCATATATTTGATGGAGAGACCCTGGGTCTTGCCCTGGAAACCCCTGGACTGTCCAGGTTGGATCACAACAAATAGTGCCACCACGAAGAAGGGTTTCAAATATTTTATTCCTGGAAAAGCAGCTACTGTTCCTGATTATTTCCCATTGAATATAAAAATGTGAAAGCAGCTGAAAGTAATTGAACTAGGTGAAGATTACCCGCCATTGAGCTTCTAGCCATCAGATACTGTCAGACATTGCTTACTAAAACCCACATTTAAAACAGTCACACTCACTAGAATGCTAATACACACAAAAAAATTAGCATTATTTGCTGGTTGGTTTATTTGTGTGCCAGGAAGGATCACAGTAAACAGGCAGCGTAAATGAAAAGTGTACACAGCTGCAGTGACACCCACCTCTCAGATGAAAAGGAGTTAGGCAGTGCTCTGATTCCATTACTAGATTTTGAGGTTTAATGAGACTAAGCTACTTGTCCACTTACTTGATATTGTCAGTATTTCAAAATTACTGATATTCACATGCTCTGTTACACATTAAACAAGTTCCTAGAGAAGTGTTTAGAAGAGCATCCAACATACTTACACAAACACTGTAGATGTGGGTGGTTCCTGATCGTTTTAGCTGGAGAGGTGGAAGGTGCTGATGTGGGAGGGATTCCTTTTCTCATAGGGTTACTGCATGGGTACAGAACACTTCCCCCAGTGGGCTGCAGCGCTGGGCTTGGTGCTAGCATTGCCGCTGCTGCGCTGAGTGACGGAGAAGACTCAGGGAGTATTTTACTTAGACTTACAAAATTCAGTGGGGGACAGACCCTCACCAAACCCAAAGTTAGAGTTGCCCCATGCATTCTCTAAGTGTGTGTGCGTGAATATAGAGGTATGTGCAGGCTGGAAAAAACTGTGCTAGCTACAAAATTGTAACAAAAATGTACGAGGTCTCATGCAATATGCAGTTTTGCCAACGGATAAAAGATTTTAAAAATAGAACATGTTTGGCAAGTTCCAGTTCCTACTTGCCAACTTGGAAGAGAGTAGGGTGATCAGGGTATAATAATTAAACATTTTTAGCTTTAGTTTTCTATGCTACTCTCCTCATTTGATTGCTCAGTGTTAAGCTAGCCTAAATATTGCTTCAAAACACGAGCTCTGAGGTCCTCCCCTTCTTGCACTCACAGTGAGAGTTCTCAGCTACAGTCTCTAGTCACCATTTGTGAGTAATCATGGACTGGCGCAACTACCGCTAAACACAACAGAGCACAAATCTGGTTAGTAAAAAAGACTGCACTTTATAGCCTTTAGCTCAGCAATAAGATGTTTTTGAGATTCCTCCTTGTACAGTGCATTGTAATGGGTTGTGTGATTAACAAGCACCACTGCCAATGGAGTCAGACACCAGAGCAAAACATTTCCCTGCTCTTGCCAAGCAACAAATTTAGGGCCCAATTCAGTTAGAGTACAGCCAGTTTCCTTGCTACAGGAGCTGCCCATGATTTTTACTGAAATAAGACCTTTGCTTTCAGAATACAGATGAGCATTCAAGACAACCTAATTAAAAACATAAATGATTTTTTTTCTCAATTGGCTTTTGCTTCTGCTTGACATGATTTAATGTCAGATAGCTCTGAGCATCAGAGCTCTTCTAGATGTATGGCTGTAGAAAAGGATTCTTCATCCATCCCAGGAAAACTCACTGTACCTCCTGCTAGATGAAATTTCTTCTTTTCTTTTTGCTTTCCTCTTTTTTCTTCTTTTTTTTTCCTTTTCCGTTCAGTTTTTTTTAATTGTACAAATATAAATCGCTTCTTCCAAGATCAAACTCCCTTCCCATTATGCTGCTCCTTTCTTAAGTAGGTACACTGGCATCCCAGCATAATAATAAAAGTACCTCTTAACTTCTACAAAATATAGTTTGTTTCGGTATAACTAGCCTGTTACAAAAAGACTCCGCAAACAGAATATGGTTAACTTATAAGTAGAAAGCAATTATTTATTGGCTAATTCACATAAAAGGCTGCTCATAAGTCGTGAACTATGAGGTTAGGCACTGGTGTGCCCACACTCCAGTACAGCCCCTGGAGAGGCTTCACTGACCAGGCAGATGCTGGTGAGGAGGGAAGATCGGTGGCCACAACTCCAAAAATCCATCATTAGGAATGCAGAGCTATTGCTTTCCTCTTCCTTTGTCAGTGTGGACAGCCCTGATGGTCAACTCCAACCTAGCAGTTCCTGACTGTCCCTGACTAGACCAGCCTCCAACTACCCTCTTGGTATTTCTTTTTATGTTGATGTATTCTTTCTTGAATCCTTGATCTCTTAGCAATTGCAGATCAGCAATCCTACCGGTCTCTGTTATTTTTACTTTTATTATCTTCGTACAGAGGTCTCAGAGCTCTGTGTCAGCAGTCTGAGTCAAAGTTACACAACTAGGATGTATCAAAGCTGGACCTGAGCAGCTAAAACCCCAGCAGTGGGGTGCAAAGTGACAGCAGGAGCTACAGAGAGAGGGTTAAAGCGTGCTGTGACATCATCTGTGCTTCTTTCTTGGACAATATTTTATTCCAGTGAGGCCTTATTCCTGATTACTTCCCTGATTCTTCTGAGTCCACTTTCTGTATTTCTCCCCCACTATGAAGTTCTGAAAGAACGTGTCTGAATATCAGCTTCCTTCAAAACTTCTCCAGTTTTGTAACACTTGCTATTCAGAGCTGCCAATAATATTGTGTTTCAGGTGTTTGGTATCAACTGTTATCAACTTATGATCTACTATTCATAACCCTTTGCAACAGAAACAATGTTTGGTACAAGTTTCTGACTATACAGCTACAATACTCTGTCAGTAGAAAAAGGATATAGACTTTTTCCCTTAAAAGTGAGCAGAATTTTAGCCAAGGAAATATGTTTTCTTCTCCTTTAATCCTCTTTGCAGCAGAACTCAAGAGAAACATCCAGAAAGGACACCATATGCTTGAAAATATGCCATCATGTACTTTGTGAGCCTTGTAGTTGCTCCTGTCTTTAGCCATTAAAACTGCAAACGACAGTGTATCTAGGTAGCCAGAACATGTTTATTACAATATATAATTCCCATGTGTCCAAACTACCTGATCGTGAAGCACAGCAGTTGTTTCTCAGAGATCTTCCTGAAACCTTCAGAAAATTCTTCCTTCCTCATGGGCAGAAAAAGAAAAAAAAAAACAAACCAAACAACCCCAACACATCAAAAAAAAACCCAAAAAACCAAACACAGTGATGATTTAAACCCAAATTATATATTTACTTAGGTGAAAAAAGGGGATCTTGAATCTAGTGGTAGGAGAGCTTCCAACCTGTGTTGTGTAATCAGCCACTATATAACACGCATTCAGATAGGACAATATTGATCTGTAGTTGTACACTGTGAATCCAGAAAACTGTGCCTTGCTTCCAGCATTTCAATCATAGAACTACTTGGGAAAAATACAACTATATTCAGATGCTTAATTCAAGAGTCCAAAAATATTCTGGATAGAAAGCATATCAAAATCAAGCAGCTGATTTAATATTCTTCCCCAATTTCACAATATTGTTTATATGCAATCTTTATACTGGATGCAAAAAGAGAAGAAAAGATGTATGCAATGGAAACATTAAACTGAATTTATGCTAAAAATGAACACAGTGTGATCATCAACCCCAATCTGACTGTTTATCTCACATAAGCAGAACAAAGCAGTCAGTAACACCTTTCAGGAACAATATCCACTGAGTGATATCCACACAGCTATGCCCAGGGTCTAATCTGAATGTCATCTTCACCTGATTTTAGATAAAAAAATCCACATTTTCACATCCATTATTTTGGGGCCACACTACAGTGATCAATCCTGCTCTTCAGAGTCCTTTTAAGAATGGATCTTCTTTCTCTTTCCCCACTTGCTGTAGCCAAAAGCAAAAGAAAAAGAAATAAAAGTTTGTAAAAGGTTCAAAATGATGGACCAAGAAATTGCAGAATCACCATTGCTGGATTTACTGCATTACAACTTTCAGTATATGGATCATTTCCATACACAGTAGGAAGGACTAGTACATATTGCTACCTTGTATTTGGACATTCCAGGCCGTGCTGAATTTGAGATGTGGTCAGCTGTTGGTGGTTGATCTAAGGTGTTTTTATAACACAAGGTCTGCGGTTATTGGCTTAAAAGTAAATTTGCAATTAAACCTAACATTCAGTCTTGATGAAACTAGAGCCATACAGATGAGTATGGTCTTGTATTAGGAAAGAATTTCTTCTTCAACAGCAAAATCATTTAAACAATCTACTCTTTTCTGCCCAAGTTACTTCTCAATTTAATCCAAATTTCCTACATAATTTTAGGTGGAAGAAATGAGAAGAGGAATTAAAGTTCTAAAATTCTGGAAGGTATTATGCTCTTAGCTTGTTCTCTGAGCAGAGTTTTCTTTCAGGAAAAACAAATAATTTCATTTTCATTTTCCAGTTGAGGGAATCTGAAACCACATCTCAGACTGGTTAAACGCATTCCCTGAACAGCAACTGATTTCTCAATCATGGAAGATGAACTACAAGTTCTTACCTCTGCAATGAATGTGCTCACGAGAAAACTATTTACCTTTACATGGCCTCCTCAAACATTGAAGTGAAAATTTGTCTTTAAAAAATACCTAAAGATTATTGAGATGGATGGTAAATATCAACCTATATCCCAGCACTTAGAAAATTTACCTTGAGCTCAGAGTTACATTAAATAGCTAATTATAGCAGGATATGCAGTGGAAACGAGTTATAACCTCTATCCAACAGCAAGCCAAAGGAAATTTCTTCATGTTCAGAACCACTCGATAGAAGTTAACAGTTTCAAGAAGTAGTTCTGTATCATTTGACTCTGTGCATTATTTGTGTGTATTAATATTTAGCATTAATTTCAAAATAAGTATTTCGGTATTTCAAAATGAAAATCTGTATACTTCATTTTGCTCTTAAAGAACAGTTTAGCATTTTATTGTTTGGATTTCAACAGAAATAAGAGAATTCTCATGTTTTTCAATAAATAAGATGCCAAAATATTCCATGTATGCATGTATTCTAGACTAATGGATGACAATGAAATAAATCAAAATTTAAACAGTACTGGTTTGTGATTTCATTGCTGTGTGAAAAGTTGATGAAATTGAATTGTTGTGTACCATGCCATTTTGCCTGCATAATGTAATAACTGCTTTATGGAAAATAAGTTGAGAATCTCATTACTCAACCCAGATTTATGATGGAACTTGTAAATATATTTGCTTTCAATAAATCTGACAAAGATTGACCACCATCTGTGTTAACATTTTGATAGACGTACTCTTTTAATGGCATCTAATTACGAAACAGCCAGTGCAATATGATACTGAGATCAAAAATCAGTTTAGAAACAGTAAGAAATGTCAGATTTAACTTGCATATTTATTTTATGGAGATCAGAAATAGCACTTCTCTTTTCTGACATTCATATTAGAAAAGCTACTCAAAAAAAAAAAATTGGAAAAAAATTCTGCAAATGGATAAAATCCATCTCCTCTGTCTGTCTGAAGTATTTCTAAAGCACCTACTTCCATGATGTCAAAGTGTAAAGAGCTCCCCTGCCTGTCTCCTAAAGAAATCATGCTCTTCCTATTACTGAGTGACACAGATTTGCATGGTCTGCAAGTGAGCCATCTCTGGAAATAGCAAAAAAGTGCAGGTGATACGTTATCTGTAAGATAAGACATTGCATTCAGTGTTATATATTCTGTAAATCAACCTATTTTACTTCATTTCCTCAAAATCCTTTTTTTTCTGTGCTGGAGTTGGAGTATATCCCTGTTGCTCATTACAGCTGTTATCTTTGTTAATGGGACTGGTGCACAAAGATCAAAGCCATGAAATTTGTTTTAGAACGTAATGCTTCTTCTAGAAAATCCTCAGTTTTATCAATACTTACGATGCCAGACAGACAAAATTTCAACCTCGTAAACCAGGCAATAGATGCTGTATTATAATATTTTTTTGACAAGTGCCCAACAAAGCAGCATTAAGAGAAAGTTAAATACATTCGAGGGTTATACATAAAGTTGTTGAAATCATAGCCTTTAAAATGCAAGCCAGTGGCAAATATTTCAAATCCCTTATTGCAGCAGCTCACAAGGGAAATGGATCAGTTCAGTAACTGACACGTGTTTTTTCAAGGGGAAGTCTAATTCTGATGTCCCAATTTCTTTATTCAAATGTGAATAATTTCTTTATTCAAAAATTTCTTTATTCAAATGTGCTCCGGGGTAACCGCAACAGTGGACCCGGGTAAACTGATGGATATGATCTATCTAGACTTCTGTAAAGCCTTTGACACAGTCCCCCACAACATCCTTCTCTCTAAATTGGAGAGATATGGATTTGATGGCTGACGTTAAGGTGGGTAAGAAACTGGTTTGATAGTTGTATTCAAAGAGTAGTGGTCAATGGCTCAAAATCCAGATGGAGATCCGTGACGAGTGGTGTCCCTCAGGGGTCAGTACTGGGACCAGTGCTGTTCAATATCTTTATCAATGATATTGACAGCGAGATTGAGTGCACCCTCAGCAAGTTTGCAGATGACACCAAGCTGAGCAGTGCAGCTGCCACACCGGCAAGACAGGATGTCATCCAGAGGGACCTGGACAGGCCAGAGAAGTGGAGCTGTGAGAACCACATGCGGTTCAACAAGGCCAAGTGTAAGGTCCTGCACCTGGCTTGGGGCAATCCCCATTTTCAGTACAGGATGGGGGATGATGTGGTTGAGAGCAGCCCTGCAGAGAAGGACTTGGGGTGCTGGTTGATGAGATGCTTGACATAAGCCAGCAATGTGTGCTCACAGCCCAGAAGGCCAACCGTGTCCTGGGCTGCATCAAAAGAAGCATGGCCAGCAGGGTGAGGGAAGTGATTTCGCCTCTCTATTCCTCTCTTGTGAGACCTCATCTGGAATACTGTGTCCAGTTCTGGAATCCTCAGTGTAAGAAGGATATGGAAGTGTTGGAACAGATCCAGAGAAGGGCTACAAAGATGATCAGAGGGATGGAGCACCTTCCATACGAGGACGGGCTGAGAGAGTTAGGGTTGTTCAGCCTGGAGAAGAGAAGGCTCACAGGAGATCTTACCGTGACCTTCCAGTTTCTGAAGGGGCTACAGGAAAGCTGGAGAGGGACTATTCATAAAGGCTTGTGGGGATAGGACCAGGGGGAATGGGTGAAAACTGGAAAGGGACAGATTTAGACTGGACATTAGGAAGAATTTCTTCACTATGAAAGTGGTGAGGCACTGGCACAGGCTGCCCAGGGAAGTTGTGGCTGCCCCATCCCTGGAGGTGTTCAAGGCCAGGTTGGATGGGGCCTTGGGCAGCCTGATCCAGTGGGATGTCCCTGCCCATAGCAGGGGGGTTGGAACTAGATAATCTTTAAGGTCCCTTCCAACACTAATTATTCTACCATTCTATGATTCTATGTTGCAGTCCCTGACTCACATAGATTGAATGATCAGGAGTCATAGAGTACTCCAGAAGAATACAGAAGTAACAAAGAATGAGAAGTTTTAATGTGTGGAAAAATAGACAGATAAACACAGGCATTTTTGACTGAACAACTTCTTACGAAATTTATCAAGAAAAGCTTCTAGCACTGTTTAGGGACTGGTTATACCTTAGTCTGAAATTCCTCATCTGTGGCATCAAGTCATACTGGATTGTCTTTCTTTTCTGTATTAGTTAAAGTAGTGTTTCTTACATACAGGCACTTTAATGCAAGTTGAAATCTGGTTTCCAAATTATTAAATAAACCATAATGAATCATACATCAAATTACACTACTGTAGCCTTATATATTGATTAGTCCTTAGAATTTTGGGAACTTTGATCCCATCCCAAATAAGTTAGTTTTCTGTCTCCTGTCTGACATCTATTTTGCACAGTCTCAGATTCAGGAAAGAATTTATTTATTATTTTGTGGTGGCTTGACTTTGGGTAGCTATGAGGTGCCCACCAAGACACTCTATCATCCCCCTCTCCTCAACAAGACAGAGGGAGAAAATAAAAGAGTGCTCATCGGTTGAGATAAGGACAGGGAGATCACTTACCAATTACAGTCATGGGAAAAACAGATAGGACTTGGGGGAAAAAAATGAATTTATTGCCAATCAAGCAGAGTAGATTAATAAGAAACAGGAACAAAGCTAAAAAAAACCCACATCTCCCCACCTTTCCTTTCTTCCCAGGCTCAACTTCGCTCCCAAGTCTTCTGCATCTGCCCCCCCAAGCAGTGCACCAGGATGAGGAATGGAGTCAGTTGCAGTCAGTTCATAATGCTTGGTCTCCGCTGCTCCCTCCTCCTCACACTCTTCCCCTGCTCCATCATGGGGTCTCACTCATGGGAGACAGTCATTCGCAAATTTCTCCAACATGTGAACTTCCCACAGGGCTGAAGTTCTTCAAGAACTACTCCAGCATGAGTCCTTTCCACAGGGTACTATTATTCAGGAACAGTCTGCTCCAGCACAGGTCCCCCAAGGGGTCACAGGTCTGCCAGCAAACCTGCTCCTGTGTGGGCCATGGATCCTGCCAGGAATTCCAGAATGTGCTCTTCACAGGTCATAGCTTCATTTAAGGCACATTCACCCGCTCTGGTGTGAGGTTCTCTACAGTATAACAGCTCCACAGTGCATCTCCATGGGCTGCAAGAAACAACCTGTGTCATCATAGTCCTCTCCACAGACTGCAGGAGAATCTCTGCTCCAGTGCCTGGAGCTCTTCATCCCTTTCCTTCACTGACCTTGGCACCTACAGAGTTGTTTCTTTCACATATTCTCACTCCTCTCTCCTAGCTTCTGTTGCATAGCATTTTTTTTCCCTTTCTTAGATGTGTTGTCACAGAGGTGCTCCCACTGATGCTGATCCCACACAGTGGCAGGTCCATCTTGCAGCCTGCTGGATCTGCGTCGGTCTGACATGTGGGCAGCTCCTAATGTATTTTCACAGGTGCCACACCTCCAGCCTACTCCCTACCAAAACCTTGCCATGTAAAACCAATGCGTATTTGTTTCTTCAGTTTGTTTCTCCTTACATAATAATGCTGCAGAATGCAATCAGACTGTTTAGAAACATCTAAGATACAGAAATTTATAGGCTGTACCACCAGACATGACTATTGTTTCATGCAGTCTGATTGCTAGTAAAAAATGTTCACATAAGTTCATCCTTTACTGTGAAAACTCACACAGTTTCTATCTTACCTGTTTGCAACTCAAACTACCAGTTTTTTAATGATTCTCTCTACTTAATCATACTGAACAATTCCAAGTGACTTCTGACAGCAGCCAAAGCTCTCAAATTCCTCTTCAAGCATGAGGAATACTTCCCATTTTGAGGGATCAGATGCTCTGCTCTAGCTGCCCTTCATACCATGGGTGAGATTCATCCCACAGGAGCTTTCAGGTAAGAGTTTATCTGTCTTAGATGCCATGGGCTTTCAATATTTCTCCTTATCTAATAAAATAGTCAGTGAGAATAGCTTGAATAAGGTGACTAACTTCTACAGCCCTAAAATTAAACCATAATATGGGTGGGAAGAAGTATTCCTCAGTGGTAAGAGAACACTAGCAAATCAGTGGTTCATAAAAAAGATTCTTTTAAATCTCCCAAGAAACATAATATTACAAATGTCTTTGAGTTATCGTAGCAGATTTCATGTCAAAGTCCTGTGCTGAAGGCAGAAATCTTTTCAGTATATCAACAATAAGCTACAAGTTGCAAGTGTTAGCCCAGTCTACTTACAGTGTAAGAGGACTACACAGTATTGCGGCAGTTACATACACGATCTGGTACGTCAACTGTGTAGACACTGAACAGATCCTCAGAACTGTCCAGAAATACCACTGGAGATACTGCTGACTATAAAAAAGAGAGTATTTTTGGTCAACATTTTTACATTGTAAAAGTTTGAGTATAAACCAGTAGAACCATAGGTCTGTAAGGCCCTCCATCTCTATTACGTATACCTTAGATGTGTTAGACTTAATGTCAGCATGGGTCTACTGCATGTTTGATCACTAAAACCCTTTAAGGGTATTAGGCATAATTCCCCAATTCATCTAATCTGTGCTGGAGTTTAATGTAAAGCCTGTTATGTTCAAAACATCCATCTTTTTCCAGTGCTTTGCACATTAGTATGACTAATTTTAAAGTTAGTTCTTCCATCTAACATGCAGCATAAGTAAGAAAGTTGAAATATGAAAGTGCACAGATCATTTACAAAGGGTTTATACTGTAATATATTAAGTGGTAGGAAAGAAAACTTACTTTCTGACACTTTGCCCTTATTATGTTCACAGACGTTGCAAAGATTTCCTTAGTATTCTATTTCAATCATTTAGGCTAAAGCAAACAAAACCATTTTATTCCTCCTTTCAGATCATCTGCCCACTGAGAGTAGTATTACATATCTCATGAGAGTCCCATTGTCCTTAGCCCTCATTATCATTTCCTGTTGTCTTTTGCATGAATTAAAAAGGCTAAAATAATTTAAAAAAGAGCAAAATACTGTGCAGTTAAACTTCTTCTAAGGCTTTTAATGGTTGCTGTCCTATGTTTGCCACTTTGCTGTGCCAACCAATATGGAGCTGCCTGATGGGCTCTCTCTGTAAGGCTTCAACACTTTCAGAATGGAATCAGTCAGACATAGGACTCTCACAAGTTATTGATGAAAAAGGTAGACTTCTCAAATAGAGAGTTTTCCCTTTCTTTCAAGAAGACAACAGAAAAATGAGGAGTCTTTCTAGCTGAGGCACCTTCATCACCCCATGAGAGATTGTAATGTTGGCTTAGTCATCCAGCAGTCACAGTATGGGAAGATGCTCTTGAAAGTTCTAGCAAAAAAGAAAGTGATCAGTGCAGAAATGTTCTTTCTTTCCATTTTCGTTTTCCCAGAATCTGTTTTTTTGCATTTACCTAAAGAGAATTTAAATCAGCTTATTTTTCATGCAGCTAATCTTCAGTAAAAAAAAAAAAAAAAAAAATTTGATCATGACAATTTTGAAAATATCATTTTTGGAAGTAAGTTAACACTTGAGTTCCTCGGTCTATTTAAACTTGTCACCTTCAATTGTTCATAGTGACAGATTTCCTAATGCTCACCAGGCAGTCACGCATTTTATGTTTGTTGGAGTGTGTGTCTTGTAATGTTCACAGCTGCACTGATTTGATCATTCCTATTTTTGCTACTGATTTGGAAAGACTTCACAGTATGGGGGAGAATGAGGGGAGTGAATCGGGAATGCTGATTTCATCCAAGTATTATTTCAGGATTCATAAACATACAGAAAACTTAATCTCACTATTTTATTGAAAATGATTTAATATTTGTCATTCTCTTGTTTGTTTTATGAGTTCCTTTTCTTATTCTAGAGCACCAAATTAAAATAATAAAAAGGAATAAAATAAAACAACACCCTCTAAGCTGTAGATAAACATCTGTTCAGGCTGATCAACTTCATCTAAATAGTTACATGCCTATTTTTTTCAGAGAATTCAGAGAGAAGAACACTTTCAGCTTTCCTCCCTGCCCCTTCAGTGAATATATAATCCTTCCTATGAAGCGCAACAATTTAATTCAGAAAACATGCAAGTTTCAGAACAGCAAACTAAGACACCAATGAGAGTGACTTGTTCAAATTTCTAGTCCAGGGATTTTAGGTCTTTTTCAGTTTGTTTACCTGTGTAAATTTCCCAAAGGAGATACGGATCCCTTCAGAAATTTCACATATGTAGAATTCTACAGTATATGTGGGCTTGCCTTTTTATTTGCTGTTTTGCAAACCACAGGGATCCAGAGAGCAAAGGCTGAAAATCACTGTTCTGGTCTAAATCAGGCATAGCAGAGATATACGCGAGTATACATCTACACAGCAGTGCCTTCCTCATCGAATGTTCACGGAGGAGATTGTGATTAAGGACAAGACTGTGAATCAAATAATCAGTGGGCAGGGACAAAACTATGGCTAATGCAGCAACCATGAGGGTAGCAAAATGTCCTTGCAGTTTTATCCCAAAGGTTGTAATTTCATATGATTCACAATGGGGAAATATCTATATCCTTATAATACCTGGATAGAAACCTGTTAGTCATTCTGATGTAATTATGAACTTGTCACATAATCTCATCTGGCGAGGGCTTAGAAACTCAGAGTCTGTCTCCAAGGACAAGAAATGCACGGGCCACATTGTGGTCACAATATAATTTAAAGTATTCCTGGAATTTCTTTGGACTATTTTCAATTTTTTTAATTATTTACTTATTCTAATCGTACAATTTGGTTTTAGAGAAAATGGGAGAGAAATACAGGTTTGGAACTGCATCCAAAATTGATGGTGACTTCCAAAACCAAAGCAACTAAGTAAAGCCATTCAAACCTCACCAGCACATTTAATCAATGCAGTGTCCAGGTTCTGACTTTAAACTCAAACAAATTGAGACATTCTAACTTAGATATTTATACTTAGCTGAAATCACACATTATGGTCTATCTTGTTTCATTACTTTACCACACAGTACATATATAGACATATGGCCCATATCTTGCAAAGGAGCTATGAGGAAAATGTTTTGACTCCATTAACAGGTAAAGGAGACTGTACTGACAGTTGTGGCTGTATTGTCTGTTTTGAGGGATCTTTGTGAATGCCTTGTTTTTCAACATTGCATACGAAGGACCTTTCAGAATTCAGGTGAAATATAAGATCATAGAGCTGTCTAAGATGCACTCACAACCATGGAAAGCATTTTATATCTGTCTGAGTACCTAATATAAGACTAAGTTTCTTTCATGCACACCAGCACCACTGACATCTCTCTTACCTAATTGCACAAAACTCCACAGAAATAAATCTGATCAAGCACTCACATATCTGAAAACCACAAACATGCTCACAGTACCAGAACAATAAAAATAAATCGATAAAAGAATAATAAATAATGCTACCAAATGTACCTTAGAATGTCAACTGATCATAATGCGATACCTGTATCATGCAGAAAGCAGTGTAAATAGACATAATAAATTAACATTTGTCAAACTAAAACCAATAGATTGTGTTCTCTTATTTAAGAAATTTTAAGTGAAAGGAAAGAAATATACCTTAAATAAAACTACGATGTTTAAAGAAGTAAGCTTGTTGTTCACAGGATGTTCAAACAATATCTCTTCCCTCTATATTCTTTTAGTGCATAAATCATTAGGAGAGTTAACTGTAAAACAACTTTTAAGGGCGCAGGACTCAGCCAAAGAGTTAATGAAAAACAACCAAGTAGCTAGCAAACAGGAGAGCAGTAAAAGGGAAAGATTCATCAGGGATCTTACTTAATGAAGATGGAAAAGACCTTGGAGTACCTGGAGTAGCTGCTATTTGAGGCTTTCAAGGACGGGTTAGTAAGTGTCAGCGTTTGTCAACAACGAGTGAGGTACAAATGATTCTGCTTTCCATATGGAGTTTGCATTGAATTGTCTCCCACAGCCCTTTCCAGACCTCTTTTTCTAGGAGTTCATTAATTTGGATTGGAAAGTGACTTAAGAGTCTTCATGTAATAACAGATGCTGAAAAATATTTCAACAGCAGTATTGTTCTTGCATCTGTTATTACATCAAACAAGGTTCACACTGCAGAACCTGACTTCTAACCTGCATCTAAGCAGGTCTCAAGAGAGAAAGAGAATATCAGGAAAACAACTGAAGTTCTGTGATCCCAGACTACCACCAACAAAGAAGATAGTAATGGACAGATTTTCTAGATTTGAGTTAAGTGTTGACCTAGAGAGAGTACATAAAGATAGAGTGACAGTTTGGAAAGTCCCTCTTCTGTGATGGCCCTTGGACAAGACAGTACCCCTGTGCTCTATGTTCCTGGCAGAGGAGAGCAAGACATAGGAGAAGAAATGAGCAACAGTACCCTCTATTTGGATCTTTTCTATGAATGAATATAAACTCTTTCTATTTCCTCACGTTTATTTTAATTTATATTTACTTTAGAAGTACTCCCCCATTTCCAAACCCATTTTCCCCGGGCATTTGAATATTTATGAAGCTACATAAATAAGAATATATGGAGACTGAACATTCCTTTACACAAAAGCAGTGATAGGATTGACAGAATATTTGTATCTTTCAGTGACTTATGTTGAGAATTGCAAATATAATTTTCCCAGAGGGGCCACGTGACTCCTGAAAAACCTGCCAGTTTTACACTTCACATCTGAGGAAAAAATTACTAAATAAATAAAGAGAGAAACTCGAGATGCAGGGAGGAAAGCACTAGGTATTTTGCAAGGCTGCAGTAAGGACTTGCCCTTTCCCAAACACTTTTCCTGCTGCCGTTTGAGAAGCAGAGACTGCACTGCCTAACGAGTCACAGTGTACACAGTTACAACAATCACCATCAGTGTCAGGCTTTTTAAGATGACAGCCTCACACATCCTTTCATGTCATCCTTGTTAGTAATAATCCAGCAGTACAGCACTGCATGGTACAGATACGTGTGTAGCAACAAAACTATGATTTTATTTCTTTTTGCCTTTGTGTTGCACCTTTAAATAGCTACAACTTCCCTGCAACTCTCTCCTAGTTCTCTACAGTGCTATCTAAGCACCACGTAAAGAGTTCAGCTGCCATTTCATTCGCAGACTTGCTGCTGCCAGAAATTAAAGGACACAAATCGTACTCACTCTTGAGCTGCTAATTTAGTGCTCATACAATGCTAACAACAGGGTAAGTTCCCCCGTAGTTAGGACTCGGGAATTTTTGCACTGTGCTATGAAAACTCTGTTCTTTTCCAGGGAGTGCCACCACTTAGGCTTTTGCAAATAACAGTGCTGAAAATCTGGCATAAGATTCGTTCATGCAGATGCAGCCACAGAGATCTTGCTTTTGTTCTTCATTGTTGGTCTTTTCCTTAATTCAAAAATAAGTCATTCTAGATCTAATGTAAATGTTTTATTCTTTGACTATGGCAACAATCAGATGACAATCCAAGACTAATCACATTTTCAGTAACAATAACTGAATAGGTTTACTCAACATGCAGACATTTTAAAAGACAGTTTCGTAACTGCATTTTACTAGAGGGCAGTAAAACCTTCTGCTTCACTGAGCAGATTCTGTCTCCAAATCTTCATTTACATCCCTGTGTGGGCTGTAACACTGCAAACTTGGATTTGAGTGCTCTTTCCTCCCACCTACATCTTCTCTCAGCCATTAAAGTTTATCTGAAGAGTAACACTAGATCTACATTATGCTAGAAGCAGTATTGCTACTTGTGGGCATCTTCTGTTTTCTTACAGTCTTAGTTAATCTATGTATATGAATCCATTTTTTTTCCTGTTACTTTTGGTGAATTGTTTGAGCTTTTTTATTGTTTTAAGGATCTCTGTGCTGAAACACTATTTTACACAATTCACTTTATTTCTGAGAGCAAAAATATCTGCAAGCCTGCTTTAAATATTATAAATTAAGGACAGACATCAGCTCTCTTTTTCTGTGCCATATAATGTGGCTAAAGAAACAAGGGAGTCCCTTTTTACAAAGGCAACTTACTGCCATTTGCATCTTGCCTCTATAATGTTGAGCAGTTCTATTCAGATACAGATTTTCTGATTAAGTGACTTGCAATATGCTCCCCACATGAATGAGACATCCTCATTTATGCATGATAATCTTCTATTGTTAAGATATTTTTCCCATTATGCAATATCCAATGTTGCATTTGCCATGTGAGTACATTCATTAGCAGAAACCAGTTTTATTAACCAGAAAGATATATTTTGGAAGCATTTGGTTACTTAGCAACAGCTTCAGGTATTAAAACTTCTTTTACTAACACTCAGAAAAAAAGATACTGCTTACTACAGTACATTAGATCAGCATGCTTTGTGTAAAGGATTTTAACAGTCAAGAGATGTGACTGTGTTTAAGATTCCTTTTTCCAGTCACTAGTTCATTGTCAGCAGCAGCTACAGAGCAGCTTTATGTGCATTCAGAGACAGCCAGGAAATTAGTTCTGCATGACTGACTCAGCACTGTAGCACTGAGAACAACTCTCACCCATTTCCTTAAACAATTGTTTATTTCTTGGTGTGATAACAATGTTAAATATCACGATTCTAGAGGAAAAAGATCCACGACTTGATTTGCATTCAAGGTAAAAAAAGTACTCGCACTAGCAAAGTGAAGTCGCAGCTTATTTCTGGCATTATGAGGGCTAGGCTTTTTAAAAGAAATATTATTTAGAGTTCAGAATAACTCTCGATAGCTTATTTAGTGTTTTGTTTGATGCTAAATGGAACTGAGAAGCAAAACGTCAACAAACTAAAATCAAGTGAAATTAATAGAGCATTTTTAAGGTGAGAGATCTGAAAGGAAGTAAAATCCCTGAATCAAAATGGTTTAGTAGGCTTTTTATGACAGGAAAAGAATCATAGAATCGTGGAATCATAGAATCACCAGGTTGGAAAGGACCCACTGGATCACTGAGTCCAACCATAAGAAGTCAGATCTTTTAAAGCCCTGTATGCATTAAGACAATTCATGGCAAAAGCAAAGACTTAGGGTTCAGAAGACAGATATTCAACAGATTCTTTTGAGTTTCCTTTTGCTCAAGCTACTTGGGATTCCCCAAGCCTGGTGTTTAACTACCTGCCCCAAGGTAAGGACTGAAAGCTCTAGGCAGTAGATTAGCAGCTTTGAACAGGCCATGGAAAGGCAGTTTGCTGCCCTCCAAACACAGCATGAAAGAGACCAGTTTCTAAGAAAACACCGAGAACAGAGGGCATCCATCACCTTGCTACCCTACCCACCTGAATTTATGAAGACATGTGAAGTACTCAGTGTTCATAGCACTGAAACCTTCCTTGAAAATATGAACTATATCCTTGATCTTTGAGCATTGTCAGGGCTCACTTACTTCTTCCAAAACCCATCCAGAAGTAACCTTTCATTTTCCACTATCAGGACAGTGGTTACAGTACTTGTTCAAGAAGGTGCAAAGATGCAACTATGGGCAGCTTAAAGGAAAAAAAAAAAAGTTGCATAACCTTATGAAATTCCAGAGCTAAGCAGTGGCTGAGCGGTTTCTCATCATTTTGGATTTAGGCAATACGTTCTCTGGAAGGCCTGCTGAAAGTGCCTGAGCCCTTTTATTGGATCCTAATAATTTCTGCTTTCTTTATATCTATGAAATTAAACTGAATATACTGTCCATCAGTGTTTTCTATTGCTCTTCTCTTAAAGTGGAGAGTTCCTCAACCAGGGGTTTGCTTACTATTACATTTCTCCATAACGTGTTAGTGGATAGTGCTAAAGGACCACTAAAAGCAGTGTGGTTTCTATTAAAGCTTACTATTACTAACATATTTTGGCTCCAGTCACATACAGAATATTTTTCAGTTTACTTCTTAGCTAAAGCAAAAACGTCTGCTCTTATTTATGGATTTTTCTATTCAGTTGGGTACATTTGTTTCCTGTAGCAACGTGCACTGTTTATTATCAGAGAATGAAAGAATATTGCTTGCTGTTGTGATAATTCTGCATTTTCTTTGATGTCTGATAAGAGATTTTTTTTCTTATTAACCTCTGGTACAGTAAGACAATTTCATGCTGTCAGTAAAATAGTAACAAGATTTGGCTAAGTTTCCTTTTTTCTACCCTCTTTCAAAAAAAATAAAGGCAAAATAAAATAAATCTCTGATCCATAAATACAGATTTCAGGAAACACAGAAGACATTCCATATTGGCTATATGCAGGGAAGAAAGATAATGACATTTTAGTTTAGTATTTTAATACATTTTACTAGTATAAGTAGCTGAGTAAATTCAGTTTTCAGTCTTGAATGGGTCAGTAAGGAATACCCAGGTGACAGCATAAGAGTGACATGTGAAGGCTAAAGAAATGTTTTAGTGTAAGAAAGATATGTTATATCTTTCAGGAGTGAAGCTGGTGATTTGAAATTTATAGCATGCTGTCCGGTCTAAAACATCTCCTCTAAAAGGTATCTGTAACATGCCTTCCTTCAATAAGGAAAACATGCCATTACAACCACTACGACCACCATCATAGTTATTGCAGATTAGCGTACCTATCCAGCAACAGGTCAATAAAAAAAACAGATGGAGAAATAAAAACCTTGTCAGATCATATTAAACATTAGAGCAAAAACCTGTATGCCATGCATGGTTTACGGAATCACAGAATGGTAGCATTTGGAAAGGACCTCTGGAAATCATCTAGTCCAACCCCTCTGCTAAAGCAGGTTCATCTAAAGCAGGTTGCATAGGAATGCATCCGAGCAGATTTTTAACATCTCCAGAGAAAGAGACTCCATAACCTCTCCAGGCAGCCTGTTCCAGAGCTCTGCCATCCTCACAGTAAAGAATTTTTTCCTCATGTTAAGGTGGAACCTCCCATATTCCAAGTTGTACCCCTTGCCCCTTGTTTTCTCACTGGGCACTGTTGAAAAGGGTCTGGCCCCATCCTCCTGACACCTAACATTTAGATATTGATAAGTATTGATAAGATCCTCTCTCAGTCTTCCCCAGACTAAACACCCCAGGTCTCTCAGTCTTTCCTCATAAAAGAGATTCTAAAGTCCCCTAATGATCTTTGTGGCCCCCAATGAACTCTCTCCAGTAGTTCTTTGTCTTTCTTGAACTGAGGGAAGTAGAAATGGATGCAGTACCCAAGATGCGGCCTCACTAGGGCAGAGTAGAGGGGGAGGATAACCTCCCTTGACCTGCTAGCCACACTCCTCTTAGTGCATCCCAGGTTACCATTGGCCTTCTTGGCCATGAAACACATTGCTGGCTCACTGTCATCTTGTTGTCTACCCAGACACCCAGGTCCTTCTCCTTAGATCTGCTTTCCAGCAGGTTGACTCCTAACCTGTACTGATGCAGGGGGTTATTCCTCCCAAGGTGCAGAACTCTACACTTGCCTTTCTTGAATTTTGTTAGGTTCTTTTCCACCCAACTTTCCGGCCCTTCCAGGTCTCCCTGAATGATATCACAGTCTTCTGGTGTATTAGCCTCTCCTCCCAGTTTTGTGTCATCAGCAAACTTCCTGAGGGTACACTCTGTCCCCTCTTTCAGGTCGCTGATGAATACGTTTGAATAAAACCGAACTGAGTATTGACCCTTGAGAAACACCGCTAGCTACAGGCCACCAAGTATACCCTACGCTGCTGATCATTATCCTCTGAATTCTACCATCTAGCCAGTTCTCAATCCATCTCACAGTCCATTCATTTAACCCAGACTCCCTAAGCTTACCTATGAGGATATTGTGGAACACAGTGTAAAAAACTTGCTGAATTTGAGTTAGACAACATCCACTGCTCACCCCTCATCTTCTGAGCCAGCTACGACATCGTAGAAGCCTATCAGATTGGTCACCTCGTTCTCTAAGATCATTCATGCTATATAATTCCCCTGACACTAACACATTCTTTAGAAACTTCAAAACACACAGCCTTGAAAAATTACAGTTGATTGTAAACATAGTAATGGATACCCCTCAGAGGCCTCATTGCGATTTTGAAGAAAAATACAACAATGTTGTTTATGAGTTTTATTGCCAATTAATAAGACAGCATATTTAAATAATTTTTTTTTTAACTAAGCATCCCAGTATAATAATAAATAAATAAAATTAGTCAGCAACATACTCTGATGGAAAGGTCAGCGGTATCCTGGCTGCATTAAGAAGAACATTGCCAGTAGGTTAAAGGAGGTGATCTTTTTCCTGTGCTCAGCAGCTTACTTACATCTGGAATATTTGGCACTTAATAAAGCAAATCCAGTGATGGGCCATGGAGATGATTAAGGACTGAAACACCTGATGTATGAGGGGAGGGAAAAAGAGCTAGAACTGTTCAGCTTGGAGAAGAGAAGGCTCAGAGGGATCTCATTAATGTTTATAAACACCCGATGGGAGGGACTGAAGAGGAGGGAAATAGATGGTTCTCTGTGGTAATCAGCGACAGGACAAGGGCTTTTTGGTTTTTGTCTGGGTTTTTTCTGGGGATTGTGATTGAATTCTTGAACAGGTTTCCCAGACGGGTTGTGGAGTCTCTGTGCTTGGAGGTATTCAGAACACAACTGGACATCTTGTTGTAGTTTAACGCTGGCAGTGACCACAGCAGCTGGACTAGGTTATCTCCAGAGAGGCTGTCCAGTCCATTAGAGGCAGACTGTTCAGGAGGGGCTGTAGTGATAGAACAAGGGGTCATGGTTTAAAATAGAAGCAAGTAGGTTCAGAGTAGATGCAAGGACAAATTTTTTTTTATGATGAGAGTGGTGAAACACTGGAATAGGTTGTCAAGAGAGGTAGCAGATGCTCCATCCCTGGAAACATTTGAGGCCAAGTTGGATGGGACTCTGATTAACCTGATCTAGTTGAAGTTGTCCCTGCTTGCTGCAGGGATATTGGGCTGGATGAAGTTTAGAAGTCTCTTTGAACTTAAACTATTCTATGATTCCATGATTCTGTGATCCTATGTTTCTATGATTCTGTGATTCTGTGAAAATTGAACTTCAGCTTAAAGGTGTGCCTAGAATTCATCAGGTTGAAAGTTAATAACCAATACAAGAAAGCATACAAATCATATAACACGAGTGATTTCTATAAAGTATTAATTGTGCTAACCTAAGGAGTCATTCTCTGACCCTGTAAATTTGCAATTTATTGGCTGACTGATATTTAAACTTTTGTCTTCCTGCTTTAATTTAGATACAAATCAATTATAGTTATTAGTTTTACCTAGTTCTGAGCTGGTGTTGCACATGCCCTTTTATAATTCAGAGTGATCTGAGGTTGTATTTGTATATGCCATTAAATAAAAGTGCAGTCATTCCTAGTTTTAGAAGTGTTATTTAAAAAATGAGCATTTATTTTGCAGTGCGCTAGAGCATCAGGTTACCTATCCCTATTCAGATCTACAAAATTCTCTAAAAGCATATAGAATCAAACCACAGATAGAGGCAGACTTCCTCTTAGGATGCTTGTCCTAGAGAGGGGGAGGAACAAGAGGAATCTTTCAGAGAACAAGCAGAAAATAAAACAGTTGGACACTGTAGCAAAATTGTACATTTATATTTATTTATATGTGCATCTGGTTGTGCAGTAAGGGGTCATAGGGTGACCAGAAACAAAGCCTCAGTCCAGACCCTGGATCAGTCTGTAGGTATAGGACCCTCATCGTTCACTCAGCAGTACGGCAATTTATTGGGAAACAAGAGTTACTCAAAGAGAATCACTCAGATCACTTTCCTAGGGAGCACATGGATGTAATTGATATAAAATGGTCCTACCAGCCATCAGGAGAGCAACTTCTGTGCAAACAGTTAGTCAAGCAACAACAGCAGACCAAAGTGAAGATAATGGGCTTTGTAGTAACTCAGAGTGTGGTCCAGATGGAAAGATGAATGAATTCAACTCCAGGAAAAAATAAGCATCTTGACCACACCACAAAGCATAGTAGACAATGATCCTGAAAAGGTTTTGAAGCATAGAGTACTTTATGTTGCAAGGGCTCTCTCTAAGCCATGTAGTCTACCTGCTGCTTAAAGCAGGATCAGCCACAAAATTAGGTCACATTGTTTAGGGCTATGTCCAGTCAAATTTTTAATATCTCCAAGGACTCAGCTCTCACAGCCTCTCTGGGCAGCCTGCTCTAGTGCTTACTCAGGCTCATTGAGGTTGTTTTTTATTTTTCTTTACATATCCAACTGGAAGGTCTCTTGCTGCAATTTTTGTCTGTTGCCTCTTGTTCTTTCACTGTGCATGGCTGACAGAAGTCTGGTTCTGTCTTTTCTATAAAACCTTTTAACTTTTGGTAGACTGTAGTTAGATGTCCTTGATCTTCTCTTCTCCAACCTAAATAACTCCTTTTCAGTCATCTTCAACTTTTGCATCATATGGTCCAGCAACTTTTCTGCATCATGCTCCAGATGATTCTTGGTAGTCAATTGTTGGGTATTCTGACGCTTCTCAATCTGTCTTTTGTACAGGAGGGGGATGATACTGGACAGAGTATCGTATGTACAGCCTCAGATTATCAAAGAGAAAGCAATAATTGATCTACTGACTACACTGCTATTAACATAGTATGCAATTAGCTTTCATTGCTGCAAAGGTGTTTCCTCAACCAGGGCTGCACAATCCTTTTCTGCAGTACCTTTTCCTAGCTGGCAGGCTCTAGTGTTCCATGAGTTTATTTAATCTCAGATGGCAGGACTTTTTATTTGTCTTACATGAATTCTTGAGTTTCTGCTGGCCTCTGTCTCCAGCTTGTCAAGGTCTCTCTGACTGGCAACCATGCCATCCAGTGTATCAAGCAGTCCTTCCAGTCAGAGAGGGCATCAACTTAATGAAGAAATATTCTGTCCCCTAACCAGGCCATTGATTAAGATATTAAATAGCATCAACTTCAGTATCACCCAAGCAACATAGAATCATAGAATCGCCAGGTTGGAAAAAACCTCTTAGATCATCGAGTCCAACCATTAGACCATCAAGTCCAACGAACATCACTCATAACTAATTGACAGTTAGGTTTTGAACCATTAAGTCTAATTGTCCAGTCAATTTTTTTCTTGTTTGTAGTCTACCCACCCAGTCCCTATCTCCCTAACTTATATACAATGACTCTATGGGAGACATTCTCAAAAGCCTAGACACTACTAAAGGAAATGTCATTCACTGCTGTCCTCAGTGCCAGTCAAGAGAAGGTATAAGTATTGGTATGGTGCAGTTTGCCCTTATTAGACCTACGCTGGTTGTTCCAAATCTTCTTCTTGGCCTCTTTTACAGTCAACAGGTAAAACCTACTAGACACCACAACCTTTCAGAGACCACAGAGGAACATCTCAAAATTACATTGGCCAGCTCCGTCAGCACCCTCAGAAGTATCCAGTCTGGTTGCATGGACTTGTGCCTATCCAACTGGATTAAACAGTAACTAACTTGCATCATTCTCTACTATGGATAGTACCTCTCTCCCTCAAGCTCAACTGCTGTGCACAGAGATCTAGGAGGCCTGAGTCTAGTCCTTACCAGAAAAGATGAGATAAAGAGGGTAGCAAGTATTTCAGAATTTTTAGTGTCCTTTATCAGTGACAGAACACAACAGATAGGCCAAAAGTTTTATTTGGCACTTCGTTTGTTTTTTTTTCTTCTGGTGTATCTTTAGCAGATCTTCTTATTTCCCTTTGTATCTTATTCTTCTACCCAACTCTCTCCATTTTTAACTCCATCAGGATTTTTATCTTTCTTGTTCCATTTCAGCATGTTGGAGCATATTTTTATATCCCTTTCTGGTATCTCATCTATAATTCTATTTTGATACATAGTTCCATTTTCTGTGTGCATAAACAGACATATCCTGTGGGTGATGTCACCTTCTTTCAGACTAGCCTTAAGATAACAAGATCTCCTATTATGGATCTTCTTTATAGTAGTCATGAGAAGTATGATGTCTTGTGTATCTCAATTTATTTGTGATTCTATGCTGTTTTTTCAATGGTAACTCTCTGAAGAGCTTCTGAACAAATGGAACAGAACATGTAATTCTCTCTCAAACCACATTTAAATCTTTAAACTTTACCTGCAGTGAACGTAAAATTAAAATAACAATTGGATCTCTCTGACATAGCATCCTTTTTAACTCAGTAACAGATGTACTTTAAACATATCATGAGAGAAAAGCTAAAAAGTTTCCCAGGTGAAGTTTCATTTTCTTTCATCCTCACTGAGAAACAGCTGGAATGCAGATAATGTACACCCCCTAGTTTCCTATACACTCTCATTATGGTTAATGACCTAGTCAGTACAATTTTTAACTTCATCTATACTTTGCACATATCAAGCCATGTCTTCATTCTCTTAGCATTTCCTAAAATGTTTTGTATTTCTTTTACTTGCAAATATATCCTCATGCGGTCACAGAAATAACACTTCTTAAAAGCAGACTTGTCCAGTTCCATAACAATAAAAATTATTTACTTTAAAGAAATTAAGGTATTTCAAAACAAGTAAATTGAAGTATGTATGTACAAGACAATTTAAATAACCTGTTTTCTTCACATCATTAGTCTCACCTTGGTACCATTGTCAGAGAGCAATGATTCAAATGGTATGGAACAGAATCATGAGGTGCACATTGAAATAGAGATGCTAGCCCAGATACAGGGCAGAGAAACCTTCTGATTTGTGATATTTCCTACTTGCATATTTCTGAACAAACAAAACCATTTAATTCTATATAACATTTTTTTTCTGATTCCCTTCAAGCTCTTTGAGGCAATTCATAGATGCAGAGTGTACTGGAGGGAAAAGTCGGCAAACTGTCCAAATGCATAATTGAAGCTACATAATGATAGATTTTTGTACAGGGTCACGATAGTGGAGAGATATTTTACCACTTGGATCTTAAGTGCTTCACTGGCTTAGGTTTTACAGAATGAAAATGTAGAAAAAAATGGTAAAAAGAGGGAGTTAGAATTACTGTGACAAGAAATTCAAGGTTTTGACAGTGATCCAGAAGTGGCAAATTAGATGTACATAGAAGTAAAACCAAAAAAGTTCAGAATTCAATATCAGAAAGCTGATCTGGAAGCAACATAGGGGTCAAGATCAAGAAAAGACCTAATGGAATTAACCTCCACACTCAGAAAGACTTTATCCTGATCGACCAAACAGGAATGTTAGATCCAGACGAACAATGTAAATGAATAAGGTGCGTACTTGTAAAAATGGAAGAAGAGACTAATTAGAATGGAGTGTAATGATGTTTGACTTCCATAGAGACTGGCTGTTTTCCATCTTTAAAACACCATGACTGAAATGAACAGAGGAAGACATAGAAGAGTAGAAAGCATTGTGAGGTAGTGTAGATGTGATAATGTTTTAAAGTTACCCTTGAATTTTAAAAAAATAATGATGAAAGACCAGCATAAAATCAAAATTCAAAGTAGGAAATTAAGTACTGTCATCTCTTAAAAGTGCAGTAGAGAAAAGCAGCTTTAAATTAAAAATAAATATATAAATAAAATATTCTGAATATCTATTCAACAAAATCAGATCTATGTTTCATGAAAGCTCAGTTGTCACATTCAGTATAAGTAAAGAAGACTATCACAAAGCAAACATGAAGACATGGAATGGCATCAGTGATTCTATGAACTTACTTGAAAAGTTTAGTTCTTCAATGGGATAATCTCAGCTGAAAGGCTATGGAGATTAAAATGTGTTTATTCAGAAGAAATTTGAATTTACTAATAGATAACTAGACGTATTATTGTGATAATCCAAAGAAAAAGTGTCGAGAGACAGATAGTTAAGGGCGGGACCTTTACCTGTTATGCAAAAAGGAATCGGTGATTTGCTAAATATGATTGAGAGGCCAGATGTCTAAGAAAATATCTGATGGGTCCAACAGAAGCAAGGGGTGGTTTAGCAAAAGAAAAACTGAGTTAAAGAGGAGAATTATCATTAAATGGAGGACTCGGGCACCAAGTCAACGAACTAAGCTGTAATACCAGAAGTGAAGGGAGAAAACATACAAACTGTGAGATACTGAGAAATTCTTGCTGTATCAACTTGTGCCATCTGAGTATTTTAACCATATACAGCCAGTTTTCAGTTATTTTGCTCACACACCGAAATTACTTCTTTATGATAATATTGATGTATTCTGCAGGAGCATTGAGAATAGACTTAAATTAAATGTTTTCCCTTAGAAAAATAATTAAACTTCTTATTCATTTTAGAGCGTATCATGGTGCATTTTAATTTGGAAAGAGAAAAGGATAACACCAAATTACACTAATAACCAAAGTAATATTAATAATTTTGAAATGAAAAAGATAAGAGTTCACTGATTGTGAGCAATTAGTCTATAACAGCAGGCAGCACGAGATTTCATTTCACTGAAGAATTTCTATTTTGTGCTTTCAAGGGAATTTTTTATGTTTAAGTGATTTTTTAAAAAATCCCGAAGCATTGTAATATGTACGTACATAACGTCACAGTGCACCTTGTCCTTTCCCTCCACTTTTTTGTGACCCTGACTGCATATAGCACTTAGCTTGTACGGTTCCTAAGGAAGCATCTAACTCATTTTTCCTGATCCATTTAGTGCTAGCTCATACGTAGGTAGTATTCCTGGAACGGAATTCGCAGATATGTGCACCTGGAGTTGCCAAAATCATGAATACCTATGATGAGTGGTGCATTGATCTTAGAGGGCAGACCCCCATCAGCCTCTCAATCAATTAATCCCTCTCCTCAGCAGCACAGGAAAGAGAAAATAAGATTGAAAGCTCATGGGTTAAGACAAGGATAGGAAGATCACTTACTAATTACTGTCACAGGCAAAACAGGTTCAACTTGGGGAAAAACAATTTAATTTTTGCCAATTAAAATAAAGTAGGATAGTGAGAAACAAAGAAAAAATAAACCACCTTTCTCTCACAGTCCACCTCCACGTTCTCTGACTTGGGTGCTCACAGGATTCTTTCTCACTCTTCACCCTCCCTCCCCCACTACTCCCCAGTCTACCTGTGCAGTGTTTTTTACTTTATAATAACTCAACTTTGCCAGAGATGCCACTGCCTCGGCTGCAGGGCTCAGCCGTGTCCTACAGGGATTTGGTAGGAGCTGGTGGGAACCAGCTGTGTCCAGCATGGAGCAGCCCCTGCCTCTCCTCACCAGGGCTGCCCTGCAGCCCCTGCTGTGAGTGCCTGGCTGAGCACCCCAAAAGAGATGCAGAATCAAGCACAACTGAAATATACCTAGGTTGTGCTCCAGTAATTCTTGGGATGTGATGAAAAACAGGGAGTTGGCAATAAGAGGTTTTGATTAATCAGCATTCACATTTAGGCAGTGGTCACATACTCCTTTCAGGTTGTTTCTGCAGTGCGAGATATAGATGCACCAGAACATCCTCGGAAGCTGTTTTGAATTATGTTGTTTGAACTAATCCAGCCACTTTGTAAGATGTTTTAACAAAGCATATTTGTCTTTCCTAAGGCTTTCTACAGCAATGTTTTTAGCCATTCTACCTGAGACGCTTCCAGCTCAGCATACCTCTTTCCTTGAATACAGCCCGTATCAAGCTGCAAGACCAACACAACGGATGTACTCTTCCTACATGTGGTTCAGTAGGTATTTTAGCAGGATTTAGGAAAAGGCTAAGGAAGATGTAGAATATCTCAGTGGTATTTTCTACTTCCAGATCTTCAAGAGTTCATTCATGCTTACGATAAGAACGTGTCATGACCTCCCATACACAAACTGGAATGTATGAAGCATGAACCCTGCAAAGGCAGGCTGGATTGCATTGTCATAATGACTGCATTTAGTCACCCACGCTAGAGGGGCATTTATTTGACATACACATTTACCAGCTTCCTCAAGATATTTTAAAGCCCGAAGACTTCAAACACTTCTCCCTAAATCATGCTGCTTGCAGAACTTGTAGAGGTAAGCAGAATCCCGCTGTACCCTTCTGTGTAGCAGGGAAACATCTTCAACTAGTTGCTTGACTTATTTCAGCAACCCAAATTATGGCATTTTTATTATAAGGTGAGTAGGAAAAAAAGCCTTTGTTAAAGCAAAATCATGATTCCTTCCAGATCTCCAGCAACTGAAATATGTGACATGACACTATTAAAATATTGTCAATGTCTCATGCAGTTACGTCCGGAGTCGAAGCACATACACACTGGACATGAGGGATTTACATGGAGTCACTAAGGAGGAAGCAAAGAGCATAAGCTTTTGTGGGATATATGCCCTAGCACGTCAACACTGTAGCAATAGTGAGGACAGTGGCAGATGTACTGCAGTGGCTGGGAAAGAAAATTAGCTTCCTCGGGATCTAATTTGAGTATGCTTGTTTGTTTTACCAGCGCTATGTTATAAATATATTCTGAAGAGTGCCAATCACTTGTAAAGCAATCTCAGAATAAGATGCATTCAATTACAAAACGGTGTCCTGGTGTGAAATCTGGAAGACTTTTTCTTAAACCATGTAAAATTGGACTATATAAATAAATACCTAGACAGCACTTTGTAGAAAGAACCATACCCTGAGATGAGCATTGCCGTAATGACCTGATAACTGTTTTGATTTTTCTAATTTGTACGACAGAACTGTCTCATAGTGTATATAACTAGAGGGCTGTAACAAATACGTGCATTTTACTCACTATATTTAGTAACAGTCTCTCAGGAACCTGGAAATACTCATTTCCTTATTCTTATGTGCTTCTGAAATGTTTTTCATGATTTTTTAAGGGCTGTATTTACAAATGAGTTATCTAGATCTAATCTACATTATTCCAGTGAGAAACTAATTCCTCTTTTAAGAATAGCAGCATTCAAATATTTTTGGAACTATTACTGTTGAACCAGTGAGCATGATCCCTAAATTCTGATAGTAAAGACTGACCAACAAAGACCCAAGGTACAGGCAATACAAATAACCAGGCTAAAGATACAGTTACAAGAAACTTGCTTCCTCCTCTTGCACAGCAACACCACTGGCAATTTCATGAGACCTGTATATTTTTCTGGTGGTACAACAGCCACTGTAGACGACAGTTCACTGCCTTTACAAGTAACAAGTAATGTTGTTTAGTAGAAGTAGGTTGGTAGTGCTAACCAGTCCATGCTGAGGACCTGACCTTGATGCTATATATGTTACAGAGATTGTTATGCTAAAACTAGTTTGGTCCCATAAACCGAACACTTCTAAGCAGCTGGAGTGGCTGGGAGCACACTGTCAGGTTAATTTCATTTGAAAGGAGTTTGACTTGTGCAGAATAACTTCTCTGTGACACCAACAAATGCAGTAATGGAGCTAGTTGGGAAATACACCTCAAAACCACTTCCCTGGTCTAAAACCTCTTAACTAAAATCCTAATGTGAGCATCTCCTATCAAAGATTCCTTAACAGAGTTTTGGTTTTCTTTTTGTTTCTATGTGACCATGTCATTTGGAGACCAGTAAATACTGAATTTAGTTTCTTGGAAACATAATGATAGTTACGGAGCAACAAGAATCTTCATACGAAAGAAGACCAATGGTAACCTGGGATGTATTAAGAGGAGTGTGGCTAGCAGGTCAAGGGAGGTTACCCTCCCTCTCTACTCTGCCCTAGTGAGGCCACATCTACAGTGCTATGCCCCGTTCTACGCCCCTCAGTTCAAGAAAGACAAAGAACTACTGGACAGAGTCCAGTGGGGGTGCCACAAAGATCATTAGGGGACTGTAGAATCTGTCTTATGAGGAAAGACCGAGAGATCTGAGGGTGTTTAACCTGGAGAAGACTGAGAGGGATCTCATCAATACCTAAAGGCAGGTGTCAAGAGGATGGAGCCAGACTCAACAGTGCCCAATGACAGTACAAAGGACAACAGGTACAAATTGGAACATGAGAAGTTCCACCTTAACATGAGGAAAACTTTCTTTACTGTGAGGATGACAGAGCACTGGAAGAGGCTGCCTAAAGACGTCTCTTTCTCTGGAGACATTCAAAACCTGCCTAGGTGGACCTGCTTTAACAGGGGATGCTGCACTAGATGATTTCCAGAGGTCTATTCCAACTCCTGCCATTCTGTGATTCTGCGATTCTAAGGTGCATTGTGTATGTTACTGAAACTTGGAGACAGCAACAGTGTCAGAAGCTGCTTTAGGGGAAGAATTAACAAGTGGATTCTGCCTCTAATACTCTTTCAAAGCCTATTGTCCAGAGAATTTCTGTGAAGTTGTGAAGCTGGTCTAGCAAGGGCAAGGAGTTAAGCCAGATAACCTTAACAGCCTTTAAACTACTAGATGTAACAGCTCTAAGCTGGTGAGTGTTTGCACAAGGTAGAAACAAGGGTAAAATTTGCCCTTGTAAGTAATTTTAAGCAATAAAATAATATAGAATCTTACTTCAGTATGTCAAAGGCTGATAATGAAAGCACAGAAGAAAACAAGAGAGGGAAGGGAGGTTGATTTGTTTATTTGTTTTTACAGTCTATGTAAAGAGAAAAGAAGGATTTTCAGTGTTCTCCGCAGCCAGTACTGAAAAGACATACAAATATTATCAAAATCAAGAATTTCTACTGGAATTATCACCACAGTATTTGCATATTTTTCAGATTTAGAGTGAAAGCAACAGGACTTCTCTGCCCAAATTAGCCAATATAAAGAAATATATGGAAATTATTGTCTTAAAATTTGATATATTAAGATACCTTTGACCTATTGTCATCCTTTAAAATTATGCTCTATTGTATACTATTGTAATTGTGTGGATATACATACCTACATAAATACACAACCAAGCAGTACAAAACTATGTAATAATTCTTCCTGCATTACAGCTTACTGAATATGAAATGTTCCCATCCAAAAACATACCAGTGTCCAAAAGTTTCAAAGCTATTCCACTTTCCTCCAGACTCTTTATTTCCCATATGGAATTCCAATTCAGTTCTCAACCAATACAGGAAGGATCTGCGAGAACAATTCCTTTATTTTGTCTTTGGTAGAAACCCTGATGGGCACGTAATAAACACTTAACCCTTACCAGCAGTGGAGTAAGAATGTGCTTCGCTTGAAAGATAGACACTGCACAACTCTGCTCTCCCATTGATCACAATCCCTATGTTTTCCAATAAAGCTCTTTGCTAAGAATGAAAACCTCCAGTTGTTGTCCAGTGTAGAAATTTTGTTTTGCGTTGTTAACTGTCAACTTTTAATAGAATTTTATGATTCCATGTATGATTCCATTCATTCAGTAAAACAGGAGGAGATGCAATATGTGCATAAAATCTTTAATGTTTATGGTTGTTTATCTGGCTTCTCCATTTAGCATAAGGGATATGGATAATTGTGAAAAGGAGTTGGTTAGCAGTGTGCTGAGACTCTGTAAATATTTTGTCTACATATCTTCTATATATGAAAAGTTTGCCAAAAAGGAAACATAACATACAAGGATCTCTCTTGTTACATATATTTGCACGCTTTCCTTCTGAAGACACAGTTTTTTAAATTGTTAACTATAATTCCTTTCTATTCTTCATAGAATAATTAAGAGCAATGAAAGATAGTTCTGTGATTATTTTTTTTAATTTATGTACATTTTATAAACCAATTCAGTAAATGAGAAGTCGGAAGAGATCTTTTTTGCCCTATTTTCCAACATTTCCAGCACAAATCTGACACTGTTCATCATCACCATTATGATTTAATGCTTATCCGCTCCACCTTCCTCCATATCTTACTGTTTTGTGTATGTACATAATTTGAATATGTCTTACGTTTGTTTCTTTTTCCCTGATGCTATTAATCATCGCAATGAACTTAATCATGACAATAACTCCATAGCATTTCCAGTCCTGTTGCAATTATCCCAACTCCATTTGGGTGGAAAGAATTAGAGTTCAGAATAATAATGCTGAGTAGATTTAACAGTTTACTTTAAAAAAATATTGAAAGAGAGATCATAGAGAAAATTTTGAAACTGATCTTTCAGCACAGAAGTCAATCAGAAATTTATCTTTGAGTATTGAAGGTATCAGTATCAGGAAAAATGTTTAGCACAAATCATCTTAAAAGAATATTTTTTAAAAACATGCTTTAAGGACTTGGAGAGCCTGAGGCAGAGAAAAAAAAATAGAAGAATTGTGCTCTTGGTCTGCAACAAGATTGTGAAAAAATGCAAAGACAATTTGTATTGCCTAGTGAAAAGTCTTCACCTACAAATCGCATAGATGATCAAAGTCACCCAAATCACTGTTTGAAAGAAGCACGGTACTTTGTTCAGTTTTTTTTCTGTAAAAATTCAGACAAAGATTTAGGTTATTTAATTATCACCAAAGGTTAAATTAATCAGAAAGCTGAAAATGTAGGAAAAAAATAGTAAGCACTGCAACAGTTTGTCTTCAAATGTTATGCATGCTGTCATTTTAGATTTGGCTTGCAGATAAGAAATTAGTGAACTTTCCATTAGACATTTTTTTCTTACAAAATTGAATAATAGGTATTAATCTTTCAGTGCTTGAATCTTTGAAAATGGACAATTATGTTTCAGGTTTCAATTAATTAAAAAAATATTAGGAAACCCCTCAAAATCTCCATTGATTTGTATACACTTTTAAAGGCAATTAATTAGAACTAAAAATATTTAGTTAAACCCGATTTACATTTGTTTTGAAAAATATATGTTGGTAGAATTTCACTACTAATCCTTTCTGACCCTCCTCTACTATGAAATTACCCTGTCATGTTTTACCCATCTCAGATTAGCACACTGTAACCCAACAAAGACTCCAGTAGCTTTTGCAGTAACAGAAGTTTCACTCAGTTTCCTATTAATTTGAAAAATATGAAAAATGTGCTGCTTTGACACAAAGTTCTGAAAATTACCAGTTAACACGGTATCATTTACAACTCTTATTAATGTTACTGGATAGTTTTAATATTTTTGCAGCACCAAAATATGTCGAGTGTTTCCCAGTCAATTAACAACTGCTAATTCATCTCTCCATGATGTATCACTGTGCGCATTCAGAGAAGTTGGTAGAATTATGAACAAATATATCATAAAAGAATACATAAGGACACCTATGCATGTATATCTCTGTTGGTTCTTAAAATGCTTTTTAAAAATGGTTTTGTAGGCCATTTTGTCTACCCTTTATAATGACAAGAATTTAAAAAAGAAAATGGCAAAAGTTTGCTTATTATTTGAATAGAAGTTTAATGTTGTGGATTTTTTTTAATTAACCCAATATTCTAACTATAATTATGCAGATTAAGACTCAAACAGGACAACACTGACATAATATCTTCACAAAATGGATTATACAAACAGCAGCTCAAGGATGCTTGAGTTCATCTAAATTCTTAAGAACTACCAAGACATTTAAAAAAAAAAGCATTTCTACAATCGTATTTGCAGCTTGTTGAAAACAGTATTCTTCATATTTGCTATTTGCTCTCTTTCACTGTAACTGTGGGGAATGGAACTGTTGTGACCATACATCTTAAATTTGTCAAAGTCAATTTGGTCTTGAATGGAAAAAAATAATTACACACCACTGTGTATATTATTATCTAGACTTCGCTTGTTTTAATCTGCCAATGAAGGGGTGTTTTTAAAATTGCTGCTACTGATGCTATATTATCTTGCAGACCATTATTTATATAGTATTTGGTCAAAGTTTTACGTTGCAAGAGATCATGTTACTGATAGATCTGACCAATTTGACTCAATTTGTAAATAATTTTTAATTTAATCTATTTTTAAAATGCATTATATATTTTTATGTACTTAGTAAAATCTTCTGGATTCTAAGATACATGCATATAGAATCACTGGGTTGGAAAGGACCCACTGGATCATTGAGTCCAACCACTCCCAACACTCCCTAAACCATGCCCCTCAGCACCTCACCCACCGGTCCCTTAAACACCTCCAGGGAAGGTGACTCAACCCCCTCCCTGGGCAGTCTGTTCCAGTGCCCAGTGACCCTTTCCATGAAAATTTTTTTCCTGATGTCCAGAATCTTTAACACAAAATTGCCAAATCTGAGGTCCTTTCCAAAAATCTCCTGATTTCTATGACATGTAAAAACAAAACCTTCAATGGATCAGTGAAAAGGGTCCTTTTTATACCCATTTACGCTGGACTGTCAGTCACCAAAGTCCTTTTCAGGAAACCAATGATCCTGCAAATCCTGTTTCTTTAAAAAAATCAGCTGACATCCTGGATATTTGTCTATGAATAGTACTCCTGGTTTGTGCAATAATGCACTAAATTTGCTTAAATGGACACCTCCTCCTTCTGCTGGTCCCTCCAATGTTCAAGACTTTTGTCTTTATTGTTGAAGACTGGCCAGCTCTACTGAGCCCAGTAAAGCTTAAAAATCTTAGCTGAGACATAGAGTGTGACTTCAAAGTTGTTCCCAAAACGTCCTCTCAGGCTGCTCAGAATTGCAACAGGACTGCGACTGGAGAATCAATGGGAATATCTGGATGTGGAAACAGCAGAAGAAGGACGTAAGAAAAACAGCGTTTATGGCACTTGGATAAGCTGCTCAAGATCCCCACGTTGGTACATGCAGTGTGCTCAGGACAAAAAATTAAGGACAGCCCACACTCTGAAGAGGTTGAGCACCTTAAGACACAAAGATACAGAGAAAAAGGAAAGTGAATCAATTCGAATGACACATAGAGGTTGGACAACCATGAGAGAAAAAAAAAAAAACAACTAATTGAGGTCAGCTCCTAAGGCATATAAAAAAGGATATCCAAAAGTATCATGGCTTTTGACATAGGAAGAAGCCAAGAAGTGTGATAATGACTCAACAGACTGTGCTTCTTTGCCTTCATGTCATCACAATGAATCCTGGTCAGCCCACCTGGGTACATGCCCCTTAACCCTTAATTGCTGGCCAGACTGCTGGAACAAACATATGCTTTGCTTTGTTATGTTACATGAAAACATGTGTGAGAGTTAATGAATTATGTTTTATTCTAAAATAAAATCATGTTCCCATCCTAAAAGGCTTCATGATAAATTCTGTTACATCATTGTTTCTAGAACTCAGCATCATTTCCTACAAGGCCTCAAGATGCCAAGATGCAAAGCAGTTGTAATCACCTGGTACTAACAGCAATGCAGTGACCTTTGAATAAACAGTTTTCTGCTGGATACAAGGTCATACCACAAGATCCCATAAATAAGTGTCTGTGGTGGGTTGACCTTGGCTGGATGCCAAGTTCCCAACAAGCTGCTCTATCACTTCCTCTCCTTACGTGGATCCTCATCCACGAAGCACTCCAAGTTCTTCTCTGCAGGGCTGTTCTCAATGCATTCTCCACCCACCATGGTTCACAAAGACCCATCTCTGAAGCCTGTGAAAGTCCTTCTGGATGGTACCCCTTCTCTCAAACGTGTTGGTTCCATGGACTCACGTGCTTTCAGGTTCCTTAGACGGACTCACACCTGATCCTCTCCTACCGTGGGCAATTGTTCGATCTCCCAGTCCCAGCCTTTACTGTCTAGGACTTGGGTGGTGTAGCTTGAGCCCTTGCTGGTGAAGACTGAGGCAAAACAGTCGCTGAGACCAGATCTCTTGTTTCTTTCTGGAAAGGGCCCATATTCTCCCTAGTCTTCCTTTTATCACTAACATACCTATAGAAGCTTTTCTTGTTATCTTTGACATCCTTGGCCAGATTCAATTCTGTCAGACTTTCCGAACCTGATCTCTGTCTGCTCAGAAGATTTGTCTGTATTTTGCCCAGGCTACCTGCCCTTCCACCCCTTCTAAGCTTCCTTTGTGAGGGTAAGTTTGTCCAGGAGTTCCTTGTTCATCCATGTAGGTCTCCTGGGGGTTTTGCCTGACTTCTGCTTTGTGGGCATACATTGCTCCTGAGCTTGGAGGAGGTGATCCTTGAATATTAACCAGCTCTCTTGGGCCCCTCTCCCCTTCAGGGCTTTATCCCACGGTACCCTACCAAGCAGATCCCTGAAGACGACAAAATCTGCTCTCCTCAAGCCCAGGGTTGTGAGCATTGGGAGTTTCAGCAATCAACCCTATTTGCATGCTGGTTTTGAGCTGTTTAATTTTCACTGTTCAGAAGTTTGTATCTGGTTTTATTTCTTTGTAAGTCTGTATAATATGTTCAGTACCTAACAACAACAAGGGCACAAATGTTTACCATTTTCAGGGAACAAATGCTTTGCTACTATTTTAATTTTGTTTTGATTTAGAACTTGGTTTTGTATGCAATTTATTTATTTATTCAAAACAAGAAAAGCAGTAAATATCCACATTTAAATGCTTTTTTGACCAGGAAAATACTAATTTATAGGTTTTGGAAAACATCTTGAAGTGAAAACTAAAGTGGTAACCTCTAAAGAGGTACTATTCTTATATTTTATGTCAAGACAAATACAGAATGAAGAATGTCTTACATTTGAACTGTAACTCCACCTGATATCTCCAGACAGCTATGAATAGCTTATGTATACATATGAAGAAGCAGTAGGACTAATTTTGTTTCAGAAAAAGGGGTCTTGCACACCAATCTGTCTAATAGAATTGATGTACTTCTGAGGAGCACCATAAAGCAGCATTTCAACAAATAAAGGTCTAGCTACAAAGCAATTATATGAACAAAAAGACAAACACAGGGAAATTAATACTTTTCAAATGCAAAAAAGGGCAAAAATATTATATTTTAGCAATGTCTTATCAAACTGTTGTGAGAGAAAAAAGAAAAAGCTTCTACAAATATATCATTGCCAGTAACCAAGAAAATAGTTCAAAGTTCATGTATATTCACTTAGATTAAGGAAATAGAATCCATAAATATTGAGATCCCTGCATACAGTTGGATCTTGCATATTCTTACGCTTTCCCGAAAAGAAAATATAAGCAAATAATGAAGCTGAATGATAGAGATATTGCAGTCACTCACTATGCTCCATAAAAACCAGAATTTCCTAAAGTGACATAAAGCCACAGAAGTATTAAAGACACTGCCCCTATCAGCCACCTGATGCTTTACTTTCTACAAAGGCACAGGGACCGAAGACATTTTTGTTGTTCATTGATTTTGGGTCACAGAGTATGTTTGTACCAGATGTACAAGATGTAGTTGAGCTCATCCTGGAACTGCATCTTGATCTTCAGTCAAGCAGCTGGTGCCTGTGGACCTCTTTAGTGCATTTTTACCGAAAGTAAGTAATTTTTCCTTAAAATAATAGAATTTATAGAGATACAGCCAACTTCACAGCAGCATTTTTCCCTCAGACATACATATGCACACATATAAGTACCACTGTCATCCAAACAAAGCACATTTTTCCTCCTCCCTCCTAAAATTACATCCATTCATAATCACAGAACTTCTGTTGCTGGGAATACAAAAAGAACTATTACATTATTTAATATATCCTTTTGCCAGTGCTGGGTTGTACCTTATAAATTATTTCCTTTTTTGTGTTGATGTTTCCAATTTTTTTTTTATTTTAAAGTTTCAAGTCTAATTTGTGTCACCACAAGAAAACTATTTCTCTTCTTTCAGTTGAAATTTTCATTTTCTTAATTTCACACTATTGTACTGATTTATAATTTCTGTTCTAATTCTTTTTAGTTACTTTCTTCTATGAATTTGCAACCTGCAGACACACCAGCTTTCTTCACCTCTGCCTTTACAAAAAAGCAGAACCAAATTAATCATTTTCTTAACGAACTGTTATTCCATGAAGCTGTTACATAGCAAGAGACTTTAGACCCATAAGAACCTTGTGGCCCATACCAAACGGAGGATTTATTAACGCCTTATGAATGATATATGCCATGGCTTTGCCATGAATATAGAACTCTATTTAAAAAGAAAAAAAAATTGGGAAAAAAGTTGATTTGATTTGATCAAAATCACATTCTGTCATGCTCTGGAGATCAGGGGAGTCTCTTTATCTCCATATCATCTGCATTTGCGATGGCAAATCTCTTAAAAGAAATACATTTTGACAAAAGGTAAGGGAATTTCACATAAAATGTTGTCCTTGTGATATCATCTGAAACAAGTGGATCTGGAATCAATTTATTTAGTGTAAATTACTGCAAACTTTGCTTGGAATAGCAAAATGCTCCAGAGATTTCAGAGATATGTAGCTATAGGGAGCCGTCTGGCTACATGAAGATTTTTATATGGTTTTAAACACATTTTTCAACTTAATCAGATACACAAATGCACAACCTAGCACTCAGGGAAATTATGGGGATTTGTCATACTGCCTGAAGGACTCCGGGATCTGTGAACAGATGAATGGATTACACTGAACCATGAATGTAATTTGTTCATCTGTAACAGATAAAATACAGATATTTGCCATATTAATGCTTAAGAATCTTGGAATAATAAATAATTCTAATGGAATTTAGTTCAAGTTTTTCATTAAAAATTAATAATATTCTCTTTATTGTCCAAAACGGAGTAAGAGAGTATAAATTTTGGATATGAGAAGAAATGTAACAAGCAGAGCTGGTAAACTGTACTGCTGAATTATTACTCATCTCCTAATTGTCACAATTCAAAACCTAGAATTAAACATAAAGGTAAATGCTTTATGTGTTGGAATGCCTGGTTAAAAAATGCACTGACAGGCTTTTGTCCCTGTAGTCCACAGCTGGCATTGTTTATCGCTGATAAATTACTAATCATAGCCATATGCTGGTCTATGGTATCAGGGATGAAAAAAACAGAGTCTATAAAGTCTGTTCTGTGGGAAGGGAAGGGAAGGGAAGGGAAGGGAAGGGAAGGGAAGGGAAGGGAAGGGGAAGGGAAGGGAAGGGGAAAGGAAGGGAAGGGGAAAGGAAGGGAAGGGGAAAGGAAGGGAAGGGAAGGGAAGGGAAGGGAAGGGAAGGGAAGGGAAGGGAAGGGAAGGGAAGGGAAGGGAAGGGAAGGGAAGGGAAGGGAAGGGAAGGGAAGGGAAGGGAAGGGAAGGGAAGGGAAGGGAAGGGAAGGGAAGGGAAGGGAAGGGAAGGGAAGGGAAGGGAAGGGAAGGGGAAAGGAATGCAAGGGGAGGGGAAAGGAATGCAAGGGAAGGAATTAAAAAGGAAAGAAAAGAAGTAGCAGCCCTTTGCCCATTGCCTAGAGGGGGAAAGGATCAACTTTTTTCTCTTGTTTATCTCCTGTCCCTAATGATTTGAGAGGTAGTGTAACAGAATTCTTGCTTCATGAAGATTAAGGAAAGATTCTACTTTATGATATTTTGAAAGCTTGTTGAGGGAATTCATAAAACGACATGTTACTAGCATGGTTTGTGGTTTGGTTTCTTTTCATGCTTTTTTTTTCCCTTTGCAAGACAGTTATTTCTTTAGATAACATTCTTCAAATGTTTCGAAAACTTGCCCATTGAGTACTTTGGTTGGATTTTTGTTTTTTAATTTGACTCTCCATATATTTATTTACATATTGGTACTTATAACTTAAGAAACCCATTACAAGCACTTTGAATGATATTTTCAAAATTAAAAATACCATTTCTTTTTGTAGATCGGTAAACACTCTTTCTACTTTATTCTCATTTTCAAGTTCTGATTGCATAAGAAATAATTAAAAAATACTGGTATGAAGTCAAGCACATTCTGGAAAACTGCATGTTTGTAACATGAGGCTATGTATATTCAGCTAATGGAGTTACATATTTCTTTACCTGCTTACAGTACATCACATTTGTCCTTACTGGCTAGAAAATAGGCCTTATTTCACTTCTACTTTCATAAATCAAGATGATCACCATTGAAACTGGAGGAGCTAGGATACTATAAATAAGAATAATTTACATCAGAATCAGGCTCATCAGAAAAGCTGACAAGGAACTTTCAGAGTATTTTTCCGTTATATACAATATCAGTCAATTCAAAGTAAAATGGTACGTAGAAAAGTCACTTTTCATCATAAGATAGATGAAAAGTGTAAAAATACATTTTTGTGATAAGATTGTAATTTTTTTTTTCAGAAATACTTTCATTTCCTTTTTTTTTCAATACTATTTGCAAAATATTGAAATTGGAATGGGAACTGTGATTTTTTTTTTCAAAATAAAAGGTTTCAGCTGAAAAAAGAAAATAACACACCCGCAGGGAAATTCAAAATAATTTCACTTTGTTTTGTTCTAGAAAAGCAGAAATTTATATTTTTGCTACACTCTAAAACAAAATTTTTAAAAAATGGTTTCCTAAGTGATTTGACTATTTCCTCCTCTGGAATAAATAAATTTCTTTGTTTTCCCCCCAAAGTATTGAGCCGTAGTTCAATTTTAAATGTAACTAATAATACTGAGATACACTGAAAACTGCTGTCCTTGGTGTTGGTTGTTTTCCACTGACCAGGGAAGAAAAACAACTCTCTTCAGTGAATTACGGGACACCTCTGGATTACTGCATCAGTTCAAGTAGTATAGAAATCCTTTTCACACTACCCATGAGGACTTCTGTGTCACAATACACTTTTGTGTCACAGTCACTACATTTATTTTTGACCAAGGCCATCAAAGCATATGTAACTTCAAGATGAATTTCCAACACATTTTCTTAAAGAGATAAACCACCACACAAAACCACTGTTGCCAGTTTTAAAGCTAAATATAACACTTAGAAAATAAAGACCATTTTCCTAATCTAGAAGAGATTCCACAGTGTCTGCACATGTTCACATGTAGGTATGATGTGTATGTTCATAATTGTAAACTCAAAAATTTTTACTGGTTTACAAAAAAGCCTTTGTTGTACAAAAGCTTGACAGTCTGGAAGAGTATCTGCCAATCTCCAAACTGCAAACATGGAAGAAGATACTCTGCAACAAGGGTCTCTCAAAGGCAGTAAGATTTTCAGATACTTGGATTAACTACCAGGCTTCATAGTGTGAAAATCATGAAAGCTTTATAGATATTTCTAATGTGTTGGGCTTGCTGTATATCTGAGCATTAGGATCGTGCTATAGTGTGACTGGGCTCCTTGTTTTTTTTTTTTGAAGAGAGACTTTGTATGGTCTCTGACTTCTAAGCAAGCCACAGATGTACAACTACATGGTATTTAATTGGCAGGTAATGCGATGAATTTTGAAGAGGTCATGGTAGTTCTGTTGAACTTTTAGGATCTTAAAAAAACATTATGAGTTTTTACAGCTAAGATAGTAATCAAGACCACTAGGTCTGTTTTTAATTGTATAGTTTCAATTATCTAGCTACTGCTGTAAAGGATAATAAAAAGTTTCTATAAATACATCAGCAGCAAAAGGTGGGCTAAGGAGAATCTCCATCCTTTATTAAATGTGGGGGCAGGGGGGAGGGGATCACAGTGACAAAGGCTGAGGAGAGGAAAAGGCTGAGGTACTTAATGCCTTCTTCCACTCAGTCTTTAATAGTAAGACAAGTTGTTCTCCAAGTACCCACCCCCATCAGCTGGAAGTCAAGGACAGAGAGCAGAATGGAGACCTCATAATCCAGAGAGAAATGATTAGTGATCTGCTATGCCACTTAGACACACACAAGTCTATGGGATCAGATGAGATGCACCCAATAGTACAGAAGGAACTGGCAGAAGGGCCAGTTTCCATCATTTATCAGCAGTCCTGGCTAACTGGGGAGGTTCCAGTTGACTGGAGATGAGCAAATGTGACTCCCATCTACAAGAAAGTCTGGAAGGAAGATCCAGGGAATTACAGGTCTGTCACCCTGACATTGGTGCCAGGGAAGGTTATGGAGCAGATCACCTTGAGTGATCTGCCATCACATGGCACGTACAGGAGAACCAGATCAAGCCCAGATGGGTTTAGGAAAGGCAGGTCCTGCTTAACTAACGTGATCTCCTTCTATGACCAGGTGACATGCTTAGATGATGAGGGAAAGCCTGTGGATGTTGTCTACCTTGATTGTAATAAAGCCTTTGAAACAATTTCCCACAGCATTCTGGAAAAATTGGCTGCTCACGGCTTAGATGGGCGTACTCTTCTTCATGTAATAAACTGGCTGGACAGCCAGGCCCAAAGAGTTGTGGTGAACAGAGTCAAATCCAGCTGGTGGCCAGCTGAAAGTGGTGTTCCCCAAGGCTCAGTGTCAGTTCTGTTTGCTATCTTTATCAATGGTCTGGATGAGGGAATCAAGTGTACCCGCACTAAGTCTGCAGACAACAGCCAGTATAGGCAGGATCCGCTGGAAAGCAGGCAGGTTCTACAGAGGGATCTGAACAGGCTGGATCAGTGGGACAAGGTAAACTGTATGGGGTTCAACAAAACTAAACGTTGGGTGCTACACTTGGGCCACAACCTCATGCAGTGCTACAGGCTTGGAGAGAGTGTCTGGAAAGCTGCCTGTTGGAAAAGGACTTGGGAGCGTTGACCAATATCAGGCTAAGAACCAGCAGTATTCCCCAGTGCCTAAGGACACCAATGGAATCCAAGCTTGTATCATAAACAGTGTGACCAGGAGGGGTAAAGAAGTGAACATACTCCTGGACTTGGCGCTGGTGAAGCTCCACCTCGGATATTGTGTTCAGTTTTGGGCTACAAGCAAGACTGGAAGTACTGGAAGACTGGAAGTACTTGAAGTACTGGAGCATGTGCAAAGAAGGGCAACAAACCTGGTGAAGGATCTAGAGAACAAATATTAATAGATGCAGCTGAGGGAACTGGGGTCTTTTAGTCTGGAGAAGAGAAGGCTCTCCACAACTACCTGAAAGAAGGTCACAGTGTGGCAGATGTTGGTCTCTTCTCCCGAGTAACAAGCAACAGAATGAGAAGAAATGGCCTCAAGTTGTGCCAGGGGAGATTTAGACTAGATACCCTCAAATCAGAGATCCAACACCACAGACAAGGAGAGGAATCCAGACAGCACTGAGATGAGGATGGGAAGGTGATGGAATGGTCAGGATTAACTGAATTTAATTTTTTCAGAAGCCACAAATTTCAAAAAGTAGGCTATTTTGTGAATTCGGTGTCAAATCAATGAAACCTGAAATATAGAAATGTGTTATTTATGGTTCCTTACAGTAATGTTACAGGTGTTTTATCATAGTCTTTTGTCTCTACACATAGAACAATATTCAGTTCAGGACTTCTCATTCTGCTGTCACCGCAAGGAAAGAATAATTAATCCTACAGAAGTGAGAAACACGTTGCCTCTGGAAGTTCTTGTAGAGCTTAGAACTTGACAGAAGCCTAGGCTCAGAAGCTCTGCCTCTTACAGAAGCAAGTGTATCTTTTCTGTAAGAAATTCATGGCCCCCAGCTACCAATGACTTCAGCGCTTATAGACCCTGTGCCTCCCTCTTAAGACAGGATTTTACATATATGAAAACAGATGTCTTAGCTCTAAGCTCCTTCTTACTGCACTGGTAGCCAATTACTGCTGAGTTTGGAGCCATAGCTGGCTTTTTTTTTTTTTTTTTTTAACTTCAAGCACTGAAGATAATGCACAACTTGATTAAACCAAGTCAAAATTGTTATTAAAATACCCAAAACAAATACTTAATCGGAACACATTTTTTTTTTGTACAGAGGAGGCAACTATACTGTAACTCTATCCCTTCTTTGATTTATAACACTGAATTGCAGAGGATGGGCTAAGCAATCTTTGTTAAGATATTGCTTATTTCAACTGTGTAAACAACGTTAGCTAGGTAGCAAGTAGGAGGCCTTCTGCTCTTAAACCTTTGTGTGATCATAATGATAATGATAATACAGACATCAGGACATTCTAAGAACAGTGCTCAAGTCCTCAAAAGTGATTAGTTTACCATGGTCCTCTCCACACTCTACCACAGTTAAAGTAAGGGTGAGGGAAATAGTTTTATTTTTACTTGTGAGCTGTAAATGTTTTTTATCTATCTATTTTACCTGTATATTTAATTTAGAGCTATATATTTTTACTTTTTACTGGGCTGTGGGGGGGAAAAAGATACTGTTGGTCTCAGCTAGTAAGAGATACAGCAAACTATTTATGTGTTGATCTCAACACTTGCAATGCTTCGGGGATAGGCTGCAGATTTTTATTTTGGCAGCAAGCAGCAGTTAACCAACAACCCAACAGAGAGAAGGTTGCTATTTGTGGAAATGCTAAACCATTTGCTGACAGAATTCTGAAATTGTTTGGAAAAAGTCTGAGGTGATGCCTTACTTTTCAAGTTCTTATATATCCAGACAATATACATCATGTAAGAGTTGCTTTTTAAAGAACAGATCTAATGCTTAAGAAATCTGAAAGACAAACGAGTTCGCATTGGTGTTCACAAACACACACACATGCATGTGGGCTGAAGTCTACAGGTTATGTTGAGACATTATATAGGGATACTTAAAAAACAGAGTGGAGAAACCTGTGGAAGGAGAACCAACAAACTTTAGGCATGGCTCATCTCATCTCATCTCATCTCATCTCATCTCATCTCATCTCATCTCATCTCATCTCATCTAAAATGTTGGCATCTGATCCAAGCTGGTTGCCTGGGCTGCCGCTATGGTCAATGGACAGAGAACGGAGCCCAGGGAAGACACGGATCCTGTGCTGGTATAGACTGGTATAGAATGGGGACAGGGTGAAAGAACAAATGTGACTAACTGACACTATATGCCCCATTTTCCCTGGAGTCTGCCCAGGTGATTCCCACATTCTTTGTTCACCTACTTGCTAGCACTGTTTATAATCTCAGTGTCATTGTCATGTTTTCTGAACACATCTAATATTTCCTCATTTATTAAAAGTTGCCTTGGAACTATTAACAGCCATTTATCAGGGTTTTACATTTACAGCATCACACCAGTAGTTACTCATGCAGGACATTCCAAAATGCTGAACCACTGAATAATGTTTGTGCTACAAAAGTGGGTTAAGCTGGCATGCAGGAAGAAAAGAATTTTAATTAACATTGCCTCAGCAGGCTTCTGTCTCATTGCACATACCTTAAGCCTCTCTACCAGAATACAATGTTCTCAGAATGGATGAAGGCCTCCATCTTTCGGCTCCAGGAGTGTTTTCCTTTTATCTTCCTGTCAGCTTGTCTCCCTGAGCAGTTTGTAACAACTGACCTTCACTTTCCTAGAAATCAAAGCAAATAAAGATATTTACTAACTGTTCTGTCTCTTTGAAGACTATCTCTGTCAAACCAAAGCTCGCACCTTGTCAAAACCAAAATTGCTGACGCTAAGAAATTGCAATAATGTCCTTCACTTGTGTCTTGGGAATGCTGACAGGGATGGATCGTGTACTTTGTTCAGTTATTTATTTATTTTTGCTTATTCTGCACATAGCTTTCTATTAAGTTAATCAGTATAATACTACAGGGACTGTTCATAACTCACCAGATATAAAGCAAAGGGATTTCAGTGACCAAAGCAACTTGACCAAATAATGCAAAAATAATATGAAAATGCAATGTCCAATAAATTTCCATCAGTATTTCAGATTAATACGTTAATACATAGTAATTTCATATCCATCATAACTTTCAGTGTGTTTCTAAGTAATTCAAAAAAGTAAGCTTATAAAAATCCCAGGTGACCTCCTCAAAAATCCATTTTTGCATATCTTTCATTATTACAGATATATATTAATAAGGTAACCTGATAGACAAAATGCTGAGTGACTTCTGTTGGTTCTTATCCCCTCAAGTACTACTAATCCCCTCAAATACTGCTATAGTGTGTGTCCTACAAAAATCCCTTAGACATCTCATCAGGGGTCATAACAGATATTAAAAAATATGGCAAATTTATTTACAAAATTAATCATAATCAGCTGTTTGAAAGTACTTGTTAATTTAGAGTTTTATGTTCATTTAATTGCATATGAATGTTGTTATGTAATATTTTCATGGGCTTTTTTAATAACCATGTACCAGATGGTGTTCCCTTAAAACTACCCATTTTAAACTAGTTACATTTAATCTTTTCAAAGGTAAATCTATTTATATAATTTTTTACCTTGAACAATGGCTTGTAAAACACAGTAAAGTAGCAAAAATAGACAAATTAGCAAAAAAAGACAAAATGAGAGCTCTGTAGAAAGGCTGAGTATTTATTTACTTAAACTAATACTTATTCTTTATATGAAAGCAGCAAAGGCTTTGATGTCTTGTTTTAACTGTAAACTGTAACTTTCCCATATTCATGGATTTTCACAATGCATATTTTTCATCTCACTCTGTTTTCATCTGTTTCAGACCAAATTGCATTCACCTAGTACAGAAGACAAGGATTAGTTGTCCCCTTATCTTATAGCACTTACTTACGAAGGACGACCAATAACAAACACAAAAAATATCACCAAATGTTGAGAACTTGGGCCCAGAAAGAAAACGGAAAACAATTCTGATAATGTTCCTGTTATCCACAAGTTTGCATCCCAAAGGAAATTAAATTTGTGTTTTACTTTATGCACCAAATTTCTGTTTTACTTTATGCACCAAATTCATTTCTGTTTAACTTTATGCACCAAATGACTAATACCATTGAGTTCTGAGAAAACGCTCCTATGAATAAAACTAAGCTCGTGCATAGATGTAAAAAGAGGCCAAGGCATTCACTACCTTTCTATTATAGAAAATTTTAATTTTCTTAAATGTCTGCTGTTAACACATTACAGCTCTTTTTCATCCAGCGTCATGATTCCACACTAAGAGCACCACAGGCTGACACTGCATGATAGAAGAATGAAAAGGTTCTGTTCTCATTTTTATTATTATTCCTTCCTCAGTTACCTTGGCAAAGTAATTTAACGTCTTTGTGTCTATAGAATAAAGATAGTTACTGTGACATCTTTTGAAACACTCAAAATTTAAATTTGAGGAAGATATGATTATTCAATACGGTATCACAAATATATTATGAATGAAGAGCTAAATGGAAAAAAAGAGTAAAACTATTTAAAAATAAGCACTTACAATAAAAGAATGGGGTGGAGGGAGTAAAATAATGCAAGTCTCCTTGAATGTGAATGTGTCTGGAGGCTCCCTCACTCACAAAATTGAACTTTGGGGAATTGCTTCCACTCCACATCCCTCATTCCCCATTCCTATGAAAGTGATGATGATAACAGAAAAAATCCAACAGAGCACGAAGTGTTACTTTTGTTGGCAGCAATAAAGATATGCCAAATACTGAAAAAAACAACGAAAAATAACTCTTAATTCAAAGTGAATGGCAGTTCTTTCAGAGAAAGAGCATGCATACATTTACCACGCAAGTAACCCAGCCCACTGTGCATTATGCCTGTCCTTGTATAATCGCTGATCAGAGTTCTTTATACAGAACAGTACATCGCCTGGTTTGTCTGTGATTATGTCTATAGGATACTTTAAGGTACTTCCAAAAATCGACTCCATAAGGTGTCATCATTCTCCTCAGGCCTTCATGTTCATGCCAGCATATCCCAGGCACATCCACAGAGCGTAACAAGCAGGGCGTCTTCAGACATCATACCTCTCTCATGAGCTCTCATAGTGCTCTTGCAAAAGTCCGTTCTGGGATATATCTGACTAACCTCCCCTGTACTGACACCCTTCATTATTTCCTCTGAATCAAGACCAGCAAGATGCTCAACCAACAGACACGCAGAGACAAAGCACAGACCCTACAAGAGGAAAGAATGATGAAGAACAAAGTCCTCTTAGGGTTCATGTGAATTAAGTGTGTGCCCATGTGTTTCTAGACATATAGGAAGCAAAAGTCAGGAATTAAGGCGTTCCTTCATGGGTTAATTTTAGAAGACAGTACTGTGTACATTTTATTTCTCATGAGTTTTGAAACATAGTACAGAATAAGTATCTTTGTTTTTTTCACTTATGGAGCTCACGGGCAAAGTATAGGACTGAACTGACAAACAAAGAGCCATTTAGACCCAGTGTCCAGCTTCTCAGGGCTCTGTGGTTCTCCACAGTAGCTACTCAAGGCATCATACAGAGGACTCTATTAACTCACCCAGCATCAGCTCTGACGTGAGCACTGACTGCTGTCATGCATGGAGGGACGACTTCACTCAAGACAGAAGCAGCATTGTTTTTATTCATATAAAACAGCAATTTAGCTAAGTCTGATAATAAATGTGATGGTTTAATAAGACATAGTGGCAGGGTACACTTGATTATTTACTGCACAGAGGACAGAGGCAGACAAAACTGTCAGGGATTCTCTTCTCATTAAGTCACAAGGTTCAGTGAGAACCCATTTGCTTTCTGAACTCCTTCTCAGAGAGGGGTCTAGGAGCAGCTGGATCCAATCCTGATCCCAGATTTGGTCAACGGTTTACGTCTGAAGGATTATATACATGCAATCAATCCTTTATATCACTTAGCTAAGATTACAAAACGTCACTGCACTTATACGCAATTCACTTACGCAGCATCTTACGTGATAAGGATTCTCTCAGCCTCGAGGTATAACCTCTAGAGGTGCCCCTACTCGAAGGGATATCCTGCCATGCAGGATCTTGGACTACTCACTATTTATGGAGTAAGATGACTGACTTATATTTGCATACCTTATTGAAGACACCAGTTTCTTACAAACTTGGCTTGAATTGGACACCCACCAGCACCGTGGCAGAGGTGGGCACACTACCATAATTCAGCCCTTGGCTACCATGTTGTTTTCTGCCTTCCTTGGATACACCTTGAGCTGGACGCAGCCATCACAACCGGACACATTCATCACAATCGCCGCTGGTGGTTATTGCTTCTGCAGGGTTACAGGAAAAGTTCAGGTTGGGGAAAGGGAGCACTGCCACAACTGCTGAGTCAGCAGGGAAGATGAAGACTGGAAGAGAACCAGCATAATCAAGGGACAGATTTCTAGCAGCCCCTTTAATTAATTTGTAGCAATAGTACTATATAAGGCCCTGGGCTTAGAGATAATAGACCAAAGAACGTCATAACCCAAACTGCTCCTCCAAGTAATCCTGCAAATCAGCTCAAGATTTGTCCATTAATTTTTTTTACACAACTAATCATTGATAAAACCGCACAGAGCAGCCTATTTTAAGGAATGACAAATAAACCAACAAACAAAAAGCCCTTCCCTTGTGCTTACAGTTCTTTTCCTGTATTCCTGTTTCTTACCACACGGCATGTCCTGCAGCTTAGCTCCTCACGCATCACAGGACTCGGCCTCTCAGGACTTCACTTTAACACTGTTTCAAGACAAATCTACAAAAGTGTGTATCTCAGATGTGTACCTGAGGCAGAACGCAATCCAAAGCCATCTCAGTTACCTACTGACTTGGCAAATACAGGTGTTTGCAGACTAACTGTGATACTCTAAAGTCCAAAGGCAATTCTTGTCAATTCACATTCCTTAGAATCAACTTACTTGGAAGATGCATAGAGCTAAGGCAAAGCGAAGAATGTTTCTTCTTTTTCCTCCTTCCTATAGAAAAATAAACAATGGAAATATTCAGGGTAGAAAAGTCTGGAATGGGAACCTAGCTGCTGTCCTGGAAGATGGCCTGTTTGACTTGTTAAGTGGGAAGGGAAAGTTTGACTTGTTAAGAGGGGTCCTATAGTACAGCGGCCAGTAGCCACATTGCTGCCATTCCATTGTTTTCAAAAAGATCCTCTTCTCTGTGTACGTAGGCCCTACACTCGTATCTTTGACACTGCATTTGAAATTACTAAAAGAGGAATACTGTATTAAGACAGTGCATCTACAGCTGCAGATATTACTTAAGGAGTCACACATTGTTCGGTGTGATCAGCGTAGGGTGAAATGCCTGTATACAAAGTATTTGCCAAAACTGCCATTCCAGTGATTTCCAGATACTTTAATTGCACATAAGCATACTCACTTATTTAAAAATATTTGTGTCTTCATTGGTGCTTTATAAACTGTTACTGGAAAATACACCAGAGCATCTTCCTTTACTTTTATTTCTGACTAAAGACATTTGTGCCATTTTGCTTTGTATATCTTTTATCATAGGAACTCCATTAATTCAATGATCAGTTTATCTGTCTTCTGCCATGGCTTAGTCAAGCAACAACTGTCAAATCAACCAGTGAAGAACAGTACATGCTAATTTTGTGGCATGGTCTGATTGTGCAATGTTCTCTTCGCAACTGCAAAATGCTTTTGGAAAAAAAACATAAAACCGATCTGACACTCCTACTTAGATGAATATTTTTTTAACTACTTTTCCCTTCCCACTCCAGGCAATCGTGTTTCTTTCCCTCTTTACTTAGTCCTCCATCTGATTTGCCTAGAAACACAGAAATAGTGGATGCTCCTCAGCCACCTCCTTATTCCAAATTCTCAGATTTTACATTTATGTTTACCTTACTACCACCAACAAGCTGGATAACAAGCATGTGAGCAACCATTTTAACTTATCAAACAATAAGTGAATATAGAAATGAGGAAAAAAAAAAATCTTTAACATGACAATGCAAGTATATTAACATGCAATCTGGCAAAAATAAATACTACAGGAAAAATTGCACTGAAGTGTAATGGCGCATGTTATGAAATTCTTTAAAAGCAATAAAATGCAAGAGTCCCTTATCCCTCATCTGCTTTATTAAATGGCTTAATAACAGAAGCATTAGCTATTTTATTGTAAATAATTTGCCTTTAGAGCCTATGAAAAGGATTGAAATTTCTTACATAATGAATTTCCTCTATTCACTTTTCATTGCACCAAGTAGAATGTTAAATTTTTCAAATTAGCATCCTGTTTCCAAAAATACAACAGGAAGAAAAATCTGTATGAACACTTAAGAAAATGTTTTCATAAGAGAAATGGATCCTATATTAAAATCACAGAAGTACCTAGGATGTTAGTGCAAAAGTTCAAGCTCATGACTAATGCCATTTGGTACCCCACAAGACATACCATCCACATCCTTATTTCTAAGTGCTTAATAGCAGTTACTCTACTAAAGCTAATTGCTCAAAAATTTTGTATAATAAAGATCAGATTGAAGAAAAATGTGCAAATTCAGAATCATAGAGTTAATTAATCAATAAACCATTTAAACTAGTATACATTGGCATCTTGGCTTGTATCACAGCCAGCATGGCCAGCAGGTGCAGGGAGGTGATACTGCCCCTGTACTCGGCACTGGTGAGGCCGCACCTCGAATACTGTATTCAGTTTGGGCCTCTCGCTACATGAAGGATGTTGAGGCTCTGGAGTGTGTCCAGAAGCTGGTGAAGGGGCTGGAAAACTATTCTTACAAGTAGCGTACTGGGGTTGCTTAGCTTGAAGAGGAGGCTGAGGGGAGACCTCATTCCTCTCTATAACTACCTGAAAGGAGGTTGTGGAGAGGAGGGAGCTGGGCTCTTCTCCCAAGTGACAGGGGACAGGACAAAGGGGAATGGCCTCAAGCTCTGCCAGGGGAGGTTCAGACTGGATATCAGGAAAAACATTTTCACAGAAAGGGTCATGGGGCACTGGAACAGGCTGCCCAGGGAGGTGGTGGAGTCACCATCCCTGGAGGTTATTTAAAAGACAGGTGGGGTAGGTGCTCAGGGAAATGATTTAGTGGCAGATAGAAATGATTTGACTCGGTGATCCAAGAGTTCCTTTCCAACCTGGTGATTCTATGACTCCATGATTCATTACTGCATCACAAACCAAATGTTTTTGACCACCAAAAAAAGAATTTATGGTGAAATTTGTCCTTTCTGCTAGTTACACTTAAAGTGTGAAGATTATTGCTAATTATAAAATGAATAGTTATCAGGACAGACCTTTGCAGCCAGTGCAGCTTATTCTGCAAGTATCAGTCTGTTCTGCTCTCAACTGGACATTTTCAAACTGTGGCCATGTATGTGAGTGCAGTTTCATTGTATCTCATGAATATTTTTAAACTTTATTCTAGCATGGTAAAAATCACTTCTACAGCACTTAAATTTTAACAAGACGTGTCTCTGGCCCCAAAGGGTTCATTGCTTAAAAGAAACCTGTCAAGACATGGTGGAAGATAGCAACTCAGGAAAGGAGAGAAAGGCAGAGGAGTACTGCATTAATGAAGAGAAACAGAGAGAAAACAGTGAACTCAGACAATCATCAAGGTTTTCTCTGGACCAGCAGGACAAAACCCCAAACAACATCGACTTCTGCAAGTCCTTCTACAGCAACAGTTGGGAGGGTAGATATCATATGACTTCATATGAACTGGTATGTGGTTTCCTGACTTGAGGTATGCCACATACCTCCTGAATTCGGGAATATTTATGAAGGCTCACCTTAAATCATAAGAACTCCTCTTCCCAAGCAGGTAGTCACTTGTCAGTCACCCATACTTATGAATTTTTATAATTTATGGGCAGGGCTACAGTGGCAGTTTGTCTCCAGGCACGGAGGATCTCAGAGCACACACTGGGTTTGCCTGTATCGTGCCAAGCCTACGGCTGACATCAGGTACTTAGAGAGACTGGGTGGTGGTTTTCAGCCACCTACCATTGCCTTGCTGGAGGAACTGGGCTGCAAACACTGCACACAGAGACCCTACCTGAGCCTCAGCACCCTACTGAGTTTCTGCCAGGCACAAAGCTGGCATACATCCCCCTGCCTGCATCAATCTGCTCCCTGGGAGCAGGAGGAATCAGAGTGTTCAGCCTGTGCTTGGACACTCAGCAACTTGTAGGAGGCCATGGGATAATGACCCCATTGCTGCAGTGATGCCTTATCCCAACTCAATGTGGGGCCACTGGAAACACCAAGAGGCACCATGTGGAAAGAGAAGATGGAAAACACAGTGAGTCAAACCATGCCACTAAAAGGATAGAATATGGAGACAGATGTGAACATTTTTCTGATTTCTTACCAGGATTTGGGAGGATTTTCCTCCCTCAGACTGACAGGACTGGATCCTGTATCAGGTCAGAGGCCCTCCTGGATAGATTGAAAGGCACAGTTTAAGTAGGTCTTGCTACAAGAGGCAGGAGTCCACCAGAGATATTTCATAAAAGGTGTCAATTCCATTCAAACTAGAGACAGAAAGAGACTTAGGGAAGGAGATCTACAAAGAAACTGGAGAGTCCAACAGAGAATGCCTTTCCCAGACGTTTACACCCGAACTGGGGAAAGGGCAACTATCAGCATGTGAATCATTTAACTTACTTCAGAGATCTACAGCAAGATTAAATGAAAAATACTGTAGAAGCACCTGTTTCTATTTGTTGAACATTCCAGGAGACTGAGCAGCCCAGATATAGACATCTACATTTAAGACATCTTCCATCTGTCTACATTTTAGCAATCTGTCCAAAATTGGATAGATTAATTCCAACCCGTATCCCATCGATGACCCAGTTTTCTAAGGAATGGTGGGGAGCAGGGGACTGAGAAACACCTTCATCTTGTAATAGTCAAGGATGGAACCTTGTTCTTCACTGTTTGATGTTTCCAGGTAAATTAAGAAAGTTGCTCATTAACAAACATTATCCTTATTTGGTTTCCCACATAGCTGAAACAATACAGTGGGAATAGAATTCAAAGAGCAATTAACAGAGTGTAAAATGAGAATACGGAAAATATTCTGATGGTATAGATGCTTAAGAGAAGCCAGTAACCGAGAAGCAAGAGAAGCATGAGAAGAAATACTGAGCACTGGAAATACAAGGCTGAGAGAGAAAAATGAGTGCAAGAACTATATAAGAAAAAAAGATTAGGTGAGGCTTTGCAAATGGGATGAAAGGATTGTATTAAATACACCAAAAGAGAAGAAGCCAGCAGAGGCATACAAAGGAAAGGAAGAGATGAGATTAGAACAGCTTCTTGTCAGTATGCTTGAATATGATATTTTAGTAGTGTCATCATGAAATATTTCCCAGTCTCTTTCTCTCACGTTTAAAATAGGTATAAAATAGAAATATGACCATATCTAAGCATTTCACTGAAAACAAGCTGCTGATATTTTTCAACTCTGTGTTACTTTTGAACATACAGCATGATGTAACTTTGAAACTATTTACACTTGATGGCTTCCTTTTTTGCACGGTGACCTACTTATTTTTAGAAGCCTTGTACAGTACACAAAAATTAAAGCACAGACAAAAATCTAATATTAAAAAAATAGAGCTTATGAAGAATAACATTATAAATACCTGTGGGGGTGGAAGTGTGTTATGGATTAGTTAAATATATGTATGATCTTCCTACTTTTGATATCAGTGCATAGCCTCTGATCTCATTTTCTCATGAGATACAGATATTCATAACCCAATTTCTTCCTGATACAGAAAGCAGACATTCCGATAGTGTTCTTCCTTGCCTACATATGTTCATACATCGTGTACAGGTAATATGTGCGTTCATATATATATATAAATGTTTGCTTCAACAAGCACAAACACCCATACATTCATAAATGGCTAAAATACGAACTTGTAAGAGCTAAAGAATTTTTAGGTAGATTCAAACATCTTATATTCTCCTTGTAGACACACCTGTATTAGGAAATCATATATGTGCATGCAGACAGTTAAACCAATAATAAGGTGCAGTTGCCAAGGAAAGAAACCAAGATCTTGTACCGGTACAACTGGAATATCTGAGATTATGCTAAACTGGTTAGCAATCAGATAATCATTCTGGTACATACACACTAGATAATACATATTTTTATTTGATTTAATGTGGAATTTGGCATGGAACCTAATATTAATTTTTACCTTGACTAGCCATCACGTCACAGAGACCAAGCAAATTTTGAAACTGAGTCACTCTGTGTGAGGGCAACACTGTCTAAAATAAATGAAATGTGCAGTTAGTCCAGTCAGAAGGAACCTATACTGAACTATCCATTCAGGATCTGCTACAAACACATAAATGACTTTATCAGTTATGACTCTTAGGGCCAGATTCCAAACTGATTAATTCAGCATAGATCTGCTGACTTCAGTGACACTACTTAAATCTACTGTGATAACCGTCAGCAATGTTCATAGAGAACAAGAGTTTTCACAATACCAATAAATCACTCACCAGTAATTTTTAGTTATAGCACTTCAGTAACAGGTCTAGGATTCACTGAAGGAGGAAAGGGAGGAAGGGAGGAAGGGAGGGAGGAAGGAAGGGAGGGAGGGAGGAAGGAAGGAAGGAAGGAAGGAAGGAAGGAAGGAAGGAAGGAAGGAAGGAAGGAAGGAAGGAAGGAAGGAAGGAAGGAAGGAATTCAATGCAACCAGACAGTGCTTGCAGGAGAATATTGCCAGAATTTATGAAAGAGAAAACCCTACAGCTCTTAGCAGTACAAACAATACATTTAGTGTAGCTGCTATGTACTATGTTAGGGTTAATTCCCCTTATTTATTGCCCATTTTTGATCCAGTAGTAGATAGCTATATAAACTAATGCATCTCTGTCATTTCATTCCTCCCACCCACCAAAACATAGGTTTTCATCTTTAAAAAAACCCAAAACAACAACAAAACCCCTACACTGCTAATACTCTTTTCTTGTGTCTGACAATTTGGGAACTCTCTTGCACTCATATTTTGTATAGTGTAGTCAGATTGTGTGTCTCAGAATGATGACAGTCACCCACAGCTCTTTATAGTAGTAGCCCACATTTTCACAAAGTGTTCTGCCCTTCGGTAATATAAATGTGTTCCTCTCACCCTTTAGTTTGAGCACAAAGTACATATCAAGAGTATGCTTCTGTTCTTACATACGTTTTACACTGGTGCAAGGCCAAGGTATAAGCTCAGTTACTGCCAGGATATGCCTCTCTGACTCAGATTTTAAATTTAAGAATATTAAGTAAACTCAACTATTTCTCAAAAATTTCATGCCAAAAGTATTTCAGAAGACTGGTACAATGACCTGAAACACATATTTCAACATATACAAAAAGCTACATTTCTTAAAACCTTGAAAGGGTCCTTCACATCTATTTTGACCAAGTGGTAAAGCTTCACAACACCTTCTAGTAGAACTGTGGACTATGAACCACTCAGTCGTGGCCATCTTACGTTCAGTAAGCAGCATTTGATATTTGTGACTTTGGCTATTAATGTGGCATGTTTTCTCTTTTTCATACATTTTTATAATTTTTATAATATGATGTAAAAAGCATATATGATATATAGATAAACATATGAACAAATTGTTTTGATTAATCAATTTACTTTGGATGTCCACCATGCAGACAAGGAAGTGATTTGATCAGAAAGGTATATTTTTTATGTCTTTCAAGTGCTTTTTTTCTGAATTCACAAAGTATATCACTCTGACCTACAGGCATTTATTCCCAATTCTACAACATTCTTTTAGCTGAAGGTAGTCCTTGTCATGTTCAATCAAATTTTATATACTAGGCAATTTTAGAAAAGAACATCTCTCCTTCCTTTTATAAAATCGGGGAAATGCAGTTAATGGTAGCTATACAATGTGTTCACATTTTGCTATTACATTTACAAAACAAATGGAGTTCAGATAGAAAAAAAAAAGACCTTGAGAATTTCATACTTGGGTATCAACTTGTTCTGAATCTTGTCTATACCCTTAAATTTTCAAATGTGTACACTCACTTCAAGCAATTATAGGCACTTAGCCAATGTTTTCAAAGTGAAATACTGATGTTTTGACATTCTGTACACTGATGTCCAATGCCTGACTCCAAATTCCAACTGATTCTATGATCTGCACCTCTGAAACAATACCTGTCAGTCTTTCAATATTAAAACATCCGAAAAGAGTAAAGATTAAATTGGTTATACTAGACCAAACTAAAGATTTATCCAACCCTGTATTCTGCTTCAGAAATAACTGTAAATAAATGCTGAAGGAAGAGTAAGAAGAGGGCAAGATTCTCCCCTACTATGCTACCAATCTCCAATTATTTTCACCTCAGGGGAATTCCTGAAGTGGATATGACTTTGCACACTCACTGACACCCTCCTATTACCACCACTATCCCTGGATTTCTCTTTCGCATGCTTGTCCAGTCTCACCCTGACCTATGAAAAATTTTGATTATCTGCAACATCCTCTGGCAAAGTTTACCTACTGCATGAAGAATCACCTCTTCTGGCTTGAGTATGACTCCTTACAGCTTTATTTGATGCTGCTATTCCTTTTACTACAAAAGACAGTGAATAATCAATCCCTATCCAGTCATTCCTTGCCACTCATGAGTGTGGTGCCACAGTCTCACAACTTGTCCTTTTTTAACTCCCAGGGTGAAGTCTCCTGTCTGACTCAGCTAATCCTTGAATGTTTTTCCCATGGAAGTATTTGATATTTAAGAAATCTCCACAAAGAAAAAAAAAACCTGTCCTTAAACACACAGTATATTGATTTATTTTTGTGAAAAATTATTCATTTGGATCAAAGAAGCATGCACAGGAGGACTATGGCGAGACTTCAATTCTCATTCTTTCACATGGAATTTTGACATCTGTGCTAGGGTGATGGTTTTTCTTACAGTAAGGTCCTGGGGAAGAGTTACCTGCCTCAGAAATTTAGCATGCTTAGCAAGGGACAACCCAAAGCCCCAGGTCACCGGAGATATTGCTGCAAAGGATCTGCCTGAAACCTCCCAAAAATTCATTTCGAACTACCACTTCCTGATGTTCAGGATATGCAGTTCAGCATCCTGTCCTCAAATCAGGTTCAGGGAAACTTTCTTTCCAGGAAATGAGCAGGCCCTACCTAGTCAACAGCAGTAATGGTGTTACCATACTCTTTGTACTTCCCCTCATTAGAACCAAAGGCATAAGGGAATATAGAGTCACTTGGAGTATGGTCTTAGTGGAGAAAATTCTTTCTGTATTTCACACTGAATAGACATTGTGGACTGAGTCTTCCTGAACAAGGTCTAAGCAGAATAACAAAAAAAAAAAATTGAGGATAACCGTGTCAGCCCTTACCAAAATTAAAAGGATGACATGCTAGTGAGAACACTGACCCTCTGTCTTGGAGACATTCTAGATATACTGGAGCACAGTTGAAGTTGTACAGAGATAAGCCAGGAGTTGCTGAGGTAACAGGATCCAAGAAGGAAACACTAGTGAAACATCTCAAAGGAAATAAGGGGTGCTTCCTTAAGAAGGTGACACAACCAAGCTCAAGTGCCTCTATCCCATTGCACACAGGATGGACAACAAACAGGAGGAGTTTGAAATGTGCTGCAGGAAAGCTATGACACAGTTTCCATCACTGAAACATGGTGGGATAACTCACACTAGACTGCTGCAATGGATGGCTACAAACTCTTTAGAAGGGAGACCCAAGGAAGGAGAGGCAGTGGAATAGCTTTATATGTTAGGGAGTGTTTGATTCGTCTAGAGGTTAATGACGGTGATGACAGAGTTGTTTTTATAGGTAAGAATCAGGAGAGAACACCATCAAATCAGAGATCATGGTTGGAGTCTGTCACAGACCACCCGACTAGGATGAAGATACGGATGAAATATATGAAATATATAAGCAGTTGGGAGAAACCTCATGATTGACCCCCTTGTCCATATGGGGGGCTTCAGTCTACCAGATGTCTGCTGGCAATAAAATACAGCGGAGAGGAAACACTCTAGAAGGTTTCTAGAGTGTGTGAAAAATAACTTCAGCTGGTGAGCAAGCCAACCAGCGAAGGCACCCTGCTAGACTCGTTGTTTGCAGAGGAGAACTTGTGGGTGATATGATGGCTGGAGGCCATCTTGGGCATAGCGATCATGAAATGATAAAGGTTTTGATTCTTGGAGGATCATAGAATCATTAAGATCGAAAAAAGCCCTTTAAGATCATCAAGCCCAAGAGTCAACCCACCACCACCATGCCTACTAAATCATGTCCCAAAGTGCCACACCTCCAGCGATGCTGACTCAACCTCATCTCTGGGCAGCCTGTTCCAATGCTTCTCTACTTCTTTCAGTAAAGATTTTTTCCCTACTATTGAAAATAAACTCCCCTGTCACAACTTGAGGAGGACTTCCAGAGAGCAGACTGTAGCCTGCTCAGGACGCTGGTTCAGAAAGTCCCTTAGGAGACAGCCCTGAAAGGCAAAAGTGGTCCAGACAGGCTGGACATTCTTCAAGAAGAAGTCTTAAAGGCACAGGGGTAAGCTTTCCCTACATGCCATAAGAGGAACTGGAGGCGAAGATGACTGGCCTGGCTGAACAGGCAGCTTTTGCTGGGATGCAGGAAAAAAAGGAGAGTTTGCCACTCTATTTGGGGCAAGCAACTCGAGAAGCGTACAGGGCTGCATCAGGTCATGCAGAGAGAAAATGAGAAAAGCAAAAGCCCAGCTAAAATTCAGTCTGGCCACTGTTGTAAGAGAACAAAATCTGTTTTTACAAATACATTAACAACAAAAAGAGAGCCAAGAAGAATTTCCATCCTGGGAACATTGCCACCAAGGATGAGGAAAACGATGAGATGCTTAATGCTTTCTTTGCCTCAGTCTTTAGTAGTCAAACCCTAGGTTTATCCCTAGGTTACTCAGTTATCCCTAGGTTACTCAGCCCCTTAGCTGGAACATAGGCACAGCGAGCAGAATAAACCCCTCATAATCCAGGAAGATGCAATTAACGATCTGCTACACTACCTGGACACCCACAAGGCTGTGGGATCAGATGAGTTCCACCTGAGAGTACTGAGGGAGCTGGCAGAGGAGCTTGCTAAGCCGCTCTCCATCATCTATCAGCAGTCCTGGTTAAAATGGGAGGTTCCAGATGACTGCAGGCTTGCCAACATTACAGTCATCTACAGGAAGGGCTGGAAGTAGGATGCAGGGAACTACAGGCCTGTCAGCCTGACCTCAGTACTGGTGGTGTAGGCAGCATGACTAAGGAAGTGATTGTGCCCCTGTACTCCGCACGGGTGAAGTCGCACGTTGAATACTGCGTTCAGTTTGGGGCCACTCACTACAAGTGAGTACACTGAGGAACTAACACGTGCAAAGAAGGGCATCAAACCTGATGGAGGGTCTAGATCACAAGACCTATGACATGCAGCTGAGGGAACGGGGGGCTGTTTAGTCTGAAAAGAAGGCTGAGGGGACACCTTATCACTCTTTACAACTGCCTGAAAGGAGGCTGTGGATAGGTGAGCGCTAGTCTCTTCTCTCAAGTAACAAGAGATAGAATGAGAGCAAATGGTCTCAAATTGCACCAGGGGAGGTTTAGACTGGATATTAGAAATATTACTTCACAGAAACAGTTTTCAAGCATTGGAACAGGCTGCCCACAGCATTGGTTGAGTCACTATGCCTGGGGGTATTTTAAAAAGGTGTAGATATGGCACTTAGGGACATGGGTTAGTGGTGGACTTGATAGTGTTATGTTTACAGATGGACTTGATGATCTTAAAGGTCTTTTCCAACCTGAACTATTCTGTGATTCTGTGAAATGTTTCTATCCTTTTTGCTGTCTTAATAAGTTATGAGAAGGAAAAACTCCATGTCTCAAACTTGTGAAAAAGGAATTTGAAACCAATTATTCCACTATGATCTTATTTAAAAGAAACAAAAACTGTACTTATACCTTGACCGACACCCTAAAAACAGAGATCATAGCTGAACTTGGTAGGGAACAAACACCATATTTTGTGTATTTTAAACACTAAGCTCTTATTAACAGCAAAAAGCTAAACTCTAGGCAGGATCATCAATCCTTCATTTTCACTAATGCAAGGAAAAACTCAACACAAGACACCATCTTTTAACACTGTCCTCTGTGATTAGTGATCTCAATGACACACAAAATACATAAAGTCGCTCTTCTCAAGACAACATAAGGAAAATGAAGGGCATTGAAGATGGATTCAGCATTAACTCCGAATATCTTTCTTTGTAGTAGAGCAAGCCAAAACAACACAAGGCTTCTGTATATTATCACAGTTCAATTTGATTAATGACTAGGCAATATTCTAGAGTAGATTAATAACATTAGAGATGAAAGGGCATTTTTTAAGTATTTGTCATCCTCCCAGTACAAAGAGGATTTCAGTGCATTTAGATAATTAACAGAAAAACAGTGCCTTTGTTTTTATTTTAATCTTTGCATATATATATTCTGCAATTAATTTGGTAAAGCTTATGATATAGCCCACACATAGAGACTGCAATGAGCTCTTCCTCGCTTTACAGTCATACAACAGCACAACCAGATAGAATCTCACCACCAGAGTATGTGTAACTGTGAACTAGTGACAAATTTGTTTTCAAATGACAAACATGATATAGGTAAGATATAAAACACTGAAAATACAGGTTTAGTATGTTCAAATATTAGAAAAAAAATGTTCTGATCACCTTTTGAATCATCAAAATGGAAAAAAAACCCAAGAAAACGTAATGAAGCAGGATAATCATATAACTCAGACAATGCAATTTGAAAAAATGAAATCTGAAAATGGCAAAGCTTAAAGATACAGTTTTCTCAGAACAATAGGAAGTTACTTCTTTAAGTAGTACATAATTGATGTATGACTGTTCTGAGTAATGACTGTCATCTTGGAAGACATAAGATAGCCTCATATTGACCAGCTCAGCTTGATAAGCTGTGGACTCATACTCAAGCACAGTTTAGACACACCTTTAGACTTCAATCAGAATAAGCAGAAAGAAGTCAAGGATTAAGAATATCCAAAATAATACGTAAAGTGATCCTAAAAAAATTAGGTTTAATGCATCTAACAAGAGAGACAATCTACAAAAAATGCCACGACACTAACCTTTGGACAGAAGAACTCAATAAAATGCATGTTAGTCACAGAAAATAATCCTAGTATAAAAATGAAAGAAAGCAGAGTCCTTAGATGTGGTATTTCAATTAATAAATGCACATATTTGGGAGGGCAGAAGATAAACAAGGAAGGTAAACTGCAAATCAGTGCTGTGAAATGAAAGAATCTGAGATGTTACTTGAGTTAAGCAGGGAATTGTCAAAATCTGCAAAGGCAGCTTTCATAAAATAAGGAAAACAACCACAAGCTATAATAGCAAAGAGGTAAAGAGAACTGGAGAGCAAAGGTAACTGCTGAAAATCAAACAGTTAAAAAAAAATTAAAAATAAACAAATTCCTTAAACATATCAAAAGCAAGAAGCTTTTAAGAGTCACTGCATCTTCTGGGAACCTCAGAGAATAAAGACAGCAATTAAGGAAAACAACATTGCTAGGAAGACAAAAAGATTTATTTGCACCAATCCTCACAATAGAGGATGTTAGGAAGATACCTACTCTTGGGTAATAAAAATGAGGTACTATCAGATGAAGAGATGCTGAAACAAATCAATCATTTAAAAAGCAGGAAGCCACCAGGACTGAAAATCCTGAAGAAGGAGTAGTTGAGCTATGCAACCTCTAATTGAAAAACAACTCCTGTACGGGAAGGTTAGAGAGTAGCAAATGTTTCACATATATTATAAAAAAGCCTTAGGATGATTTAGGGAATCAAAGACTCATAAATCTTACATCTGTACCTGGCAAATTAAAAATAAGAAAATAAAACACTCAGAAGACCATCAGATGATAGATCTCTGCAGTGGAAGATGATGCCTTACTCATCCGTTACGATGTTTTCAACACATCAGTAAACTACTCTAGGGGTCAAAGGAGAACCAACTGACATCATTTAATAAACTTCCAAAAGGCATTGACAAAGTTTCTCACAGAAGACTGATAAAAAGAAGAGTAGTTCAGTGTAGCAGCTATCAGAAGCTGCAAGATATTAAAATGAATCAAGAACAGGACTGAGATGATAAGGAAAGACAATGTTATATAAATCAGTGCTGAAGCCTCATGTGAACTACTGTGTGCAGTACTGGTTTCTACATCTTAAAAAGATATGAGAAAACTGGAGGGTATTTAAGAGAAAAGTGACATGTGATATAAGTTCCTTAAAAAGCATGGTTTTGTGAAAATAGATTGAAGTAACTGGAATTATCTTAAAAAGGAAATTAAAAAGAGGCACGATAAAAATATGTGACATAATCACTAGAAGTAAGCCAGAATCTCATTTGTACCCTGCCTTAATACAAGAATATGGTGACACATAATTACATTAAAAGGCAGCCAATCTAAGAAAAGTGATACCCACCAGTTTTCACAGAGTATACGTTATGCTGTGGGACTCATTATTTGATAATGTTGAGCTAGAAAAAATATAAGATTGAAAAGAACTAGATGCTTATGTGGATAACAATGTTAACCTAGCGAAACAAGTATTGCAAGGGAACCAAAACTTATTTGGAGACTTAAATAGATCTCTCAATACTGGAGACTTAGTAAGATTTTATGAAGCCAGGTTGCCAAAAAATATTCTCAACCTGGGTTTTCTGCATCTTCCTGGGGAGTGTTAAAGGGCCACTGTCAAAGGTAGGATGCTGCAAAGGCCTCAGATGTGATTCAGACTCCTTCTGCTCATGCTCCAGTTTTCACAAATTCCACAAGTTTCACTTTTTCTAGCCCAATAATTGTGATTGTATAACAACATCAAAAGTTAAAACCAGTGGCAGAATTTAAAAGTTCTTGTAAAAACCTTCACTGATGGAGTTAAACAAAGAATACAAACAAACAAGCAAACCACTGACCTCTTCAACTTGAAAGTCATCAACCAAACAAACATTTGCTTGAAATTTGGAAAGAGATATTGTTTCATGATGAAAAATCAACTTCTCAAAAGAAAACCAACATTTTCCCTGATATTTTTCAATTTTAAAATAGAACTTTTTAATCACCCCTGCCCCTCAGTTACGCTATATATTCTTGAGCACCATCTACTGGTGCTGCATTATTAATTAACTATTTATGAAAATACAAATCTCTCCTCTAATAAAATTCAAACATAACAGTGCAATCTTTCAAAAGATACTTAAAATTGAAACAGCAGAATATAACCTATTACTGATTAAATTCATATTTTCTCTTGATGACAGAGAGAAAATTAATACTGGTGACATTTACTTAGAATCTGACCTCAGCAGAGAAACATTTCTCAACGGTTTGCAACATAGTAGACCAGAAAACATGCACAAGTCTTTGAAATGATTTCCACTTGACACTTGCTCCCAACCTCTTGGAACAATAGAAGAGTTTTTTCCTTTTCATATTTAGGTATTTATTCTATGATTACTGTAATATGGCTACCATCTTTCATTTTATTTCTTTGCATCAGACTACGTTGACTAACATTTTTCTTGAAATGGTCACACCAGCTTTAGATTTCAATTTTCCCTGGTTATAGCAAAGAAATGCTGTTCCTATAGAAACTTGGTGTTAGGCAGCAGAATCTGTGATGCAGACCAGAAAGTCTGTGCATGCCAAAGGGTATTTTGAAGGGCCTTGGAGGTCTGAGTAAAGTTGGAAGTGGGGAACAGGCCAGTGACACTTCTACATAAGGTAAGAGGCTCAGTACAAATAAGACTTGACTCTTAGATATAACTTGACTCTACAAGCATGAGTTCCATTATTGTGCATAATGAGGTGACATATTATCCTGGTTTTAGGTAAGAGAGTTAATTTTCTTCCCAATAGTTGCTGTCTTTTGAATGAAGTATGAGAATAGAGTTGTTAAGGCATATTGTTTTAATTGTAGCTAGGCAATGCTTATATTCAGATAGAAGAGTTAATTTTCTTGCCAGTAGCTGCTTCTTTTTATATTTAGTTTCAGAAGAATGTTGATGATACACTGATGTTTTCAGTTGTTGCTAAGAAATCAACGATTTTTCAGTTTCCAATGTTCAGCAATACATACAGGTGCAGAGCCAACTCAGCTATCCCAAACTGGCTAATGGACTATTCCATAATATAACATCATGCTCAGTAAAAAATACGGAATTAGGCTGTGAAGCAAGTAGCAGGCAATCCAGGTTCCGCATTTGGTGTTCCGTTTACTGCACTTGCTTTGATCTCTGTGCTTGCTCCTACCACTGTGCTCACCCGATCTCTATGCTCTCTACCATCGCTGCATTCGCTGAAATCACTGCTCCAGAGAGGTTAATCAGCGAGTGGTGAGCGGTTGGGTTTTTTTATCATTATTGTTATTAATATTGATATTGATGTAGTTATTATATTTTCTTTTTATTGTCCTATAAAATTGTCTTTATCTCAACCCATGAGTTTTATTTTTCTTTTGTGATTCTCCTCCCCATGCCACCATAGCGGGGTGTGTGGGCGTAGGTAGGTGTGGGGTGTTGTCTGTGTGAGAGACAGAGAATAAAGTATAAAAATCTTTGTTGAAAAACCTTTTGATTATATTTTTTAATGCATATCTTCACTGTTGGAAAGAGACTGTCTTCTGTTTGCTCGGAGGAGTGACACCACAGGCTGCAAAAGTGACCTTGACTTGAAAAGAGTTTCCCTAAGGGTGACAGGTGATGGAATGAAAGAAAAGCCCATTCTCCAAAGCCACGTGCTTTAAACGGTTGCCTTCCTTTTAAAATTTGCATAAAAAAATGTCAGTGAATTACAATTCCAATTACCGTTGTGTTGAATTTTGTGCTGTGTTCACTAAAACCCAGACTGACATAATGTAGCTGCTATGACAAAGATACCAAAGATCCAAAAGTACTACTGTAGATTGGAAAAGAAAAGAAAAAAAAAGAAAGGAACTAAACAAATCCTTTTATTTATTCCATCCAATATATTAAATTGGGTAAGCTTCATTTTTCTCACTGATACTGGAATTACTTATACATATTACTCTCCTCCCTCTTTCCTAGTTTGAATCAAGCCCAATTTTGCTGAAACAATTGCATTGAGTCTAGAAAGCAGCGCTATAAATTTAACATTCACTGTGTTGTGCCTATCCCTGCCACACTACTACTGAGTGACATAACACTTCTTTCAGTGCCTTGATACTTTCTTTGTAGTACAGATGGCACCACATGTGCCATGCAGTTCTGACAGCCCTCCCGTGAAACAGTGTGGGATCATATTAATTCCTTATTTCTAGGTTTTAACAAGGATACTCAAACAAGTTGGATCAATATTTCTGAATGACGTGTATACGTTCACCTTACATCTACCCTTCAGACTGCAGTTTAGCACTAACTATACATACAAAACAGAACCATTCCAAGCACAAAGTATCTGCACACCCAATACAAATATATTATGTTTCTGTTTGTTTACATTTTGTACACTTAATTATATCCTGATGCTCACTTCTAGTCCACCAAAATCCCAGGTTTTTGTTTCTCAAATGCAGCTGTGTGACACCTAGTACATGGAATATTTCTGAAGTTGGCCTCAGTTCAAGTAGAAAGGCACCTACAAGTGGATACTTACAAATGGTATAGCTTAGTCTAGAGTTAGTTCCAGTAATTAAAACCTGCATTGTTCAAGTCTGATTGCAATAAACCTATAGAAAACATCCGCAGAATGCTCTGTGCTGCCATCCCTTGCCTCTGCTCTTAGCTCCCATAGTTAAGTACAACCTGTGCAACTTCCATCCTTTCCTTCAGTTTGTAGACAGGTAGCCAACGAATCTTCCCTCCCAGATTCCTTTCCAGCACTGCCATGTCTTCAGAAAACTAGAAAGTGCAAGTTAATAACCGGGCTGAGATACCGAAGAAATTTCTAAAGACAATTATTTACCACATAATTTATTAATTTTCATTTTCACTCAACAATGAAAGGAGCTACAACTTGCCAATGCCATAGGAAACAGGTGAAAGTTCATTCAGGATGCCGGTTTTTTTTTTTTAATGTGACTTGCCCTCACGCTCCTCCTTTAAAAAAAAGGGAAAGAAGAGAAATTAAAATGCTGCATTGTACGTACACCTTTGATTTGTTCTGCTCATATCAACCTGTCAATGAATGAATTGACAGACGTCAAATTTCCCTTTCAAGTAACATGATGACCACCCACAGATATTATGGAGCCTCAACAAATCATTATCTCTAAGCTGGTAATGGCTTAGTTTTCTCTGCATTGTATTTGCTGGGTGCAGATCATGTACATCTCTTGTTTTCATTGGTTTGGGCATATAGTTCCTTTTTTATTTTGACAATAGAGGCATAAAGTATTTATGTTTGTAGAAACTAGCAGGGATGTGGTTTACAGCTCCTACCTATGGAAAACACAGTAAAAAAGCTATAACCATGCTTTCATTTACTTCAGTCAGAAGTGGTTTGTGACCAGTAATACCTCTGATCAGAATTTGTGCAGCGTGTAATTGTAATCATAAAAGCTCTATATTACCGGAATTCAAACCTTGCAGGGACAGGGGCAGAGGTGTCGGGCAGAAAACCCTTTGCTTGAAGGACTGATTGGTTTGGACATCGTCCAGAATCTTAGACTTTCATTTCATCGGGGTGGGTGAGAGGGCGCATTGAAAACCACACAATCGTGTTTCACAGGAACTTTGGAAGTGCAGAAAGGCTGTAGCAGGGGAGCTGGACCACACAGCCTCGGTGAGGCTTTGTTCTCCCTGCTGAATGGCAGCGGTGGGAGCGCTCGGCAGCCAGGCTGCGAGCCGCTGACTGACAGCGGTATTTATTAAAATGTCATCTCCTAATTTTCACGCCAGATATCTACTGTCGCGTAGTCTGCCCCGGTCTCTCACGCCGCCGGGAAAGGCCAGAGGAGAACCTAACCCGCCCTGGGGACCGGGAGAGACACAGACGGAGGGGATGCAGAAGATACATATCCAACCTTGCCGTGCCAAAAAAAATAATAGAACAAAAAAATTCAAAAGAAAAAATGGGCAGGAGGGAGATTTGTCTTCCATGTGGCAGAAACTCCTCCGTCTTTCGGGCCCCACCCGCCAGGAGCGATGCCGCTTCAGTCGCAAACTCGGCTCTCACCCCGCGCTGCCCGCGGGCGCCTCGGGTGCGCGATCCCCCACCCCCATCCCTCCTTCCCTCCCCATCCCAGGGCCGGGCACGGCGGCTCCACCGGGAGAAACGAAGGCAGCAGGGATGCCTTATCTCTGGCAGGAAACAAATCCGGCGTTAATTGCAGCCTCGCTGAGAAAATTGCTATTGTTTCCCGTGAAAGGCAGGCGGCAGTTCGAAAGGGTTTCTCCTCGGAGCCCCCTTATCAGTTAATCTGCATCGCGGTGCCGAACTGACAGCTCTCGGGGCTGCGACAGCGGGGGTTTGTGCTTTAGAAGAAAGAACAACAGGAAGGAGATCAAGTGCGGGTTTCCCTCCCCCCATCACCCCCCTCTATCCCCGCCGTCCCCGTTTCCCTTCTCTCGTCGCTGGGAACCAACGCCAGGAAAACCTCCCGGAGGCCGAGAAAACAACGTGCCTTTTTTTTTTTTTTTGCCTTTTTTTTTTTTTTTTTTTGTGGTGGGACGTGCTCGGTGCCGAGCAAAGCCGTGACGTGCGAGAACGGAGTCGGGAGGAGCGAGCGCCCAGGCGCGGAGCCGGGCGCAGGGGCGCGCACGGGGGGGGTGGGGGGAGCGCACGGGCAGCAGCACCCGCGGAGGAGAACGCTGCCTGTCTGCCTCTGACACACACACACGCACACACGCACAGAGAGAAAGGCACAGACGCGCTCTCGCTCCCACCGTCCTCCCTGCGCACCCGGCGTTCCCACCGCTTCCAGACATCGGCAGCCAAGGACCCCCCCCCCCCCCCACCACCACCCCTATTAGTGCCCGAAGGGGGGAGGAGGAGGAGGAGGAGGAGGGAGGGAAGAGGAATAAGTCTATTAGTAATAACAACAACAACAAAACCCACCAACAAATCTGCACTAGCGCCTTAGTCCTCCTCTCAGACCGTCGCCTGGCATCGCCGCTCCTCGGGCTGCTGTGCTGAGACTTTGTTTCAAGTAAAAAAAAAAAAAAAAAGAAACAACAAAAACCTCCGCTTGCTCAGCCACTTCCATTTTTTTTCCCCTGCAGTCTCGCTGGTTTGAGGTGTTTTTTTCTGTTTTTTTGGTGGGTTTTGGGGTTTTTTTTTTTTTGTTTGCTTTTTTTCCCCCCCCCTCCCCTTTCCCTTCATGTGGTTGGATTTGGTGGATCCGGAGCCCAAGCTGCTTTTTTTCCTCGGTGGGGTGCGTGTGTGGCGTGCGGGGGTTTTCTCGCTGCGTTTTTTATCTTCTGCTGCATTTTTAAACCTTGGTTTGGAACCTGAGCCGGGGAAAATGGGAAACGGTGCTTCCGACAGAAGGGGAATCTCTCCATCACTGTTGTCGGGACGTGTGCCTGTGGTTCTAGTGTTTTAGAGAAATAGCCTGACAGCTTTCGGAGTGGAAGGTAAGGGTGCCCGGGGCATTTCCATTTCCCATTTCCACGGATTTAGGACTGGAGAGCTTTTAGCTTGGGATTCCGGGGAGGAGGCGGTGGAGGAGGGGGGACAGGCTGTTGCTGAAGGATGGAGAGAGAGGCAGCACATAGAAAATGATCTCCGCATTTACTTCAGCGCTGCAGTTTAAAAGTTAGAGAAGTCCGTTTTGCGACGGGTTTGCTTCCCTTAGAGTAATTTCCAGCGAGACCGAGAAAACCTGAGGTTTGTGCACGATTGGGGTAATTTTCGGGGGGGGGGGGGGGGGGGGGGGGGAAGGGAGGGGGGGATTAGGTTAATAGGAAGTTAAAATAAGAGAAGTCAGTGGGTCTTCTGTTGGGGGAAAAATAAGTGGAGTGATGGCGCCGTCTATGTTCGGCTAAACTACAGTGTCACCTAGAAAATCAGTTTGGGGAATATCCAAACTAAACGCCCGTTTGCTTTTCAGCAGAAGAGGGTTCTCCCCCTTCCCGAAAGGGCCACCTTAAGCCTCTGTGGCCGTTCTTTGGTTCTCCATGGAAAAGAAATATCTTTTTGATTTGAGTGCTTAATCCTTTCAGTGAGGAGATTCACTGTAGTATCGAGCAATACTGCAAACTAAATGCTTCTGGCACGCTCTGTTGGTGTGTGTGCTTCTGCGTGTGTGCAGTGCACACAGGGAGAGAGAGATAAAGACAGTGTTGTGTTTCAGGAGCCTTGTGTGAACAAACACACAACTGAAATGAGGGCTATTTGATTGCATTTCTTCATAGAAAACAGCTTAGCGCTGCAGACGTCTTTATTTTTTCTAGTGCAAATATTACATAGGATGGGCAAAGTCGGAAGCTTTTTCACTTTTCAAACAGAAAAGCAAATGAGCCCCTTTTTGCTTTCCAGATTATAAAATTAATCCTTTTTCATGGGTGGAATTCCTAATTTAGACACTTATTGTCACATTGGCTTTCAACGCCTACACCATCCTGAATAACACTGCGCAGAACTGCATTGCCTGCAAAGTGCTTCAGCAAAGGGGAAATTGTTTCCAGAATTCCTGATAACTTTATCTTTTTTTTTAAAACCTTAAATGCTGTACTGACCCTCTTTGGAGAAGGAAGACTGTTATTCTTGAGATGGATGCTCACAAAGGAGAAAATCCGACCATGTGGATAGACCCGGCAGCAGCTCTGCTTTTTTTTTCTTTAAAACCTCGGCTATAAAGATGGTTAGAGTTGGTGCTGCTTTGCCCGTTTCAAGATTCAGAGTTTGAATAATAATCTAGGAGATACAAAAATCTCTTCAAGGGAGCTTAATCCGGTGATTTGCTGTGTGTTACGCAATGGGAGACAGAAGATGCCTTGCTGTGTGGTGAGGAGATGAAAAGCTAGGCAAAGACACACATCAAAACTCAGTAACAGTGCTTGTGTGTGTATGTCTGCCTCTGCTTACAGAGTAACGCTGGAAGAGACTGCAATCCAGAGTTTTGAAATTAGCTTGGTATTACTTTTGTCTGCTTGCATTTGACAGCAGAAGTCGAAAAAGCTACTCGCTTGTAAGAGATAAGCAACTTCTCAAAGATTAATGCTGAGAACATTCCATTTCAGGTTTTTTGGATAACGTTACAGAGGTAAATATAACTAAGGTTTGCTTTATTAACGTAGGCCACTGTTAAGAGATCAGAGCGTGTAACAATTGACAGGTGCAGTCAAACAGCTTTATTTGGAGATGGTAGCAGAGAAAATGTAATATGCCTTTCACTATTCAAGCTCACATCTGCAAAACACAAGAGCTAATCAGACAGTACAAGATACTCGTAATAAGAGGGCAAGTGCAGTCCAATAGGTGCAGAGATTCTGCTGTAGTTCTGCAAGCTTTGTAGAGATACTGGTTGTAGATATTAATACTGTGATGCATTTTATATATCCTAGAAGACCGTAGCAGATTGAAATTATTATCTTAAAAAGCTGTCATTTAGTGGTAGTGTCAGACCAGCAGTAGTTTCATCTGCTTCTTTCTCCAACAGTCTCAAAATTTTATTAATACATTAATCTAAGTATTTCCTGCCTGGGTTTTCTTTTTATAGAGGCTTATGTATACCAGGTGGCCAAGGCGAAAGCATGTAGGCATATGGGAGATAATGTTCCATCTGTAACAAATAATAATTTGTGCGTTTTTAAATTATGGCTGTAATTCTTCGTAGTTACTTCTCAGACATAATAGAAAAAATAATATATAACAACAGACGCTACTGGCTTTCTTCTTACGTTTCTGATGAAATTCAGCATGTGTGTATTGCATATGCACATACATGACTGTAGCAGACTACTTATTTACTTTTTTTTTTTTTTTAAGAAATAAATAAATAAGTTGCCCTTTTCTTGGTTTGTAGGGTTTGGCGTTTAGATTTTTAGCTAAGTTGAGCAGTCCACGCCATGATGACTACATCCTAGACAGGAGAGGACATTCCTATTAATAATCTAATAGATGTTGTTTTTTAATTGAACTGTCGAAGGCTTGGCGGTGGCCGCGTGATGGCGCTGTGCACACAGCAGCAAACCCGTCCTTTGCGTTATAAAATAAAAATTACCTGCCCTTCTTTCTGAAAGGGGCTCTAACTGCAAGCTCGGAAACAGCTGGCTCGAATATTGGAAGGAGTTTGGTTTTTCAATGCGTGAAGAATTCTACTTGCATTTTTATTTCGTTTCATCTCCTGCAGGCCAAATGACATAGGATGAAGGCTGTTCGTAATTTGCTGATTTACATATTTTCCACCTATCTACTGGTTATGTTTGGATTTAATGCTGCCCAAGACTTCTGGTGTTCCACGTTGGTGAAGGGGGTCATTTATGGATCATATTCTGTAAGTGAAATGTTTCCTAAAAACTTCACAAACTGCACTTGGACGCTGGAAAATCCAGATCCGACCAAATATAGTATTTACCTGAAATTTTCCAAAAAGGACTTCAGCTGCTCCAACTTTTCCCTCTTGGCTTATCAGTTTGATCATTTTTCTCATGAAAAAATAAAGGATCTTTTAAAAAATAACCATTCCATAATGCAGCTTTGCGATTCCAAGAATGCTTTTGTATTTCTGCAGTATGATAAGAATTTTATTCAGATACGCCGTGTCTATCCTATCGATTTCCCAGGATTACACAAAAAAGAAGAAGACCAAAAATCCTTCTTTGAGTTTTTGGTATTGAACAAGGTGAGCCCAAGCCAATTTGGGTGCCATGTGTTATGCACTTGGTTGGAGAGCTGCTTGAAATCGGAGAATGGGAGAACCGAGTCCTGTGGGATCATGTATACAAAATGCACCTGCCCTCAGCATTTGGGAGAATGGGGAATAGATGACCAGTCCCTGGTGTTGCTCAATAACGTGGTGCTGCCCCTCAACGAGCAGACGGAGGGCTGCCTGACCCAGGAGCTGCAAACCACCCAGGTCTGCAACCTCACCAGAGAAGCCAAACGGCCTCCAAAAGAAGGTAGGTGCTTCTTGGAGGGGGGGCTGAATCCCACACCGATACGTAGGTCCTGCTGCCGGCTCTCCTTGATAACTCACATTCATTTGATTTGCTCTCCACTCTAGCTTGCCCATAGATGAGGCGAAAGGGCTGGAGAAGATGCATACTCCCTCAAGGCAGGGAGGGCTGCATTTTCATTTCTAAATTGTCCTTGCTTCAGCATGCAGTTCTGCTGAGCACTGTTACAACTCCTCATAAGTAGGATCCGTCTGTTTCAGACCCCACTTACACTGATGCCCACAGGTAGCACGTCAGGAATCATTCTCCCCTTCTCCACTTATTTACTGGAACCATCCGACTACAAAGTCTTGGCCCTCTTGATATGATCTCTTGACTTTGCAAGGAAAACATTTCCAAAGACACGCAGGCAACTTGACTAAAAGACGAGGAGGGTCTGTCTTGGTCAGGACACTTGGTCCCAACTGGGCCAGACCTCAACAAGCTGAAAACAAACCAAAAGCAAAAGCGATGCTTCATGGTGAACACTGTGCCTGCGACGCCTGAAGGTACGAGCCACCATGTGGTTTTGACCTGCTGGGAGCTCTGCAGAGGGGCCACAGGCTGCTGCTGTGCTCCTTCTCCAGCAGCCTTGGCTCCAGGCGACGAAGGCTCTGAATCTCATAGCAATATTGTGGGAGAGGGGGAAGGTTGATATGATAGTCCTGGCAGCTGCTTTGTATCCCTGCTGGAAAAGGGGGGGTTGCGCAGGGGTGGGAAGACAGAGGTCCAGCAATTAGAGTGGCAGCCCTCTGCATTATCCCTTTGCTTTATACGTCCTGTTTTGGCCTCCTGTCATTTTGAGGAGATGGGGAGGATGATTTTGGGAAGCACTTTGGGGGGGTGAGAGGCAGAGAAAGCACGGGGGGGGGGGGGGGGGGGGCTCTGGCTGCAGTCTGAGGGCGAAGGGGCCCTTCAGATCAGCCGTGAGGGGTTGAGGGAAGGGGGAATCTGCCCCTGCGCTAAGGAATAAATCATCAAGCTCAGGGTATCGCATTTTAATGCAGGAAATGTTCCCTCTCTTCTTGTTTTCTGCACAACCACAAAGCTCTCAGTCTGTGGCGAGGCAGCGCCAGAGCTTCCAGCCCTCCCCAATAGAAGTCGCTTTGTGGAGGAATGTAACATTGACACGTTGTTCGGAGAGGGATTTTCTTTAAGGGCAGCCAAAGCCCCAGTGCTGTGGGAGAAGGAAAGCTGAACTTGCTCCAGCTGCCGCGATGCCAGCGGCCGCGGGCAGGGCAGGGCGAAGGGACTTGGTGTCCCGCGGGTCAGCGCCTCTCCCAGCGGCTGGGAGACCGCGGTTTTAAATGACGGGAAAGCTCGTCTCCTGTAAAAACAAACTCCTAGAGAATCATATGCAGCGGCAGGGGTGGTATTTAAATCATCGTTTACAGCTAATGAGTGCCCCGGGAGATGCCGAGCGGTCCCAGCCCAAGTGGAGCATCCTTCCCTCTCCCCTGCCCCGAGTCCCATCCTGAGGGACCACCGCCCTGCGATAAGGGGTGAAAGCCCAGAGGGGTGCGCAGGTCCTTCCTACCACGCAAAAACAGGCTGAATTCCAGGGGGATGTGTGTCTCCCATGAAAACACCCTTCCCTGAAATGTGCTGAGTGGAAAGGATAGGGGAAGCTTAGAGCAAACATCTATTTCTTAAAATTTCAAATGTATTTCTGGCGTATTTTGCCTCTGGTTTCAATCCTGTTACAATTTTTGCCCCTACTCGAGGATTTTCCTGCATATGATCTTGAGAAATGACATTATTAGAGGGAGTGGAAGTTTTGTTTGGTGGATGGAAGGTTTCCTTCACTTATTTTTCACTGTACTTAGTTGGTTTTTTTTTGGTTGTTGCTGAGAATTTTAACTGTAATACAATTATTTCAGTGTTTTATTTATTTATCTTATTGCACTTTGAAATTTTTCATAAGATTGTTACTAAAAGTTATAATTTGTTAGCAAATTAAGCTTCACTGTACTTCTCAGTACTGGTACATTCTTTGTCTTCCACTCAGTCTTTAAAGCATTTTTCCCCTTTCCTCAGAAGTCCAAAAATCTGAGAGAGGTGTGTTGAGTCATGGGGTTCTGGAGACAGAATCTCATTCATCAAGCACATCAGTCAGTGTATTTGTATGTATAAAGCTGATTTGTGGTTCAATTGGAGGGACTAAAATGTGGAATATTCCTGCCACAAACATAATGGAATTCATCACTTATGTCAGTAAAAATTTAGGCAAGAAAAGCAAATTTGCTTTTCGTAGGCAATATGGTTCAAGTTAGATTGGCACAGGTAGCAAAATTGAGGCTGACCAATGACTAGGAGAATGGTTTCTTGTTGTTGGAGTTAATAGTGGCAACTAAAGTACACTTTTGTTAGTGTAAGTTGAGTTTCAAGGGAAATAAAGTTTGCCTAACACTGTGAGAGTGCTCCAGACTTGGTAAGATTATGTGTTACGAATTCATGTATTACTTTGAGGTGTGGTACTGACATTGCCTGGCAATGACTTTTGGAAAGGAATTGCAATGACTTGGTAGCTTTCTACAGGATTATGCATATGCTGCTATCATTCAGATTTGCTTTCATCAAGCTTGCACTTTATGAAGTGCAAAATCTTTTCCCAAATCTATTTCCAGTCACATTTTAGAGCCATAATATAAATAGGGAGCATTTAGATTAAAGCCTACTGTTTCTTTTTTGAACCTCTGAAGATTTTTACCATTTTGGATATGACAAGTGGCTTAGGAAAATGGATGAAAGTATTTTTGCTTTTTAAAGAAGTGTTATGTTTTACAAAAGGTGTGACAGGTGTACAATGGATGATTGTGTTTCTGAAAGTGCTGAAGTGTTGAACAATAAAAGGAACTAAGTCAAAAAAAGAAGCTGTAACTATTATTTTTCTAATACAATGGTTTGGAAATATATGGTTTAGTCAGCAGTTCTTCTGTAGGCAGATGATCTTTGGTGTCACTGATTAAAGCAATATTGAGGATCATCACATTTTCACTAATACCCAGTTTCATTGTATCTTAATCCTTCTCCACAGCCTTACATCTGAGGTGCTTACCCTGGATCAAAGCACTAGCAAATAGATCTCAATAAACACTCTGGCTGGGTTCTGAATTTAAGGTCTATAGGGAATTTGTCCTCTTGATCTTAAGTGCTGTAACAGAGGTATCTCATGAAGTTTGCGTCAATAAGAGAGGGCTTAGTTCCAACTTTAGTGGACCTGCAAAGCCTTTGCATGTATTCATTCCATGCAATTTTCTGAATGATGATAATAAGAATGCAAAAATGCCTTTTCTTATTGTGACCATTACGAAGCCATAATATTATTGTGGATTTTCGTAACAAAAATCTAGTTACTTAGAAACTAAGAGAGACATTTCCCCTGTGTTTTACTGCCATATCTGAAAGGGGCTCTCATAAAACAATGAAAATAATTATTTTGTCCTCTTACTTTCATCCAACAGAAGAAAAAGAAGAGAGGAGATATTCGCATTAGTTAAATCTTGGCATTTGGAGTTCCAGACTTAATCTTGTGTATCTTGTTCAGCCAGTCTAGAATAATTTTTGTAGGGGTTTTTTAGTATGCTAGAAATGTAGCATTGGTCTACTTTGTCACAGCATCTCAGTATTCAGCAACGGATTTATTTATTTTTTCCTGATTTCAGCTCTGAAAGCAACAAGGATATCTTAAAAGAGGATTTAATATAATAAATGATTCTTTAGGACAATAATTTATGACACATTATTGACTAATAGATATAGGATGCAGATAGTTTTGTGAAGCCTGTATGCATTTATTTATATATCGTTCCATGAATGCCCATGTCCTGTTGCACTCATTTAAAATTAATTTAGAATATTTACCACAAACCCAGAGGTCACTAGCTGACTGGGTAGGCTGGACATCCCTAGTCTTAAAGTCATAGGCAGTAATAACATGCCATAGCATAGCTTCATCAGAGGATTTAAACTGTTAAATCAGGGCAGCATTTGTCTAAGAAGATAAAAAAAAAATACAAAATGGAGTCTAACAACCTTTCACTTCTGCAGGGATATTTAATATTTATTGTGCAACAACTGTTAGAGACTAAAGCGAAGTTTGAAAAGTTCAAAATAAGTAAAACTGTTGTCCAGAACATTGAATGAGCACAGTAACGTATTTGGAAGACTTGTAATAGTTTTAATATCCTACTGCTTGCAGTGGTTCTTTTATCCTTGAGTTCAACGGAACAAAGAACGATGAGCACTAATGGAAGAACAGGCTTTTTAATTTTGCATGGAAGGTATTTTTCATTATGACTTAGAAAATACAGTTTAAAAGCTTAAAACTGATATGCTAAAATAACCTGTTACCACGCAAGTTACAAACAATTATGAGTAATTTGTTTACATAATGTGATGAACAGCATGATCTCACTGAAAATCTAGAATGCAAAGAAAAATAATTTCATAATTTATATGAATATTGTTCCTCCTAAAATGTTCATGGCCAGGATCGTCATAGAAGCTTTCATAAAATCAGAGACATTGTGTTTATTCATTATGGGTCTGGTTCCCAGCTGAAGGAAATGTTTCAAAATCTATGAATTCCAGTGTGCTTCATTTAATGCTCTTTTTTACTTACTTCGCTAAAAGAAAACAATTACTCTAAACATTTATAATCTTATTATGTATTTGGGTCACTACGGAACACTCCTAATAGGATGCTTTATCAGAGCTATGCAAGTTTGATTTCAGATTCTTTTTTTTAAGTGATGGACTGTAGAAGAAGCATTAATGGTCAGAATCTTTTAATCAATAAGCCCTACATTTGTTTTCAAAGATTGTATGCTATTATCACTAATGATCGTGCTTCAGTTTCTGCTGTATTGATCATTTCTACCTGATTTACTTCAGTAAACCATGAAACTTCTTGTTTTAATGCAAAGTTTAGAAGTTTGTGTGCAAGCGTAATCAGCACTTCACATACATATACTGAATTTGGTGGGATTTGCACCCATAAGTGAATTTTCTGTTATCTTCAAAAAGGAAAACACCCAGGCTATTTCCTTTAGAGTAGGGAAAGCCTTTATAAATGGCTTTGGTTCCTGTTTTTTAAATGCTGCATTAGTAAATACACTTGCTACATATATATTTCTGAGTGGTAATTTCTGTTACAAGATCGTATCAGTATTTTGTTCAGCACTTCTCACACTAACAAGATGGTATATTACTTACTTTGTGGGAAAAGTCAGCTTACTTCAGTCGAGTGTTTACCCTCCCTTCTGTGAGATCACAAACGTACTGCATAGGATCTGAATACTAGCTTTTCGTTAACTCATTCCTTGCTTAAAACTTTCATGGCTTCAATGAAACATTATGTTAGGAGATGTGTTATAACCAAACCAGGATTTTGGTTCCCCAGACTGTCATTTTTTTGCTGGAATTAAATCTCTGTTTATGTACATTATTGCACATCAGACATGAGGGAGACCTGCTCTCAGCTGGGGACGTGCTACTAGAGTCATTCTAAAGAGCATGGACTATAAATAGGAACCAGTGATAAAGAGTAGGGGAGTTATGTAAAGAAACTTCATTCTGAAGTCAAAGCATGTCTAAATTAGGAACAGAATTCTGACTCTTTTGCTGCTGGCTCCAGTAAACAACTATTTGCTAGTGCTGAGTCGTGTACCACCAAGGATTTCGGACCAGTCATGCCTTCTTTATTTGCCTTTCTCATACCAGTGAGCTGTGCTTTTTGTTTGCAAGTAATTCTATTTCACTTTGTCTGGGAAGGCTGAGTATACAATATCTGTACTGTATTTTAGACCTTGTTCTCTGATTTGCTTGTGCTTTTGATGAATGGGGAAGTGTTCACGTGTAGAACAGCCATTAACAGAAGTTAATGATGATTCTGCTTAGATAGTGGGATTTCAGTTATTGGGTATCAGAGACTTTACGTGGAATTATATTACAACATAATGCAGATGCTACATTTTTTGTAATTATGCAGCATTTTAGATCTACATGTGTATATGTATTAAATTTATATTATGTAGTGATTATATAACCTATTACATTTAATATGTTCTCTTGTGCTCTTTTTAAAGCAATTTATCCTCTTCTGTTCAAGTCTATCCATACTGCTGTTTTGTTTGGTTTTCTGTTTGCAAATCATGGAAAAATCTGCTTTGTGTGTTGGTATACACAGAGGAATTTTCAGAGACTTTTTCTTCTTAGGGAATTAATTTTATGAAGTTTGTTCAGTTGTGTTTTATCAAAGGATTCCAACTTGAAGTTGCTGTAGTTCTCAAATTGAAGTTTAGCTTTTCATTTATAAATATGCAGTAATTGTAATAAAACAAAGGTCACTGCAGAATTCCATTGAGCATTATTTGCATTCACTGTTAACAAGAAATATAAAATGTTCTTTAGGACAGAGAAAGTTGTACATGATATAAAGTGCAAATTTACAAATGATGCATCACTGATTTATGAATATTTCAGCGTTTGAGCACTTTCTGATGCTACTTAAATCTCAAGAGGAAGACAGGATTTCCAAAGTCATTCTCATTTTTTTTTTAATCCCTTAGAGAAGTTATAAATAATGGTTTTATCAAATTACTGACACATTTTTTCTGATGGAATAGCCACCATCAGAATTAATAAAAACCATCTATAATAACTGTGTATAAGACCAGTGTTGTTACTTTACTCTGCAAAGGCCAAATGATTGTCCTTACTCAAGGCAAATTCCCATTGCTATCAATATGATTTAGTCTAAATGAAGATTAGATTAGAGCCTACAGAAGAGATGTGAAACAGTGATAGCATGTGTTCCTTCTAGCAAAAGCAAATTATTTCATAATTTTTATTAATTCTATGCTTTCAAACTTCTTAAGTTTTTTTCTCTGTAGTTTTTACTTCTGAAAACACCCTTGACATTCAGTAGTGTGAAGCAGATGCACTTAAAAAATGTGATTATTTAACTGCTTGCTCTGTTTTTTTTCTCTTTTGGCTGATTAGCCTATCTCTTTATATGCTTTACTTTAGCTTCTGGGTTTTTTTATATTCCTCATTATCTAAAGAGGAAACAGGGAATAAGACATATTCAAATTAGTATATCTTTGATGGTTCGGAAAATATGTGCCACTAAGATTTTGAAGCAAGCAACTTCCAATTATTCAGTTCAAATTTTATTTATATCTCCTTAAGATAGCAAAAACGCACAAAAAATGCAAACTTTGAGTAACATCCGTTTTTTTTGATTGCTTGATAGGACATCGTTGATCACAGTGCGGACAATATGTCATCCCCTTTGGGGCAGATTTTGAAAATCTGCTCTCTTTAGTTCTTCAGGAGATGTAAAACGCTTTGAGAGTTGACTTTGGTTCCTATTGTTCTTCTGCTGCTGATTGCTCATGAGTCAGTTATGCAGATATACCACTTGTTTATAGCGTGGTTGATAACTTGCAGCCATAGCTGGAAGTTATGCTCTATTGAACAGCTTTGCTGCGGGGCGGTAGAGGGGATGAAGGATCGAAATAGCACTTTTCTGATTTAGCTGTGGAAAATCATTAACAGGACTTCCAAAGTTGCTGCTTCTAACTAGCATTGGAAATTACTATGCTAAGTGGGAATTTGTTAGCTATTGTCATCAACCAAGATATGTTGTCACAAGTTGCTTGTGAGAATCTGAGATCGCATTGTTGCTGAGGTGGCTCTGGCTTCAGTCCTTCCCCTTTGCAGAGGTGAGACAGCACACTAACCAAGCAGAAAACCATTCATCTTGGTTTTTGCAGTTGGGTGATCTTAATGTTGCGTGAGTGTTCAATGATGGCCGCGCTAAGACTCCATCTGTACCAAAAGGAAAGAGCTGGAGGAAGAACAGTGATGCTGGTTCAGACAGGTTTAGATTTACTTAAAAATAAAAAAAAAAAAGTCTATCAAAAAGTGGCCAGGGTGTGTTACCTTCACCTTTTGCATGTATTAGCAGCCAGTTACATCATATTTTGTTTCTAGAGAGCTATACCGGGTTTGGTTACAGTATTACTGATGAATCCTTCAAAATAGAGTCCAAGATACCTGTTTATCCAGGGTTTCCTGCTGAATGAGTGGTGCATTTGCTGTGAAAGTGTGCACAGAGTGCTCAGGGATGAGTTTGCAAAGCGCTTTGACTTCATTCCTGCAGTGCAGCTAGAAGGGGTTTAAATTGCAGATTAGAAAATTAGAGATTAGAAAATCAGGGAGTTCAGTTAATGCTGTTTATTGGTTATGAGGAATAATATTGTACATGCCTCATGCAAGAACACTTTCCTGAAAGGGTTTTGGAAAATCTGAAGAGTTACTGTTGAATATTTCTTTTAATCTTAAATGGTTCTCTTTTTCTTACATATGGTCTGTTTCCCTATCCTATGAATACATAGTCCCTTCTATAGTGTATACATAGAAGTTGCACACTCTCTGCAAAGCTGGGCACTTCATCTTGAACAATAATGAGTTACATTTTTATCCTTGGAAGTGTTTTGTTTATTCTGTGGCATTGCCTGATATCTGCAGTGATTGGCACACATACAGATGCTCTGTGCTGGTAGATTTGAAGGTTGGTAGATGTGCTTCGAACTGACGAAGGAGAGGAGGAAAAATGTTCAGCGCTGCAGGTGTAACAGAAGTACAGAGTGTAGTCCAGCTGGTCCCATCTGCACCAAATGTCTAGGAAGTCACTAACGATGCAGAGAGTATCATGAAGGTTCTCTCTCCTTGGAAGGGAGGAGGGCAGCAAAGCAGGGATATTAGGCAATTCCAACACCTGGCAAAGTCATGGGAGTTATGTATAGGGCCATAGGGCTTCATCTGGTCATGGTATTATTTGAGTTCATAGGACCCTCCTTTCTTGAAGTGGAATTATGATCACTGAAGAAGTTAATAGTTATTGCTCTAGGATAATGCGGTATGCTTAAAAATAATTGGAGCTGGGCCTGGAACCTGTGTTTACTATCTTGTAAATGAATGTTCAGATTATTACACCTTTGCACTCTGTAGTCCACTGAATTTTTAATTTATCCACAAAAATAGCAGCATCTTGAAATTTGGGAAAAAGAAAGAATATTCCTCTGCCTTGCGCAGACAGAAGCTTCGGAGAAGCAGAGCCACTGACACCAAATTGCTCCAGGTGCTGCAGCTGTTCACAGAGGGTTCAGGTCTGGGCTGACAGTATACACCCAGAAGATTGTAAGAGGAGCACGCCGTTACAAAAGGAGGATGCCGTTTTGGCAGTGATTCCTACAAAGCTTGGTCAATCAGGTGTGATGCAAGACCATCCTTTGGATTCGGCAGATAGGTTTGAGTAACTCTCAGGAGTTTGCTGCTTCTCACAGCTAAGGCAATGCCCAATCCTTGTGTGCAGCTTGTGTGTGTTGCTCATGGCTCTTAAACACCAGCACATGTGGGCTGTCGCGGGATGAACATTTTGGAGGTCCCCGTTTTTGATGTAGGCCTTGAAAGTGATGATGTGGCATGCAAACTTATTGGACTTCTTTTGTAAATACAGTTTCTGTGCATCACTTCCTTTCCCTAGGGTATTGTTATAAAAGTACAGCCTTGCCTTCTGGTGATAACATGGGGATAAATACTTCGAAGTTTATAGGTTGCTTAATCAGTATCATAGAGGTGCTTAAAATATATAGATTATGCTATTACTGCCTAAACCTTAAAGATTTTTTTCCTCTCATAGTTTTTATGAAAATCAAATCTGTATTAGCTTCAAGTATTTTCTGGTGCTTGAAGTGAAAGTGTGATTTTATTGGCTGTTGTGCAGATGAAATATATGAAGGGAATGAAGGACTCTTACGTTTATCTCATATTCCATGCTTTAAGGTTTTGGATAATGGAATTTTGTTCTCATGAAATCTCAAGTGTTGCAAAAAAATAGTTTTTGGTCTGATAACATAACATGATTGTACTCGATGATCCAGTGGGTCCTTTCCAAACTAGTGATTCTATGTATAGTAACTTCACAATAAAAGAAATTTTGTTGTAAATAAGATAGGAAGGAGAAGCTAAACATGACAGGATTTGGCTTTTAAGTATTTTTCAGGCATGACTAGATTCTGGCTTTTGTGTACACTTGCACATAATTAATCTTGTAGAATCAGCAGGATTACTCATGTAAATAGGATTTAATTAAAAGTAGTTTTGCCAGTAAATACCCTCAGTTGAAAATGCAGGTACTTTAAATATATCTAATCAATATTAGAACAAGAAACCATTAGTTTATGATTTTAAAAAAGCCGCTAAGTAGTAAATAAATTACTTACATCATTAAATAATACTAGATTACTATCAAAAATTAAAGGTTAATAGTTATTAATAATAAATTAATTACAAATTTACTATATATGGACTGTCTTGTGTAAGTTGGAAAAATATTCTTTGTTCTTGTTGTTACCCTAGAACCTCGTTTTGTCCAGTTCCCAGGTCTGCACTGTTTTACTCATCATCAGTGTATTCTTCATTCACTCTGGGGATCCCCAGTGCCATCTCCAGCCCCTACTAACGTGTGCTGCCTTGCACTGCATCAGTGTCTCCTGCTTGGATACCTCTGCTCTCACACCATTCTCTCCTTCCCTTTTCTACGTTGCAGTGTTATGATGTTGTAATAAGTATGTCATCCTGTACAGTATAACTGTTTGTTGCTACCATCTCTTGTAAGGATATGATTCCACAAAGATAAGCAAAAGCTAAATAAATCAGGCAATAGCTGGATGATCATTAAATAAGACAAACAAAGCTCCGGGAAGAACGACACAAATTCAGACAATACTTAACATGTCCTCAGGCTTTCTGATGGCAACAGCAGTGCTATATTTATTGGAATACAGGACTATACTAAAGAACATTTAGAATTAATCAGTAAAAATGGCTCTGGTTATCTTCATCATACTTTTTTTTATTTTTCTGATGAATGTGTCCAGTAGCTACCATGGAGTTTGTTATTATATTTTAGCATTCTTTTTAAGCCAGCATCTTTTTTTTGTTAGATGAATGAAAATGTAGTATCTTATTGATTTATATTGGACAAACAGTATCACAGTAGAATTATCTGGATAAAACCAGGATTTGCTTTAGGAGCAGTTGAATGATGTTCGGCTCTGACTGACAAAACTGCTGTAGCGATAGCTGCTTCGTAATTCATGTTTTTTTGTTCATTTGGGTTTGTATTTGTCTCTAAATTTTTCCTTTCACCGTACTTTTTAAATGTTGTATGTGTTCAAACACAAAGTTCACAGTCATTTAAGATGACAGCCACTGTCAAGGAGTTTCTTTGTAAGAAGGAGAAGGCATTGAATCATCAAGTATTGGAAGAAAATATTTATTGTAATGCGCTGTGGTAGAATATGTGGCCCCAAAGGATGTGATACACATAGTAAATGTTATGAAAAAACGTGACAAAAAGTTCATCTTAACAACAGCATTTATAAGTTGCTTAAATAGAGTGAGGAGAGAACTGCAGAAGCAAGTGTGTGGTTTGTTTTTGTGATCTGCCAAAACAGTGTCCAGCAATTATTAGATTTCAGTGGTCGGTAATTGCTGTTTTTTAGACTCCTAATTGGATATTTTACGATAATGCTGTGGCATAGTGTCAAACGATTTTTTACATTTCTGAGGTCTGTTTTCTGTTGCACATGTACCTCAACCATGTTATTTCACTTCAGTTTGTTATGGAAGATCTTAGAAAATAATTTAGTGTTAGAATATTTTCAGTGATCCAGTGCCTGTTTTTTTCTTGAGAGAGATCTCAATTAAAAAATAGAAGTTATTTTTATGGCAGCACAGAATGTTGGGAATCGCATAGCCCTATTAACATGGATCTTAGTGACATACCAAGGATTTAAAGTCTTTTTCCAGTCAGCCTTTGTGCTTATGTTTCGTGACTGCTTAAAAAAATTATATGTTTTAAGGCTGAAGACTGTTACTTAAAACTGTTCTTTTTGGCCAGTTAAGGAAAATGACTGTGGTATTCTGAAGAGAAGCCTACGTGGACCTTTACATAGGGAGAAAACTGGATTCCAAAACAGCTGAAAAACGGAAATGTTAGAAAGTATTTGTGTCTGCTGTGTGGATTAATTAAAAATGCATAAGTTGATAACTAGTGGATAAGTAGTGGTGGAGTCACCTTCCCTGAAAGTGTTTAAGTAACGGGTGGATGAAGTACTTAGGGACATGGTTTAAGGGAGTGTTAGGAATGGTTGGACTTGATGATCCAGTGGGTCCTTTCCAACCTGGTGATTCTATGATAACATAGTGGAGACTACGTATAGGGTACACTGGAGATTTCCTGAAGAAAAAACCACTGGAGTTGATAAATTTATTCTAGTGAAGGGCATTATCGAGACATGGCACTAAGGTGGTGTGTGGTACTGTGATATCCAGAATCTTGTGATTTTAGGGCAGGCATCCGTTTGTCGTGCTGGCAAAAAGACTACTAATATTCTCCTTTGTTCCTTTGGCAGACACACATTGTTCATGGTAGTAGAGATGCACTGTCGAAGACAAAGTGTTGTGTTGATCAGAGGATACATCATGTGCATGCTAACTTGAAGGATGATCACAGATTGTTCCTCTCATAAGACAGGGCCTGGGGCCACAAAGTCGATTTCAGCATATTTGGTATTTGTAACTTGTAGTTCTTGGTTAGAAACTGTCACATTGGCCTGATGGTGCTCACAGCTAAATACTATGGTTTGCAGCTCATAACAGAAGGTTTATATATACTTAAGCTTCCCTTGAAATTATGCTGGCTCTAAGCCTGTTTTTTTGTTTGTTTCTGTGGTTTTTTTTTTTCGTTTGTTGTTCCCATAGTCTCCCTGCACTTTGTGTCATCTCTAGGCTGTTACCTTTTTACATTACTCTTTCAACTAAACCCTCGGATTTCCCAGAAGCTTTCACTTTCACAGAGCTCCAGTCATCTTAGTGCTCTAAGCTTACAGTTTATCCCTTTTCGGGCATAAAATAGGTGAGGTAAACAAACACAGAAGCTTTGTAAGAATTAAAAATGAAAAAAAAAAAGCACAACAAAACAAGGCAAAAGAAAAAAAAAATTATTCCTTCTAGTCAAGAAATGCACAGTCTTGGACAAATAAATAGAAGCCCTGTATTTAATTCCCTCATTCCTCATCACTCCGATCACACAACCAGTTGAAGGTCTGTGAAGAGTCCAGTATTCCCAGCTTTCCACTCTACTTTGCACATCATTCCTCGGTGTTATGACTTCTCTTCAAATCTGTCTCTTTTCTCCCTTTGCTCTGTGCCATCGGCTTCCACTGTTTTTCTCCATTGGTTTTATGCATAAACCAGGTCTCACTCTTACAAGGCAGGATATGTCTTCCAGCCCATGTCCCATTCATTTCTGCAAGTCCTATTACTTCTGTGATGATAGAATGTAGGCAGGCAACCAAATTGTGGTGTGTTAAGCTAGGTTGTGAACTAAACATGTACGTTGCCTAAAGCCTAGTCTGCCCTCAGTCAGGAAGCACTTAACCACCAGTGCAGAGTGGCTTTTCCTCTCAGTTTCTTCTGCTGACTCCATAAATCTTTTTTTGGTTTGGTTTTGTTTTGTTTTTTTATTTTTTTTATTTTTTATTTATAGCAGTGCTGTAGTTTCAAAGGAATATCAGAACATACCAAAACTTAACGTGAGCCCTTTGCCTACTAGTGAGAGTAGTATCCCAGGAAAGAGAAAATATGGGCTTAAGTTTCCTCAGGATGACCAGGAACATGTATCTTCTCCTCCTTAAGAGGTACTTAATTTAAGTAGCATGTTTGTATGTGAAAGGCATATTCCATCTTTTTTAATAGCTGGTATTTTCTAATAAAAGTGAGCAAATAGTCTTTGGGTTCAGCTCAGTACTCTGTCTGATAAAGCATTGCCCAGGAACACGTAGAGGTTTGGTCATCAGCAGGTTAGATGCCTTTTCTGCCACACAGCGGATTTACGTTGTCACCTGGGCCCCTGACAAGGCTCAAAGAGGGAACAAAGCACGGTGTGTGGTCCTGGAAGACTTTATTTAGCCCCATTGGGAACAGGGACGTCCACCTGTAAGCACTTCAGGAGCTAATTCCAGGCCATCTGCACCACTTGCTTGAAATGAAGTTTCCAGTTCTGCTCAGTTCCATTTTAGACACCAAAGCACGTGTCTGTATACCATGTACAAATATTGCGAGTTAATGTATTTGCAGTAACCTTGAAGAGTTTCATGATGTTGCTTGCCAAGCTTTGCTTGTGTTAGTGTTTTAATTCCCACTGATGTCAGTAGGAGTGAAAGGGAGAAGGTGAGCCAAGGAGTCTTTCATGCTTTCTGGGTTTCGGGTTCTTGTTGGTTTATACACGAAAACTATTGAAAAGAGCCACACATACTCTTAAAAATTAAATTCTAAGTGAAATGTCAAGATTTTATTCATAGCAAACATTCTGTTTGTCTGTTTATATAAAAGCACTGTTACAAGTTAGTTACTCATAAGAAGGACAAAGGCACGGGTGTTACTTACCCAAGATTTTATTTTTCTTATTGCAGTGGTTTCACTGTCAGAAATGGTTATTACGTTTTTAATAGATCTGCTATGTGTAAATGCACTGAAGTCTACTCAAATGCGACAATGCCTTAATCTAAACTACATAAAATTACTTCGAAATCACATGAATTATAAACAACATTGAAATACTTCCGTTTATGATTACAAATGTGTAACAAATAAAATGATTAAGATAAATAGTTCCATATATGTTGTACATTTTCTTGTTTAAGTTATTTATATTAAATGACACTATAAGCTTAGAGGAATGGAAATAATTGTCTACATGGAGACAATTGAGTCTAATGATACTATAAATTATTTACACTTTCATTTGGAGGATCTAACTTATCAGAAACTGTTAAAATCAATTCTTTTTATCACAGAATAATGGCTGTATTTCTTTTAGCCCATTGTGTTTGCAATAGCATAGAAGAGCTTTAGATTGTCCCTGGATTTTTATGGGATTGTTTCTGTCTGGTTTGAGGATTATGGAATGTTAAATACTGTTAGAAGAGGGTAATCCATGTGGGCTGGTTGTCACCTCTGCCAAAGAAACAGATGGACTGATGACCTTTTCAGGGCAATGTTAGATCTATGTGCTTTTGAGTGGCAATGGTGCTGGGAGCACTCTTGCTCTCTGAGCTGTCTTTATTCAGTTAATCTTCATTTGTATCACTGAATAGCTTTAATGACCAATCACAGCATTATTTTACTATTTTTTTTTGTTTCGTGTTCAAAAAAATGCTATATATTGTGCCTGCTTCCCCCTTTTTCAGTCACTCTGTCTCCAGCACATTCACCACAGCTGAATTTGTCCTAGTTCTCCCAGGTGAATATTTAGTAGCCTGAATTTTGAACTCTGGCCAGATATCATGCATAAATGTCTTTGTCCACACAGGTGTCCTCTACAGCCTTTCAGTGCACGTTTCTGTTTTCCAAGAAGTTTCATTTTTGTGTGCACCACTCATTAGTTACGTGATAATCACACAGAACTCACTGTTATGCCAGTAGTAATTTTGTGTTCCTTCATGTACAAATCCATGGTAATCTGGAACAAATCAGTTCCATCTCTCTGAGAAATACACGATTATAGTGTTTAAACGAATTTCCTAATGGCGTCGAACAGTATCTTCTGAATCTTTTTTTCCACTAAATTCACATAGCTGTTGTCTTTCTTACAACTTTGTGCATTAGATTGTTTCCTGTATTTTTGTGGAAATATTTTGTGTATTTTTGCCTTGACCAGTAAGTCTGGGAAGTTGATGAGAACAAGATCCTAGTTCGTGAAGCTATCCTAATAAAGTACATGAAAAATGTACTGGTGTTCTTTGTAGCAGTCCTATATTTCTCCATTTAGAAAAAAATACTTACAAACAGACGAGCTTTATGTTTTTATGTAGCTTCTGCTTTGAATGGATAGAAAATAGTTGGAAAGTTAGAATTGGGAAACCTATGGAAAACATTGGTATGTAGGATTGGAAGCTTGAATGGTTAACAACATCAACTGGGTGAGAACACTTAGCTGCATGACTATTTTCTTGCAAGTTAGCTTCTAGAGCTGATGGTGGTCCCTGGAAGATCACTTAAATTAGGAGACTGTATTCATGGTTTGGTTGCATTCAACAGTCTCCTGGTGTGATGTGGTGTGCAGGATTTAGATGTGGAGCAATCCCAGAACAGAACACCAGAGCTCAATGTTTCCAACTTAATATATGACTGAAATAAGTAGAGCTTTTTTTAATGTGTAAATGCATATTAAGATTTTGGTTGGTTTTTTTTTTTCATATTTGAGAGTAGTTAATTGTATCATGTAATCACATGTAATAATAAATTCAAGAAATTTAAAATGTGCCTTAAAACTAACATTTTACTTTCAGACAAATTTTTGTGAATAGATTCCAAAATACTTTTAAAATTAAGTGAAATAGACTCATCAATAAATTTATACGTTTGACGGGACTTCTGAAGGTCATAGAGTCCAATCCCTTGCTCAGAGTAAAATTAATTGAGTTGCATGTTATAGTTCAGTCTTCTGTCATAGTGAGGGTTTCTTGATCCCTAAAAGTTTCTGTATATGTCAACATTCAGCAAATAGATAGACCCATAATTGGAGCTAGTATGTATCTTCTCAGTGAGGTTCATTATTCCTGTCAGTCACGATAATGCTCAACCTTTTTTTTAGTTATTCTTTAGCATGCTTCAGGTTGTAGTATTGTAATGAGGAGCAAAATTATCTAAAACAGACTGACAGTGCACAGAATGGCCAAAATAGTTTATCGGAAAAATAGCTAATAAATTATTCTAGAGAGTTTTAAAAAATAATTACAGCTTTGTCAGCCTTAGTCTGTAGATTTTTGAAACAGTTTGTTATTTAGCAAGTCAGGTTCAATGTTACCAAGAGCTTGTATTAAAAAAAATAATTTCTTACAGTATTTTGCATCATTCACCTACAAGAACAGAGAGCATATTTGTATGCCTTCCCTTTTTCTTGTGATATGTCACAGCTGTACCATGCTGTTGGTAGCTTCTGGCATTGAAAGACAAGATAAGGAATCACTATTGAATAGTGTTCCGGAAAGAGGAAAGAGGAGAGGCAGCCAGACAAGGATATTCGAAGTTAAAGCTTGTAGGGGAAAGATAAGACAGTATAAAAAGAGAAATAGATTAATGCTAGCCAAAGGGGTTAAGATAATAAGGATTTTCTTACAACATCATAGGGAAAAAACAAATGCTGGAAACACTGAAGGGGATGATATTAATCTTATTCAAAATAGCTGAGTTAAAAAGCTTCTTTTTAGGAATAAAAAAATGAGGGCAATTTTGGAACAACTGAAAAGTAAGAATAACTTTACAAACAAGAAATAAGGTTATACATGGGAAGTCTTGAGCATGCAGGAATTCAATAGTACAGGAAATGCACTTCAGACTTTTAAACTAAGTAAATAACACAGGATTGTATGTTCATTTTTTAAAATTTGACGATGAATTAGTTAACTTTAGTGTTCTAAGAACCTAATTTCTAAACTGGAAAAGCTATGAAAAGAAGCCGAAAGCATATCACTCTGGAAATAACAAAATGTTAATAATTATCGTAACTTTCTAGATTATGAAATGCATTCTAATAGTACAATGTTATTCAGCCTTGGTTTTGGAATTGTAAAATGGGTGAATGATAGGAGGGTGTTAAATGAGAGTATATGTGCATATATATGGATTTTATTTAGACTTCTATTATGTTCCTTCAAAACTTAATTTAGATCTGTTTATTTTTTTCTCACAGTTACTAAGAGTGGGCTGTGGGCCACACAAAACACCATAAATTAATAGTGATGAGGTCCTGACATCTGCATGAATTCATATTTGTACTTACATTTTCAGTAGTGATTTATCAAAGAAAATAATCTACTTGATGAAACATGCACTGCAACCATAAATAAGGAGCAAATGCAAGTACTAGTGCGGACTGAGAGAAAAAAAGGCTAATATCAATTAGAAACATGGGAAGGACGTATGATAATGGACTTCAGAATGCTGTAGACTAACGTTCTGCCTTGTGAATAAATTAAAATGGGAAGGGGAAATCCTAAAAACAATAAGGATATTAAATTAGAATCATAGACTCATAGAATTATGTAACACATGGTAAAGTTTCATGCAGCACCTCTTTTTTTCCCCTAGTCTGTTATACAGAGGTAGCATTGTTACAGCTTTACTCAGCAAATATATTACAATGAATTGCATTATATTTCTTATAGGCTGTAATTTGTATTTTGTCTATTATATATACACACACATATCTATGTACTTACTGTGCATTTTCCATTCAAAACACTATGATCTGATAGTAAAGACTTTGTATATTCTCATTAAAAAGAATATTAATAAAAGAAAGGAAGATTTTGTCCTCCTGAACGCGAAATAATTAAGATACGGTAGGCAAATTTAACTCCTAAATTAATTTTTTACTTTTAATGACAAATATGGATGATCCATGAATGGTAGAAGGACCAGTGTGCATGAATGACATAAACTTAAGTGTGGGTAGGAAGGCTTAATAGCTGGTGGGATAGCAAATTAGATGAATGACCATGATTGCCTCAGGGTGAGACTACCTGTTCATTGAGTCTTTTGGGTATTAAGCTGTCATTTGTTTCAGGATAAAAAAAAACACTTCCAAGAATTATTAGTGCTTACAGCAAGATTGAAATGGAACCTAACTGGTGCATAGCACTTTTCCTGACTCCCTTGTAAGGTGAAAACTATCCTAAATATCCCCAGAAAGCATTTTGGTCCTGCAAAACAAACCTAGGGACAGCTGTTTTCTCATTTGAAAAGCAGGCTGAGTTCACCCTGGAGGGGCTTTTAAGGGGTCATACGATATACAGAAATCCAGTTTTCTTTTGTGGGAGTTTTGTCTCTGCTGTTAAGGTAAAGGCAGTCTTTTAGTCAGCCTCCAGCACTTTTTTTTTTGTTTGTCTTCTCAATTTCTCATTGCAGGATTGATTCCTTCAAGACTAGAGAAGAATATACTCTGGGGAAAGCCTGCAATGATTTCCTGTGTCACCCTTAGATTGTCTTAGGGCATGTCACACCCAGGCAAAGAATTAATTCGCTGAGATCAAGATCTTGGTAAAAAGGATTAGACAGCTATAGGAATAAAGGAGAACAACCCCAGTTTTACAAGAGAGAAGTTTAATTCTTTTCTTACAGCACACAGTAATTACTTTTTAGATGCTTCGAAAAAGCCTCTCTGTTTTGGATTTCTTCTACTGGCCTCAGGTTTATCTTAGTTTTAAAAGTGTGTTTAGGGGGTATATTTCTACACATTCCAAAATTCACTTTAAAGAAAACTTTGGATCATGACATAGGTCATTTTAGTTGTAGTGAGCTCTAGAAGGCTCACTTTCTTAGCATATAGAAAATATAGAAAATTCAAAAACTGTAATGCATGCTTTATTAGTTTGGAGCCACATAACATATTTTAAAGAACTAGTCAAGAGACTTCTACTAAGATGATACTAAATTAGTTATATCCTTGTTAGAGATATGGTGTTTCCTACACTCCTATGAACAGATGCATGGTGAGGATGTATTTGAAGAAGAAGAAATCTTTATTGTAAAATACATTACAAAAGATTAAGGTCATGCATTTCTTCACAAAAATGTGGCTTTAGAAAGTATACATATTTTTTTCCCCAAGGGAACGTGAAATGCCGTTTATAAGGACACAATGGCCTCTGAAATGAAAGGGACATAAAAGATGGAAGAATGAGTGCTGGAAATAATCTACTTTGATATTGTAAGCACACAGAGAGCTGTTTTCTTTAGAAAATTTTAACTTGTCTGCTATTTTTACAGTACATCATTCAAAGGACCTACCTATTTTTCAGCTTTTCTCATACACAAGAAATAAACAAACAATACTGCTTTTTTTTTTAAAAAAAAAAAAAAAAAAAGCAAGCTGGAGTCTTTTGCACAGTAGTTTGCTGGAGAGACATAAAAATAAACTTTGTGCCTGAAGGAATGTGTGAGAGTTTGCAAAATGTCAAGGAAATTTCTTTTAATTTTTTTTTTTCAGCATGCTGTGTTCTGTACAGAAGAATCATATAGAAATTTCTTAAGAGAAAATAGATCTTTCTGAAGTCTTTGCAACAGATATATGCTAGATCTCATCTTTTTAGCAGATGTCATTGCAAAACTCTTTCCAAAGAGAATTATACTTATATATTGAGTACGTAATTTACATATATGGATAATTAGACCAGTAGAGAAGCATTGAAACAACATTTTGTATATATTCTTAGTTTGTACAAGACAAGTTGCCTTGCACTGTTCTTTGTTTATTCTTCTGTAGCTCCAGAGAATGCAGAAGGAACAAAAAAAAAGGAAGGAAATCTGTGACCGTTAATACAAAACATAGGTACATGGACAGAAATAAACCAAAATTCAAAAGCATCTTTGAGTAAAAGCAATAAATATGTTCTTCCCAAACTTATGTATCATTCAATAAAAGGTTCTTTTTTCCTGTATATTTTGGTGATAGTTCATAACTACAATGCCACTTCTGCATCGTTGATGTATTCTGTATTCTCAGACATATTCTAATTTGGGCTTTTGAGGTAAAAGTGCGAATTACATTTCTTCAACGATTTATCTGCAGTAGAATTCTGCCTTTCATTTAAGATTGTATCAGATCCACAGACCCACTAGAATAACAGACACTTGTACCTTAACATGCTCAAGGCTTTCTGTCAATTAGTATCCTAAATAGATATAACTGTTTCATCTGGAAACGTCACTAGATTTATTGATTTTTAATGACAGTTTCAGCCTCTAGAATGTAAAACTCCTATAAAAAGTTCTATTTCAATCTATGCTACCATTCATGGTACTCAGCTGAAGAGAAGCAGGCTTTGACGTAGAGCAGAAATGTGACATTAGGCTTTTCTACAAGAGTATAGATGGATGTGTTAACCTTTTTATTGAAGAACTTATATTAAAAACAGTAATTAAAATTAAACATTGGCATAATGCACAAACTGTAAGCTTACATAACATTAAGCCTGCTGACATATTTCATTTCTGGATAGAGTTTTTATCAGATCCATTGCTAAACGAGCATCTTATGCCATTCTTTGATTCATGAACAACTTATGATAAAATTCTCAGCTACTTATGAATCACAATTTTCTATTATGAAATGTTTTGCAACCTCCAGAAGTATTTTATAATCATTTTTTTTTAATAAATCCCAGTCCTGTTGTAAACTGCTCATTCGTCTTTTTCTTCCCAGTGAAGACAGTGATAGTGGGATTTGATACAATAATGTACAAATAATTTAATTTCTTACAGATAATATTTATTAGCACAACTTGGAGTATGTTCCTTAATAACAAATTAATAGACAACTTTAACCCATTCTCCTCAAAGCAAACTTGTGACCCCATCAGAATTTTATTAATTGCATCCTTCCATAAATATTACATTATGATTTTTATTATTTTTTAACCTATGGGTTGAGCCATTTGCCCATTAGTGAATGCTTACATAACTGACATGTCATTTCTTCTGTTCCTTGCCTGAAAGAGTTTAAAAATTGTTCAAAAATTAAAATCAAGTCAGTTCAACTAAATCCTTAAAAACTGAAGGCCAAGAATGTGTGAATCACAGTGACTGTGTAGAAGACAAGTGTATCTTCATTTCACAACCTATGTTTTCATTTGTGTGTTCATGCAATGATGTCCTGAGACTTATGAGTTTTCATGGCTGTCATTCTGCCTACCTATCTGTCTCTCACTTCTAAATGAGAAGTAGTAGAACAATATATTCAGCCTAACGTATATCTAGCAGAAGTAAATTGCACTATGCCTTCTTCAAAATCACAGTCCTTTAAACTTACAGTACATTGAGCTTTGTACCTGTATCAAAAAGTTATTGCAGGAAAATTTGCTGACGTTAGTATCTCTGCTCTTGCACTTAAGCAACTCCATGGTTATTCTATACATAGTGACATTTGTCTATGTTCAATAGACCTCTAATTTACAGACTTCTAGAAAAAATATATGAAGCTATTTTTGGATGAGATTTTATGTTGCACTTTTTTTTTTTTTTTTAACATGCCTGTCCCTTATTTTATAACAATAAAGGTGTTTATCTCAAGGAGCTTCTAACTAGAATTGTTAGAGATTTTTCAGTAAAATATTTCCTTGAAAAATTGTGTTTCATTTAAACAGGAAGTTTTGAGGACTGTGTAGATTTCCATCATAAGGGTTTGACTTCCTGTTGGAACTGGACACACAGAATGAGATGCACTAAGCAGTCATAAACACCACTGAGATTTGGGAGGCTTCTGTTCAAGGACATGAGCTTTAATATGCCCTCTCCAAAAGGCACTAGATTTCTGGTAAATTCTTTTCATTTTTTTTCTGTTAAATCTATTTTCTTCTATAAAGAGAGATTATTTGTAGGGGAAAGAAAGTAACCCTGTAGTCCAATAATCAGGTGACATGATGAAAAATATTAGCAATTTAGGGATGTGAATGTGGTTTTTCATATTGCCCAGGAGTACAACAACAAAATGTAGCAAATTCTATATTGTCTGTCTTTTATAGAAATCCAGGACTGTTTAGGTCTGCCTTGTTCTCATGTACTGGTTGGAAAAAATATATAAAAAAAATTAGTGTTGGTTTGTTGTCTACGCAGTGCTCTGAATTCAGATTATGTTTTCATTATATTGACTAATATTTCTCATAAAGTCATTTGAACCAATCAGTTGATTGTCCAAGATCTCTTAGATACAGTTTATAGACCACAGCATAAGGGTAGAAAATAGTAGGTGCATTATAGTGTTTGTGTTCTAAATTCCTGTTTTTATTTATTGGTTTCAAAACAGTATATCCAGGCATGTTAGGGGATGAAAAACTTTACCCTCTCTATCCTAATTAATACTCACATTTCACAGAAGTTGCAGAAGAGAGGTGCTCATGGCATATCAGAATGAACTACTAATTTCCTTTAAATAGTCATGTTTGTAGTTCAGACTTATGTTCTTAAGGTCTGGCTGTGCTACAGGGCAATACTTTTTTTACTTTTAACTAACTTTGAATGGAGTAAGCTAGAAGAAGCATGTCTGCAGTTGTTTATATTTTTAAAGAAGTTAGAATGTCTTCTACATCTCATCCTTAATACTTCTATATTGTAATACTTGGAATGCTTTCACTACCTGAGTGAGTTGGTTTAAACTGCATTGTCTAAAGTTGTCTTTAACTAATAAAAGAGCTTGAGAGGTCACTGTATATTTCTTCCTTCCCCCGCAAAAATACTGAACTATATATAAATCATTCCTGAGGGATGTGCATCTAACCAGTTCCTAGACACTGGCAGGAATTCAGATTTATCAGTCACCCAAGACAAACTGGTTTATTAGATGTCCTTAGTAAAAGTTTTGTTTTGTTTCGTTATTTTCAATACATGTTTCTTGTTAACCATTTCTTTTATTAATCACTGGGGATATGTACCTTCTTCTTGGTACGTACCTTTTATGTAATTGAAGACTGTGGTACCCTGGACAGAACCTTTCAAAAACCTGTTCAGTAAATCATTCCATCTGTAACTCTTCCTTTTTCGAGGCTGATTATCTCCAGTTTCTTCAGCATTTCCATGTAGATCACTTGCTATAGCTTTATAATTCCTGTTTTTCTCTTCTGGATTGCCTCCAAGTGAACCACCTTCTGCAAGAGTAATTCTCGAAGCAAGATGCAGAATTTAAACCAGCTGTTATTTCAAACAGATTACTCCTTATGTCTCAGAGATGACATATAAGACAGGTGTAACATTTAGCCTTCTGAGAACTACCGGCTATTGCTGAGCCTGGTTTAGTTATGATTCCAACATGATTTCCAGATTTCCTTCTGCATAACTGTTACTTAGTAAGTTGTTCCTCCAGTATCTGAATAGCTGTTGCTTAAATGAAGGACACTGCACTTGCTCTTACTCATCCTAAGAAAATTGTGGATTCTCACTCTTTTATACCAGCTTAGAATTTTTGCATGTGATCTTTACAGTACTGTTATCCGCTGTTATTAATATTATGAATAGAACCAGAGTTTAGACAGGACTCTGCAGAATTCTGTTTAATGAATCCTTCTATTCTGAAAATGATCCTCTAATCCTCTGAGTGCTTTTCCCATTAAGTTTTGCATGTATTTTACCATATGTTAGCTTTATCTGGACCTTCTTCTTTCTCCAGCTAATTTATAAAACCACAGAATCAAAGGATCATAGAATGATTTTGGTTGGAAGGAACCTTCAAAGGTCATCTAGTCCATCCTCCCCTGCTGTGGACAGGAACATCTTTCACTAGACCAGTTTGGTCAAAGTCCCATCCAAACTGACCTTGAACACTTCCAGGAATGGGGAATCCACAACTTCTCTGGAGAACCAGTTCCAGTGTCTCACAACCCTCATCATAAAAAATGTCTTCCTTATGTCCAGTCTAAATCTAGTCTCTTCCATTTTAAAACTGTTGCCTCTTCTCCTGTCACTACAGGCTCTGGTAAAAAAAAAAAAAAATACCTGTTTTTCTTGTAAGCCTCTTCTAAACATAGAAAGGCCATAATAAGGTATCTCCAGAGCCTTCTCTTCTCGAGGCTCTCCCAATTCATTCAGCCTTCCTTCACAGGAAGGATGTCCCAGTCCTCTGATCATTTTTGTGGCCCTCCTCTGGACTCGCTAACAGGTCCATGTCTTTCTTGTACTGGGGCCCCAGAACTGGATACACTACTCCGTGTGGGCTCTTGAGAGCAGAGGGAGGCAATCACCTCTTTCAAACTTCTGGCCACGCATCATTTTGTGTGGCCCAGGGTACAGTTGGGCTGCAAGTGGCCATTTACAGCTCACATCAAACTTTTCATCCATTGATATCCCCACGTCCTTCATAGCAGAGCTGCTATCAGGCCATTCATTCCACAGTCTGTATTGATGTTGGGGATTGCCTCGATCCAGGCACAGGACCTTGCACTTGGCCTTGTTGAACTTCTTGAGTTTCACATGGACTTAGTTCTCTAGCCTGTCAAGATCCCCCTGAGTAGCATCGTTTCCCTTAAGTGAATCAACTGCACCACTGAGCTTGGTTTCATCCACGAACTTGCTGGGAGTGCACTATCTAAGATAAACTGTCTTAAAAGAACAGTATGTAATTTTCTACCAGGTGCTGCGATTGTTCTACTGGTATCACTCGCCCAACTGCTAGCTTTCTCCTTCTTTCAGCTTAGGGTACTTAATCAGCATACAGAGAAGTGGCTAATATTTGCCATTCCTCGTTGACAAACCCTGGAAAATGCTAAATTTCCTCATTCTTACAGTTAGTGTAATGAAATAAACAGCATTTAGAACGGAATGCAAACAATAATAAAAACGACTAAAAGTATACAATTTAATAATATAGTTTGAACTTGAAGAATGGAGCAATAGCCTCATCAGTTGTATAATTCTGTTTTCATGTAATAGGTATCCCTTTGTCATGGTATCCCTGATGATAAGTAATAATTAATATATGATTGATGAAGTAAGTTATACAGCCCTGAATGTACTGCATTTTGTATGTTGTTTAAGCTTTTAAAGTTAATTCCCATTTTCAGTGTAGAAAATCATACCATAAATAAGGAGCTGTTAGTATATAGGATGCGTACTGGCCGTCTGCACTAGAGTTTTGTTGTACCCTGGTTGCCCTCCTGTGAAAAACATTGTAGTTGTACTGTCAAAGATCAGGAACAATGCTATATGACTTCAGGCACATCTACATGAATGGGTACAGAAGGACCCAAGCTCCTCTGCTTACACTGTGAGCCCTCTAGATATGCACCAGATCTGATGCAAAAACAATGTAAGCACATTAGTGATTTTCTGTGCCTTTTTGTAAAGCTCGTTTGCTGGAATATGGCTTTTTTTCTAATGTGACTAAATTACTTCTGGCCCAAAATGGTCTCATTCCTGACTATATGGAGTGTGAATGGTGTTCTCTCTGCATCCATCCGTACAGACAAGACCGTAGGTAACCAACCACATACATCAAATAGCAAATGGGGAACAGAGCAAATCTTTTTCAGAACCTATTAATCTGAATGTAACGAGCATAAAGCAGTTAGTTAATTCCTATGAACAAAAGTGAAGCTTGAAGACAAAGTATGATGATTTTCCATTCCCACTCACAAAATACATTTTTTCTTAAATTTTTTTCAGAAAACCTTCTGTGTATATATTCAGAATATAATTGAACGTGATTGTTGCTCCACTGATGTTCTTGGGCATCATTATGATGCGGCTTTGATTGTGCTTGCTTATTTGAGCAAGCTGTTTGGGTTTCAGTTCTTTATACATAGGAAGAGCTGAACTAGAGGAGTGGATAAAGGGGAAAATAGTGGTATTTTTAACTGTTCCTGCTTGCAATACCAAATACAAAGCAATTTCTGTAACTTACAGTCTTAATCACCACTGTACCTGTTTTTAGGAAGGATACTTAACAATGACAATTGAAACACCAAAAGTGAGTTACAAAATTAGGAACTTACAGAAATATATGGGCCATTTGAAGGAACCTTTGGATTTGTTTACCCCTTATCCCCTAGACTGTCTGGAGAGACAGTAAGACATACTATATTTGTTATGGTTTGATTTGCTATCTATTGATTTGATTTCTTCATGTTTTCTTTGCAGCCATAGCATGTAAAATCTCAGGGCATAGTGCTGATTCACTTTATAATGATGGTAGTGGTTTAATATGTAATTGCCCACTGGCTGCCTATTGCCGTTGTGTAGCTAGAGGTCATTGCCTCTGCAGAAATAAGTAATGACTTATCAGTCTTATTTTTTTTTTTACCCCATTTAAAGTGTCCAGGTGGCATTGTCCTGCTAGTGGGCAGTGAGTAGACAGGTAGTAATAACATCTTCAACAGTTCTGGGTAGATCCAGAAGAAGATTCCAAGCCTTTCCTTTCTACTATTTAAATGAATGCTTTGATGGGCTTAGGGCAGGAGGAAGCTATTGCAGGGAAGTGCTACTATGTCTTAACAGTATATATCAAATATATATTTCAAAGACAGTCCAGGTTTATGAAGATCGAATACAGTTTGAAAACAAAACCCCAAGTTGGTTTAGAAAGACTGGTATACACCAACAAACATGACCCTGCATTTGTATTAAATTATGTTAATCATAAAAACTTCGATAGAAAGGAAAGGTTATGGCACTACAACATGCAATAGTATCCGTATTACGGAAGCATGCTCCCTGTAACCTTCTGTCTTTTAGCTTCTATCTATGTTATCTCCCTGCTGCTTGCAGGGATTCAGCTCCTTCTGTTGCTTGGATCCAAGGGCAGCTCCATAATTTTGGCTTAGACTGTTTGGGACAGTTGTGAAGTGGTGAGAGAGAGGTCTGAGAAAATATGTAGAAAGCTAAAATAATATTACAGTCCAAGGCAGGATTTTTTTGATGGAGGTTCTTAGACATTCAGTGATTCAGGAGGGAAAACACTGATGTGGCGTTGCAACTGAATATTTGCATGCATATACATTAGAGATCACTGTAATGGAAGTAGTCAGAAGACCGACAAATCAGGACAGCTTTCAACTGTAAAACTGGACTTTAGTAAAGTACATTATTTAGCAACACACTTCTTGCTGATGGTCAGTTCTAACACAATATTAAATCGTCTCATTACTGCATATACCAAACTATTAGTCTTTAACACATATCCTAATTTATCTCTGAATATACAATACCATGGAGCTGAAGCTGTTTAATGAGAGCAATATCTGTGGTCCTTAGTGGTTTTTAGTCACAGCAGCCTCAGAGATCAGTCTTGAGAGCTCATTGACCAGAAGAGTCAAAACTGAAGTGAGCTTGTCTTCTTTCTCCTCTGATTTTGGTTGCTTAAACCTGATAATTTTATGCTATTGCTTCCCTCCCAAAAGGATGGTTTCCGCTGCTCCCGATACTGCTTACCTTGAGGGAGGTTTTTGCCTTGTCAGTCATCCTCCTTGTGCGGATAGAAGCATATGCCACCTATTTGCAGTCTCTTGTGCTTATTTTGTTCTCTTTCTGGCAACATTTTTTACTCAGATGCAACTATACTCATCTTTGTTTTCTGCTCTGTTGTTCCCACTGCTCTGGTACTGTTGAGCTGTGCCATCACAAAATACATGCATAGTCGCACTATTTTAGTGTACTCATATTCAGAACAAAGGCAAGTAAATTATTAATTATGTCCTGATTAGTAGACTTATAATTCATTGGTGTCACAGGCCTCTGTTGTCAGCAACAGTGGAAAAAAACAGGCAGTTGTGTTGTCGGTCTGATCACTACTCAGTGCCATTAGTGTGAACTGGACAGGGTGGATGATGCAGTGTAGCAATATTGAGAATTTGTCACTGAGATCAGCAGAGATCAGCCTTTTTTCTTCCAACTGATGCCTTCCATGCCAGCATAGACTCTTGGAAGTGTTTTATTGGGTGTGGTGAGCATATTAAAGCTTTGCTTGATAGCTTATTAAATCTGAGCTATCTTTTGTGTCTGTTAGGCAATAAATAAATACTTTATATTTTAAGCTCTGTGTATCCTGCTTGCCAGTTTCTTGTGCATATGGTTAAATATGCCCAAGTCAATCCAAACTGGGGTCATAACCAGGGCTGAGGGTTTTGTTTATGATTTTTCCTTATTTTAATAAATTAAGAATTCACTTGCCATAAATCCTTCCACATCCTTTGCTTGCTACTAAATAATAACTCTTAGATGATAGTATTATTTCCTTCAAGTAGATTAAAAAAAAATCTTTACATTCCTCCTTTTTAAAAAATACTATGGAATCATCCACAAATCTCACTGTGAGCACTGAAAAAAAGAAGTTATTGTAATTAGACCTTCATGAAGAAAAGAGAAAATATCAGCAACTTTAAGAACTGGTTATGTTATCTAAAAAACACAAATGAGGCTCAGGAAAAAAGTAGTTGTTCACTCATTTATACTTGACAGCAAATGAAAGCCATTATATTCACATATTTTGTTGGTTACATTCTTCACAGCTTCTTTTCCTGAGGAGTGCTCACCAGCTTGTTAGCAGCTCACCAATACTGTCCATGACAGAACTGGACAGAGACGAGGCCATGGGACAAGGTGGCCGACGGATAGATATTATAGGTGCTGTTGAAGTTGAGTGGTACTGCTTTACAATAATGAGTTTAAAAAACCCTGTGGAAATCCTAAAATATCATGTCAGTGCAATTTACGTTATGTGAATATCTGTTCAACAGCTAGAGAGAGTGTGTTAACATATTAAAAACTGTTATCTTTTTGAACCTTAACAGCAAATTAGTAGAAAGGAAATTAGTAGATTTCATTGCTCACACCAATCTTCGTTGTTTTGTCTATGTACTGTGTACCGGCACCTCTTCCTAATACCTAAATCCACGTTTCTTCCCTTGTATGTACATACAAAAGAGACTTTGAGTCAATTCTTATTACTAGATCTTTCAAAAGCCCTACTGTGAAATACACTCAGCATTGCATATATGAGTGAAGCCTGGACATATGCAGCAGAGCTACTCTTTAAATAGCTTGGTGAGTGGAGCTGTGTCTTAGTGGAGCTTTTGACCTTCTGTTGCCCTCACTTCTGTCTCCATCATGGCCCCTTGATTCTAAGGCAGATTATCCCTGCTCCTCACTCCTGAATTGAATTTCGGGGAAACTGGTAGCACTTTAGACCAAGGCTGTTTAAAACGCCTTGTATATTTTCCTGGGATAAATATTAAAATTGGCAGGTATATGCTGGCGTTATCTCACGGGATGATCCAGACAGCTGAGTGGTCGCTTAAGGATCTGAATGGCAGCTGGGGACAGCTTAATGGATGTTGACGTTACTGCTTCTAGCTTTTTTCACCACCTGCACTGTACAGATACTGGACTGCCTGTCAGTCAGCTGATAAACTGTCACAGTTTCCATCACGGTATTTTGCACTGAACCACAGCTGTAAACCACTGGGGTTCAGGATGTGACTGCTGAAAAACTCAGGCAAGACCTGGAGGAAATGCAGGCTGAAACCTCACCAGTCACTGCAGTTGTCACTCCTTAATTGTCACTCAGTCCTCAGTCCTGGTCATCAGAGAAAATTATTCTAGGATGAGAAAGATACTTTGGAGGACGAATAGGTAATCTTGCCTGGCTTGTTCATCAGGCAATAGAAAAAAAAACAGGGTGATTTTCACAGGAGCCATTTTACCTCTTAAGAAGCTTTTAACTCATCCAAAATGGAAATCAGAAATTAAACTAATGCCAGACTTTAATGTGCATTTAGAAATTTCACTGATAAATCTATAAATTATGAGAAAGTATAATAACAAAATGTACATAGATTTGAGAGTACTGTGAACTGTTTTATCTAATATACTTAATAATTTTTTATAAATTGTAGGGCACTCAGAATAAAACATCTGCAGTAGGGAGGTTTCAGTGCAGTTTAATTTTCTCTAAAAGCAAAAGAGTCAATAGCAAAATTGCACTGTCAGTAAATTTTACTTGAAAATCCTTTCAGAAGATAAAAGGATTGTAAAGAAACTAGGCAAAACTAGTGGCAGATTTGGGGAGAAGTAAGAATGTGACCTAATTTGGCCAGGTACAATCATGCTAAGAAAATACTCAATAAAGAAATGCATTATTTTAAGTATTCAGTCTGTTCTAACATTAACTTAGATGGTTTCAGTAAAAGAAAACAAGTCAGTCTCACATAGACTAAGCTTTAATGTAAGCACGATTCTTTAGCTTCTCTAAAAATTAGGCTCCCTTTTTAATAAAGAAAAAAAAATAAAGAGAGATGGCAGTAATATATTAGATTGTGTACTGGAGTAATGGTTGGTAGAAGCTGACTTTTTAATAACAGGATAAAATGTGATTATGTAAAAGATTTTAACCTTTTTTTTACTCTTGCTTTCTTCTCTTTATCAGCGTTAGACTACCCATAGGCTGTACCAGGATAATTTTTAATCTCTATTTTTCTCTTGTGGAAAAGCAGTGCAGCAGTTAATAATACCGTGACCTTAATTAGGAAGCTGTGTTTAATTGGGGGACTTTTTATCCCTATTAACAGCAGTGACAGAGTAGCAGAAGGTGGTATTTTAATATTAGTATTTCTGTAGAGGTAACTGCCGAGTTGCAGAGTCTTCTCAATTTTTGTAGAAGTGCAAATGGATCTATGAACCTGTGCCAGAAATCAAATGGCTTTTGTGATATTCCTGGCAGTAAATCCTAGTGTGTGGCTGCTAGCTTTGAACAAGAAAAAAGGAACAGACCATGGTTAGGTGATTGATATAGTTTTAGATTTTATCACAACAACAGATGCTTTTATCAAAGAAGTAAATAGTCAGGAAGAGCATGAGAAGAAAAAAAAAAAAAAAAAAAAAACAAACCCAGAAACAGAGAAACAGTAGCTTAGGACCGTGAGCTTAGAGACAGTCTATATTAATTGAGGTTACCATTTCTTTATAAGGGGGACTGCTTATAATCAGATTTGCATCTTTTTACTGAGAGAAATCCCAGCTAAAAGGCTCTCATAACTAAAACCCTAAATCCTAAGGGAGGTAAAATCCTTCCGTTACCTTCTGCGTGGAAACGTGGATTGGATGGAGGGTAGGGAGGTTCTGCAAAGGGACCTGAACAGGCTGGACCGCCGGGCTGAGACCAATGGCCCAAGGTTTAACAAGGCCAAATGCCGGGTCCTGCACTTGGGGCACAACAACCCTATGCAGTGCTACAGACCAGGAGAAGTCTGGCTAGAAAGCTCCTGGAGGAGAAGGACCTGGGGGTGTTGGTCGACAGCAACTGAACATGAGCCAGCAGTGTGCCAAGGTGGCCAAGAAGGCCAATGGCATCTTGCCTTGTATCAGAAACGGTGTGACCAGCAGGTCCAGGGAGGTGATTCTCCCTCTGTACTCGGCACTGGTGAGACCGCACCTTGAGTACTGTGTTCAGTTCTGGGCCCCTCACCACAAGAGGGATGTTGAGGCTCTGGAGCGTGTCCAGAGGAGAGCAACGAAGCTGGTGAGGGGGCTGGAGAACAAGTCTTATGAGGAGCGGCTGAGAGAGCTGGGGTTGTTTAGCCTGGAGAAGAGGAGGCTGAGGGGAGACCTTATTACTCTCTACAACTACCTGAAAGGAGGTTGTGGAGAGGAGGGTTCTGGCCTCTTCTCCCAAGTGATGGGGACAGGACAAGGGGGAATGGCCTGAAGCTCTGCCAGGGGAGGTTCAGGCTGGATAGCAGAAAAAAACTTTTCACGGAGAGGGTCATTGGGCACTGGCAGAGGCTTCCCAGGGAGGGGGTGGAGTCACCTTCCCTGGAGGTGTTTAAGGGATGGGTGGATGAGGTGCTGAGGGGCATGGTTTAGGGAGTGTTAGGAATGGTTGGACTTGATGACCCAGTGGGTCACTTCCAACCTGATGATTCTATGATTCTTTGATGGCAGTTGCGTATTCTCCCATGTCTTCAGAAGTACAGGGTAATTCATCATTTACTTTCTTTCCCTCTGAATTCTGCTGTCCGAGTAGGTACAGTGTTTTATTTGGGAGTGAGATTGATCATACTCTTAGAAAACTGAGAAAATCAATTTGTATTAAGGGTGATCTACAGGGTAATTACTGTGCCTAGAGCAAATCAGGATATACAGTAAATTTAATCTTAAAATACATTGTGCTTCTATACCATTTTTTTTTCAAAAAACCACAGAATTCTTGGTATTATGCAATTTGTAATAGCCAGGGATGTCTCTAATCCTAAATACTTGTTATCCTTAGCAGGTTATCTTTTAAAACACATGAAGTTTTAGGGCTTTTCCTGAAGAACTGAGATGAAAGCTAATTCACTCTTTATGAGAACAAACAAAAGATAGTTCCATTAAGGTATCCATTGGGTACATTTAAACATGATTGCGGAAGTTTGCATGGCATTGGTGTGTCAGTGTGATTTCAAGCTATGTTCTCTGGATTGTAGAATGAAATCATATAAATAAGAAGTACATTTTCTCCTTTAATAAATATAGGACTTTCTTTTCTTATTTTTATGTGCTACTTAAGAACTGCAGCATTTCAGCTTCCCTAATGTGAGGTGAGAGGCAAAGACCAATTGATTGAAAAGTAGGAAAACAGCAAAAGGGAGGATTAAGAAGGAAAAGAGAGTAGTAGGCTTTATAATTCTTTGAGATGGACCTATTTATCAGAGATCAGAAAAAGAGAATGAACGTATATGTAGATAAACTTATGTGATCAGCTGTTTCCAGGAGACTCCCCAAATGTGTTTTTCAGCTTTAGCTTCCTGAATGAACACTGGAAGCTTAAAGACACTGTAAAAGATAGATAGATAGAAGTCATAGTATCAAAAATGAGACATTTTCTTGTTCCTTACTCAACTTATCAGCAGTCAAACCAAAAGGAAGAGTACAGATGAGACTAATTTGTTATGGAACTAATCAGTATAGGAACAAGAAGGATGAACTAAGTACTCCCTCCAGGCAGGAGAGAGTGAGCACCTATACCAGTTATTGTAACTTGCAACAAGGACTCCCTCTGTATCTGGAATGAGAAAATCAGTTTATCCACATAGGCACCAGTTACAATATTTGACCTGCTGGAACTTTCTTGGTATAAATTTCTTTTGACTGCATACATAGCCAGAGCAAGTAATAGTTTGTGAGCCATGAAGCCTGTGAGTGTAGGAACCTTTGTCCTTCTGCCAGAGCTCAGGGGAAGATACTACTATACTGGGAGATGGGGTATAAAAAGGTTTAGTAAAAGGTCAGTGGGAAAGTTTGGAAGTAATTGCTATTGAGGGAGGAAAAACACTGTGCAAGCATGAGGGTTATGGTGAGTTTGTACTACAGAGTATTTTTTTAATTTACAGGCAAAAAGGGGGGAATTAATTGCTTTGGGAAGCAAAAAAGCAATAGTCTTTAAGAAAATCTGTAAGACTATGCCTTCTGGTTCAAAATATAGACATATTCTTTGTAATGTAAGATTTGATAAAGAGGAATGTTATTCGCTGTCAGCCAGCTAGTGAAAAGGTTTAGATTGTGCTTGAAGAAGGCATGAACTCTGATAATCAAGGCTTTACATATATAATGCGTTTTTGTCAGCCATTCAAATGAAACCATTATGTCAGAGAAGCAGTGCCTTTCCAGGCAGAGGTGATGCAATAGCTTGGCTTAGTCAGGAAGAGGGACTACTGAGAAACTTTAGTGGGAAACAAAACTGGTTGAATGTGTATTTTGACAGTTAGTTGGTGTTGTTGTTTTGTAGACACATTCTAATGAAGGTTGGGAGGAGTAATTTGAAATGCTGTTCTAGTTTATTGCATCCTAAATGAACCCTATCTGCTCAGAATACGGAAAATAAACCTCACAACTGTAGCTCATAGTAGGGATTACTTCTGAAAGAAATGAGGGGTTTCAGAGTTGTCTTAAACAGGAAAAAAAGTGAGATGTAAGCTTTTATGCTTTAGTACTTCAGCTAAGTGCTGTCTGGAGAGGACCAAGAAGATGTGAGTGCTAGAGGCTTCTGATATTTTCGTTCTGAAATATAGACTAGGATATTGGACTGAAGAGTTACTTATCTGTGTCTCAGAAAGTTTACCCTACTCCCCGATATTTTATTTCAAGGAAATATTGAGCTGTTCGGCATGTTGTGACCCATTTTTGGCAGATCATCTTGCGTCACTTTCAAAGTTGTGGACATGCTTTTCCTGCTTCTCTCTTGATTCCTTCGGTTTCTGAGAACTGTTTTTCTAAGGCAGAGCAGGCCACTGTCCATTTACACAAGTAAGCAGACAGTAAGATAATTCCTGCCATGTTATCATCTTCCTCTGTTTGCCGGTGCCTCACAGATGAGCAGTGTGGTGTGCTTTAAGGAGCTTAATGTGCCAATATGCATGCAAGCTCCTGACTCGTGCAGCCACGTGTTCCTCTTTTGGGTCCTTTGCAGAGTCTCACCCCTTTCCCTACTGCGTTTCACACTCCTGATATGACAGATAGTGATGGCGTGAGGCTGCAGAGAGAGCGTTTGTTCCTTCTTCTGTATTTGTTCCCCTCAAATGCTCGAAGTAGTTGGGGGTTAAGTAAAATATCAAACATGAGGAGATGTTGTAGTGCCATGAGTCTCCAGACAGTGCGGGAACTGCAGTAGTACAAGGCAGCGTGTCCGTAATTTATGATAGGAGGCTACATCTTCTCTTTGGATCACCATCTTCAGGGAAAAAAAAAATGAAGATAAGGGCTCTCTCTCTGGTTGGCACCTGCAGCTCAGCGACAGGCAGGGACAGAAACCCACACCTTCTAGAATAAGAAAAGCCTTCTGTAGACTTACACAGTTTGCATTCACTGAGGTACTCTAAAATTCACAAGTTGTTTGCATTAGCTGTACTTTTGTCTTTATATTTAGTGTTTGGATAACAAACACATGTGAAATGGTTACACCAGAATTTATTTAGTGTTATAAAATTAGATACATCTTTTAACTGACTAGCTTCTTAGCAAGTGTATGATTCAGTGGTACTTCAAATACATTTCAGTTTCCACATCACATCTGATATTTAAGCATCACATTTGTACTGTATGCAGATTTTTTTTTCTTTACTTAAAAGCTTCCATTATTTTCAACAATTTAGGAATTTACCAAGCCTTTTCTCCTTAGGGGAATATTGTGTTGCACTTCTTAATGAGTCCTGTTTACAACAGGTTGGGATTTTTTTGAAAGGATAATTTTGAACATTTGCCAACCAATATAAGGGAACCTCCTCAACTAATAATTAAAATTATTATTTTGTTATGCAGTCATTAAAAATGTGTGCTCTCCAGGGGTATTCTAATTTTTTGTGTGACAGATTTTCATGTTTCTGTTTAAATTTCTTTTGATCGCATTTGTTTGTTCTTAGTATTTTGTGTGTTTACTTTTCTAGTTTCTAATTATTTCCATCTATATTTTTTTCGCTGTGGCCTACATATGTTTCTTTTTCTTACTTTAATCTTTTTCTGTTTGATGAGATGCAACATCTAGCATTACTTAAAAGTTATATTATTAACATACGATAAAAGCTTATGTGATGAAAGAATATAAAAAATTAATCCTTGATCTTCCTGATTAAAAATAACTTCACTTGTATAAATGGTGAAATCTTATACACTTGCAAATAATATACTGAGGTAAAATAATATCCTGTCAAACCTTTTCTGTATTATTCATCTTAATCAAAGTTTTCTGACCTCTGAATTCTAATACTATATGTCTCATGTAAAGTAGCCAAACATATTAAACATGTAATAGTAAATAGAAATTTTTATACAGCTCATAAAACTGGTGCCTTAGGATGTGAAATACATCCTGACTATGTGAAACCCACGAAATGTAGTTTTGCAGATGTTAATATAGATATAATGTATTCATAAAAAGGTGCTTAGTGAAGAACACTGGACCTAACCTCTTGAAACTGGTTAATTGTCCAAAAAACTACAACCATATTTGAAATAACTGGCTGAGCTTATACTCATGCAGTGCCTAGCAACACTGTTAATCCTGTGCAAGTATTACTAACATCAAATTTACCATTGCCACTGCTTATTCAAACTAGTGATACCTCCATTTTAGTTTATACATTTAAGTGTTTCTGTAATGCATACGTATTTTAAAAAGCGGTCTTAATGTCAATTTTTAGCTGGAAGGAGACGAAGTACCGCTGCTTTTAAAGCATGGAGATGAAGATACTCATAGTGTATACATTTCTAATTAGCTAGGTCCACATGTTATAAATTGGGACTACGGAACCACAGGGAATAATACACTTTTGAGGTTTGCACTTAGAAGCTTTTGAAAGTTTTTCCCAACATAAAACCATTGTTTTCTTTTGGAAGGACACATATAAATCATTATGAGCTAAATTTACAGTGCTGCTCCTGTTGCGGCACTAGAAGACATTTTGCCTGGTAGCAGTGTGACATCCCTTGAAAGAGGGAACATGTACCAGTGATCTCCAGCACAGCAGGCCAGGGGCTATAAGCACAAGGGCACGGGAGAGCTATTGTTCCATGTTTCTGTATTGTTCCTGGTTTGTATGTTGCTCTTGAGTAGAGAACTTGGCAGCAATCCATTTACTCCCTTGAGTGCTGGCTAGGACTGCGGCAATTCTGCATTGCGTTTGCAGGGGCCTTGGAAAACGAGGAGACTCCTTATTCCCTTCCCACTTGCAGTTGCTTGAGGATTGGCTGGATTCCAGATGCACAAAATTAGTAGTGGTTATTGTTCAACTAATGAAGTTTGACCAGACATCCTATAACACTTCACATGTGTTTGTGGTTTGATATGGCGTTTGAAATCATCTTGACTGCAACACAACAAAAATGCTAACTAATTTTTCTCAAATTCAGAATAAATATTTTCTTCAGCCAAGTGATCATTAAAGACCAGGACTGAGATCATAGAATCATGGAATAGTTTGGGTTGCAAGGGACCTTAAAGATCATCTTGTTCCAACTCTGCTACCATGGGACACCTCCCACTGGATCAGGCTGCCCAAGGCCCCGTCCAACCTGGCCTTGAACACCTCCAGGGATGGGGCAGCCACAGCTTCCCTGGGCAACCTGTGCCAGTGCCTCACCACTTTCACCATGAAGAAATTCTTCCTAGCGTCTAGTCTTAAGTCTGCCCCTCTCCAGTTTATACCCATTGCCCCTAAGTCCTATCACTATGAGCCTTTGTGAACAGTCCCTCTCCACCTTTCTTGTAGCCCCTTCAGGTACTGGAAGATCACTATAAGGTCTCCTCGGAGCCTTCTCCAGGCTGAACAACCCCAGCTCTCTCAGCTTGTCCCCATATGGGAGGTGCTGATGAATTGGGAATTATTATGTCTGAAGAGGTATTATTTGATTCTGAACCACAAGTGTTACACCGTTGCCTAATATAAAATTGGTAGGGTAGGATCCCTGCCAACACACCGTTGATAAGCCTTTATATGAGTTAGAACTTGCTGCAGAGCTTTTAGAACTGGATTCTGCATGTTTTGGTTCATGAGGAAATAGAACGTATTAATGCAGAAAATGTGAACAAAGTAGAGGATTCCTTTGTCCAGAAAGGAGCCTTGTCCCCCGATCTGTGGGTCTTCAAATACCTTTACGTCTTGCTATGTGGAGGTCCTGTTTGGAACATTCAAAGAAACAATTAAATGAACTGTTGAATGTAGAACAAAACTACTTTTCTTTTTTTTCTTAGTGCGTCTGATTCTGATTTGCGTTCTGTTTCTGATTTGCTCTGCTTTTGACTCCTGCTTTATGCTCCATGAAAAATACAGTCCTTTTCATGATTTTTAGTTTCTTTTTAAATGATTCAGTTTCAAGTGTAGCAGATTTTTTTGATGAGAGTATAAAAAGGTTTTACTTGAGTCCATTTAAGCACTGTCCAGAATTATTGTGCAGTGATTGAAAATAAAAGAGGAGTTCTCTTCCTGACCATTTGAGAAGTAAAAATTAATATTGTTGATCCTAGAAACATGTGATAGCACTAGGCCATGTTACTTTTTGCTCCAGGAAAGCACTTCCCTGTGTTTCAAATTCTGATGCAACTTTGTTAGATACATGTGTTCATTTCATCAGACAAGCAGGTTTGATGTCTGTGTGTAGTGAATGGAAGTGGCTATAGAACTAATGGCTGAGAAAGCCATATGCAATTCTGACTTCCGTAAACAACTGGTACTTCTCCCACTCTATATGTTCTGTGTATGCCACATGCAAAGAGGATTCTTTAAACAAAAATCCTATTATTTGTTGTCCATTATTAATTTGTAATGCTTCAGATGACTTAGTGTTAAAACACAACTGCAGACATCTCAGTGACATGTAAAAATCATTGTGTAGTTATGTAACATGCTTATAATGCAATATTTCGCAGACTAAAGACTGAATTTATGACCATTTTTAGTACTGGAAGTAGTAGTCTATAACTTGTGCTGAGGCTGGCATATTCCTCTCACGGATAAAAATTTCACCTGGTCACAAGTTCTCAAACCTGTCATTTTATAAGCACCAAATATAGTCCATTTCTGCATTTTTAGTTGAGGTGTGGTACGTTTTCTGCATTCATTTTGATTGCATATTTGAGGGTTGGCTTTCCAGGCTGGCGGGGAAAAAAAAAAAAGAAAAGAAGAAGAAAACACATCTCAGTGCAACTGTTTTCGCTAAAAGACTGTATTTGGAGGACTTGCCCAGATGATTAGAATAACAGATACCGTTCCTGCAGGCAGCGGACAGACTTCAGATAAGATAACCAAGGATGACTGGAGAAATGTTCTGTGGAAATACCATGTGCGTTACGTGATGTGTGTATGGACTGTAATTTTCTTGTTAGCAGGTAAGAACCCCAGCTATAATACATAACAGGTAGTTTTTCTGTAGTATATATGCCACAGACTGACATGGCAATACAGTAAATATTTGAAAGGAAGAGTATTATAGCTCAGAGATGACAAGTCACCTCATTTAAAACTGTAGATAGAACAGGCAAGGAAAATTATATCTAACCTCGGGAGTTCCTCCCAAGTTTTATTTTGGGTTCACTGGAGTTTTCCATAAAAGACGTATCCAAATTACATATTCATTATATCTTAGCTTTTCACAGTAGGTACCTGTAGAGTGAGTGGTAAAAGTCTCCCACAGCATGTTCATTTTTAATGAGAACAGAGCACTTACATTGTGTATCACAATCAAATCACTTGTCATTCTGTAATAGGACAACTGCCGACTGAGGCGTTCTCAGAATGCCTCTTTGCTTTGGGCTATGAGGTAATACGTGAAAATCACTCATCAGGTCTTGGTTATGCCCTGTGTACAAATTGTAGGTCTAGGAAAAAACTATACTGTGAAGCGGGTGTTCATGTTGTGTATTACTTAGGATTGTCTAAAGAGAAATTAAAGTTCTCATGATGGTTTTGAGGCATTAATCGCATCTTCAGTTTCTCTTTCATGTATGAATTGTGATTGAGTTCTTATTATGACTGGTATTAGCTCATGCGTTAATTGCACAGTCAGGGACAGCCATTCACTAGTGTAAATTGATATAGTTCTCTTGAGGTAGTAGAACAAGTTTGTTATCAGCTGAAAAACCTGAATTTAAACTGTTTTGTAAGAATACAGAGCCACAAAGGGATGAGATGCAGCTGCATAGTACTGTAGCACCTAACTTGTAACCTGCTGACATCAAAATCTATGTTATTAAAATAAAAAGGCTTCCTGTACAATTTATATGAGAGTCAGATGTCTCAGAAAAGGGTTTAGAAAAAGAAGCATGCTGAGCAGCTTCTGAGTTAGCCAGCAGGAAATGCTGAACACAGATATACATCTTATATTACGTATTTCTTTGAGATTTACACACCTTACTCAGCACTACTAGGAAGCATTACCAACCTCTTGGGATTTCAGTCCTGAGACATTTCCTGACCAAAGTATTTCTTCAGTAGATTAAATGAATACATAAATAAATAGATAAATTAATGGACTTGAAACTTTCTTTCAGGGAATCACCCTCATGCCTTTGCATCTTTCTTCAATAGCCGTATGTTTAGTTTGTTCAGTTGTCAAAGGGTTTCAAGCCCATGTTTCCATTTTCCAGGAGAAAAGCCTAATGATCACGTAGTAGATTTGTTTGGGATGGGCTGAATTGTGCATTTTGTACCCCTACTGATGACCTCTTGCATTCGCATAACGAACTGAAGATCTGTTGGCCAAAAAAAGACTGCTGGGGCATTTAGTAGGGGTATGGAAAACCTGCAGTCTGAGAAGACCTTTCAGTCATCTGTATGAACTAGAGTTTCATTACTTTGGGTTTAAAACTCTGTGATTAAATTATTGCATTGAATAAACTGTACTGGCAGTGCCAGTGTTTTTCAATCTGCTTTTACTCTTTCTATAATAAAATCAGTGTAATACCTACAGAATAAAAATCTCCTATAATGTTTCTACACTCGTTCTACATTCCCTTTTCTCTTTTTTTAATCAATGCAATGCAAATCCCTGTGCTATAGGCTTTGGAAAACCCCTCTGCATCTCTTGCATCCCAAGCATGCAGAATTGTTGTGCATGTCTTGTTTTCTAATGTGTTGTACAGCAGCAGGAGGTAATTAATTTATTTTCAGTCATCTGCTTAGCCCCTCTTTGATTTACTCATGGAAATAAGTTTATAAAATGACCGCAGAAAAGCAGTTTTCTGCTGAAGGCAAAAGAGTGAGAGTTACTAGATGTGTCACAGAAATGCTACGTAAAGGCATATTAAATACTCTTTTACTTGGTGTCCTGACTGCAAAATGACATGTTTGCTGAAAATCTGTGACAATGAATGCTTAGACAGTTGAGGAAGTGCTGTCTTCTCAGGACGTCACAATGTCTAGGCCCCCAGTGCAGACATAAATTACAAAGGAAGTCCCCAAAAATCTCATTATAAGAAAGACTTTCTTACATGTCTCCTAATACATATTCCGCTATCAATATCATTGCTGTGCCGCATTATTCTGTCACCTGGCTGGTGGTAATGGTCATGCCAAGGTCATCGATACATCTTGGTTTGGCTCACCTGGTATTTTCCTACTGCTGCTTTAGAAAAGGAGAACTTTGATACTTTGTTGTGGCAGTGTTGTCTGGAGAACCCATGATTTACTCGTGATCGAAGACATCATAAAAGCAAGCTTAAAAACAGAATTAATCTGCCACCTGGTTTTGTTTTGTTTTTCTTCTTCATGTTGGTCAAAGTATTGTTTTGAAGACGTAGTATTTATGACAGTTATAATTTACAAGGGAAGATATTTTCAACTGTTTAGGAATGAGAGCTCAAACTAAATTATTACAATTTTCTGAGTCATTACATTCTCACTTATCAAATGGTGCATATTGCACTAATGCCAGAATCTTGAGACTCCTTAGCCAGGCAAAATTCCATTAAATTTAGCGGAAGTTTTGCTATGTAAGAAGAGAACAACTTTTTTAGCATATGAACTTGAATACAAACCCATTTGTTGGACCTTGAACCACTACTCATTGAACAAAACTATAACAAAGGTTTTTGAAAATACCATTTTGCAAAGCTTTTTTCTTGAGTGCATAAGAGCTTCAGCAATTAACTGTTGTGATTACTGTTAAAGTAGTGGTTCCTTTAGCACGGTGTAGCATAACATGATTATTTTAGCCAAAATAATCTTACTGTTGCTCAACGTGTTACTAATTTAATGACATACTTTGTGTTGCTTATTCCTACCATGATGTTTGAGCAACATAATAGCTCGATAAAAAGCATGATCCTTGAGACAGGTAGACCATTTGCTTAGTAAAGCCAATGAAAGAAACGCTGGAGAAAAATATGACCATTGATATCTTGATGCATATTTTCCCAACAAAGTTCAGTTCCAGACATTTTAGCAGATCATATCTACGGATATTTTTACATTAATTTTAATTTTACACAGATGGTTAATTTCTTACATGTACAAAAAAATCACTAATCCTTGATACATTAATATAATATAAGAAATATATGTTGTACTTGTTGAAGAGAGGTATCCATTTTGCATCAGTTTTACAGGTTAAGAAGAGGTTACTGACTGCAACTAATTGAAAATCTATTATTGAGAGTTCAGCTACAAAATATAATGAGTTTTCAAAAGGTCATAAGGCATTTTGACTTGTAAAGAAATATCTTTACTTATAAGAAGTGTTTTAGCATATGTTACAGTAACAACCAGAATTCAGCCAGCAAACGAGATGACGTTTACAGACCTCTCAAAGCATGAATAGCTTTCTGTCATCTTTTTAGTTTAGAGAGTGTTTTTGCTTTGAAAAGTTAATGCTATAGCTTTAGCTTCATGAAGTATCCCTAGTTCTGTGTTCTGACAAAACAGCTATCTTATAACATGAAAATAATTTCTTTCAAATAGCTTCTTTTCTTTTTGTCCTTGTTGGTGTGTAGTCTTGGGAAAAAAATGTCTACTGGGGTCACTGTCTCAAAGTATGGAAGATTCCTTTCAAAAGAAATAATACAACTCTTGAATTACATTTCTCTTTGAGTAGAGAAACTTCATTATGAAAGTGATAGTCAGGTCAAACCTCTTCTGTCATCCTGTCAGTCATTAAGACATACAGTGCTTTCAAAAAGCACTAAAAAAATAGCTAAACTAAACCAGTCACTGAAACCTTATGCATGTACAGACTATGGAAAATCAGTGAAAGTGACACTGATTATATTCTGCCTAATTAAAGGAATAATAACAATAAGTGTTAGGTTGTATTTGTTGGTTTGATATATGAATTCTATTTATTTTTGATTTCTTGATACATAAACTACCTGGGGAATTGATTCTGTGTCATGAATACCTCACCTATATTTGTTTTGTTCTACAGATGCTTCATAAATACAGAGCATTTCTAAAAGATGTACTTAAAAATTGCTTCTTTTAATGAGATTCTCATGGCTTGCACCTTGTTCTGGTTTTTATGATATTCCCAGATCAGAATTTAACTTCCAGAACAGATGGTACTCGTGACAACAGCAACATTTAGAAAGTGTATTTCAATTTAATTTTTCTAGAGCCAGAAGTAAATTTTATCCCTATATATTTGTCAGTTGGATTGTTTCCCCATTGCTTACCAAAGAAAGTCAAGTCTCGCTTTTTTTTAATCTGTCCCTTTTTGAAAGAAATACAATATTGATGATTCATTTAGGACTTTTTCCAGAAACCACAGTGTAACTGGCTGCGGGCTGTGTGGAAGCTCTAACTTAGAGGATGAGAACGTCCCGTGAAATCCTTACTTATGTCTCGCTTTACTGCAATTTCAACAGCAATACATCATTGACCTCATATTAACTTTTCAACTCAATGCTTGGTTGTCTGCAGGGTTTGAAAACCTCCCTGTCTTACCTTCCTATTCTGATGCGTTAGGTACTCTGTGCCAGCACCAGGTTAAGATTGTTTCTGAGAAGTGTTAAACAGGGCTGAGGTGGTGTCCTGCCTCCTCCAAGCACTATAGCAAGAGCAACCTTCATGCATGATTTGTGGAGTTCTGGCTCAGTGGTTATAGAACGACCATTCCTGTCATGAGGGCTGGGAGGAGAGAGCAGCTGTTGAAAATCAGGCAGCCTCCTGTTTTAGTGTTGAATTCCCAGCTGGAAGCTGCACTGGTGTTATTACTGCTTTAGAAAAAGAAGAGGGCAAATAGCAAATGTTCTTCTTGTTCTCAGTCACAATGAGCTGGATGAGAATTGTGATTTTTGTTTTTATTTGTTTTTAAATAACACAGGTTTTACTTCTGACTATCTACTGAAATTATTGCATCAGATATCTGAAAAAAAACCTAGCAAAGATTCTCCCTATCCTCCTACAACTCAGTCCGTGTTTCCAGAACTTCTCTAGATCTAGGCGTAGGGTGAATTACTTACCTAGAAGAGAGGACCTGCAGTCCACGTAAGATAACTGAGACCACTTTCTCTTTGTTTAGTTCAAGCGTTTTTGTCATGATTTTCATTGAAGAACTAGTGAGAAGTATAAGGAGCCTTTTCCTTCTGCTGTTATTTATTGTAAGATGGAAACAATAAACAAGCCTGTGCCTGGGTAGTAATCAAGGGCTGGTTCCTCAGCCCTGGTGAATGCCATAAGTGGGAGAGGGCGGCAGAGTACTCCAGGATATTCCCTGGAATGTGGAGAGGGAGGGAGGGGTGGAGAGAGGAAGAAGTGACTTTGCTGTAATAAAAACGGGGGTGCTGTGTTGAGTTTTGGGTTGTCCATGCCATAGCTGTTTGCCGCTAGTGGACCTGCAAGTGGGTTTAGCAACAGCCAGGATGCCACTGTCCAAGTTCTTTGCAGCCAGTAGCTACAGCATTCTGATTTCTGCTGGTCTGAAACATTGCAGAGCTGCATATTTGTGCAAGAAAAACAAAACAAAACAGAACCCTGAGCAGCAGAATTACTGCTTGTGATTGCATTTCTTTTTGGGAAGCACTGTTTTGACCACTGCTGATCTCACTGAAGCAATATCCATTGCAGTTAATATTGCAGTTAATATAGTTAAAGATCTGATACAAAGAGTGAGACTTTAAAAAGGCCACAATACTGCAGAAATTTTGCTCCTGCTTGGTACATTTGAGGGGTTTTTTTTGGGTTTGGTTTTTTTTTTTTTCCTTAGGAAACCATTAGAGAGGTGATTTGGTGCTTTGGTTCCTGTACAGCTATTGAGATTTGCATTAGTCACATAAATAGTGTTACTCTCAAAATCTTGTCTTGTGCAGAAGGAAATACATCATCAATATGTGGAGACAAGGATTTATCGTTAGCCTAACTGAAACCTGAATAATCACATTGACAAACACCAAATAGTTGGCTTTTCCAATTATAATAGTGCAGGTGCTTTTAGTCCCAAAGTAATGCAGTACACTCTCATCAGGAATAGAACCCTCAAAATTATTGCACAGTAGGACCTCTGAATATTTACCCCTTTTTTTATGCTGCTATGCTGGTCCTTCTAAAGTCTCCCTGGGTGCCGAAGTTGGGAGTGTCAATGCTGCTGGAAGGGTATGCTGGGGCATCTCAGGGAGCTGGGTGTTCCACAGGAGGAGCTGAGCAGCCCCTTCCCTTCCAGCTTTGTATTCACCTGTAGCTATTTTGATGTTTCCCTGTCAGAACCTGCTTGCACAAACGGCTGTTGCTTGTCAGGCAGTGAATGCCAGGGGAATGAGGAGACAACCACCTTCTTAAGACCTCCAGGAACTACTGTGATAGAAAGAAGATATAATTGGATAGTCTGGTAGAATTGGCAGCTTGTGCTCAGGTGAGGACTGCTGCTGCAGAGCTGTAAATCAAAAGCATGAGGTATGGGCAGAGAAATAGAGAAATGAATATGGCATCCCTTTGCAGTTCTGACATTCGTTCGGATTTACCCTGTCCTCATCCTATTATTCTGGACAATTTAGGCTTGCAGTCGGTGGATATGGAGATAGCCGATCCATTACATTCCTTCTACTTGCTAAGCAAATCAAAGGTATTCACATAATCCACTCTTTTAGAAGTCTGGTTTAGGTATTCTGAATCACTGTCCTACAGGCACTTCTGTCTTCCTGAATGAGGGTGCAGGGAATTTAAATTCCTAATTTCCCTTAATAGAGCCTGCAGTGAGCCACGTGAATACCCCTTCTCTCTCCTTCTCTGTGTGATTCATGCTTTTGATAGAAGTTGCTGAGTTAACGTCGCGAACACCTTATCAATTTTGTCAAAGAAGTTTTCCGTAATTCATTCCTTACATGACCATCCTCTGCAATTTTAAACCATGATATTGCAGTCTGAAACAGCATAATAGGCCTGTGCATTTCTGCAGAGGTTCAGTGACTTCAGAATGAATTGGAAAGTGTACAAATGAATAAAAGGCCATCTTCATAGATCCAGCTGGAAAATTTGAAGGAAATTACCTAAGTATTCATTATTTTTAATACTTTATGAACCTGGAACTCAGAAGTGGTCTTATCAGCCTGGGAAGGTATGGTTGTGTAGGACATATCAATATTTTGGATTCTACCAAAGTCGGTTAAGTTTTTAGTATGACAGAAAACCTAATATATTGCTGTAGGCTGTTTTTTAAGAAAAAGATAGTAAAACAGCCTTGAGAAAAGAAAAAGGATTAATTAGTTGAACTGTGAAGAATTTGTTTCTTGATTTGTCAGAATCACAGCTGTATGAAATCTTGCTGCAACAAGTAGCAGAAGAGGCCAACAATTGCCTCAAATATATCCTTAAAATAAATACTCTGTGAAAGGAAAGGGAAAACCAAAATGAAAGATAAAAGAAGATTGCCAAAAAAAAAAAAAGCTGGACCATGTTTCTGACAACATGACAAAGATAACACCTCTTGTAATGATGTCACCTTTGGGGAATCAATGTCTAACAAACCGTGGAGGAGACATTCATCCAGGAGAGATGTCATGCCCAGAGTTACTGAAGTTCTGACAGGTTGAGTGAAACACTGTAAGTCAGATGGGGTGCTCACTAATATGGACAAAGAAGCTTTTGCCTTTTTAGCTTCTCTTCTTTATATCAATTATGCAATATCAAAAACATGTAAATATTTAGGTTTTTTTTCATTTTTATTCATAATTGTTAGTGCAAATTATAGCTGGAAGTGAAGATATTTGAATAACTGAGATTAAATTGTTGTCTCCTGGTAGAGTAATGCTATTAATGAAGGAAACTGAAATTTTGCTTTAGGCAGGCAGAAAAAAGATGAATGAGCATTTTTTAAAGTCAATCCATGAGTCTTCACTGAAAACCACACCGCAAAGTTTGTAATGTGAGCAGTGAGTCTGCACAATGGAGTTGTTTTGTTATAACAACTACATTCGGCTCTTCACAAAACAAACTTTTTTGACAGTTTTTTTTTCTCAAAAGAGTTTTGAAAAGGTCAAAGCTTTTTGACCTTTTCAGAATGAAAGACCTCACTTTTTTTCACCAGCAAATGACATTTTGAAAAATAAGCTAATCCTAGTGAAACAATTGTCTTAAAGGTCATAACCAAATGACCTAGATGAAATTTTAGAAAATACTCTGTGAAATTTTAAGTGTTTTTTTCTTTTACATTCTGTTAAAAGATAGGAAAAATATTTGAGATTTTTTAAGCATTCATAGGATGAAAGAAGAATTCCTTTTCTGACTGCACAGTAACCTGTTAAAGATTCAGGTTTTACACATGTTAAGTATTTATTGTTTCTCCATGCAAGGAGACTGATTTGGATAAGTTGCTGAGAGATTTTCATAGATAGGTTTTTAATATCTCACAATGTATCTGCATCACCCGTCTGGAGGTCCTGTTCCAGTGTTTGACCACTTTACGGTGAATTTCTACATGAAGTTGGGATATCTCCTGTTTTCTGTGAAGAAAATCTGACCGAGTTGGGGCTGTTCAGCCTAGAGAAGAGAAGGGTCTAGGGAAACCTTATTGTGGCCTTTCAATATTGAAAAGGGCTTATAAGAAAGATGGAGAAAAATGTTTTCCCACGGTCTGTAGTGGCAGGGCAAAGGAAAATGGTTATAAACTGAAAGAGGGTAGATTTACATTGGATAAAAGAAGACATTTTTGGTGATGAGGGTGTTAATACACTGTCCACAGAAATTACCCAAAGAAATTGTGGCTGACCCTTCCATGGAAGTGTCCAAGATCAGGTTAGATAAGGCTTCAAGCAGCCTGGTTTAGTGAAAATGTCCCTGCCTGTGGCAGTGGGGTTGGACTAGATGGTTTTTGAAAACCCTGTCCAACCTGAATCATTTGAGGATTCTATAATTCTGTGTTGCAGCCTGTCTGTTACCTCTTGTCATACTGCTGTCCACCTCTTAAGTCTGTCTTTGGTGTTTACGTAAACTTTTGAAGACTGACCTACAATTTTTGTTCTTAAAAATGGCTTTAATTACTATAGGCCCTACTGTCAATCCGAAGGTGCCTCAGGTTAGCCAGCTGCCAGCTGACCGTCGTGCTGCTAATTGGAACCCTCTGAGGTCAACATTCCAACCAGTTTTCTGCCCAGTTTTTCACCCAGTCCATATTTCAGTTTTCTCTCTACAGGGATATTATAGGAGTAGATGTAAAAGGGTGTCTTGTTTACATCAAGAAATGGGAAATGCACTCTCCTCCTATCCAGGTATCGTGTAAGACTGTATCATGTATGATACAATACAGTCTTTGTTCAGGAGTGTGACAGAATATTATCTCTTACAGTAGTTTTGAATGCATAGTGCTGCACTGAAACAGTTTAGTGAAAGGCAATTAAAGTTTTTCTGTGTAAATCTTTATAACTCATTTCAGCTCTCTTAAAATATTTTTCTTAAATACAATCCCTTTAAAATGGGACCTCAAAGAAATAACCCTTCAATATTTAATTAAGCTGCGTCAGAGAACAAGTGAGCATTGGAATTATAATGAAAGTTTGTAAATTTGTGAGATGTGCATCAGTGTTATAACTGACTTTTAGAAGAACGATAGCAAAATGTATTTCTACCAGAATGAGAACTATGATATTACCTGAATTGTTGCAGAAGTTTTAGTGTTCATGGCAATTTAACTCCAAGTCTTATGGCTTTTGTGTTAGACCCACTGGTGGCAGTGGTTGTTATGATCACAGTAACAAATGAACTTAGACTTCATAAGTATTGCTGACAATACCAGTTATTGGAGCTAACAGAAAAATGAAAAAAGAGAATAGGTAATTTCACGGTGCTTCAGGTGGGAGAATCCCAAGTTGTGCAGTGTCAACAGATGCACCTCCAGTCAGGGCACAACACATGGTACAGATCCTGTCTGTGGAGAGGTTTGCCATCATTGTAGTCTTCCGAGTTTTTCTGCTGTTTTCTTGGAGGAAAACAACTCTATTCATCATTTCTGCTCTTTAAAAAAAAAAAAAATTATGTTTGAATAAGAACTTCCCGCTTCACTTTAAGGCAAAGACAAGGACACATAGGTGGTGTAAACACAGGTACTGAGTGTGAGCTGCTCACAGCCTCTTCCATTACCATCTAAGTTTATTCTACAGCCAAGGTCTAAGTGCAACACGAGCCTGAAATCCATGTTGTGTATGCAGTATTGTACAGGACAAAACAGGTCTGTGGCTATTCATGTTGCCTGTTATGTGGACCACTACCTCTTAAATGTACAATCGTCTTTTAGTTAGGGTCACTATACCTCCCATGCTCCATTTCATGTTCTTTGGGCTACTTCCAGCCACTGTGGTCAAACAGATGCCCTTCTTGCAACTGGAGACCAATACGAGAAGCACTAAATGCAACTGAGGTACTTAGACGATTTGTACTCTCCAGCCCTCTCCTTATAGGACGTTCTCACATAATCCTTGCTGTGTCTTGTCTTTGTGCCAAATAGGCATGTCTAATCTGGAACAGAGTGGGTTTTATCTGTATGAAGGAGAAGTGAACACCTAAGAAATGCCACAACTGGTTTTGGCACTCCACTTCCTATAGGGATGTATGCACATTGGATGGCTTCTCCAAAGAATAAGCAATGTTGAAAGGAGAAAAAAGAAATGGTCAAAGTTTTGTCATTTTCTGATCTGCAACACCAGGGTAGTTACCAAGAACTCCAACAAACAGACACAGATGAAACTCAATAAAGTAGAAAAAGTGCAGGATAAATTTTTATTCTTCCTGCATTACTGTGAATCTGCTCCTGTCAGATGAGTCACTGTAATTTACACACTGAAGGGAATAAAAGGAATAGTTGGAAACAAGTTTAGTTGGTAGCAGGTTTATTTGTCTGCCTTCTTTTTTGCTCCTTCCAATAGAGTCTTTACTTTCCTAGTAATTAACTTCCATGGGTATTAATTTAATTCTCTCAGCATCAGCCTTTCTAGATTATTGTTTTTCCAATATTTATTCCCTGTATGACGGCAGTACTGGCTTGTTCAATTATCCTTAAGGGTTTTTTTTTTAGTTTTTCTTACTTTTTCTGTAATGCTCTACAGCCAAGCACTACAAGTTTGATTAAAGTGGTGGATTGGTCCGACTCATTTATGGCCTTTATGTGCCTTTTTCTCCACGTACTCCAAGTGAAAGCTCTTTGTGGAGGGCAAAAGGGGAGGGAGGCGTTGTCTGTTTATTTTGAAGAGTAAGGACTAAATTTAGTCTTGATGCAAACAGACTTTAATAGAGATTGATGAGAAAAGATTGCAGTATTTTTGTCCAAATTAATGGATTTTTCATATTTGTGTCATCATTACCTATTAAGAATAGTGAAATAAAGTGTGCTGCAAAAGAAAAATTGTATAAAATATTTGATCTTCTATCCTTATGGTTTTTTTACTTTATGATGCCATAAAATCCTGTCAGAGGTACCTGGTAGGGAGAAATGCAGGACAGAATTGTGCTGAAACAATAGAACGTAGCTGCAAAAAGAACAGCAAGGCAAAGGCTAGCATAAGATTCAGCAAATCACGACCTCTCCTCAGCTGTCTTTAGTGACAGGTACCCTGCATTGTTCATACTGGAGTGAAAGCTATCCCCTTCCATACAATAGGCCTATGGGCAGCAAGCCCTCTCTGAAAAAAAGGTGAATTGTTAATATATCTCTGCACTAGATCTTCTTAATTGAGATCTTTGTACTCCATTAAGAAAAAAAGTCTCCAATTCTTATTTAAGCAATATTAAATGATGAATAATTCTGCAGAAGGAATTGGGAATTCAGAAATGTCTGAAAGAAAACAGAAGAATTTTAGCTATTAACATAGTAATATATACATATCCATTTAAAGACTAAACTTATCTTTGTCTCATCATGTGCTTCCACTTTTCTATGTTCAATTGTCATATTTTATTGACGAGTTTTTTTAATATGTTTGTGAATTTCTGATTTATATTTTCTTTCTTAAAAGCCTGTCTGTTGTGTAATAAATACTAAGAATAGTCTCATTCTTAATATCTGAAAAATGCTACTCAGTTTGTGAAGGAACAAAGGCACATCTGCATATTTAGTCTAGAGGCTTAAAATAATGACTTAGCATTTGGTTGATTGGTGGACAAATGTTGAATGACTGAATCATTACCCCTTAAGTTAAATACAGGAAGACTGCAGATGTAGCTTTTGCCCGTTATGACTTTCAGATATTCCTTCTCCTGTGTCTTCAAATGCAATTGTCAACTGACCCAGAAATATCATGGCTGTTTATGTAATTAGTCAGTTCACTCATGATGGTATAACTCCCATCAAATACAATAGCGCACAGAATGATTTTGTTTAGTATGTAGTTTTAGCAGGGGATCATTTGAGTAGCATTTGAGTAGGGACATTTTAGTTTAAACAGATTTTTTTTTCATGAAAGAACCTCTTACGAAACATACATGAACCTTGTGATATTTTGGACAGACCTCAAGTTAGAGCTTTTTGGAGGATAACAGTTAAATGCTATGAAGTTTCTCATGACTTTAGAGTTTGCTTTAAATCACGAAGAACTCTGTCCCCTCCCACCCATTTTCTATGAGAAACAAAAAAATATTTGACTGTTTGAATGTTTAGTTGTAATTATTAAAAATGTGGGCAGAAGGTAATTAAAATAAAATTGAAAATTTTGATTTAAAAAAGAACTTCAAAAAGAATGTTTAAGAATTTTTCCTTTGCCTCTCATTCTGAAGTACATTGCAGTGACATTGCAAATCATGACTATTGTGAAGAAAATTGCTTGTTATCAGCTGCAGGGTTGACTCCCTCAGGAATAAAAAACAGGTAAAGAAAATGTTACAGAAGTTTTTTAGAAGTGGCTTATTTACCCACAGTGGAAAATATAATTAATATAAAGCAAAATGTATAGAGCAGTATAGACTAAAGAAAGCTGAAGAAGTAGTTCTTTTAAAGGATGGGGAAGACCATGTATATTGAAGTGCTTCCTCATCAAAAATGGAACATCGGTCTTAAAAGTGTATGTGAAAAGCAGCTAAACATGACAGCTGACCTAGGTATGATCTACAACTTAAGTCATACATTCCAATCTCTCCAACATCACCCATGGAATGGTTCGTCATCAGAATTTGTATATGCAGTTACAAAAAATGTTATTGATGAGCTGTGCCTTCAAACCAGACAGTACTGAGAAAGCGTCTGTGTCAGGTGGACTTGGAAGGTAAACTAAGATACCTTGGAAAATACTTGAGACTTCCATGGCCATAAGGAGGACCAGCAGTGTTAGTTGTACTTACTCATATTTGAAAACTTTACTGAAGCCGATGATATGTCTGTAGGTGATGACTATATCTTTTTCCACTTCCATTTTACAGTGTGTATTTTTCATATTTTCATGTTGTTTTCCTTACAAAATAGTAGATTTGGTTTATTTTTTTGTTGCAGAGAGCTATAAGATCTTGATGGGCTTTAGAGAATACAAAAAATGGAGCTTTAAAGAAGAAAATATGTGAGGCTCCCTGTAAGAGTTTGGAAAACAGCAGGATTAATGAATAGCCTAATTCTAATTTCTGATGGCAGTATCTATCAAAATGAATAGCACTTTTATATCTGCTAGGGGATTTTCTGGGCTAAAGAGAATATGTTACAGAATTACTGATGCAGATTTTTCAAAATGATGATCAACGGGATAGCAGTAGAGCCTGAACTTGCTCTCCAGGCTCTTCTGACTGTATTAGCTTCCCGAGGGCTATAATCAGAGTTTACATGCGTCACTCGAAAGTAGGCAGTTATATTTGCATATCCTAATTTGGAGCTGAGCCCTACACAAATTGTTGAGAAATCGTAACTGCTCTTTTTCCTTAATGTTACAACACCTGTGACTTCGTACAGTGTTCGATGTGGAACCCAACCTTGCTGTTCTCCTTTGCTGATGGGCTTAGATCATGCAAATTTGGTAGTCACTTCTAAAGGGAAAATCACCTTCCGAAGAATATGAGGAAGGAATTTTTTATGCTATTCCAATTTTTAGAGGTATTTTTAGCAATTAATATGGATCAAGCTCTTCCTGTTAGGTTTTGTTAGTTTTTGTTAGGTCTGCTTTTGTAGTTTTCAGCTAAGGTTACTCAACCAGAATAGCCTCTTGAAAAAATAATTATTTCTTAGGGCTATGGATAGCAGGACATAGACCCTGAACTGGACTCTGAATTCAGAGGGAACTAGCACAAAGAGAGTGCAGAAGTGACATGTCTGTGGCAATCCATTTATTGCATTTAAACTGTGATGTTTTGTACAAAACAGAGCCTTTTAAAGAGCTTGTCTCCATTTTTGAGTATGAGGTGCAGTAATCAAATCTACAAACCAAGAATGAGTGGATCAGCCTGTGAGATATTATTTATGGGTCAAGAAAATTGAGCCGAGTTCCATATAACGTGTGTGTTTTTCTCTCCTTGTGTCATCTTACTGTCACATCTTCAGTATGCTTACGTTTTTTAGAAGATTAAATGTGTTGGAACAATGGAATAGCTCTGCATATGTTTGACATTTTATCTTGTGTTATCTCATCATCTTTATTGGCTCCTGCACTTATCCTGGCCATCCTGCAAGTCATGAAATATGCTGATCTAATTGCAAACTTGAACTATCACCAAAAAAAGAAATAAGTTCTCATTGTTGACATCGGAATTTGAGTGTCTGCTTCATAGAAGCTTATTTGGTTTGTGTTTACATTTTAGGCACATGCATCATACTTAGCATTTTACAATCTTTCTTTCATTTTTATTAGGTTAATATCTTTTATGTATAGAAAGATTTATTTTTTATTTATCTGTAGTTACAGCATGGATGATAACTGTGTTAAGTTTAATGATATCAGCCAAAGCATAACAGACTTAATCAGTAGGTAGTTGTAGTATACTGCAGAACTGGTCTGTCTCAACATCACACCTAACCCGAAGATCTCCTCACCCAGACAACTGCAGGTGGACTGCAGCACTGAACGGGGCAGGTTTTCAGGGTCCACCCTGGTAATGGATGCAGACACCAGTCAAAACAACTGCCAGGAGCTGGACATGCCCAAACAGATGCACGTTTTTGGCAGGAAAATAAGGGTCACAGTTAGTGAAATGAGCCTACTAGGAAGGCATGGCCCCGAGCATATAAAGGGATGAAACAAGAGTGAGATTTGGAGAACATTCTCCCATCAGATTGAGCCTTGGACTGATGGGATGCCATGGTGCTGTGGGGGTATATCTCTCTCTCTCTCTTTGTTTCTTTCCTTCTCTTTCCTCTTTCAATGCATGCCTCATAGCCAAATAAACAGTGGCACATGACCTCATTTGAGTCTTAATTCTGTGTCCGAGTATCTGAGGTAAACGTAGCCATATATTTTTTACACGTATCAGTAGTGAGCAGAAATTGTTTGACTTAATTAGGAAATAGGTATCTAACGCTGGTGATGCTGCCATTTTTGCTGCCTGCAGCATACTACCTGCATATTTTCTGCTGCTGTATCTCAGAAGTAGAAGGGAGAGGCACATGCAATGGATTTTCACATGCCGTTTTGATGATATTTAATTGAAATCTCCCAAGAAACACAGTTAATATTGGCTAACATCATGATGAGCAGCAATTGCCTGTTAAGTGTCCCAAAATACTTCTAAAATTGCAAGTTGTGTTCTGTTAATAGTATACATATAATATCTAAAAAAGGAAATATTAAAATTTCTGAAATAGATTTCACCTGAGAATCCTCCAACCTTACTGCACCTGGAATTATGTTTGCCTAAAAAAAAAAGAAATAAGAAAGAAATTACTGGTATATATCCTATCAAAGGAGTCCCTCTGAGCCTGATGGAGGAAACTGCATTTCAGTGACCCTCAGAATGTTACCAAGGTCATCTAGTCATCCAGTTCTTCGCTTCTGTGCTGCAGCCATTCGTGCAAATTAAAGCTGCCTGCAGGCCTGCAGCAACTTGCAATATGCACATAGCTCTTCAAAGATTTCTGAATATCTGCAAGCAGATTATTTGGGTTAAATTTCTTTTCCAGTTCTTCTTTTATTTGTCAGTTTAAGATTCATGTTGCCTCTACCCGTCTTCATCTCATACCATACATCCAATTTGCACATTCTTCAAGAAAGAGTGAGTTTTTTTGATGTAAAGTGAGATGTGGTCAAAGGGAAAAATTACATCAAGGGAGAAAGAAAGCCTAGAGAAAGCATTAGGATGCGTCTGACACACACACAAAAAAGGAGCATGTATTCTAGTTTGTTTGCTTGAACAGTTTCAGAGTTTGTTGTTGTTCTCATAATTTTGTTAGTACTGCAAGCAGCAAAGTAAGTAGCATTTTGAATTTCACTTCGTATAAGCTATGTTAGAATTGTACTGTTCATTTGTGACTACACAGTGACTAAAACAGATGTGGCTTTTTGGGGTGAGCAGTGCTCAGGGGCTTATGTGTTTGGGACTGCTCAAGGGTCTGATGGATTTGGAGGCAACAGCTCAATGTTAGAGCAAAACAACTTAAGCAAGAGTGAGGCAAAGAAAACAATATAGCTCTGAGTTCTGAGGCTATCTACTTATGATCTATTTATTATGTTCTTGTGGAGCTTTACGTGCAGCAGAAATCATAACAGAGCTGTGTTCTACAACAGAGCTCAGCGTTTTGTGCTGTTTTGTGAGGCTTTGGGGGCTACTCGTCAATGAGTTACTCAAATCTTACCTTCCAGTGAGAGCATGGTAACCTTAAGGGCACTGTGCTTTTTTATAGGCAAACAAGCTTTCATTTTTGGCTCAATCATACAGTTATGAAAACTTACAAAGCAGAAGTCACTTTCCTGTCATATCCCATTTTCCCTTTTTGAAAAGCTGGGAAACTAAACAGTATGAAAGAAAATTAATACCAAAGAGTGGCTAAAATCAGATACGACTAGTTAAAAAAATAGCCTCTTGGATGGAGGCAAGGTTAGACAACGTTAACTCTCTTGAGAGAGGAGAGGATTAATTTGTTTCTGATGGGACATATGCTTTCATCTTTTTCTGTAGCTTATCCATCTAGACATAGTATCTCAGGGCATCATAAGATGGAGTCACCTTATGTTTCCATTTGAAACCATGATAAAAGTACTGCTTGAAGCCCTGTTTCCTTACTCTTCTTGCAGTAAGTTTCTTGTAACCAGTGCAAAGACATTTCTGAAAACATTATAAGCTCTGCTTGTGGTGCTTTGTCCAAGTAATTTCCAGTGAATCTTGGCATATCTCTATGTAAAATGAATACTACTTATAAACATAGTCAAGAAAATGCCAGCATAACTTCACAATCTGAGCATAGCCTTTTGGGGGGTTTGTCAGTATTTTGGAAACAAGCTCTTTTGCCGTTGCCAGGCAAGAACGCAGCCCCTGCAGCCTGGGAACACGTGCCTAGTTACCTGCTTGCACCTCTTCTTGGAATGTGAGATTTCAGGTAGCCTCCTTTCTTCAGATTTTGCCAAAAGTAAACCTGGAATCTGACTGCTTGCAATACAGGCTGTAGCAGATAAGGAGGCTGGAAGAAAGAACATCCTTGTTGCTTGGCAGTATTGCTGTTTTCTTTTCAAGTTTGAGGAATGTCAATCTCTAAAATGGTTGAGAATTTTATGTGTAGTTTTTTAAAAGCAGAAAGTAGAGCTTAGGCAAAACTAAGTTTCCCAGTGGAAAAATAAAAGTTTTTTTTTTATTATTAAATTAAAAACATACCTGCAGTAAGATGGAAGGCAATTTAAATGGCTTGACTTGGTGTATCAAACTGAAATGTTTTGCTTCATATCAGTTGGTCAGTTGTTTATTTCTATTTGAACAAGTACTTCAGGAGAGCTGTGATGCCGTCTATCTCTGGACTTCAGCTGTCAAAATCCATTGTAGATTTTGAGCTGGTTGAATCAAGTCTATGCATTAGGGGTAGGCTGTTTCATTTCCAAAAGTGCTGAGATTAGAAGCGTAAAAGATTCTCAGACTGCATTGCTGTAATTTTTAGTAACTCTCTAGTTCCTCTTGTGTGTTGTGGGAAGTTCAAAGACCATTAATGACATGAAAGTGATCTAAATGGTTTGAGAATTTTGTCTGTTGGAGGGAATAAAAGTATAAAGAGTCATGGTAATTTGGACTGACTTGAATCTATACCACTTTAAATGAAATATTTTAAATTAGAAAAGAAATAACTTCGATAAAAAATGTCGTAGTGGGATACTTTGTCATATTCATACTGTCATAAAAAATAAAATAAATTTTAGATTAAATAAAATGTTCAATTACCAGGTTTTCCTACAGGATGGTAGCTGTTACTCTTCATAGATTCCAGTGGCATACTTCAGTTCAGGTTGCTGATACAAAAGGAATCTCGGGAATAACAGCCGATTGCTAAGAACTTAATTATTGTCACTGGTGTAGGTGGGTTTGGTCAGATGGTTTCATTATTTAAATCTGCTATAGCTTACATTTGCTATTGTTGCATGACATCAAAGTTACTGCAAATTAAAACCACTCACAAAACTGCATCTATCAAAAGGGCTTTTAAAATAAACTTTGTGATTTTTTTTTTTTTTTGAGTGTTATTGATCTCCCTGTCTTGGAGAATATCTTCAGTTAACCAAGAGGAACCAGTATTCGCTCAGATCTCTAGTCCTGAAAATACAACAGACTGAGTTTGAATTGCTGTTTCAGATCCCCTGCTGCATTACAGCTAGTCTGTACATAAAAATACAGATATTAAGGAAGACACTGCCTTCTCTTAAAAAGAATAAAATGATTTGATTATTTAAATTTTCAGGTTCTTCTTAAGAGAGTAATTTGCAGTAAGGTGTGCACACCCTTCCAACTTATCTATTTGCTTTCCTGTTTCTAGAGGAGTATGATTTCAGATATTGTACCAGGGCAAGATGGAGAGATGCTCATTTGTCCTGACCTGGTAGGAAGTGTTAGGCCAATGAAGTCTAGCAACTTTATTTGTGTTTTGTTAATGTAATTCTAAAATCAAGGTAATATAGACAGTCTGTTTAAAATAAATGTAACATCACATTTTTGTTTAAATGACAATTTTGTATATTTAGGCCATAAATTTTATCTTTCAAAAGTTAAAGCTTTCTTTTAGAGCTATAAGATAAGATGTATCTACTTTGCAGACTTAGATATATCATTCTTTGTGCTACTTCAGCACCTCCTGTAATTTAGCACCCTTCCCAAACCTGTGCTTGCATCATGAGTGATGTTTTGTTCATTAAATTTAATGGAGCTTTCCTATTAAAGTATAAAAAACTTTTAAGATTTTTTTTCTTCTACACTCACTCTGCCAGATCAAGCAGAATACGCCCACAGCCTTTCTACACAGGAGAATTTGGCTTAACATGAAAAGCAGAAAAAAAACCCCACAAAGGCAGAGCAGTGCAGTGAGGGGGAGTGTTGGAGTTGTCCGGAAGAGAACTCCAGCAAATAAGTGCTTCCCACGCTCAGTCTGCTGCACCCCTTCTGCTCACCCCACTGGGCAGAGGCAGTGATGGGACAGCTACAGCCGGGAGGGGAAATGGTAACGTAGAAGAAAATTTTCCTTATTAGATTATCACCGAAGAAGAGAAGATAACTAAAATGCTTTATGTTAAATGTTACATAGTGTCCAAAATGAAGTAGTGGATGAAAAACAATGGACACTACCTGTTTCCCAGTCTGTAAACAAACATGCATTCCTGCTCTGATGATACTCTACCTCATGCATTAGTACACTTGTACCAGAGTTATCTAGTGCTGTTTTTCAGCTTTACTCATGTCGCCTAGATCACTAAGTGCAGAAGTTTTCTTTGCTGTTTCATTGAGCTTCTTTTGTGAGGGCAAACTGGCCATACTCCATGAGGCAAAATATAATGTTTTTACCCATTCAGGAAGAAAAAGAAGCGGAAAAATAAAAACCCACCAAAAAAAGAGGCTTTATGTGTAGGAAGTAAATGATGTAGTCTGTATCTGCCCTCTAATTTAAAGCCGATAGGAAAAAACCCAAACACAGGGCTGCGATGTAGCCAGTGACAATCAACAGTCTTTTCAACAAAATTACCATGCACTTATTAACCTGCAGGCTTATTATTGTCACAGTTCCAGTTAAGAAAATTTTCAATTTCTGGTCATGTTTCTATTATAGGAAGCAGTAAACTAACTAGATAGAGGACAGTGAGTGTAAATAGCCAGTTCCCATTTTCCTTAGTTGCATGGTTGAATAAGCATGCATACACTTGGCAAATGACGGTGCTGGAGCCAAGAGGGTGTAAGGGTAGCTAGGTAAGAAGATTTGTAGGAAAAGTTTATGTCTTTTATTGTACAAGCTGAGAGGACCAGGGAGGGTGGGAGAAGATAGAGCTGAGCTTTCAGGCATACAGCAGACTTAAGTGGAGATTGGAATTGTTCCTGTAAACTCAATTTAATTAGATCGATCAGCAAGGCAAGTCAGGGTGTGTTTATGTGGTCGTTTTAGTGCACATTGGGTGCGTGTTTTTGAATAGGATCTCTCAATCATCTCCACTTACTGTACTTGATCCATGGCAAGGGACAACCTCAGAATTCATACCAGGTATTCCTACGGAGTAAAAGAAAACCAGAAGATGAGCTCCAAGAATGCATCTTAATACTTTGAGCCTTCAGTTTTCTGGATCATACTAGAGCTAATCCAAACTAGTCCCTCAGAATGCATATAGTATGGAGACTGAGTCCTTTAATTATTTTGTTCACTAAATCTGCTTCTACTAAATTACTTTTTAAGACTGATATAAACTTATTATTTAAGTAGTTGCTCACAGCGTATATTTCAATTTTGTTCTTGCTGCCAGTGCTTCCAGACAAGGCTTACATGCCTGGAAACATAAAGTTAAGGAGAGAACAGAGATCGGTTTGCATAATCATCATCACCACCACCACCACCACCATCATCATCATCATCATCATCATCATCATCATCGTAATAATGTATGCCTAACAACTTTATCTTGAATATCTCACTGCTTAAAAGGCATTCTTTCAAATGCTAATGAAGAGCTGTTGTGGATGGGTTAAATATGTACAAAACAAAAAACATTGGCATTCCTTATTGTCTGAGATATGCCAAGGTAAAGAAATGTGTGAATTATCTTTCACTAGTGTGAAACTAGCAAGAAAGAAGAAGATAATATGTTAAAAAAAATCAATTTAACAGGATTTGGAATCACAAGCTTTGAAAATCTTAAAAGAAATCAAATGGTTTCTTTGTGGTGTTACTACAGGACAAGAATTCAGGTTGCATGGGGATTATGCTGTGTGTTTCTCTCTTAACATACTTGATTTTTTTTCCCTGTTTAACCTTCACGTTGACTTTTGGGGATATTGAAACAATTATAGTAGTTCTGTGATGTGCGTTATCCTAAGTTTCTGATATGCACTCTCAGCTGCAACTGACTTTTTTTTTTTGCTTTTTATTTGTGAGGGAAAGATAACGAAGGTTATAGCAGAATTGAAAAACGAACAGTTTTCATGAAGGACATATATTATTGTGGACTAAGGGCATAATTGAAGTTGGTTTTGATGTAGTTGGAAACAGCAGAGTCTGAGCATGCTGTACGCACATGAAAGCTGTGTTTCTTACAGTTCTGCTTACTGCAGCACTATTCATTGCAGCACTGAAGTACTGAGATGTCTGAATTTTACAGCAGAGAGAGAAACCAGAATGGAGATTCAGTGGACAAGGGAGCCTGAGGTCATAGATCTCGCTGTGTGAAAAAGATGACTGTAAGGGGAAAGTGTGTATTTCTCTTAAAGTTTGCCTTTGCTTCAATTTTGTGAATTGAGAACTTGTACAGATTCTTAAAGGAAACCAATGCAGGTATGAAGGAATAGAACTTGCGTGCATTGTGAATAATTCTTGTCACATAATATGGGCATTTTAAGGAAACTGGCATAGGGAACGCCCTTCAAATGATCATCTGGTCTGAATGAGGAATTTAATGTTGAATCAGTTTTAACATACACATATGTAAAAGAGAAAAATGAAAACCCTAGAAAGAGTAACCAAGTCTAGTCAGGTGTTAGCAGCTGAGGGAACTGAGGCTGTTTGTTCTGGAGAAGAGGAGGTTGAGGGGAAACTTTATCGCTCTCTATAATTACCTGAAATGATGATGTAGTTAAGCAGGTGTTGGTCTCTTCTCCCAAGCAACAAGTGATAGGACGAGAGGAAATGTCCTCAAGTTGCAAGGGAAAGTTTACACTAGATATTAGGAAACATTTCTTCACTGAAAGGGTTGTCAAGCATTGGAACAGACTGCCTAGGGAAGTGGTGGAGTCACCATCCGTGGAGGTGTTCAAAAAATGTGTAGACGTGGCACGTGGTTTAGTAGGCATGGTGGTATTGGGCTGAGAGTTGGACTTCATGATCTTAGAGGTCTTTTCCAACCGTAATGATTCTATGAGTCTCTCCCAGTGTGTACAAATGACAGTCAGGAGTGCATGCTTGCAGAAGGTATGTTTACTGAGACAGATGGCATGAAAGCATGGAATTGCCTTGTTGCTGCGAGAGCTACGTTAGCTTCAAATGTAATAGAGACAAGCCAGGGAACGATTTCACCCAAATTTTATGTGGAACGAGTGTGGGATCAGAGAATGGCTTCAGTCCTAGAGCATATAAAGATTAAATACTCTGGACAAGAAAACATATGGGATACTATGACAAAATTAAAGTAGGAGCAGTAAGACACTACCAGTTTATGCTTCAACAAAGCAATCTAGTGTGATTCCCTAAGGATGAATTGGAACCAGAAACAATTATTTAAAAAGCACTGTAAATCCAATAAAAGGAAAAGGAGAAAAAGGAAAAGAAGGAAGCAACTCATGAACTTCATTTGCAAAGTGAAGTCAGCTCTATACAACCACAAATAAGAAACCAGTTCTGAAGGATGTTGCTGCTTCATGGCAAAGCTGTGAGTTGAGGTCTATGAAAGACCATTACCGTAGAATCAGAAGATAATGTTACTGCATATTGGCTAATCATTGTAGTGATTGTAAAACAACTGCACAACAAATTATAGATCTACAAACAGCTGAAGGTACTGAAATGGACGGTGTTGTCACTGTCTGCTTCATATATTGATGATAATCTTGCATGACCTTTCCAGAGAGGGAATATTTATATCCTGTGGAGTCATAAATCTGGCACCTGACATTTGACTTTTGCACATATTGGTAGATGAAATGTTCGGTACACTGATGGCTTTTGCAATGCTGTTTTGTCACTACAGATGGCTCTGCACTAGCACAGGGGGAAGGAAAAATCCTAGTGTGTTTATGAGAGTATCTACATCCAGGCAGAAGAGTCTCAGTGAGATGAAAACATTGTAAGTGACATCCTCCCTGCACACAGCCTAAAATGTGACAGTGAGGCAAAAAACAGAAAAAGACAGTAATGCTTAAAAAGAAGCAAGGACAAAGAACTAAAATTAGAGAACTCTTCTTAAGGTACTAGGATTTTGTAGCCTATTTATCAGAATGAAGGAAGTGAAGATGGATTCTAGTGGGTTAGGACAGATAAAAATAATGCCTGTCCCAGAAGTGCAAGTGGAGAACAATAGTATAGAGATATTATAACAGCTGCCTAAATTTTGGCCTCATTTGTAGGCAGAAGAATGTAGACCAGTTTCTGGTCAAGAGTAAAGAATTAAAGACCCGAACAGTAAAGCATGGAGCGTTTGAAACTGCAAGATATGTGACTGATCCCATGATATTCCTACTCTGAACTCCTGGACAGGTGAAGACATGGAAAGAAGTAATACAGATGGCAGAAAGGTAAAGGTAAACAGACAGATGTTAATGGAAGTGTACTATTTAATGGGATTCAGTGCCTCCGTGGCTGTACACAAATATAGAAAGTGCTTTTAGCGTAATCACTTGGCATGAAATGGTACTCCCAGCTTTGCAGTGGTTATCCTGCTGTCAAAACTGAACCTTCAAATTACAAATGTTTGTTAATGACAACTGTGGGTGAGGCCTCCAAAGCAATGACATGATATGTTAGTGTATCTCAGTGCTGGGACATGTGAATGAGGTGATACCCTATGCCTTTATCATAGTTGCTCCACAGTCTGAACATTTCTGGCTAATGGCGAGTTGCTAAAAAGGTTACTCTGCATCATCCTGATTGAATCAATTTTTCAGTTTTAAAAAATAAGCAATAAGAACTCAAATCAGCTATTGAGTGGCATGACTGATTAGCACAGCAGGCATAAGTCATGTAGAGCAGAATATGGAAAAAAAGAGTATTATATTTTCTGAACACAGAGCTGTAACTCTGGGACATCTTAATCAGGAGGTACTGCAAAGGCGTATGTGTTCCGCTGGGATTTGCAGTTGCTGGTAACAGATTCAAGAGGGTTAGCATGGGCGTGTGCTATAGTTTTTGAGAGGTTGTTTAAAAGAAAAGAGCAAGTGTTATGGTAGTCAAGTTGGGGCAGGGAATGACAAATAAATTAGAGAATTGAAAGGGATCTGTTATAGCTATATTCTTTAGGAAACTGCAAAACAGATTAGCCAATAATCAGTTGAAACACAGAACTAATTGCAAGCAGCCTACTGACATGTTGTTATGTTAAGGTCAGAGAAAGACAGAATTTTGAATAAAAAATTGAGAACTATAGTACAGTCTCGACATATTAGGTGTGTACAAAATATTCTACATGAGTCCATCTCCATATCGCTCCTCTCCTCAGAGATTAGTTTTGATGCAAGTTTGGGAGAGAGAATGTTATCAGATAGTGGTGTTTGATGCAGTCAGAAAGAAGGCAGCAGAAGTGCACTGTAACGTAAATGAAGTAAAAGAAACTTTCATTCTGAAAAGCTTTCTCTAGCCTGTAATCACTTTGTTGTGTTGAAAATAAAACATGGGGAAAAGATGAGAGTGAGAAACACAGAGGATAAACTCTCAAGGGAAAGTATTTGGAGCAAGGTCAAAAGTCAAAGCAGAGCAGGAGAAAAATAATGTAATCATTTAATGGTACTCTCACCTTATTATGTAAAAGAAATTGTCTTTAAACCATCTGCTTGTGACTGCTCTCTCATGTTCAGGGAAGAAAGCGTTTTTACCTTAGTCCTGAGTCGTCTTAAGCCCCGTGTGTCAAATAGATGATGTTACATCTGATTTAAAAAAAAAGGAAAACTTTAAAAATTTAAAATGTTGACACTTTCTAATGGCTAAATAGAAATTGTCAACTTGAAAAACACCAAGTGTTTCAGGCTTTTACAAGCAGCAGAAATGGCTTAGCAAATGGTACCAATCAGTTTCAATGTCTCAAAGTAATCCTTAGGGAAATAACTAGTGTAGGCTGAGGTGCTTCTAACAGGTTACTTAATAATGACAAAATATTGTCAATGACATTAAAAAAAAATTAATTTACTTTCTTAGGGAACATCTTATCCTGGGTTATGGTTATGAGTGTTTCAGGGCTGTAACACCGTTGTGCAGGAACATCTCCTTGGGCTTTGCAGGATTTTTACATTGTCAATCATAATAACAATAATCATTTATTTTAAAGATTCCAGAGAACACTTCAGAATTGAAAATAAATTATAAATCTTTTTAAGAATGTGATTTTTTTAAGTAATATATATTGAAGGCTTATAATCCAGAAGCTATTAATTAGGAAATAAAATGTTGATGTTTGTACAGAGCATTATTGAAGGATTTTTTTCCCATCTAGAAAAAATATAAATATTATTAATACACAAGAGAAGCTTGCCATGACAGACCTCTTCTTTCTTTGTCTTCAAATTAAATGAAAATTTACATTTTGAATCATTGCCTGTTACAGTCTCAATGGCCAAATGCAGCAGCAGAACTCTTAATTAATGCTGCGTTTATTACCAATTTCTAACTTAAAGCCACTGTAAGTTGTAAATTTATTATAAGTCACTTGAGTGTATACTCTGCATTTGGCAGAATGAAAATGCATTTCGCTTTCAGTGATAATCAATTTTTAAAATAGTTTGTTCTACTTTAAAGCCCAGTGCTATGGACATTTTCAACCTATTGCCTCATTAACTGCTTTCATATTAAAATACCACTCAATTTAAATGAGAAGATAATTATAATACCTTGAAGCAAATGAGATGTTATTGCAATGATTAAAACTGAAATGAGATGTGGATAGTTTGGACCTGCTGCTTTCCTAGCTATTTAGTACTGAATACCATTTCCATTGGTCACACTGAATTAAAATATTGCATACTAATAACAGTATAATACCTGTTAGATTAGAATTGCTGCTGGAGACTGTAGGATGAGAATTTATTGATCTCTTATTTTTTTTTTTAACCATTTACAGTACATTCCTTTTTCCTTATATAGATTTTTCAGTTGAATGCTCCCTTTCTGTACAAAAAAAAGGAAAACGGACAGGATGGTGAAAAGTTCCTCCTCTTTCTTTCCTTTCTAGAGTCGTGGTGATGCACCTCTGTCTTGAATGCTAAGGGTGAGAATGTAGGAAGAGTCAAGGAAAAAGTCACTTTCTATGGGTTGTTCCCACAGCATTGTTTCCGGACAGAATATACTAATTATGTGTAGTTCAGGCAGTCTATTGTCCTGCATTTTTCTCCCAGCTCTTAGACACAGCAAAGTGGGGTTCAAAGTCAGGGCCATCTCTCTGGAAGAACAGTAATCCACACATTTCTGCAGTCAATTGATCTCATACACCATACATTTGGCAGTTCTTTTTGTCTGTAAATAGCTCCTGTCTTCAGGAGAGGAAGCAACAGAAGATATTTTTACAATTGAACACGGGGAAAGGAATTTGTCATAAGTAAAGCCTGCAGCGACCCTTTTTATTATGCTCTTTCTTATGCAGCATACGGTTATACTAAAAGGTACAGAGAGATAAGTTATATTCTGTATATTATTTGCTGATTGCAATTTTAGTGGTACTGATCAGCATTGCATAAAGACACTACCAGGTAATTTTATGGTCTTATTGCACACGTATCCTCATAAAGGTAGTGCTTGTAAATCAAAATCCTATCAGATTATAATACCAAACATTGCAGTAGCTTGCAATAGATAATTATAACCTGATTTTTTTTTTGTGTGTGACTTGTTGTTTAACTTGTACCACATACGGGGAAGACACATCAGGTAGAAAAAAAACAGTATTTCATGTTTCTTGTTTTGTATATATCTGATTGCCGGATGTCTGATAGCATTATCTTTTGATGCTCGGAGCATTATTGTTTAGCATGAAAGGTAAAAAAAAATCCAAACCCACAAAAAATTACAAGCAGAGATTAAATGGACAACACAGAGGATTTTCAGCTAAGTGATTTCCATTTGGCAGAAGGATATTGCCTTAACAAAAGATGTGATTTTCCCCAGAGGCATTCTGCCATAAAATCAATGTTTGTAAAAGTTTTATCATTTTCCGGTCTATGGCATAACTGTGAATATGCAGGAGGTATATAAACCGCATGTACTACATTTATACCGCTTTAACTAATAGGCAATCTGGTAACTATCAAAGGAGAATTCATATCGGGTAGGTAAGTGCAGCACGTCTGAGTTCCCTGGTGGCACAGCATAAATGGCACAGTGAGACATCACAGAGAATTAGTTTTCAAGTTAGAAGCCAGTTACTCTAGGATAAAGGCTGTATCTAGGTGATCCAAACACCCACCCCTGGCTCAGTAGCTGCCTGTCCTGGGAAGGGCTTAAAACTTGTTATGGGAATTTCTTGTTGGTGTTAGAATTCCTCAGCAGTCAGTCTGCAGCCGTGCTCAGCTCCCCAGCCGAACGGTACCATCAGGCATAGCCAGGCATTCTCCTCCTGCCCAAGTTTCTCTGGGGTCCATACCATGGGCAGTAGATGGCTGTTGCTCCTTTGCCTCCCAGCAGGATGGGATCTCTCTTAAAATTCCTCTGCAGCTGGTTTCATATTGTAAAAAGATTCAGGGAGAAAGGAAACCTTACTATGGCCATACTGGAATAAAAATCACAGTGAATGAAGGGCTCCAAGGCCAAGGGGAGCTTTGGGTGGGACTGAAGACACATCCCAGAGGGAAGACGGTCATGGCAGCATGGAGATTGGTGTGCTGTGGGTTTCCTCTCAGCCTGAGGAACAAGGCTACTTCCCAGGGTGTCTGTTGCATTCCTGGAAGGATGAGCACAGGACAAAACATGCAACTTCATGCCTGTTGGTTCAGGACATGTTTGAAAATATCCACAGACCATTTTATCTTCTGCTGCTTTTGGTGACCAGAGAGAGTTTGTTTAGGAAATCCAACTTTTTTTTCCATGTACACAGTAATAATTGAAATCATTCTAATCAAAGTCAAGAGCAGGCAGTGACATATGCCACTTACATGGGAATATGTGCTTAGATGTCATTTGTTTTATTCTTTGTAGTAATTTTATAGAGTCTCTTCTGTTTTCTTTTTGACCAATGGCACGTCTATAACAGATTTCATGATACTGCACAAGGCTACAGACTTTGTTTCCTTGTCAACCTTTTTTCTTCCACAAATGTCATATTCCTTTCACCGTGTTGCTACAGTTTTAACAGAAAAAGAAAACAAAAGAATGCTCTCCTATGCCTAAAGCCTTAGAATAAATCGATGCAATAGATTTACTCTTGAGTGGACAGAGGCACCTGTCCTCAGTAGTGGGTCAGGCACCCAGGTGAGGAGGAGCATCAGCAGGAGATCAGAAACACATGCAGGGGGCATTTTTTACCGGCTGGTTGAGGAGACTCCTCTCTGCTGTTTTTTTTTGATAACATCTTCTGAAGCTGTTAGGTCTTCCCTACCACTTGTGGAGATGCTCAGCAGGAAGCTCAAACCCACTTCACATTTCAGTTTCTGAATGATTTTATGGTTTCAGACATGCGGGAAACCTTTCCTTAGATCTATCTGTGTATCTAAAGACAGGGTCAACATAAAGATTTCTTTTATCTACTGGAGAGCTTAATTGGATAATACTTTAATGATGAAATATAACAGACTAAGAGGTCTGTCTGAAGTCAACTGTCATTATTTTATGCTGTGCTATGGTGTGAGGATTAAAACTGCAGATTTTTGGGTGCAGTTAAAATTACAGGACTGTTCCAGAAAGCCTGTACTCCTTTATTTGCAGTATAAGAGTAACTTGCATTGGTTTGAAGGAGGTGGTGGAAAACCTCTGCATGTTGCCTTTTGACTCAGATATCTTTGAAACTGCTTCTTCTTGGTCCTCAAAAACTCAAACTTTGAGGCCTGCAACCTTCGATTTTTGATAGGAATAAAACCAAAGTCTTTTGAACACAGACTTATGTAAATGCATCTTTAGTGAACAATTAAACTTCAAGTTGCTTTTAGTATAGTTATCTCCAAGTTATTTTTTAAAAGTTTAAAAAAAAATACAGTGCAAGTCCACTGAAAAACGATGAAGACACTTGCAATATTTGTAAGAAACAAATTCAAATGGGAATGCTTAGAATTGTTTTAAAATTGTAATGGAAGCCCTGTCAGGCAATTCTTCCTAAAAGAGAAAATTTTGAAAATTACCTTTTCTGAGTTTTTTTTCTTAGAAGTTTTTCTTTGACCCAAACAAGCAAAGCCAGGTAGTGGCATATAAAGGAAAGAAAAGACACTTTCCTAAACTATAGAACTAATAATGACATATTAAAAGCTTGACACACAGAAAATATACCTCTTACAGTGTAGTTCTCATAACGTCAGTCAAGCATGTAGTAGGAAAATGAAGATCATAACTGAGCTCATAAAGGAGTTCTGGGTGTGATAATTGGTCTTTTAGTGAGACATCATTATAAGAATAAGGCATCTTGCATTTATTTTGATGTGTCACACATGATAATTCATATATCTGTTTATGCTATTTCTTCGACTTGCAGTTGGCTCATCTGAGTATTTCTAGAATTTATATCTTAAACAGCTCATGAAATTAGAATCTCTGAACATTCCCTCAGTGAAAAATCAAGTGTAAATGACTTTTTAGAGTAAGATTTACAGCTGTTTTGATAATCCTGATACCCTCAGAAAGTAACCACAAGAGGGTCCTGTTAACTGTAAACCAGCCTCTCCTGCTCCACTTTCCTCCTCCTCACCTTCATTCTAGCATCCTTGTCTTACTCAGTTAGCACGACAATAAAACGAGTTTTCAAAGCTAGTTACGTTAGGACTGAAATGCATTAGTTGTTGATGCCAGGAAGGGTTCTTGGACTGAATTATACATTTTAGCTTGTATCTGTATTGTATGTCGGTCTGGACTCTGGCACAGATTCCTGGCACCCAGGCTTCCCCACAGAAAATATTTGTCCCCGGTCGGAATGTTCAGACAAACAAGAATCCATGTAAAACGAGCAACAGCAGCATTAAAACCCCACTGCAGAAGCATAAGGACTAACTTCACAGTAGGAAGGGACCTAATGAAGACTTGCTGAGTCATTTATTAGACCTACAGAAGCTCAGTAAGTGTTTTACTATTACTGTGTGTTCACAGTGTCAATTTTAATTTTAATGATTTTTAAAGCTTTTGGAAATCAATAATTAATCACAGTTTACCTGCTGTGATTTTTAAATGAATAGGATTCTTTTCCTTCGGGCTCTAAATATCAGCTGTAGCTCCATGGCTGTAAAAAATGTATTAGAAATACTACGCAGAACTTCGTGTCTTGGGATGCCACGTGAAGCAAGAAATAACCTAATTTTTGCTTATAGGTTTGAAAGATAGCCTATTTCCTGTTTCCCATCTTTACCGTCTGTAGACTGCCTCGTACAAAGTAGCTGCCCTTTATGTGAAATTAGATATTCCATATTGGGCTTCTCATGGGACTTTTTTTCCTTTTTTGAAATAGTTTTTTCCCCTTAAATTGAAATCCGTAGTTCAGATATAAAAGTACATACCCTTGCTGTGTATATATGGCCAAAAAAAAGAAAAAGAAAGTTCCTCTTCTTTTCACGTGTCAAATGCCCCTTGGCCATTGATAATTGATTATTCTATCCCACTTTCAGTTCTTCCTACTCAAGTCTGCTTTCTCTAGCTATTTCATCAGCTGGTTTTTACTAGCACCTTTTCTTCTTGTTTCAGCAACTTTATTTTTTGCAGTTGAATCTCTTACTGTTCAGGATTTAGCTGCTTTTTTGCTTGTTTGTTTTTAATTCTGGGACTGATAAAAGCATATTAAGGTTAATGAATGCAAAATTCTCCACCAGTTTTCAGAGATGAGAATGTCAGAGGCTCAAATTCGGTAAGCTCCCTAGTAACAGAGGCATAATAAACAGAGTTCAGAATAATATAATCTGAGGTTGAAGTCAGTGATGATAAATTCATTGCGATGCCTTAAAGTGTAATCTTCGTCTTTCCAGTAGCCTGGATTTCTTTCTTTACTCCATCCTATTTCCCGTTATTTGTGCTTCACAATTCATTACTAAATTGTGACAGTATCAGTTATTATTGTTACCTTTGTATTAATATGATTTTCCTGAGCCATGATCATCACTGAACAGATTGTTCTGGAGTCATAACGCCAAAATACTGAAATCAGCCATAGCTGATGAACATTTTGAATATATCGGATTAGATCAGCTCCCTGACTGGCTCATGTTTCCGGGGCCTCTGCATACAAACATACAGTCACAAGGGCTATTTTGAATAACATAAAGTAGTAGGGGCTAGTTCTGGGAGGGTCCTCTGAAGCAATGCAGTAGCAATGTGGCTTTGTGGAATATGTATTTATATGTTAAGACCTGGTTTTAGTTAAAAACATCATTTAAAAATAAGAGCTTCCTTTATAGTCTAAGGTAATATACTCCATCTCTGTCTCTATATATGTTTGGTCCCATTATCCCTGCTTTTCCTGCCCTAATATTTAACAGTTAATGTTGCTCAGTTTTTAGAAATGTAGAGGTCTAATTAAGATTAGAAACTAGTAAAGTAACAGTTTAGGAAAGCAGAAATCAGGATGATGTAGGTGTCTTTACGCACTCTTCTGTCCTGCTAGTGATGGGCTGCTGCTATGTAGCAATTTAAAACTAATTTAGGAAACTCACAAAGGTTTACAAAATAAAACTAGTGAAGACTCCTTACCTACCCCATTACCCCTAGCACTACATGGCTACAGCTTTACACTGGCATGCTTTTTCTTTCATTTTGTTGTAACCCTGGAGTCTGTTCATCACAGTTTTCAGTGTGGAATTCAGAGGTTAGTGTTCAGTGGTGCCTTAGCAGTGACATCTGTTTGCCAAAGTCCTGAAATCTGGAAAGCCCCTTTACGTCCGTGTTAACTTTTTAACTAATATATGGCTGCTGGAACAGGAGTGAAAATGTTAATGCTTGTGTTAATATAACCGATGAAAAAAGCATTTTTCTAAGTGCACAGTACATTACACTTCTAGCCAAGCTGGAAATAACAAGAATTGAGGCTCTCTTCTCATCCTATGACATATCAGAAGATCTCTTTGAAGGCTAAGATGAAATTAAAAAATGAAATGTACAGCTGTGCACAATGGAATGGTCATAGGTCTCCATTTAAAAACCAGAGAAAATAATTGGTTTTACTTCAAGCAAAGATTTCAGCATGGGAAAATAAAGGCTTAGTTTTACCGGTTTTATTTGTCTCTTGCCTTACTACTAACAGCACTGTACCTCTTTTGTTTGTTTGTTTTAGTATACATATACTGTGAAGATATATGTCTCACAGTAGAGATCTGTCATTAGTTGTCTAATTTCACTCATATTCATATATCCCAGTTAAACAAATGATGCATGGAAGGATTTTTATTTCATTTTACTTTCATGCTGCTCCTGTTATAGATGATGGGAGACACATCCCATTTGGTCTACTTGTTGTCCAGGCTGACAGCTTTATCTATCTAAGTTTCTAACAAGCCTCTTTTTCTAGCTATCTAATAATTCATTTCAGTACATACAGGTTTAAATTGTTAGAGGTATAATGGATGGACGTAAAAAAATATTTTTGAAGAAGGCATCAGAACCCTAATAGTTTAAACCAGGAAAGAGAAATGTAGTTCTTGATGTTTTTATTTCCTTTAAAATGAAGATTAGTAAAGTCACCTTGTTATGACAATGTCTGTTCTTCATCATCTAAGGCGTGTTTGAGATAAGCCATTTCAGGTATTCCTTATTCATTGTGACTCAAGGATCACTCCCTAACCTTGAGCTAGAAGAAATTTTAAGCCTGACAAAATTCTTGTACCACATCAGAATAGTCCAAAGAAATAAAATTTAATTCTGTATCAAAGTATGTACGTTGATCCAGAAGCAGGTTAATGCCAGATCAGTTCTCCACCTCGTTATGTCCTGTGGTCACAGAAAAGGCATGCCTAACTTTGAAAGGTTGTTGAATTCACTAGACATGTATGTGCCAGTCTTTGGGTCTTTTACTGCAGTGCCACTAACTGTCCAATACCGTCGCTTCAAGTAAGAAGAAAAAACAAAATGTCTTACTGTGTTTTGTCAATACAATTTAATGGATAAGATTACTTTTGTCTGGTTGAGAGGCACACCTGAATAGCCAGAGTTAGATTTATTTGATTTAGCTTTTTTGTGTTATTGTGTAGCAGTGTGACAGCAGTGTGTCAACCTAGCCTGACAAGCACATGAGGCTTCAAGAATTCAAGAGATGCAATAAAGCTCTCAGTGTTGCCTCAAAAATAAGTCTCACATAGCTAGTTGTGGCTGTAAAAGCCATTGAAAAAAAAAAAAAAAAGTAAAAACATTTACTTTTTAAACCAACATTCAAGGTAAGACTGAATGGGGTTCTGAGCAACCTGATCTATTTGAAGATGTCCCTTCTTATTGCAGGGGTATTGAACTAGATGACCTTTGAAGGTCTCTTCCAACCCGTATTCTGCTTCTATGACTCTGCGCTACCTTTGTTGTAAGGCAGTTTTCCATTGGACATAGCACAACTTGGAGGACTCCAATGGGAAGAATTTACATCGTACTGATGCAGTTTTGTTACTTTGGGATGGTCGCGTTATTAGCAGCCTCTTGCACTCCTTCTGACAAAAATAATGAAGATATAACAGACCATCAAGAGCTCTGAGTACTTAAATAGCATCATTGGTTTTAACTCTTTATAACACTTCAGGCAAAGGTCAAGGGAGATATAAACTTTAAAATCTTTAAACTGTCCCATTTATTCATTTAAAAAAAAAAAAATCCACACATGCAAAGAAAAGAAATATTTCATAATAGTGTTAGTCAGTGTTCATGACAATAATAGCCACAATATTCCCAGTGCCTTTCAAATTAAAGATGGACTTTTCCTTCTAATAATATAAGGAGGATTATGAAAGGCAACATATTTTTTAATAAAATGCATTCAATTTAATCTGAAATGCAAGTAAGAAATTATCTCAGATACTGTCTTATAGTTCCTGTGTAATGTTATGACTCAGGATTACAACCGTTTCAATCTTTCGCATGCATTTCTGTATCATGATGTGTTTAGATTTCTCTAAATGTAATCATTATTCTGCTTTGTAATGGTATTGGGATAATTACAGTAATTAGTAAATAACCTGTAATTAGCAAATAATGGTAGAATCACAGAATCATTTACATTGGAAAAGACCCTTAAGATCATTGAGTCCAACAGTAAACCTAACGCTGCCAAGTTCACCACTAAAACATGACCCTAAATGCCACATCTACGTGTCTTTTAAATATCTCCAGGGATGGTGACTCCCCTACTTCCTTGGGCAGTCTATTCCAATGCTTGACAACCCTTTCAGTGAAGGAATTTTTCCAAGTATCAAATCTAAACCTCCCCTGGCATGAATTGAGACCATTTGTTCTCATCACCTTATACTTGAGGAAAAAAGACTGAAATCCACCTCACTACAGCCTCCTTTCAGGCAGTTGTAGAGAGCAGTAAGTTCTCCCCTCAACCTCTTTTTCTGCAGATTAAACAACCCCAGTTCCCTCAGCCACTCCTCGTAAGACTTGTTCTCTAGACTTTTCACCAGCGTCATTGCCCTTCTTCACACACGCTCCAGAGCCTCAGTCTTTCTTGCACAAATAACAATATTTGAGGTGCAGCCCCTCCAGCACCAAGTACAGGGAGACAATCACTTCCCTAGTCCTGCCGGCCACACCGTTACTGATGCAAGCCAGGTTGCTGTTAGCCTTCATGGCCACCTTCATGGCATACTGCTGAGAGAAAACCATCTGCTTATCATCATATTTTTCCCAAAATTATGATGTATGGGTTTGGACATATTTAAGGAGGCTTTCTAGAGGAGGGATACTTTTAAGTATTTGAAGGAATGTACAAAAGAAAACAGGTGGAAGAATTTGCCTGTTAGATAGTATGTAGGTGTGCAGAATGAGATTAAGCTTTTCAGTTTGAAGATCTGACTTGATCTTCTGCATCCCTTTTATTCTCAGTGTCTTACAGAGGAAGAGTAAATGTATAGGATCATAGACTCAGACAACAGCCCAGGTTGGAAGGCATCTCGAAAGATCATCTGGTCTAACCTCTAATTTCAAAGTGCATTTCTTCCAAGACAGGCGTGTAAAGTATTTAAGGTTAAATACGCTTTAGAACAGCCTATATCTTCTCATCCTTGATTGTGAAGGGAAGAGAGATGCAGCTACCTACAGTGAAACCATTTAAAGTTAGAGGATGTGAATCCTATCCTTAGTGATACAGAGCAAAGACCAAGGGATGCTGAGCCTAGCTCATGTAGTTTGATGATGAATTAAATAGATTTAGATAGAGCCTATGTGGAGTCATTGTTCTTTTCTAAAATGTGTTTTCCTGTGTCTTTCTTTATTCCTTTTAGATTCCTGATTTTTTGGGTTTTTTTCAGCTAGCATCTACCACATTCTCTTAATGTAAAATTCAGTGCTACAGAAAGGAATAACTTTTGCTTTTGCCTTCTAAGACCTCAATGCATTGTTAGTATTTAATAATTCATATAATTAATGGAAAAGACATAGTTCCTCTCATTCAAGTATACAGAAATATATCTATTAAAGTGGAACTAACAAGCCAAGTGACATCATAATAAAAGAAAAAGCAGGTTGCTATCTTGTTCAGAGTTCTTCAGGTGTGACTTAATTTGATGTATCACAGCTACAGTGTTGATGGTTCCCATCAGTTGTGCCAACAGATAGAGATTTAAAGAATAGCCTTACAGATAATACTTTCCAGCAGGAAGTTTAAAGAGGAAAGCAAATTTAGTGGAAAAAGTAAAAAAATAATAAAATAAGGAGCAGTCTACAGACAGAGAGAATAATATTTAAACCATCTCAAAGAACTTTTTTTTTGTGAAAGCGATTGAATAGAAAAATAAATGTCTAGTACGAAAGATAAGGGAATAAGGAAAATTTGGCAAATTGCTGTCACTCCAAAGTTAATCAAGATGCTACAAAAGAAGCTAATTAATCTGGAGGATAAGTTCAGATGTTTGCTATTGAAAATGCTTACACAGTAGGGGAAGAAATCCATCTGAGCCTCTGATGTTAAAAGTCCATTGATTCGTTGGATTTATCCACAAATTAAGATATGACATTGATTTACAGAAGCAGATTTAAAGCAATAACTACTCAGCTTTTTTAGCTTTACTGCAAATACACGAAACCAAAGAATACATCTATGTGATTGCATTAAAATGCTTATACTTTGATAAGTCTACATAAAGAGTAATATTTTTATGTGTGTTTATTTGTAGAAGTTATATTTTTGAAATCCCCCTCAAATTTAAAATAAGTTGATATCCAAAGATAGAAGAAGACAAACATTTAAATTGCAATGTTTTCAGTAGTTTTGTATCATGACTTTTTTTTAAAAGATAGAATAATATATATCATTTTAAGAGAACTAAGAACCAAAATATGTAAGGAGTGGGGTGGTAGTTAAGATTTCTTCGCTGAAAAGGGATTTGTTGCTTTTCCTATAATGCTAACTTTTGATTTTAAATTTCTATTTGATAATAATTTCAACCTAAATGATGCTAAGTGCTCAGAAGAAACAAAGCTGGCTTTCTGCTGCAGTGCTTTTCAGCTCAACTGTGATGTGATCACAGACACTGAGCAGACCATGGCTGTGCAAAATTATCCTGCTTAACACAGGCTGCTTGAGTTACATTTTTTCATTAAAATTCTATGGCTATCTGAGGTTCTTTTGATTATTTTTATAGCATGATGGATGGAGACTGATGCCTTTTCTTTCATACTGCATAAATATGACATATATATGAATTCAGCACTTTGTGCAACTTAAAGATAACTACTGAAGCATTGGATAGTTTATCTGGGCTTCTGCTGTATCTTAAGACCGAAGTTACCAAGGTCATGGTAGTTGATGTAGGGGACACTATACTAGCAATACAACATGCTTCTTACTTGTTCATCTTTATAGCACTTGTTGGAGCACTTGTTTTATGAACTGTGAGGGAAAATTCCTTTATAGGGCTGTATCTATAGCCCAAGTGGAGCAGGAGCTGTTCTCTGACCTCAAGGCTGGCTGGCATGGTATAGAATCATAGAATCACTAGGTTGGAAAGGACCCACTGGATCATCGAGTCCAGCGATTCCTAACAATCCCTAAACTATGCCTCTCAGCACCTTATCCACCTGTCCATTAAACACCTCCAGGGAATATAGGTAAGTCTCTTACCATGCAAACCATGGCGGTTGTGTCAATATTGTGCAATGAGAATGTCTTCTGACCCAAGACAGGCCACTCTTTGGGTTGAACCAAAACAGTACCGGGGTTGGTGCTGTCAATATGACAGTATAGTTAATCACGAATGCGTGTTTTTTTTAGTTGGTGCAGTTTCTGTTTAGTTTATTACTGTAGATGCTTTTTAGGAGTCCCAAGTAGCCTCAGTGCTTTACATAGCAGTGACCGCTCCTCTGCCGTCTTGTGGCGTACTTCTTTATTATGATTAACCTCTTCCTAGTCAAATTTAAGAGAAGTCATTGCTACTGGCAGCATTAAACCCAAGTAACAAGCTCAAAAGCACAGATTTTCTTTCTGCTACTCAGTCAGGCTCGAGACTTTTGTTGCCATGGGCTCAGACTGAATAAAGGAAGTAATGAATATGGATTCATGTCAACGTAAGCTAGATCATGTCAACTAGGTAAGCTCCTTCTTTAAATCACATGGAAAAAAACAGCTCTTAGCATGCGTCATTAAACAGATTCCTAATTGAGGATTGACTGTATATTATGTTTTTAATCGGTACAAATACAAAATGACTTGTTTACATAGTTGCCTCTCGTATTATTTTCTTACACCATTAGATTTATGTTTCCTCTTAAAAAATTGTTTAGATTTTCCCTATTATACCTAATGAAAATTAAGACCTCTTGCAAAGATATGCTAAATTAAATTCTGTTTCTGTTACACTTACCAAAATACTTTTTCTAAATTTTATCACACTTGTGAGATTGATCGCAAACTTAGCTATTCACTGCTATATGGGTATTAAACTAGATCCTGAGTAAATAGTTGTACTCGTTCTTTCATGCTTTAATGGTGTATGCTGACTATCAGGTACAGAAAGTAAAGGCATTAATATCCTTTTTCGTGATTACAAATACTGATGCATATATGGAGTTTTCTGGCACAAAAAGAGGGGGCATTACTTATGAATGAAGGTCAACAATTACTCCCTTTACTAATCTCCTTCTCTGTGACCTGAAATATAAACCCATTCCCCTGTTCTTTTGACTTTCTAATCAACTAATGATACGGTATTACTCTCTAATCCCTTCTATTATCCTTATCTTCATTCTTCCATCAGATTCCCTTTGGGCTTCATGTAAGCTTTTTTCAGTGGCTCATAACAGAGAAGACAAAACCTTTGTTTTGGTATTTTTTTTAACAAAAAAAAGTGTGATATTAATATGAGTATATGATCTTGATTTACAGTTCTGCCCTTCAACTTGTATTCACATTAGCTGGCATACAATCTACCTAAACCCTGCTGGAAAAACATCCAAGATATCAGTCTAACTGTCCATTTTTCAGGGTTGTGAGCTGCACTTGTACCTTGAATTGATTGATGCATCTCTACTCTGAGAAAATGCTTCTCCTTCTTCTGTTTTTTTGTCTGTTTGTTTGTTTGTTTGTTTTGTATTTATTACTGTGAAATATGTAACCTTTTGGAATACAAAAGACCTGAACATATGTGCTCCCTTGGTGATACACCACTAAATTAAGATGCAGGGTAGCTTGTGGCATACCGTGTCCGGACCTAGAATTCCTCTGTTCTCAGTTGCACATGGCTTTAGTTTCAACAAGAAAACGAGCTGTAATGAAGGATTCCCATGGGCTTGTGGTTAGGTCCTTAAGAAAAATGGGAGATGGCATCCTATGGCATTGATCAGGCTAGGATCAGACAGACTAGATTTCAAGAGGCTGGAAAACCTCCTGTTGACTATGTGTTCTCATGTTTGAGTAAACTCACTTTAGTGGGCTGGGCTTATCCGTGGCTATATCTGAGTAGTACGTGAACCTTACATTGACAATTGTAAATTTCCTGAGCTTCTCCTCTGACTGCCTAGGGAATTAGGCCATTGGATTGGGCAAATGGAATACACCCTGTTATACCCCTAAGTCAAATAATTTAGGAGATAGACGAAGTGCCAGCTAAATTAGATACCACCTACTTTCTTCAGGGGAAGTTTTGAAACAAGAACACAAGATTGATTCGTAACGTTGACTTTACTATGCTAAAACAAGCAGGTTTTCCCCCAAAATAATAAAGTAAATGTTGTTTGGTGTGAAAGTAATAAATCATTCAGTTTCTTCTGAATAAAAAGTGCTGACAAAGACAGTTCTTGCCTGACTGAGCGTTAGTTCAAGAAATAATTGTAAAGGGACTGCCTAGGTGACAATTCCATTCAGCCTGTATTGCTTTAGCTTTGAATTACCCTAAAATTCAGCAATTAAGTAAAGTTTTAATAGCTGCGGTGGTCTACACTACAGTGCTGTCTGGCACCTTTGGTAGGAAAAGCTGAGTTAATGAGAGTTCGTGACATAGAAATCACTTACTTTGAGCTACTCTTTCTCTTTCTTTCCTCTGAAGAATCATACTAACAGTTTGACTCAATAGGCCAACTTGATGTGGAACTAGCATTTCACTAAAGATCTGAAAATCCCATAAATATGGGGATAGATTGGACCTCAAACTATGACTGCCTGTAATTCTTAAAATATACTTAGTTGTACAGCTGCACAGGAGGAATATCAGTAGAAGTTATGGTGTAGTGACAATGGTCTATAAATTACACAAACATTTTTTTTTAAAAGGGAAGAAAGCTTTTTAGGCTGATATGAATGTATCTCGGTAAATGGAACCCATTGGCTAAAAAAAAAAGAATGAAAGCTGTGAATCACATAGAACATTCCTTTTCTCTGAGTCAGGCTATTAGTCTTTCTAAGAATATTACAGGTAATAATTTTAAACTAGACAAGAGATACATATTCAAGACATCATCTGATAACTACTTAAAACATATATAAAGCAACTCATAGACTTGGACATGAAGTTCACATGCCATGTTTTTGTGTCATTACAGATCCATTTCCATTCTTGTTTGTAGAATAAAAAAGCTGTATGCAACATGCAGATTTCTCCTGTGATTTATTACATATGGGTCAGATTCCAGTGGCCACTCCTTAATGGGACCAGTAAATTATTCCAGTTTTCATTAATGCCACAAATAGGCAAAGCCTCTTCTCAGATCACAAGCAAATTAGGAAGTTAAATATTGAGGTAACCAAATAACTATTTGTAAGCTTCACAAGCAGTGATATATTGTGTAGTTGTTTTCCAGTATAAAGATGTTTCTGTGGGTTATGAGTACTCTACATAAACTTTAATTTGTTTATTTGGTGGGGATGGGGAGGAGGAAAACTGCCTCTCTATATAGGAAATCTTTATAGTAATATAGGAAGGTTTTTCTCAGTTGTCAGTGTTAAAAATGTGGATTATTCTGTAAATCTTTTGTCAAGAAGTTGAATGTGCTAAATGATGAGAAGGGAAGGCCCTTCCTTTATCTGATTCTTTCAGACTAGTTTTTTGAAGGTTCTGGGGGATTTTGTTTTGTTTTGTTTTGTTTTTTTAAATACACTTATATTGATTCATTTTCAATGGTCTGTATACTGACCCTTCTATTCCTTTCTCTCTTTCTCCTTTTTAATAACTTCTATTTCAAAATGAACTGAAACTACTTTACTTTAAGTAGCTTTTCAAGAGCAAAGTATCTTGATAAGTTTTCAATCCCTGAACTATTCAGCTTTGGTAACATATATATATGCCATTTTCTTCAAGGCATATACTTTGCTTTTGCAGTTGAAGTGTTTGTTTTTTTCTGTGTGAAATAAACAAATCCAAAACCAAAACCAAACAAACCCCAGAAAATGCCACCTCATAGTTCTAAACTTCTGCATTCAGATTTGTTTTGCATCTATGATTTCAGCCCTTGTTTTCCAAAACCTTTTGAAAATGAAACATAAAATAATACAAATTGTGATCTTAAAACATTTCAGACATGTAAGTTTAGGAGCCTACTGGCAAAATTGGCAAAAGACTGAGAATTGTACACAGTGGGATTGTGCACAGAAAACTTTCCAACCACCCTATTCCGTTCATCACTTTTGGAAACAGATCACTGGAATATTAAGCAGTGTAAAAATCTGTCTCGAGTCTCTTAAGTATTGGTGTTATGATGGTACTGTGAAGACTGACTAGCTGCAAGCAGAGGAGTAGATTAACTATCATTTCTTGAATGGGAGTATGCAGCTAGCTATTCCTCAGCTGGGATAAACAGCAGTATTTATGGATCTTAGATATGTCATGACATTTCAGTAACCTTTCTTATCTGTGGTTCAAAAATGATACGTATGTGATTGTGACATTAGATTGTTGAGTAGTTCAGCTTCGCCAAAGGAAGCAAATCTGGCCGTATCACAAATATGCAGCTGTACTTAGCACAGAATACCATGGATCAGGATGAGAAAAATACCAGCTGGGGAAAGTTAAGATATCACATACTAGAGAAAAATAAAAAAGGATACTTAGCAAGAGGTAAAATCGCATCCTCAAGACAGTATGAAGAATAGAATTTGTGTTGCCAATTTTAACATTGAATCACTAACCTTAACCTAGGTAATCTCATGAGGACTTGAGTGTCATGTCAAGAACTCATTTGAATAACATTCAAACCGTTAAATAGTTCATGTCATCCTGAAACTGTTGAGAAAGGAATGTGCAAACAACAGTAATCATGTCAATGAGAGAAGAACTCCCTGAAGACACTGAGGACTCTAGAGACAAAGAAATTTAAGGTGAAGAGCAAGTTTGAAGCTGAGACTCTACTAGCAAAAGCAGATACTGAAAGAACTACTATACATATCCTGGAGATCATTGATGTCATCAAGCTATTATCTTTTTATTCTTTCACCTTGAACGTGCTTATTCCCTGCCAACTAGCTATTCATTCCGATTTAAAACATTGTTCCTCCAAAACACCTCCTCCTTTCATAGTCTACCCTTTCCTTCTTTCCTTCCTCATTCCTTTTATCTTCCTTATTGGAATCTCTCAGAAAGTCATAGAATTATTTAGGTTAAAAGGCATCCATTACACACGCTCCTCACTCAAAGAAAGACTAAGATCAAAGTTAGATCAATAAGCTCCAATACAACTTTTAATTTTTTTTGTCCTTTAAAATGAGCTTTAATGGAGTCCACACCTACTGACAGTAGCAATACTCTCAGCCTTTCTGACTTGTAGGAAATTGTCATATTATATTCAAAATGCAGAACTATTCATGTGACAATGTCCTACTTGTGTTTCTTTTGCTTCTTATCTTTTAATATACCATTTACTAGACAATTTTCTCAAATTTGTCAGTGAAAAATATATTCAATAGAAGACAGTTTGAATGGTCTAAATGCCAAGGAATTTGTCATATTTTTGAAAGCCTATAAAATCTAAAAAGGTCAATATTTGCTGAAAGACTTGCCAAAAGCTACAGTGACAATTTGAGCATTTGAAGCTTTTGCTACCATTTTGTAAAAATTGCATATTCCAGTTTTATATTTTTCGTGGTGCTCTTGTACCCACATTTGTGAGTAACTGTAGGGCTGAATTAGTCTTTTAAAATAAACACATGATATAGCTTGAAAGAATGTCTGTTTGGCCAGTTGAGCTGTGATAGTCAAGGAGAAAAAGTAGTACCATGGAAGTATCTTAATTCACTGTGATGTAATCTTTGCAAGAAGTTAACATTGTCCTTTGTAGAAACTTCTGTGTGCATTACAGAAATAGCATGTTTAAGCCTGAGCAAAAATTATTCGAAATGTAATAAAGCATATACTTTTCAGGATCATAAGTAAACATAATGGTATCAGGTTGATTTGGATGGGTATCAACTTAGTTTGTTACATACAATGATGTCATTGCAGATGCAAAGTTAGAATGTGTATACACCATTTATAATGACTGAAACTCAGGTTGTTCACTGATCAAGCTAGCAGTCAGCCCCAGGAAGAATCCCCTGAGAGTACTCACCAACAGGAATGAGGGATAGCCATCTACGTGCATAGCTGCAGAGAAGAATGTTTTTGCAATTCCTGTTCTTCCTGCCAAAAAAAAATATATATCTGTATGCTGTTCAGTCAGAATTGTATTTTTATATATTTAAAGCTGGCCCTGGTGTTTATATGTTCCTGATACAGAAAATAAATAGGGTCTTTGGAGAGGTTCATCTTTTGCCTCAGCTGTTGCTGCTGAAATGGTGATATTATCTGTCCCTACCAGCACAGAACTGAGATTAGAGGAAAGGCATAGCAGTGACAAGTTTATCCTAGGCTGGTCTGTCTCTTCTGTCATTAACAGAAGACATAACAGGAAACTGCATATTTTAAGAAAAAACAGGAAGATGTATTAATAACTGGAGTTAAAATATTCATGTCAACAGCAGTTTCTTCACCCATGTCAGTGGGAGACAAGGAAAGGGGGAGAGAGAGCAGTTATGATCTCCTGCGTAACAGAAGGAAGAACACATAAGCTCTCCTGACAGTCCAGGTGCTCCATTTATCTTCAGAACTGTGTGAGGGAAAAATGGTATTTCTCTCAAACTGGGAAATAGATATGGCTGGTTTTAACCATGTGAAAAACTGGGGGACTGATGAAATCAGCTACGTGAATGGATAATACTACCCAATAGTAGCTGTCTAGCGCACTGGCTAAATCGGGTTCCACCCTGATCACTTGATGCTGGATTTAGGGAAAAGGAACACTTTCCAATAGCTGCTGATTTTCTCTCTAATGAAGAGGATACTCTCCCGGAATTATCACACAGAGTGAGAGCGAGAGAGCCTTGCACTGGCTGAGGCCAGTTGTGGTGGTTCATGGACTGATGACAACCTGACAGCCTCTAATGGAGAGGATTGATGATTTGCACTGTACAAGTTATTGCTTGCTAACCCCTAGATGAATTAAGTTAATAAGGTTGTGAACTCAGCTAAACCACATCTGTGTACGGTGTCTGTACTTTGTATGTGAGGCTTGGTGATTAACTTGCCTCTAGCATTTTGTGGATTTGGACAGCCTTTCATTTTCAGCTACTCTGTTTCCCATCAGCTCCTACACAGTGATAGGTCTCAACATGCAAAATGCAATGTGCAGTGTAATTAGTGAATGCATGATAACCCTGTATTTATTACTGTAGTGTGTAAGTAAAAGATTAATGAGTGAAATTCACTGGTGATGCAAAGACTGCTGTGCCAGGCCTTTGTCCCAGTTAGATCTATGGCATATGCAGAGTTTCCTGTTGATCTTGATCTGCAGAGAAGTTTCTGTGCTTTTGGTATGGAAATTCAGCTGTTAAAATGCTCAGTTATCTGTTTTTGCCAAGCATAGTGACTATTCCCCATCATGAATGATGAGCATTACATATTTATAATGTTTGACTGTTTGAAAATATGTAAAAACACTATGGAAAGGATTTCAGAATTCAGAACAATATTGTTTAAATGAATTTGAGTTATTTTCGTACTGGATTTCTGAATTTAAAATGTTTTAATAATGTGTATTCATACATGTATAAATTTTCACTGTCTGGGACATTAATTTCTTTTGTGCTCCTCTTTGTTGAGAAAAATATATGAATGATATACAATTTGTGTTATTGTAAGGAAATGTCTACTTGCACTTCGAAAACTGTCCAACATATGCAATTATAGCCTACCACTTTAACATAGATATTCACTCAACTATAGCTCTTCAGACGTCTTTGCATTCTACAAGATCATACATCCAATGCCAACAATTCCTGTGCACTTGATAGAACAATGTCAGGGAAGACAAGTGTGTGAGAAACAGCCCTCCACTGCAGACCTCCTACACCAACCCCAGAGAACCATGCCTTACCCCCTACCCCTGCAGGAGATGCATAAGGGACTGGCAAACAGCTCCTGCAATATATGTTGAATGCAAAATTATAGGGCTTTTGTAAATCAACAAAGAAAAATCTTGAAAGTGAAGAACCAGCGGGAATAACATTCTACTTGTAGCACCCTCCCAATAGAGCCAAAGGACCTGGAGGGTTTATGCTTCTCTGACTTGATGCTGGTACCAAGCTCTGTATCAACAGCAACCTGTGATGTGCCGGTGAAAACCTTTCTGTAATTCATTCTTGAGCAGTTCATAATGAAATGCTGTTCTTTCTGTTTACTTATCCCCATGTACTAGTTCATAATCTTTATTCAGATTTATATTTCCTCTAAAGCACAGCCAAAACAGATAACAGCTTTTGTACAGCTTTTGTAACCTGTACTCCTGCAGTTCCCTATTAAAGTAGTTGCTAGCAACATGTTTGTTTGCACTGTGCCCAGAAAATAATTATAGCTTGCACATACATTTCTTAAAATTCATCCACATAAAAAAGAAGTATGATTACCATGTCAAAAAAAGAGAAATTATATTTTCTATTCAGAATAATATCATGACTGTTGCTGTTGTTGATCTAAAACATGTACTAGAAAATGCTCTAATTCACCTTTTCTTCCCTTCCTACTGCAGTGTATCAGGCTGTCAGGTGGATAGCAAATTGGCCTTATTAATTTTTTGCAGTATCTTAACATATTATAGAAATCTCTTAAAGCTTATATAGTGTATCGTGTCACTGGTTATAAATAGTTCAGCACTCATTACACCATCAAAGTTGAGGGGATAAGCCAAGACACACATATTAAGTTTCCTTGACTCTTTTATAAAGCTGCTTGTTTAACGTGAAAATCTCAAGGACATGCATCCCCAGGGGTGATTGTCTTATGCTCCAGTAATGGAGATTAAATTTGTGGTAGTTAGCTAGCTAGCTCTTTTTCTAACAGGGAAACTAAAATTCATTAAAAACTAATTAGGAATGTATAGGAGGTTAATACTCCATGTTAAGCCTTATTAATGTGAGATAAGTAATTCATAAAGTATCAGAGGACTGCAGTGGACAGAATTAAGAAGAATTATACCACCAAAAACTACATTAAAGTAACATTAAGGGTCTTGTTTAAGCCTGAAAAAGCCAGGAAATTCAGAGTTAAAGCTAAATCCCTGTCGTTAGCTCACTTTTTTATGCTCGGGTAATGCACATGACAGTTCTCCATTAAGAAGACTCAGAGTATGTCTTTAGGTGTTCTTTTCTGCAACTGAAGCTTCAGTATTAATTAAAAGAGAAATAAATCTTAAAGAATATGGATTATTGACCAAATGGTTTCACATTCTTAGTGTGTTTAACATGCAAATTTTTGGCTTGATCTGAGAAATGTATCTTCAGATCGTGCTATTATAGTTGGTTTCTAAGCCATGGTTGACTTGCATGTTTAGCAGTCAAAAAAGGCTGTTAAGGCTGTAATATTCTTTTCTGAAGCATAGTCTTTTAAATCTCAAAAAATTTCTGAATTAATTAATTATAACAATTTGTTTAGGGTTTATTTTTGTTTAATAATAAGCTTCTTTCAGTCTGATGTTACTGAATAATTCAAAGCAAACAACATTTCTCAAAATCATACAGTAATGTTGGCCCCTACCCAGCCGCAATTGCAACTTCAACCCTACAGCTGCAGTGAGGGTACATATGGTAACACTACTATCCCCAACCCTCCCACCCATGAAGCACTTCTGCCCTCTTAGAAATCACAGAAGGTGCTGACGTAAATGTTAGCCGCAGTCCCATCACACCGAAGCACTTAACAAGTCTTGTACAAGCTTTCTTCAGCAATCCCAGAATTACTGAGATGGCATTTGAGTGGAGGATCAGAAAACAGCATTTGTGGCATCCTATACTTAGGGAAACCTTGCAGAGTGGGAGGAGAGTGAGGAGGAACAGGGGAAAAAAAGTATGTACATAATGAACCCTTGCATATGTTCACTATCGTTCTGGTAGCAAATCCTGAAGAAGAACAGACAAAACCAAATGTTTTTTGACCCCAACAAAAGGATTTTTAGATCATGAGTCAGTCAAAAGAACTGCTTGCTCTTGCTCGTGGTTAGAAATGCCAAGGGAAGCTGGTCCACCACAGCATATTTCATGAGTAAGATTCAAGCGGTTTTTCTAACCAAGCACCTGCTTCTATTAAAAATGATGTGCAGGCAGTAGATTTTAATTGAAATGAATTAATGTTCGTGGGTTTTACTGAAAAAGTGAATTTTGAAGTTGATTTGAGTGATAAGAAAGTAAGAAGATTTGACAACTTAAACACATGAGAAAAAATAATACCTTTCATTTTTAAGTGCTTTTTATCCCAAAGGAACCCTAAGTGCTTTATAAGCTACACAGATGAATTATTTCATGCATCACTGAAATGCAGCTACCCCTCTCAGTAGAAAACGGGAGTGGATCTACAGCACACAGTATTATGATGCAATTTTGCTAAACAGGCAAAGTAAGAAGCTTTAATAGCCCTGAATTATTTCAGCTTTTCTCTGTCTACTCAGACAAGAACATCTTTCACACCTCTGTTTTTGTTTCCATCGTCTAAACAGTAGATGTCCATGGCATTTTTATTGATACTAAGAGTGATGGCTGGGCCAATAGATGAGCGTGTGCTTTAGGAGAGAAAAATCAAATCTCTGTTCCGTTAAGAACCTGAGTGGCAGCTGCTGGCGGAGGTATGCTCTTTTACCAGAAAGTATCCATGAACTTTTGTAGATGAACAAAAGCCTTGGCTACAGATGGTCCTGACCTGCCCTAAAAAGTCTTTTGAATCTAAAGATCCTTGGGAAAGTTCCATAGCTTTTTTGATAGTATAGGAAACAGCTGAGATAAGATGTAGGGAGTTTCTCAGGGGAAATTATCTTCCAAACCTTTTCATTGTACTGTGAAGCATTTTAGCTTTTTATGTACATTGTTTAATTTTACCTGTACAATATTTCAACATATTAATAATATGCTGTGTGAAAGGTAGAAATATGAGATGTCTTCTGAGTTACGAGTAAGGAGATCAACATCTAGGTAATTCTGGCTTAAAATTAGCATATTTATAGCTACTGTAGCATATAAAGGTTTTACATATACTAAAGAAAATAGGGTTTATTTTGCCACTGAATAGAAAAAATTAATTCAGTGAATTTGAAGTGGCCAAATGTATTTTTTTTTTCAAAAGGATATAAGAGTGCTGATGAATCATTGCAGAATTTGTCTCTTTTAATTATTACAAGGTTAACAACATACAATATTATTTCTCTTGTTGTGAATATATGCAGCACAGCCTGTTAGTTATCCAATGTTGAAATGAATTGTTCCCAGTGTTTAAAAGGAAGCCAGAAGGGATCCACAGGTTCATTTTGCATAATGTTTGTAGAGGAAAGGGAACTATATTTATCTATTGATTCTGCATCAAATCTAATTTTTAGCTGTTTAACTACACTGTGCTTAAGAGAAAAAAACAACATCAAAAACCAAGACAAACAAAAACTGCATCATCTCTTCCAGCATATTAAAGATCTCTCAAGGTGACCAAAAGTCAGTATATCCATTTTTCTCAGCTACGCATATGGAGACTTATCTAGAAGAATGACTGAAGGGTACAGGTCTTTAAGAGACCTCAGAGGATCCACCATCTTAAAAGCTATTAGGTGTTATTAAAAGCTATCTGGTGTTATTAAAAGCTATTCATGTTATGTGGTGGGAGTGTCTTTGTGGTAAGGTAAGTTAGACCTGGCTACAGGAATGATTCTTCTTCTAAAGAAGACTTTCAAAGATATTTGCATTCAAGAGGCAACAAATACTTGAACAGTTCATCATGCTGAACAGGTCATCATCTGTATTCACTAAATATCAGATGATTTATAGAAACAGGGGATCGTAGTTTTGTAGCTATGGGCATAAATATTAAAACCTTTTAATTTTTATTCTATCCTAAAATGAACAGTTCATTGACATAAATTTCCTTGGCAGATTATTTAAATTCAACTTTTTGTTGTGGAATATCTAAATAAAAAATAACTACAATAATTAGTTTATATTGTTTTCATAGGTTTTAACTGTAAAAATTATAGAAACTCAGCAAAAAGTGGACAGAACCCCTGCAAAGAACTATAGTAAACATGAGCTGATTTATTTCCAATGTTTGTGCCATTTTTAAGTAGACTCATAAAATATACTGTGGCACAAACACTGTTCATAACACTGCTTAGCTACCTGAGAAGCACATGAAGTAAAATACGCTTAGAATATGCTTGAAGTATAAAGCAGAGGGCTAGTATATAAAAATGTAAAAGTCAGATGCTTAAGGATGCAGGTAAGCACTTTTCTCGGAAATGTTAGCCTTGAAATAGAAACTTAGACTGTTCAAGGGCGTTTGTCAATCCCACTGTGGCATATCTGCATTTTCAAATGCCTCAATAACTTGAAAAACAATTCCAGAATAAGGAAAGCTATTGTGTTAATAAAACAGAAATTTAGGAGGATTTCTGCTCCAGACTTTACTAAGTACCCACAAGACACACTCTCATTCGGTCATTGAGATGAAGGATTTTTAGAGGGAGAATAGTATGAGAAGAATATTCCAAATAAAATTTAATCTCTCCCTTGGCTCACAGAAAGCAGACAAATCAATATTTTTCTCAAATTTATGTAAGGTATAGACTTCAAATTAGGTAGAACAACTCACTAGGTCTTTGAAACCCTTGTGAGGAGCAGAAGATGGGATAAATACACTTTCAGAAAAAAAAAGAAACAAACTTTTTATCATAGAAGCCTTGCCCAAAGTCACATTCTCAGAACAGAAATAAGCTGCACATGAGTTATTGGCTAGATACAAAGTTTGAAATTAATTTTCTGTCATGACATTTGCACAAAGTATTGTGTGGGGGCGAGTGGTTCTTACTGCGAAGGGTGTTGGCAGAGCCTTGACTGTCTCATTTAATTGCCTCTGCACCAAGGGCTTTTGGTAACCCTGTCATCAAGTTGCTTTCTAACTTATATGAAATATATCACCATTCAGTGCAACAACTCAAGTTCCAAGTCTAATGCGATTTCTTTGACATCTTTATGACTAAAACTCATTTGCTCAAAATTTGAACAGCACTACAGAATTCCTTGAGTGAATATCATTAGAAATTTGTATTGTGTTTATTTTATTTTATTTTATTTTATTTTATTTTATTTTATTTTATTTTATTTTATTTTATTTTATTTTATTTTATTTTATTTTTTATTAATTTTAAACCACAGTAAAGATTATTTTTGGTAAGCAAGCAGTGATGTGCTTGGAAGTTAGGCATCTGCTTTCAAATGAAAATCATAGTTCTGATTAAGGAGCATTTAGAGTAGAAATTGCATAATCCTGGCTTTAGGAGTTGACGTGTTAGCCAGAATATTCAGAATAAAGTTACCTGACATGAGGTAAGGCAGTCAAAGCAGCTCACTTCTGGCAAAAGGTAAATTGGATTCTCCTTGAATTCAGTGAGTTGAAGTAGCTAACAATGGACTTCAGTGAAATCCAGGGCCAGTATGAGAGAGGAGGTCTGGCAATACGGCCAGGGGCTGGGAAGGAGGAGTAGGAAGATGAGCTGTTGTGTATCGGAAACAGCTAAAGCCAAATGGAGACGCATTGCTGCCTTTCACAAACTGGTGTTTCGGAGTTAGGGCTGCAGCTACTTGCTTTTCATAGAATCATAGAAACGTCTGAGTTGGAAGGTACCTTAAAGATCATCTAGTTCCAGCTGTCCTGCCACAGGCAGGGACATCTTCCACTACATCAGGTTGCTCAAACCCTCATCCAGTCTGGTCTTGAGCATCTCCAGGGATGGGGCTTCTGTGATCTGTCTGGACAACCTGTGCCAGCGCCTCACCATCCTCACAGTGAAAAATGTCTTCCTAGTATCTAATCTAAATCTACCTTCTTCCAGTTTAAAACTGTTCCTCCTTATCCTGTCCCTGCACTCCCCAGTAAAGAGCCCCTCCCCAGCTTTCCTGTAGCCCCCCCTCAAAGTACTGGAAGCATGCCTTAAGGTCTTCCCAGAGCCTTCTCTTCTCTAGGGTAAACAACCCCAACTCTCCCAGTTTGTCCTTGTAAGGGAGGCACTGCAGCCCCCTGATCATATTTGTGACCCTCCTGTGGTCTCACTGTAACAGATTCGTGTCCTTCCTGTGCTGAGGACTCCAGAACCGAATGCAGTACTCCAGGTGATGTCTCACGAGAGCAGAGTAGAAGGGGAGAATCGCCTCCCTCGCTCTGCTGGTCTCAGTTCTTTTGATGCAGCCCAGGATACAGTTGGCTTTCTGAGCTGCAGACACACACTGCCGGCTCACGTCGAGCTTCTCATCCAGCAGCACCCACAAGCCCTTCTCTTGAGGGCTACTCTCAGTCCATTCCCTGCCCAGCCGGGAATGGTGCTTGGGATTGCCCTGGCTCAGGTGCAGGATCTGTTGTTACAACCTATGCAGCTACTACTTCATGTTTATTTTTCTCTTGAATTACAGACAAGAAGGAGGATAGAGTAGCTGTGATTTTGATGCAGTTGAGTAACTCTGCTCTTTCACCAGGTACAGGAAGACCTGCTTGCACAATCCTGAAAAGCTGTAGAGAATAACCAGGCTCTCTAAGTAGCAGTACTTCCAGACAGCAAACAGTTTTAACGTCTTATAGTTATGTCAGCTAATGTCAGACACCAACAGATTTTGGGTTCCTAAGCAGGTTATGCTTTTCCCATCTCCTCTTCTTTTTTTTTAAGAATATTTTTTCTAATTTTCTATTTTTTCACCTAAATTTCCGCTACCTGTGTCTCGTCCTGTGCTCTATTCATAGCTCCCCTGAACTGCAGTGTAACAGAATGTAAATTAGTCTGCAGAGGCCTTTGGAAGGTGAAAAAATGGTAATAGCTGTTGAGGGATTTAGTCAGTGGTAACATGGAAGTTTCCTATGTGAGCAAGAATGAGTATTTCAGAATAAAAGGCACTCATATTGCTTGAGTATAGGAACCTGGAATTTTAGGTGTAGAAAGCACAGCCTAGCGTCTCCTGCACTTTTAACTTAGAGTGGCAATTAAGATCTTAGCTATTTCAGGTACGCTTTGTCATAAAGATGAGTATTTCACGTGTTTTACAGAGTTTCTAATGTTTTAATTGCTTTTGCTTAAGAAAAAGCAGACGGGACCACAGAGCAGCAGAAAACCGGGAAGTATCTCAATGTGGTGCTCAAGGAGGCACCGGGACAGCTACTGGAGGCCCTGCATAGAGCCCCCGAGAGCTCTCTAGCTCCGTCATTTCCCAACAAGAAAACAGTAAGAAAAAAATAAAGTTAGCTCGTATTTTGTCAGACACTGTGTTAAAACCCTCAAATTGAGCCATAAGGGTAAATTGCTGTTCTTTTATAATGATCCAATACTCTTCATGGCAACTCCCTGATCAGCTTTCATCAAATGATAATAGGCACCTGCCAAACGCCTGTTACCAGGCAACCTCCACACTAATAAACCATCTCTCCTCGACTGAGGCTTCTTCATTATCTGGGGTGATTATGTTCCAATGGCCTAACAGATAAGTCAGTGCCCTTCCTTTGATAGCCCTGTACTGAGACTGTGTATGAATTTTAGTCCAAAATGGAGAGCAGAGAACACTAGGAAGGACTGATTTTGCAGTCCAAGTAGAGACGCCTGTTTGCAACAGAATGGTGACCATAGGCTGCTCTTCACAATGGCCAAGGTAATAATAAGTTGAACTAATGCGATTAGTACTAGTTTTGCTAGTTTTGATGCCAGTTCTTCTTTAACAGCAAGCGGCAATTAAAATTATATGCATTTACAGAGCTGAGCATATGTTTATGCAGTTGACCTCCACATTGTTGCCTTTGGTACCTGGAACCACTCTTTGCCTGTGGTACTTTTCTCATAGACAGACATAATTATCATGTCATTTGGGAGACTCCAGGGATAACCAACCTTATTTATATTAGACTAGAGAGTAATTGGAATTAGGAATAATTCATGCAAAAAAGCAACAGAAAATCTTATTAAAAATCAGTAATAATCCATGTGATTTATGTTTCTACAGGCATTGTAGTTTGTTTAGCTTGATATCAGGGAAACTGCGTGGCGGGCTGGGAGCTCATTTTTGGGCTCAGTAGCTATCTGGCATTTATAAATGCATGAACTCTGCACAGGCCTGTGTTGCCTCAGCCAGATCATTTCCATATCCATTCATTCTCTCAACTGAAAGAAGCGAACAAGTACTACTTGCAAAGGATTTGTGTGTGATTTGTGAAAAATTGTTTCCTCGGGCCTGAGAGCACAATCGAAGTTCACAATCTGAACTGCATTCTTATAAGAAATAGTTTTTGATTATTACTCATGAAACTCCCTAGCGGGAAAAAAAAGAAAGTAACACATAATTGATCCAGTCAAATCTGAGTGAAGCATTGATGTTTTAATTATTTTTTTTTTTTCCATGCACAAAATTAGACAAACTAATATCATGTCAGTAAAAATGTTAATGATTCAGAAAAGAATATAGCAAGAGTGAAAAAAATAATAGTCTAATTAGGGAGTTCTGATGTAAGCAAAGCCCATGGAGGACAAGTAAGTTTCAATTCTTCCTTTCAGCTCTGCTGGAGTAACAAAGACCACTTTATCCATGGCAGGGCAGGGACTGAGCTTTAGCTGCTGATTTAAAAGATAGCCAACTAAGTCTGAAATTTGTGCCAGCAACCACTTCTTTTTACAAGAAAAGTGGTTTCCTGTATTATATATGCATGTTTGGAAGACTGCCAAAGCATTAGATGTCTATGAACAGATAATAAAACAGTGCCTGTATACTGTAGATCTCTGTCTTTTCTGTAACTTTCTCATTGTTCTTTGGGAAGGGCAGAAAAGTAAGCGGTATTGTTCTCACTGCCAGTTATCCACTTTCTCAGCAAGTGCTTTTATTCTCAAGAAACACTTGTGCCCTCTTGTTTGCAGCCAGATAAGAAATAAAGCTCAGACATGTAGGATGTTGCAAAAAAACGGAGGGATTGAGCGAGACAGAGAAAGGGAGAGATGGAGGATTTAGATCACCATCCAAATGGTGACTATTGTATATAAGCAAGGACCAAAAGGAAGCTGGAAAATGTAGCTTCAGTTTTATCAAACTCATGTGTTTGTCCTTAACATGGGAAAGAGCTTTAGGCTTTTTCTTCTCCTTTCTTGGTTATTTTTATGCAAATATAAACAGTTCCTGTGAAAATGCCTAAGTGCCTCAGTATGGACAGACTGTATTCCTACAGGTGGTTGATCACTGATTCTGTTACGTCTTCTGATGTGCATAAAGTGGTTAATAGATCACTCCATAGAGATAAGGCAGTTTCTTCCTAGCAACGCAAAGATCTTAAAATGTAAAATTAAATTAGGAAAAATAAAAAATACTGATGTGTTCAAATTTATTATTTTGATCAAAACAGAACATGTGTTTCTAATGTATGTTTTTAGGAAAAAAGTTTTAAATGCTTGATATTACTACAGTATTTCATGCTCTGTGCTGTAGTGTAAATAGTTCAGATAAAATATCCTGGAAAAGATATTTCTTACTTATTATTTGTATTTAGTTTGTTACAAAGCTTAATACAAATATGTAAAACATAAGGAGTTCTTCAAATTGGTGTCTCAGTGTCATTCATTTTGACAACATCATCGCACTGTGTTGACTTAATTCCACTGCTGCTTACTTGTTTATAATGCTACGATTCAGATTTTCGTAATGAACAGATTTAACGTGGAAAAATTAACACATGCAGCTTTAAACCCTCCTACAAAGATTTCTTGTTATTGTATCACTTTATGTTGAGGAAGACGGATTGGACGACATGTTTAGAATCCTATGTTGCCTAGGCAATTAGGTTGTATCTGACATTTATTTTTCTTGCTTTGTCTCTCTTTTAATTACCATTGTGATTCTAAGTATGAGCTGGTACATTTGTTTACCTTCCTGTAGGTTCTTCTTATCTTAACAATTAGTTTACCATACTACAATGAATCTCTACAAGCTGCTTGAAGGAGTACTCAGGCTTAAAATAAAATGTATTTTAAAAACATATATAGATTATATATGAAATAGTAAAGCCAAAGCAAAATAAAAATGCTTCCTCCAGCTTTGTTGTGGAATGCTAGAAAATAGAATTGTTGAGCACATCAGTTGCCTGTATCTCTGCCAGAGCTGAGATAACAAGCTGTAAATTCTCATTAAGTGGAGTAAGGAAAGTGACCATCTCTAGGTAGAGTGTTTGATTTATTTATTTTTAATATAGCACAAAACAAAAGAAGAGCTCAAGCTTTGTGGCAAGGTACATATCTGTGTGAGTGATAACTGGGACAGCACTTCACCAAAAAAAAAAAAAAAAAAAAAATTGAAAATAAAAAAAAGTAATTTAAAGTGACATCCACAGTCAGAAAATGCCTGTTTTGTAATGAGGAAAGTCAGTTCACCTTTCTTCCTTGTCCTCAGTTATGTATTATCACTGGAAAGAAACAATTAGTAAAACAGTAAAACCACACCCCAACCAAAAAGGGAAAGCTGAACGTCAGGAGTGCAGCACCAGGAGGAGAACAGCTGCTACCTGAAAATGTTTTGTCTGTCTATCTGTTGCCTGGGAATTTTTGCAGTTCTTCTTTTCTCCGCCATATGTAAGATATTACTGAAGGAAACCCAAGAGAGACTGTAGATCTTTTCATTCAAAGTCAGAGCAGACAAAGATAATGTTTTTCTTTTGATTAGATAAAGCAAATGCAGAGGAGACAGGTGGACACACAGAAAGAATTACTTCCTATTAGCATGCAAATGTTGTGGGTAGGACATCTGTCCAATGTAGGAAACATCCACATTGTATTTTCTAACTGCCTTTACAAGCAGCTTCACAGTCCTCTAAAATGCTTGATTATGTCTGTTTGAAGGTTGCATCCTTAGATGCTTTCCTCCCCTTTATCCATCATGCCATCAATCCTTGATTTCTATCCAGTTTTCCTTTTAAAAATGTCAAAATATATAATATATGACAATATAATGTACAATTTGTTCTTCTGATTATAAAAGAACCTTGTGATACTCAAGCAAAAGGAGAATTATTTGTTTCAAAGCAGAAGATTCTAGTGCACATGTACATACATAAATGTTTTCTGTATTTGAACAGCATTCTCATGAGTTATCCTGAATATTCATTCTCCAGAAGTCAAAAATCCCTCAGACCCAGACCAAAAGGCCTCCAGCTGAAAAACTCCAAAGGTCCAAACTGCTAACTAAGACTAACTAACACAGGGAACGTGAGTTTCTAAACTGTTTTATGCTTGTCAAATGCATGGGGAATCATCGATTCTATATTTTTCATTATGTCCTTTTTTTTTCTTCCCTGAAATGTAGTTGATTTCTCTCACTAAAACTTACAAATGTGGTCAGTTTTTAGGAGCAGAAAATTAACTTTTTAAAAAATTATTTCCAAGACTACCAGCATATAAGAAACAAATAATATTTTCTTCTTCAGATCAGAACAATAACTCTTGCTTCATACAAGATTTAAAGATGTGGAAATATTAACACACAAATGGCTCAAATGAAGAGAGAGTGTTTGAACATCACACTCTTAGCTTCCTATACACTTGGAAGGTTGTGCTCATTAGATTCTTGAATGTTGAACTGATTGAACTCTCAATGGTATGAGAAGCAATTTGGTTTCTGGTTATAAAAATTCTTTCTACCACTGGAGGAAATCCTAAATTAGAGACTTATATAAACATCTATGGAACACACCTACATCGAGTTTCCATTATACAACCTGACTGGCCTCTTGCAGGCTTCTAGTATTTATTTTGGAATAAATTTTTGGTCATTAGATTAGAATAAAGAGTACATCCATAAACTGCCAACTTATAATACAATTGTAGTAGGAATTCCATCTGCAATGATGGGGCCTTTCAATCAGTCAGTGGAATTTATTGCTGGATTGGGATCTTCTGGAGATATTCTTGGTTACACACCACTAAAGATATCTGAATTTGGTCTGCCCAATTCTATCCCAGGGAATTGGTGCTGTTATGTAAACCCCCAGGTTTGTTACCAAGTGAATAGAAAAGGTGGGAACCTTAGGTCTTCAGGCAGAAATTCTGTCTAATTTTGGTATTAACTTACTTTTATTTTTTTTTGCAGCATGAGTGTAGAGATTTCAGCACTGACTTATGTTACTTTTAATGCAAGCCCTTGAAAAAAAGGTAGCTGACACCTTTAGGCTTACAAATTATCATTTAGTTCCTGAAGGGTCAAAGAAGACAGAACTTGGATTTAACATTCTGTCGTAACTGTATTCCTATCATGTCATTTATTTTGACATTTTTCTCAATACTTGTTAGAAAGGTTATTCACAACTGAATCCCAGTATCAGCTTTTGAAGGCTGAATGGAGGTTATCATAAGGGCTTAGCTTGCTTTACAGGTTGCCTTTGCAGTTTAAAAATATACACGCATGAAGTGAAATGGGCACCATGTGTAGTGATACAGCTCTTGAAGTGATCATCTGCAATGCATTTCATTGTCTCACCGTTACTGTCATTAAACACTGTATCTTTCTCTTATTGATGTTTACTTTTTCCATAGCATAAGCAATAAATGTTGCTATGCAAGAGGTTTTATGCTTTCCCTCTTTCTCTCCCTCTGCTAATCCTCTAGTTTTGAGCAGTTTGAGTAAATATAGTAGAACTGTTTGAATTCTGCAGCTTTGCATTGCTTCATCTTGATCACTAGTATTTATTTTGTCTATAATCTTGTCTTTGTTATAAGCACAATTTGTGGAATAGATCAGTATATGCTAACAGCTCTAAGCAGTGACATTGTATTGGTAGAACTTCAGTGTAAGCAGTGAGACATTATTTAGTAAACAGATGTTGCTAATACTTTTTTTTTAAAAAACGTGTCTTTTTTGTTGCTACTGTTCTAAAAAGTATTATGGTTGAAAACGCAGGTTTGTTTTTTTTTTCTCCTTCCCTAGTGTACTATTCCTAGTGTACTATACGTCTTAGTTTAAAGACGTATTTGGATCTATGTACGTATATACTTTCAGACAATACTGTAGCTTAATTTTAGCCCTGCTCTTCCCTTTTCCTCGTGCAGCATTACTCTTTAATTCGGTAAATAGCTGAGTCTGCAGCTTTCTGTTGCTGTCTTATTCTTCAAACACAAAAATGCACGTGTGCATATTGCCTAGGATTAGAAAACTGTCCTCTCAATGCTAATCCAAGACAGTGCAGTATGCCTTCAGGTACAGTTGCAGGCGCATTTTGGTCTGCTCTTCCCGTAGTGATTTCTTACTTAATTTTTCATGTATATGCACAAAAATGATTTTATACCACATTTTTTTAAGTAGGGTAATTGCTACAGTTTTAACTATGTGTACACCAGGATACTTTTACCTTTAATCCAGAAATTCTTTAGTGTCCCTTAAAACTAACATCCTTTGAGTTAAGATTTTACTACTTCCTGACAAAAATTGCATTCTTCATGCAGATCCTCTTTGAGCATGAGAGCATTTGTTGGCAACATCACCAATCTGGAAATAGGAATGTATCCTGTTCTTATTCCTTTGTACGCTCTGGAGGAAAGAAAAAGTGAATTGTTGCTGGCAGCTGTAATTCCGGGAAGCAGAGGTCTTTGTGGAGGAACATATTTATAATGGTGTGTCAGCTGGCGGGAGGACCTGTTAGTTGTCTTCGTTCCTGTGGTCTAATCCCACTTTCATGAAAATGTACAGAAAAACTTGTATTGATCTGAGAAGGAGTTAGCTTGCTGCCATAATGACACTGCTGACTAACTGGACGTGGTTAAATTATCAGGAGTAATTGCAAAGAATGAAAAAACCTGGAAAAATGTCATCCAATGTGGCAGTGAGAGCTCTGCTGCAAAGTGTGTACCCCATTTGTAAAAGTTACACCAGTGCCAGAGCTCTCAGATGTACATTGATTTCCTCATGAATTCCAATAGTTTCTAATCACGAGGAAATTAGTCAACTTTCCTGTGCAACTAACATGAATATGTGGGAATAAGATTAAAGCACTATATACACAGATAAAATTCAGTTGAATTTTTAAATTGCCCTTGGGCCGGTAAACTAATAAGATATAGTGACCCACTTAAGCAGCTTGTATGAGAAAAAATCCTGCCTAAAGTCAGCAAACCCCCCTTTCTTTGCTGAGAAGGTAGCCGTAGTATGCTAAGCCTGCTTTTTTACAGCAGCACTGACTTCTTTAAATGCACGGTTTGCCTGTCTGCTGCACAGCAGCCGCGGAGTTTGCCCACCTAATTTACTGGCTATGAAAATATTTCATTGAAAGATTTGTCTAGATTTGGACTGTTCATATTCAAGTGCTGAACAAATAATATATACAAAAAGTATGATTGTACGTGTATCTCAAAATACTTCAAAATACAAGAAAAATAGATTATGACCTTTCTGTATTTAAGATGAGTGAGACCTATGGTTAGTGTAAATCTCAAAGACAAATACATTTTCGTATAAAATTCCATGTTTGGCAATACTTGCTACTTTGTGGTGGCAGACAAATTACAGCCATGGAACTGTTATAGCTGTCATTAATATACTGCAAAAATCCATGATGAGCTGGACTGATGGCTGGGCTCTGAGTATAGCTGTGAAAAATAATTTGATACAGTGTGACAGCTAAGGAAAAAATGAAAAAAAAAAAAACCCAGAAACAACTAAACCCACCTTGCAGGGGTGAAAAAAATCAAAACTCTCTCAATACTACTCTCCTCATATAACCCAACACTACTCTCCTCCTATAACCAAAGTTTAAGGATGATTGGGATTAATTACCAAGATAACTTTCTCTGAATACCAAAGCAGCTAAATGTTTTAATATAGGACTACACATAGACAGACAGATGCTAATTTTTTTTAGCAGCAGACAGCTAATGTGATTGCTGAGGGGCCTGAACTTTATACAGGTTCAATGGAGATAGGTAGAAACCTCAAAAGCACGTGCCAGCTAGTCCAGAATTGCAGTGCAATATTATTAGGACCTTAGTCCTTATAGCAGTCAGATGAGTGAAGAGAGGCACATTGTGTATCCATAGATACAACATAGATGCTATCTCAGTGAATCTAAGATGGTAACTACCATCTAGCACCTTGTCTTTTGGGGAGCATTTGTACAAGGAGGAGGGGAGATGACCATAAGGAGTTCAGGTGCCTAAAGTAAGCATTGTAGTAGCTCAGCTTGCCAGTGAGAAAGAATGTCTCCTTTCTGTGCATACAGAAAAAGCCCACAAAGACTTTTTAGATGCAGCAGTACTTTCCAGATGGTAAATCACAAGCTGAGATGACGCGAGAACTACACAGGACTTTAAAGAAGAGTAAAATACACACAACTTCATTAAGTTAATTCAAGTAATAACACATGGGATAAACTGCTGATGTTTCAAGAACGCACATATCCTCTCAAAGATTTTATCTTGTTCTGCAGTGTGTGATTTGGCAGCACCTTCTTTAAACAATATCTTAAGGGTTATAGCTTTTACGTGGGACATAGAGAGTGGAGCATGAAAATTTCATTAACAGTAATAAGAGCTGCGTGCCTAATTCCTCATTAACAGTTCTGGTTAGTGTATACCTTTTAATGCTAAGGTATAGGTTAGCGTAACCTCCCTCTCTCCCTCTCTTTAATTACAAAACACTCTCCAAACCAATAAAACCTTTACAACCCTTAAGTCCCATACTTTTAAAAATAATTCACCTGTAGATAATGTAATTTATAAACTTCTCCTTGACTGGCATTAAATTATAGCATTAGATACTGCATATGGGTAATGTAAGGACTGATTTAAAAGGTGGTCATGATGAAAAACTTTGGTTAACTTTCTTGCATCTTAAGCACAAAATAATTTGTTACAATCTGTTTGCATTTAAGAATTTTCTAAACTTCATTTAGTCATTTAAAATTGTGTTTCATATGATGCAAAGCCTAAAATTTTTGAAGTGCAGTTGTAAACCTCAGTGTGTACATAAAGGTTTATATGTATTATACCTATATGCCCTTGCCTTCAGCTATGTGATTGAGAAATATTCATCCCTTCTGGAAGAGGAAGGAGTACTTACAGATCTAATATAGTCTTTTAGTCACCTATCATTTATGAGACCACTTTAGGAAGTGTTTTCAGACATAGCTACTTCGTACTAGTCATATTTTCTGGATATAGGCAACTTGATACGAGCCTTGCTTAAAAAACTGACTGCAGTCTCTATTGCATGTGTTGCTTTTGATGCAGAGGAAAGTAATAATTGTTTTGTCAGAGAACTTCACGCATGGACCTTGGGCTTCTAGATCCCATAGAACAATTTATATGTTCAAATATGCCCAAAAACTTTACTTAGCTTGTTAAATTCATTCCACAGATTGTTACAAGCATTTGAAACAGGACTTGCTCTTACAAACTACTGTCTACCTTTTTATGGCTGACAATTTTATTTTAATATGGATGCCTGAAATAGTGATGATTATGAAAGAGAGAGCATCCAACTGAAAGTTAACTAGTCAATAAAAGTATAAATGATGGTACTGAACTTCCCTAAGAGAAGTGGTACATAACACTGCATCATAATAATGCCTTATTTTTATAACATCCACCAATCTTTTCAAATAGAAGACTGAGAAAAGAATTAATGTGTCAAAATACTATGTTTTGCAGCCTATAAAGCAGCCAAGCATTTCTTCCAACGGTCAACCTTATCCTATATTGTAGATAAAATTGCGCTGACCTTTTTATCTATATTGACAAAGATTTCATTCAATAGAACTGATTTCTGACTTTTATACTTGAAAAAGTTTCATACTTTGACACCATGGCAATCAGACCTTTTCAGCCCAGACAAAATACACAGGCAGCTGGGGAGTATGTTAGATGCTCTCTTTGAAGATCAACAGCGAAAGGCACTTTAGAATATTGACAGATTTCTAAGCTTTTCGTACTGCAGTGGTTTTATTTCAATTGTTCTCAATCCTTTTTTCTTCTTCTTTTTTTTTCTTTTCTTTTCTTCTTTATTTTTTTTTTTCTCTTTTTCTCCAGATAGGACATACATACTACAGACTAGGGTTATCAATGTTTAGATACAACTTTGAAATCTGGAGTTGATTTGATTTTTTCTTTTTAAGATCTCTATGATAATGGCTAAATGTTAACATTTCTTATTCCTTAGATTTCTTTCTTGAGTTTTCAGCTGTTCTAACTGTATCAAAACCATAATTAAATTGTGAATCAGAGAACAGACAGATACTATCATCCATCAACTTGTCAGTAGATACCAAGCAGGGTTGAAGCATAATCTACTTTACATCCTGCTAGCTTGTCTGTTGTCAAACCAGTGCCTACATACCCTATATTGATGACTCAGATGAAGCCCGCCCTTTTATAATACCCAGAATCTGTATTTGCACTTTCTATATAGTTTTAAAATGTATTTTAGTAATATGTGAGTTGTTCAGTTTCCTGGAAAACTATTTAGTACATGTCATCATATGTACTGGATTAATAGCCAGGAAATGGTTTTATTTCTGCCTTTATCACTGATTCACACTGTTACCTTAGATATAGAACTGAAAGACTAGGTGTTTCAGTTTCCCAACTTAAAAAAAAACAATAAAAATTTTGAAAAATGTTTAGTTGCAGTGATTTAATATCTATAGGTCGTGTCTACCATAGAATTGCTGGATATTAGGCATTGTTAGTATAGGAGCAATGCCAAGTCTATGGAGAATTAATTGGGACTAAGATAAAGCATGAAACTGGTACCAAGGATATTAGAATAAACATTATTAAAAAGACCAGGTGTTCTGAACAAACACACAGGATAACAAATCTTGAATGTGTGAGAAGGCCAGGCTGGAAAAACACAACTGGGATTAAGTGGAGTGAAGATGTGACTGAAAACAGCCGTGAGAGTGTGAAACAGACAAAGCAAAACATCCTCTTTGTCATCTTAGTTTGGGAACTGAAGAGCTGTATATGTGCACTTTCTTAATTCAGCTTCTGTGTGCTGTGCTGATAGAAAAGAATATGCTTAGAGAAAACTGTGCAAGGTCCTGCACCTGGGTTGGGGCAATCCGCAGTTTCAATGCAGGATGGGGGATGATGTGCTTGAGAGCAGCCCTGCAGAGAAGGACTTGGGGGTGCTGGTCATGAGAAGCTCGACATGCGCCGGCAATGTGCGCTCACAGCCCAGAAGGCCAACCGTGTCCTGGGCTGCATCAAAAGCAGAGTGGCCAGCAGGGCCAGGGAGGGGATTCTGTCCCTCTGTTCTGGTCTTGTGAGACTCCACCTGGACTACTGTCTCCAGTTCTGGAATCCTCAACATAAGAAGGAGATGGAGCTGTTGGAACGGGTCCAGAGGAGGCTACAATGATGATTAGAGAGCTGGAACACCTCCCATACAAAGACAGGCTGAAAGTTGGGGTTGTTCAGCCTGGAGAAGAGAAGGCTCACAGGAGATCTTATAGTGACCTTCCAGTACCTGAAGGGGGTGTACGAGAGAGCTGGGGAGGGACTTTTTATAAAGCATGGAGTGATAAGACCAGGGAGAATGGTTATAAATTGGAGAGGGAAAGATTTAGACTAGACATAGGAAGAAATTCTTCAAAATGTGGATGGTGAGCCACTGGAACAGGTTGCCCAGTGAAGTTATGGATGCCCCATCCGTGGAAGAGTTCAAGGTCAGGTTGGATGGGGTTTTCAGCTGCCTGGTCTGGTCGGAAGTGTCCCTGCCCATGGCAGGGGGCTTGGAATTAGATGGCCTTTAAGGTCCCTCCCAAATCAAACCATTCTATGAATCTATGAAATGCTTATTATGAGTATTGTTTTAAGTGCAATGCAATGACAGGCTGCTGAATTGTAAAAGTAGGTTTGGTCGCTTGGGTGGAAGCTTTTTCCCCACTCTGTCTTAACCTTATTCAAGGTTATTAGTCAAACAATGATTGCTACTCAGTTTTTGTAAATCTTAGAGTCAAATGTAATCTGTTCTCCTGATTCACTCATTTGAAATGTTGACAAATTAATTATGAAAAAAAGAATTTTTTGATTATATAAACATTTATTATCTCCAATTACAGCAATAATTCTGTAATCTGTCTGGGTTTATATTCTTTTATACTTACGTCCATAGTTACTGATTGATGAGCAGTACTCTAGGATGAAACTTGACTTGACATATGCAATGGAAAGTTGTGTTAAAAACATAGTATTAAGCTAGATCTTTTTTAGAGTCAGATCCTCAGCCTAAGAATATTATGCAAATCGGGTCAATTCTTTCCAAGCACTGAAATCTAATGTCAGAAAATACATATTTTAGCATAAATTATTTAATGAAAAGTTCAGTTCCTTTATAGCAGCGTGCCTGAAGCATTCAAATATGAGCATTTTGTCTGGCCATCCTTAACACATACCATAGGAGATTTCATTTCCTTCCAGACATTAGTTTCAGGACTTTTGCCATTTGACACAGGTTTTGTTGTTCATTTGTTTTTTTCCCCCTTCTTTGTCAACATTCATGTATTGTCAGCTTGTAACATATACCACCTACTGTATCAGCAACTGCATTTTAAATCCTGCAGACATTTGAAAGTCTATTGCAAAAACACTGTAAGTGTTTCTGGGAGAAGAGAAGGACAAGAATAGAAGAAGGGATCACTGAAGGGTTGCAGGGATAATTTCTGTCCTTTCTACTGTTTCCAGCAAGAAACAATCTTAGATATATACCAAGTTCTTAGTTTCTAAAAAGATGTTTTAAAAAAATAAAATAATTCCATATTTATTCCCTTTACTTAAGCAAATCTTGAATCTCTAACGTCCTCAGATACTTGTATCTCAGAAGTCATTTTTACTTACACCTTACTTTACTTACACTTACCTTTACTTACACAATTGAAGAATTCAATTGACAATTTAAGCCTACCAGCAAATTTTAAAAAATAGACTTTGAGGAAAAAAATTCCTTAAATCCTTGGGGGTTTAGTTCCTGAGGGGGAAAAAAAAATCCCCTAAAATCAAAACAATTAACAAATCAACATCATGTATTCATAATATGAGGGCGAGAATCTGCTATGACTCAGGCTTGTTAGGTGTTTCCTTAACCTGCCCTTAATGAAACCACCACTGCAATCCCGTTTAAACATCCATGGGTAATATATTCCAGTACTTCACTACCCTGATCATTTGCAAGTTTTTAGCTTGACTCCTTACTGACATTTGACTTCTCATTGTAATATCAGTTCCTTCTTCTATCAACTATGGAAATAAGAAAAATGCTTCCTCCTTTTTTGGCAAGCATTTTTTATATCCTTGAGTACTATTTTCCTATCCTCCTCTTCCTGCAGCTGAGCAAATTCCATTCTTTCAGGCTTTGTCACCAGAGTGTTCTGATCATTCTTATTATCATCCTTTAGCTGGTAGATACCTCTTTTTTGAGTTTTGATGCCTAAAACCGGGCACAGTGCTGCATTTGAAGTTTTACCTATCTTGAGACTACCAACAGGGTGATTTAATATGCTGTGCAAGATGTGGTCCAGTCTACAACTCAGTGGAGTGTCTGCATTCTTCACAGCAGTATAATACTTTTTATCTAGCAGACCTATTTAGTCATTTTTTTTCCCTCTGTCTTGTGGTGACATAGGTGATTTTTTCCACATAGATCATCTTGTATTCTCTCATTTGAATGTTAGCCTTTTTTTTTTTTTTAAATTCCTTCAATTTTTCAATATGCGTCTGAATTCTAATCCTGTCTTCCAGTGTATCTGTGATCTCTGCGCACCTGGTGTCATCTGCTGTTTTAATAAGCATCTTCACATTTCCATCATTAATGCTGTTAATGAAGATAGTTTAAAAGATAGAGCTAAGTCAGAGCGCTTCGGTACCCTTTTGATATTTTCTTCCCTGTTGATAATAGACACTTAAATACTTAGGGGTTATGGCCATCTAAGAAGTTTTATACCTACCTACATAGCTACCTTTTTTCCTTATCTCCCATTAATCTCTTATTTATTCATATTCTAGACACGCAATCTTGTTTTTATGAGCATCTGCTATATCAGGTGTCATTACCTTCATGACTCTTATAATTTTTTAAGATTTCCTATTTGTTTCTAATATTTTCTTTTCTGCTTTTGCATGCCAGCGTCGAAGACGTTGGAAGAATCATTGCTGCCTTTTTGACAGAGTTTCTTCTTTTCTTCTCCTTTTCTCCTTTGTAGGTCCCTTTCCAAGTTCATGTATCTTATACTTAGGTGAGGGAGATATAATATAATACAGATATAGTTATGTCTGGTGAGAGGTAGATACATACTCCGTGCACTGGGGCAGCATAGAGCTGTAGAATCACTATGTCATAGAAAAATTGGATGAAAGGGACCTCTAAAGATCGTGTAATATATCCAGCAGTTCAAAGCAGGAGCAGCCTGGCACCAGGTCAGATCACTTTGTCTACCCGAGTCTTGGAAAACACCAAAGGTGGAGGGTCCACAGCCTTTCTGTGCTGCCTGTTGCACAGACTTTAATCGGGAGGGGTTTTTTTTCCTCCTCATGTCCAGCCTGAGGCTCTCAGGTTTTAATTTTGGAGCACTGTCCTTGACATCAAAATGAATTTGGCTCCAGCGTCTTTCTTACTGTGTTTTCAGTAGTCATAGGCAAAGGTGTCTGAAAATACTGCTATTTCAACTAGCAGGGAGGACACGCTGAAATTACATCAGTCAGAGTTCCATATGTTAAAATGGAATTGTATTGTAAAGTTCCCTAAATCCACAGTTTATTGTTTAGATGCCCTCGTGTTGCATAAACTCAAAAGTATTTAATAAATTGGGTAATATTTCTGTCCCTTCCTTGAAAAGGAGACAATTAAAAACTTCATTGAGAAATAGTAACATAAAAATAGTTGAAAGTGAAGAAGGGCCACCCTCCACTGGAATATTATGCTTAACTTTGTGACTTTTTATTTAAAAGTTACAAAAACTTTTTTTTTTTTTTTTTTTTTTTAATTTAGAAGATACAAAAGTCTTTATTTTGGATTTATTTCCTTCCTTTCTCGTGATCAGAGTATCTTTTTAAAAGTAGGAACAGGTTAAATCTAATTTTACAAATATATGTGAAAGTCTGTCATTCTAGCTGTAGCTAAGCTGTAAAAGGACTGAAGTAAAAATAATGCAGTACTTAGACCTCTGAAAAACTTTCTGAAATTGTGACAAAAACATCATAAAATACATTACAATAAACAGCATAGGGGATTTTACTAGGTTAAAATAGTACAGTTTAAAACCACCTATCTGCAAGGTAGTGATAAAACTGAGCTAAAAATTAAATTCTAAAAATACAGCTAGTAGGATATTAATATTTATATTGAATTTAGTGGCAGAAAAAATGCCCTGAGCAAATTTCCTGCTTAAACTTTTATGTCATAAAATACCTTCAAGGTAGGGTCTCAGACAGTACTTTGAGTCCACACTTAATGATATTAAATGTAACAGAATAAATTATGTACAAATCTGTAAAAATATAGAAATACAGAGTGTAGTGTAGCTTGCTGTCTGATGTAAATCAGAAGGGATTCCACTGACAGTAGCAGACGTACCTCAGTGTAAAAAGAGTGAAGGAAGATCAGAACCATTTTTTTTAATTTAGACAGTAAACAATTTTGCTAGACTTATAAAAGAAAAAAGAAAATAATATTCTCAATTGCCACTTACTTTTGTATTTCCCTGAATGGTTCACATACTGCCTGCATAGAAAAGGACCACATCACTTAATATGGATATTAGCTGATCGTGAAGCAAAAGATTTTCAGGAATACATAGCAAGGTGAATTGCAAAATATTTAAATTGTATTGTGGAAAAGAAGCTATTTTAACTTCAGCGAGCTACTACAAGATCTTTAACCTTGGTAAAAAGAATGTATAGAGGAAATGAAAAATATTGTGAAAAATTACAGTGGATAAGCAGAAATTTTCATCACGGTAGATGGAGCTACATGAACAAAGCGTAAGGTCTAATGTCTGATGATAAAGTTTAAGAGAAGTGAAATTAGTAATAAATCACACCTTCTTAGAGTGAGAGTAATTAATCATTGTAATGGTTTATTGAACAAAGTAGTAAATTCATCATTTGGAGTTTTTACCTGTAATACAGTTTGTTTCTAAAACTATGTCACAAGATGTTGAGTTTGATAGCATTTACTTACATAGAAGAGAAGAGTGCAAAATTGATGGACTAGAAATGTGTTGTGTAAGAGGTAAGTCTAAATGACTCCAGGAGATTTCTTTTACATTTCAATTTTGTTATTCTGAGTGGTTTTGTCTAAGGAGATTAAGATAAAACTAAAAAGCTAGGGCTTTTTAATTTCTCAATTGAGTCTTTCCTTGGAGTTACACTTACTTATGAATATTTAAATATTGTATTGTGGTATATATGGTATGTACTATGTGCATTTGTACAATGTTTTTCCATTATTATATTATCGATTGCTCACGTTCTTATGAATATTTCCCCAAACACACACACACACACACACACACACAATCTATTATAACAGGAAAGGGAATAACAAGGGCTTATGATTATTTGCCCCTTTGTTGGGTTCCAAATCAATGATATCTCTGTCTTCCTGAATTAATTAGGGGAGACCTTATTACTCTGTACAAAGGAGGTTGTGGAGAGGAGGGAGCTGGACTTTTCCCTCATGTGACAGGGGACAGGACAAGGGGGAATGGCCTCAAGCTCCGCCAGGGGAGGTTCAGGCTGGACATCAGGAAAAAAAAATTCACAGAAAGGGTCATTGGGCACTGGCAGAGGCTGCCCAGGGAGGGGGTTGAGTCACCTTCTCTGGAGATGTCTAAGGGACGGGTGGATGAGGTGCTGAGGGACATGGTTTAGGGAGTTTTAGGAATGGTTGGACTCGATGATCCAGTGGGTCCTTTCCAACCTGATGATTCTATGATTCTATGAATTAAAATTTGTGGTTTAGGTGGTGTCTGACTCAATTTTTTCATGCTTTGTAAATTAGATAAAGGCTTTAATGATTGTACTGGGTCACTGTTTACAGTCTGTGAAGGAATCTGGCCACTTACTGTATGATTTGGAATGAAAATTTAAGATATTTCTATTTTACTATGTTTCATCCCATTTATTTTTTTTCGGTTTAGAGCTGTGACAAATTCTGTTATTGTTCTGAAGTGAAAAATCCAAATATACATTCGCAGAGAGATTGTTCATTTGCCTTGTCACTCAAATGCAAAATTTTACTTTTTAATTTTGTGCTATGTGTAGGGGATCCATCAGTTCCTCCGGCGTGCAGCCTGAACAAGGTAAGCCAAGAGCACACCGTGATGGATCCTATCAGCCACTTAGTTGAAGCAAAGTTCTGCAAAGTTCTGCATGATCTGTGTCCTTGTGGGGACCCCAAAATATTTTGTGGTGGAGTTGCTTATCCATCTAAAAATTCTTGTTGCAAAGTTCCTTTGCTCTTTTTCCTTCCTTCTTCTGTTTTTCTTCTGGGCCTCTGTTCTTTTTCTTTTCCATTACACAGCCTTTTTTATCCAGGTTTCTCATCAGCAGGAGACAGGGTAAATTGTCTTCAAACAACAAATTCATAAGAAAAAGCTATAGAGTCCGAAAAAATAGCACTTGAAAAAACCCAAACTGAGTGTTTCTTATACCCCAGTGGTCATTCACACCCAAAACAGTACAGAGAGTCCATCAGATGTGTCCCTGGCTTTCTGAGGAATTGGACAAGTCTAATTTTCCTTTGACACCTCTGGGTCTGAAGGCCCTGGTCACAGTATGTCAGCAAATGGAACTGATGATCCTGCATAGCTGAAAGAATTTTTGTATCTATCTGAGTCTTTGACAATCACTGAGGAGTCAAGTGACTCAGCTTAATTTCCCACACCTTCTAATGCAGGCTGCTTTGCTATCCAAATTAATCTTGTTCTGTATCATGGTACAGATATATGTAGATGGATCTTACTAATGGAGAATATTGATCTCTTGCAGAAAGGTCCCTATTACAGCAAAAGTAATACATCTACCCGGCTAAATAAGCCTTGTTCTTTACCTTGTCTTTCCTCAAATCACTTTCCGGGTGGTATCCTCCATTACCTAAAGCAATATGGATCATCTTAGTATCATAGTGTCATAGTATAGTTTGGGTTGGAAGGGACTTTAAAGATCATTCAGTTCCAGCCCCCCTGCCATGGGCAGGGACATCCCACTGGATCAGGCTGCCCAAGGCCCCATCCAACCTGGCCTTGAACACCTCCAGAGATGGGGCAGCCACAACTTCCCTGGGCAACCTGTGCCAGTGCCTCACCACTCTCATGGGGAAGAAATTCTTCCTAATGTCCAGTCTAAATCTGCCCCTCTCCAGTTTATACCCATTCCCCCTGGTCCTATCCCCACAAGCGTTTAGGAAAAGCCCCTCTCCAGCTTTCCTGTAGGCCCTTCAGGTACTGGAAGGTCGCTATAAGGTCTCCTCTGAGCCTTCTCTTCTCCAGGCTGAACAAGCCCAAGTCTCTCAGCTGAGAGTTTCACTTTGGTTAAGTTCCATATAGCCACCTGTCATGAACATTTACTGATAATTTCTATCCTCAAGTCTGAAAGGGTATTGGCTAACTTATTACCTCACTAGCAGCTGCGTTCTCCTGCAGAATTTGCCCCCAGATCTCTCTCCTTGGATTGCCAGCACTTGGTCCTCATTACTCTTCTCACTGAAGATATCTTGGTTGCAGTTACTGCTGCCAAAAAGATGACAGAATTACTAATCCTGTGGCTGAACCTTGCTGAAAACAGTTATGTTAAGATAGGAAACTCTTAAAACAACATCCAGAATTTTTTGTAATGGGGATTTTTGTGTTCCACATTAAGGAAGATATCATCATATCTGTTTTTTTCATGAAACTTTTGCAGTTAAGACTATTGTTCACATCCTTAGTACCAAGTGATTGTTGATTTGTGTATAATATTCACGCACAAGTATGGACTGGAGTCTGTAATGAAACCTATATAATAAGAAAATGACAATTAGGTATCTCTTTTTATTTCAAGCTATGTCTGTGGCTTTCCTGGGGAATGTTTCATATACTGATATTTGTCTAGCAGATATTTGGAGCTCTGTCTATATCTTAACCTTGCACTATGCCTGTCTAAGGTGCACAGAGCTTATGCAGCACCTGCTAAATTGATCCTGTAGTTTTGACTTACATTAAGAATCAGAAAATCTGTATTATTGAATGTATGGAAAGCACTGCTGGGAATTTCATAGTCTGAACAGAATTGTGGGATGGTGGTGGCCAAAAGACAGAAAGGACATTGAATTCACCTGCTACACTTCAAGACATGTTATTCATGTGTTGATTCATTCCTCATCATTTTCCTCCCACCCTTCAGAGATCTGCTCAGAATTTCTCTCTTACATTCTGCATTCGAGATGAAACTGAAGTGGTGGTGTCCATACTTTGCATTACATGGCTGTGTGGCTCTCGAGAGGGCCATAAGGGCTTGTCAAATCTGCCTCTCAGTCATACATACCAAAGGACTCTAGCTGCTGGTCAGCAAACTTTCTTTAAATAATATCATCCTGCAGTTTATATTTTGCAATGCATTTGTAAATGCTCAGAATAAAATTCATACTATGATCTGAATTTTTGATAAAAAATTGGAATGATTCTATGTGAATAATGTGCTCTTGAATTCTTCAGATAGTTTTGAGAAATAGCATACATGAATGATATTATATCATTAAAATTTTAAATGTTAAGGCTAGATTCTGCAATGCTGAATCAAGCAAGCAATCAGCTAGTTCTTGCAGGACTGCAGGATCTGGCCTGCAGTAATAAAATATCTCTATCAAACAATGATACTGTTAACTTAAGAGTTATTAGAAAATATTACTGAGGCTATTAATATCTAATTATATTAAACTGATTCATAATTAACTCCACAGGAGCACAAGAATAATGCTTGCAGAATTAACTAGAACAATATTAAGTAGAAGACGTTCTTCTTTTCTATTTATTTGGTTTAAGTAATCAATAAAGTTAGTTTGGAAGGTTTCAGTGTGTGTATGTCTTTAAGCTTCACAGACATGCAGGTTCCTGTGGAAGAATCTATTTTACTTTTCTTCTTATTTTAACCTACTCATTTTACTCATGCTCCAGTTCGGAACCAAACAACTGTAAGGATTGCAAGACCAGATTTGTTCTTCACCTTAATTAAAGATTCTCCTAGTCCCTCAATAAATGTCCCTTAATTTGTCCTATGTAAGATAATGACCGTTTAGGACCTTGGCAAGCCAAAAGGGCTTTTTGAGCTGTTCTTTTGGCCTGCTTAGCTTGATATAAATGCAGTTAGGCATGACCTCATTTACCTCTTTGGAAATAGATAATAGCAGCAAGATGTCAGTCCTTTATTTAGCTGTTTTTATGCCAAGTTTTACCTCTTTTTTTTTTTTTTTTTTTTTTCCCCGTTTGCTCTGACCTTCAGGATATGCTGCAAAGCCCCACCTGTTTGTCAGGTTTTCAATGAAGAGAAAGCATTTAAGAAAGGAGTAGGGAAGGTTCTCCACTTCTGTGTACTGAGGACGGGCTTAGTTGGTGGTGTCTCAGCTCCTTAGCTGCAGCTGGAGGGATCACAGCACACAGAAGAGGATAGATAGTTTAGAGGCACTTCAAGACACTTCTCTGTTTTTTCAATCCTTTATTAGCTCGTAAAATTTTTCTGAGGCCCCATGAGGTTCAAGGGATGTGCACAGCGCACCCCGATGTCCTGATCATCTTCCAGAGCCACCAATAAGTGTCCACTTTAGGGTGGTTTAGATACAACTGTACATAGAAAGTAGTTGTGGAACGTTCCAAGATCTTTGCTGTGTGATTAATTTACATACACTTCATTTTGTAAAATGTTTTAACACTTGTTCATTAACTTAAGTCATTTTGATACAGTGTTTCCTATTAAAATTTTTTATCTGTATTGCTGTATAGGGTACAGAGGCTTAATTGTCATGGGGCCTCACTGGAATAAGTTGCTCTACATCTACTGAGTTAGGTGTAATCCTCACATGCGAGATTTCCCTCTCAAATAAGCAACATTTGCATTTGAATATGAATAACATTTCTCATATCTGAGCATGAATACTCTCTATGTTCCTTTGCTCTTTGGCAGCAGACTTTGTGTTCCCACTTCAGTGTTCGAGAGGTGAACAGATCAGATGTTTTCTTGGACTCTGCTTTCTTTGATAGGAAAGAGAACAGTTGTTTCCCGGCTCCACAGCTCTGCACTGAGATACAGCTGCCTCAAACTAATTTTAGCCACTTAGAAACAGTTTGTCTGTTTTATTCTGAAGGTCCCTGTGATTTAAAACCTATTTCCATAGTCCCAGGCTGTTCAGCTCACTTGCTTGTCTAGAAAACGTAGCCTATAAGTCTGGTTTTAATGCAAACTGCTCAGCAAGAAAAAGGAAGCCCAGAAAAGTGGAGTAGATCAGATAAAATGTGACTGTTGTGTGATGTATTTTCCTTGGTTTTTGAAGGTGTTTCCAACTTGCTGTCTTCAGCTCTTCTAATGGAGAACTTAATCCTTGGTGCTTACAAGTAACTGATTCTAATGTATGACTGCATTTCCATTCTTCTTAAGTGTATTTTCATTCCCAGACTGATCATGCACCAATTAGAAAATGCAGAACTGCCTGGAACTGAATGGTAGCAACAGGTAGCGAAGTTGTTTACTTTTGACATCTTTAGTATAACTTGCATCACAGAATTTGAAGCATATCTCAAATGAAAGGTGGTAATCCTAATAAATGAAAGGTTGCCTTTCATAGATGTCGTAAGGACTAGTTCATGCCCTGATGTAAGTTGAGTATGAACTATTCACAGCAGCCTGTGGCAAAGAGCTCTCAGAGTACGGCTTCTTTGCATTACAAACTGTATTACTGACTACATGGGCAACTACTAGCACTGCTACGGGCTAATATAATGGATTTGTAGAGTCCCCAAAGCTAAAGTTTTCAAATTACTTTTTTTTTCTTTTTTTTTACTTAAAAAGAGTAATTGCTTTCCATAATGGAATGGTCATTTATTCCTCTATTAGTAGCATTACTGTTTATGTGACATTGCATTGTATGTGATATTAACAGGGCTGGAAATGAGAAAGATAGACGTGCACACATATGAGCGTGTACACATATCTGTGTATGAGGGTTCTCCGTATGCATGAGGGTAGAAAGTGGGAGTGGAGAAAGAGTAAAAGGTATTCTGAGTGTTCAATATGTACAGAAAAAGCCTTCTCTTGCCCAGTAAACCTCCATCTTGCTGCTCGTCTGCAATACATGAGAGATGCATTATCTTCAGAGAAAATTATTTGCTCTAGATTAGAGATTGAACACCTGTGAGGGGCCACGAAGATTACTGAGGGACAGCAACATCTCTTCTATGAGGGAAGGCTGAGAGATCTGGGGCTGATCAATATAAAGACAAGAAGGCTCAGGGGGCATCTTATCAATTTCTATAGATGCCTGAAAGGAGGGAATAAAGAGGACAGAGCCTGCCTTTTTTCAGTGGTGCCCAGTGACAGGACCAGAGGCAACAAACACCAACGTAAACACAGGAGGCTCCATGTAGGCATCAGGAAACACTTTTTTTCGCTGTGAGGGTGGCTGAACACTGGCACAGGTTGCCCAGAGAGGCAACATGTGGATTCTTTTTCCTTGGAGAAATTCAAAAGCCTTCTGGACATGGTCTGGGAAACTGGCTCTGGGTGACCCTGCTTGATCTGGGGGGTTGGACGAAGGGTCCCAATCTCAACTCTTCTGTAATTCTGTGATTTCTGTACTCTGGAGAAAGAGTAAATTTTAGCAGACTAATTATAAAAGGGAAAGCTGATTCTTCAGGTATCACTTTTAGTTCAATGCAATCATTCGGAATACTACAGCTTATGTGGGTTTTCATTTTTATTTTTATACGGTTTACTATTTTTTTTTTATAGTTTACACGTTACCTCTTGAAGCAAGAAACTACAGAACTGTTGGTGTCAGCTACAGAGTAGTGAGTGATACGTAAGGTAATTTTGATTAGCTCAAGTTCTGGAATTGGTCTCCTTCTGACCAAAGCACAGTAATTCAGGATAGACCCTATATTTCTTTGGCTAGACTGCTTTTGACACTTTAATTATCATGTTGAATGTTGTTTTAAAGATAACTGTCTTTTGCCCTGAACTTAGTGGAGCTGCATGTGGTATGCTTGGCCACTATTTCTTTTTTTGGCTGTTATATAGTATGAGATGCCCTTCTGTTTTTCTGGATTACCTTCATCTTTGTCCTTGCCAAGGTTTGTTGTTTCTTTTGCTTACCTCCTCTAAAATGGCTCTTATGTTCCTTGGAATTATTTTACCCTGCAAATCTAAAAATAGTTTGAAACTGTTTGGAGGAGATTTGAGACCTGCAATGAGTAACAAATTGCAGGATAGATGCTCTGTGGCCTATTTGTAGCTTAAAATGCTACTGAAAAGTTGCATAACTGAAGTGGTGAACTAAATTCTTTTGTCCAGTTGTATCCACTGGGACTTATGCTCATATAATTGTATAGAAAAAAAATGATCTAATATTCTAATAGTTTTCATATACTAAATAAATGGATTATGGTAAAAACTTTAAAATAAAATTGGGATTAAATTCTAAGTATCATACTTGAGGATTCAGTCAAAAAATTGTTTAGAAAAACATAGAAACTTTTTTATCATTCCAGAAGCTGTGAGGTTCAACAATTTATTTTTTTCTCATCTTTCAGTAGCCAAACTGCAATGTGTTAGCTGAAATTAAGCAGGCATAGTTCATGGAAAGCGGGATCATATCTTAGTGAAAAGTGGCTAAAATACCACCCTAATGTTAAATTAAAGAAGGAAGTATAGACAAAATATTTGGAATATATATGTCACTTTTTCAATTCATAGCAAACATCTCTTTGCTCTCTAATTATTACCCCCATTTGAAAAAAAATCCTTAAAACTGTCGTAAGTCCTATAATGTTTGCTCTCTTTTCCAGTCCCTTTATTCTGTATGTTTTTCTCTACTTTCATAAATTTTTGAATTGCTTTTTATTTTCCTTCTTTATTTTCTTCCACCCTGTCGGCTGGGTCCTCTGTGGCTGCTTTTCCTCTAACCACATTGCCTGTGTTAACTGCTAAAACTCATGCTATGCACAGACTACTCTGTGTTGTTAATGTTCTCTCCAGGACTCTTCTTTAATCTTTTTTTAATCAAATGGCCATTCTTCCAATATGCTATTTTTTAAACCAAGATTCAAGTTTTACTGGTAAAAGCGATGTCAAGGGGCACAGGGTGAAGTAAAGGGCTAATGGAGTTTTATAGTATTTTCTACAGTGTTAAGAGAAGGGTTGGTGCTTTAGAGAAGAGTATAAAATCACAGACTGCTGCTTGTGGCTGCTGGAGATCAGAAAGTTAAAACTGAGGGTGACAGGGAAAGGAAAGTACGATGTTGCCTGCAGTATATAAGTGCATTAGTATTTTTCTTCACAGGAAGTTGGAGACAGTCCTCTAAAGGCTTATCTGATAATGGCTTCTGTCAGCTACAGACTATCAATTTACAGAGACCTCTTATCTGGTGTAAGGCAATTCTTAACATTCATTCAAGTTTTTGAGCACTTCATTCTCTGTGCTGCAATTTCTTAGGTGCCAAAATATGAATTATCTGATTCTGGAATTTAAAAAGTGGTGGTACCAGGGAGGGAGGAGGAGGAAAGCTGAATCAGGATGCCAATAAATTGTGCATTATATACTATAAACCAGGTCAGATTAATTGACGGCGCACTCAGTAAAATCAATAAGGAATTCAGAGGACTTTAGCTTAATAGGTTTCTAATCTATAAGTGCCATTGCTAATCTGTACTAGAATTCCTGCTCTCCTAGGATGTAAATATTTCTCTCTAATTTCTCATGTATTCTTTATTTGATTGGTTCATTAATTGAATTTCTAAATTTTGAAGCTGATAGATATTTATTTATGTCAGCCTGGACTGCCGGCAATTTGTGAGTTTTTTTCTGCTCCCCTAACCTTTCCTTCATGGTCATAACGGAGCTGACAGGATAGCAGTATTCTCAGGATTCTTAGTGAAGTTACAGCAATTTACCTCTAATTTAGGAAATAATTCTGGTTGAGGGCATTGTGACTATTTGTTTGATTTGTATCTTACAATAATAACAGTAATACTTTTGTATCTGTTAGGATTTGCTCAGTCATTACAAACAAAGCAAAGTAGAAATCCCATATTTTTTTGAACAGGCAAGAAATTCCAGGTAATTTTAAGATCTACTCCAAGAAAATAACCAAATATATAATTTAAACAGACAACAGGAAATATTTTCTAGTCAAGTCTTTCTTAACGGTTGCTAGATTTGTTGATGGAAGAAACTAGTATGAGACTAGGACTTTCCTGAAGTACTTTAGTTTCCCTGGCTATGTGTGTGCCAGTAAAGGAAATAGGCAAGGGACCACTCTCTGGTTAACTGGTAAAGCACAGCTCAAGTCTGTGCAGTTGGTCTTATCCTGCAAAACAGAGCAGTCGTACTTAAACTGCCTACTGGCGATGGACCCCAGCCCAGGGGAACTCCTGAACCTTGCTCAGGATAGTTGGAAAAGTTATTCTAGTTGACCCAAACCACATCTGTGCCAGACAGTCTGCTAGCAATTTAAAAGCAGGAATAGCTATATTACAAGGCTTGAGTCTTGGTTGAGTTATTTGTGTAGACATTGACTCTATGGCCCTCCAGCTTTCAGCAAGCACTGCTGCAAACAGCTATATCCCTCCTTTTTTTCAGTACTTTTTATCCTTCCAAACCAGCCTGGCAATGATATTGAAGCTATTCTTTCCAGCACCGGTTGTCTCAGTCCTGTTTCCTAAACACTGTGATTACAAATTAATGTTATGAATACCGTAAGAAGACTTTATATCTTTCCTTTGAAAGGCTATCCTGGTTCTCTTTAAAGTAATACGCATCATTAGTCTGACAGTACAAAGCCTAAATGATTATTTCTCACAATACCTTCTCGTGCATGCTTCTCAGGTACAGATTGCAAATGTAAAATCAGGGCATAGTTTGCCTGGCTAGTATGCAGTATTGTCATTATCAAAATTACTACTGGGCTGCAGAGAAGTACTCTTACAGTGATATGCTTATTTTTTTCAATACAGTGACTTGCTGAGATAAAACCCAGTTTCTTAGGGTTTTGTCCATGTGCCTGAGGACCAACAACTATGCTTAATAGAATTGCTTTCTGGACAGAATGTACAATCTCAACAGATGCTAGGCACTTCTTGTACTTTTCTTACCTTGCTATTTCTGAACCTTAATACACCTTTTCAAAATCATTAGATGAGTTTAGAACTCAGGTCCATCTGTAGCCAATTGCTTTAACCCTTGTATTTCAAAGTGTGCGTTCACTCAGACATCCTAGATCATAAATTCAAGATGAGTGAGAACCAAAAAAAAAAGTGGCTGTGCTCGATGGGAGGACGATTACTGTGTGAGCTTACTGTGTGAGCAAAGGGTTGGAAGGAGCCTCTGGAGGTTATGAAATTTAGACACTATCTTCAAACAAGGCCAGTTTCAAAGTTATATCAGCTTGTTCAGGGTCTTATTTCCTTAATTTTTTAAATTCTCATAGAAGTGACGTTCCACAGCATCTTTGAGCCATATGTTCCCTGGCTTCACTGCTCGCACTGTACAGGGGTTTTCCTTATATCCTTATGCCCATGTATAGTGATGTTCCATGGCATCTTTGAGCTGTATATTCCCTGGCTTCGCTGCTCTCATTGTACAGGGGTTTTCTTTATGTGCACTCAGAGCTTCACATGTTGCTGGTGATGACTGCCTCTTGTCCTTTCACCATACATCCTAAGGTCTGCCTCCATCTCTTCTACCAACACCTAAGAAGAAAAAACTGTTACAGTCTGTAGTTTACCTCAGCTTTGTCCAGTTTACGTTAACTGAAAAACTGCAAGTGAATGGATTTTTTTTTTTAACATATTGTCAAAAAATGAAAATGTCAAAGCAGCTAGGATATTATAGAGAACCCCAAAGTATACCTTACTCAGATACAAAATAATAAGGAACAGGAAAAATACTTGAAGATAAAAATAGGAACGTAGAGAGAAAGTTAAAGCAAGGAATAACCTTGATCACTACAATCTGAGGTAATGAGACTGGATTATTATAGATTGTAACAGAGCTAAGATGCAGTCAAGATTCATTTGCAATTTTACCAAATGCAAAAATATCTTAATAATAGAGAAAAATAAAATGCCACTTGTTTCAGAATGTTCTGAAAATATAAATTATTTCAATCTGTAGTCCAGCTGGTTTAGATCAAATGGTAAGTTCTGCACTTTGCAAATGTTTGCCATTCAGGAATTTTCTCACCCTATCTTTATTTCTTCTTTGTGGGTGTTCTTCTAACGTCAGAATATGGGAGCTGAAGATTTCCTACTATGGCATTAGCCCTATTTTCTTCACTTTTTCCCCATAGACTTTCCTTATTTTGGTTTCTTTTTTTTTTTAGTTCTTATCACTTTGTGGTCTTTACAGTGATTCTCATTTTGAGCTCAGTTCAATCTGGCTTTTCTTTTATGGATCAGGTGTTTGTGCACCAAAGGAGTCAAAGTCTATCCCAGAAGATCGCTTCTTGGACTAAATAGGAGAATGAGGTACTTCGATGTTAAACATTTTCAATTAATGTCTACACTTATTTTTTTTTATTTTTTTTTTTACACAGAAAAAGTAAACATTTTCACAGGAATTTTTTTGTGATGAACAGGTGATTTTATCACACTGATATGGCAGTGATACGCATACCTGTGAACTAAGATGATCTGCTTTGTGTTTGTTTGTATTAGAAATATGAATACTGTGAAGTTTCTCGCGTTTTTTAAGAGAAAGAATAACTCAGAATAACTCATCGCTCATCTTTTCTTGCTTTTTTTTTTTCTTCCTTAATATAGGGTTTACAAATCAAGTGGTGATAATGTAGAAAGAACAGTTATATTTTTAAGGAAGCATTCCACACTACATTCTAGACACAGGCAGTGCCACTCATGGTAGAAATTTCTATGCAAACAAGCTTAAGAAAAATCTATGAGAAAATTAGTTGCACTTTTTAAAAAAAAATTGTAATTTTAAGATGCAGATAAGATTACACTGAACTGTTCAGTTTGGTAATAAACTTTCAGTAAAAGTGTTTAAGGCATAACATGGTAATTGAATATAACTTTTCTTGCTTTACTTTTTATGAATTCCTATGTCAGGTGCATCATGCTGTTAGCATCTTCCAAAGTGTGTTGAATTCATTCTGGCACTTGGTATTTCTGTAGAAGATTCAATAACTATTTGGGTTTTTTTTAATTATTATTTTTATATGCTATATATGCGCATATACTTGCAATATATATAATGTTTATATTCATATATATGTGTTAATGTTACAAAGGTGAGTTCAGAAGGTTTTTTTTTTTATTTTTAATTGAATTTGGTTACTTAGAGCAGAAAGTGGAAGGTCAGTTTGTGACGCTCTTTCCTTTCTGTGGGAAGCACCACGTACAGTTTTAGGCTGGGGTTTCAAAAAGGCTGTATTATAGCAGGTTTAATGCTGTCATTCATATTTCCTTCATATGATCAATTTTTACTAGTGGTAGATGAAACAATATTTTAATTAAAAAAATTACATAATCTCTGAACAAGATTGACTAATGCAAAGCTGAGGTAAAAATTTTGTTGGCGTTAGTACTGCTTGCTATCTTTAAATAGACTGGAATACAAAAGTTCTATTATACTTTGTCCAAAACATAAAAACATTTGGGAAAAAAATTACCTTTCTGAAGGTCAAGAAATAAGTAGTACAGTAAGTGCCAAGAAGCCCACTGAAGAAATAGATGTGTTAAAAAGCACTTAAATGTTGACCTTCAGAAAAAATAGTGGCAGATGATGTTTTTATTAAAAACAAAAGGCTTAATCTTTTTATGAATCAGATGCATTATCATATTCACATCAGTTAGCAGTCTTCACTGACGAATATTATTTTTGACATTTCTAGACTTAGCCTAGTTTCAGCACATAAAGAAAAGACCTTGCCTTTGCTAGCTTTGGTAAAAAACAAAATATCAAAGGAAAAATATGTATGAAAAGTTACTTAATAAACAAATGAATTAACTTTGAAAGTACTTTCTTTTAAAGCAGTGCTTCAACATTTGGTGTTATAACCACTGCAATTTATATTATTCCTCAGTGTAAAGACCAGATCTGTCAGTAGAGGTCTGTAAACTGCCATCACTCAAAATTAACTATCAAGCTTTAAAATGCAATTTTTCCCTGCATGGGAAGTTCACACGAGTGACTACATGCCATTTGCAAATTGCAGTTAAATACTTTATTTTCTATAAGAGTAATGTGTAGTTCTTCAGTTTTTATATCATCACTGAAATTTGATTTTATACAGGTCACGACAAGTGTGTCTCTTTTTTAAGTTTCCCAACTCCCAGTTTATAACCCTGTCACACTTTTTCCCGATTAGATGACGGTGTTAAAACGCAAAAAGTGAAATGCAAAAGTTAGAGTTCAAGTTGTTCTGCCCGCTCTAGCAAAAAGACAGTAATGAAAGCTGATGGGTTTGTACCTTTCTTTTTTCATGGAAGGAGTAATTGAGTACCTTAACTGATAAATTAAATAGAGCTATGCTTCTCTGCCTTTCTGTGGTTATTCTCTTAATATAGGTAATTTGTACTTGAAAAGGTGGATGCAGTCTGAGTACTGCAAAGTTATAACCATTTATAACGGATGTTATAAATTCTTTCTTTCTTTTTTATCTGCTGCTGCTTTTCTATTTCCTAAGCCATAAATGTGAGCAGAATCTTGTTCTATATTTGTTCTTGCAGCTCCATTAGCAAATATTGTACAATTAGCAAATTGGTTTGTCAGAGGTGATTTTGCTGGAATTTTGTAGAGTATATTAATAGGAAACATCTTTTTATCTTTAAGGAGCTGGAAAAGAGCAACAAATACATGTAATAACATTCGTAGGTTGATTAACAAATTGTTTCACTTGCATGTACACTACATGTCCTAAGTCACAGTACTCTACTGTTATGACATCAACAAGATAGTCTAGAGAAACAATTAGTTCATACTCATTATAGGTCTACAAATTTATTCCATCATCTATTAGCTTCCTACATATGACTTTTTCAGATCTCCCTGGACTTTCAGTGAAGAAGGGAAGTGAAAAACGTACACCTAAGGGAAAACCTGTATTGGAAATTGAACCTGGAATCAGTTAAATTCCAGCTATGAAATTTCTGCCATGCTGCTTAACAGATCCTGTAGAAGCAAAGGCATGTCTTTCTCTTCTTTCACGGTAAACACTTTATTATAATGAATAGGACTCTTCACAGCAGTAAATAACAACTTCAGTTCCCATTTCCTTTGTATTTTGCATGATGACATTACACACAAAGAATTGACAGCCCTGTGTAGAGTATAGCATCACTCAAATATCTCTTGCCTGTTTCTAAAGGGAAAAAGAAAAGTATAATTGGACAAAAGCTACTGTGAAGAATTCTCTTCCCAAAATAAGTTGATTTTAGTCTGTATCATTTTAGTGATGTAGGTTATAGCACAGAAGCAACTGTACAAACATAGAAGAGGAAACTTCAATCACTGGAGCAGGGAGAAGAAGAATGAGGCAGGACATAATGCAGAAACATTAATATGTTTGGCCAGCTTCACTGCCAAATCCTCTTACAGCTACGTTCATGGAGACGTGCAGCATTTAAGTGAGCTTCAAGTGTACTCTCTGACACCTCACTTGGGAAGCTTTTCTGATTTTGAAAAATGAGCTGGTCCAGGCTCAAGACTGCCTGGTAGCTGGGTATAAACCAGCTGGATAAGGGACCAAGCTTTCTATCAAAATGTCTAAGGACAGAACTATTTGTTCTTTCTAGCGCAAAGAAATGGCAGAGAGGAAACAATTACTTCTTCTCTTTTTCTCTGAATTCTCTCACTACTTAAGAATGGTTAGAGCTGAAACGGTGTATAAGGGATCACCCTTGTCACACAGAGTGACAAGGAGTGACAGAGACTACACAGCTGGCCTTATGGACTTGGGAGAAGGAATTTTCCCTCTCTGAGGTAGCAGGAAATCATCATTTATTTCAAAGCAAAACATCTGCGCTACCCTCCACATGGCTTGCTGATCAGCAGACTTGCAGAGAGCAGCATCAAACCCACAGAAAACAAATCCAACTAGGAAACATACGTTCTTTCCTCAGCCTCTCAGAACTTTCTTTTTAGAAAGATGTTGCTAGTCACTGTTGTTTATTGTTTTCCCTGTTTCTAGCTGTTCAGCTTGCCAGATGAACATAATTACTGACAGAAAATTAAATTTATTTAAAAGTGAAATTGAATTACCCTTACTATCCCCTCCCAATCTGTATCTGAAAGGATTAGAAGGGTGTAGATTACAGACCAGTGTACCATTACCGTAGAAAATCCCATATTCCTCCTTCTTCTACCTCTTCTTGCAAATTCCCCCTTCCAAACATAATAAAGAGTTTCCATTCATTGACTGGTCAGTCTAGTTATCCGTGAATATAATTATACTACTTTCACCATTAAGGGATGTTAAATTGTATGTTCTTGGCAAACCAAATTTTAGCATCTGCCAAATGCACATTTTGTTTGAAAACCAGCTAGCTGCTACTAAGTGCAACACTAACCTACATTGCAAATCTGATGGTGCCACATCTTATTGCGCTCTGAATACCTCTCCACGAAGGGCAGAGAATACATACTTACCCGATAAGGATAGTCTTTTTTTTTACTACTTGGTCTAATAGCCTGCTCTATGTAAAAGGCTTTTTGCTATTCCTGTATCTAAAGTATGATTGTATCACATTATCAGGAGATATTTGTATAGATAATGTGCAGTTTAGGAGTGCAGGCTTATGTGGAACATTTTTCCAAAATGCAAACTGATTAAACTGCCAGATTTCTCTACTGAACATTTGTATCAATTATTCCTATAGTGAAAAATATGAATTTTGATTAGCATTCCTCCATCTATGCAGCAGGGACACAGCTGAAATTTACAGACAGTAATTTGGAAGATTAAAACAAATTAATGAATATTTTCACATTAGTGTAGAATGATGTAAACCTTTGTTTTTAAGAGAGAGTTAGAAAGATGGCACAAGTTAAACAAAATGAAGATAGTAAGAGTGATCATATGTAGCACAGTTCTTTTTCATTTTACTGTCACTCTCAATTTTTGACTAAAGTACGGAGCATCTTCAGTCATTGTTGAGATACAACAGTGTCCTCTTTCTTCTATGTAATGTGACATCAACACACTGAGTGAAACTATCTTAAAATGACTGCAGATACTATGAAATAGAAAATATGTAAAAAATAGCACTCGGATTCTCAGAGTTTGTCTCTGTTTCTTTTATTTTATGTCAATATTATAGATAAGCATACTGACTTATGAAATTTTCCTAATAGTAAATCTCTTGATTCCTGAAACTAATTCTACTCTTTGGCATGTAGCTTAGCACAGCCATGACTGGTGAAGGTTAGATATAGAGAATTTCTGGAGAAGTAGAGTTTTCTAGATTACTAATAAACCCCCAATGTTTTATCTAGGTTACTACAGTTTGCTTCAGCTATAAGCTAATGTTTACAAGGCTGGGACATAAGATGGATGCAATTAGCAAAACAGATATTTAGTTCCATTTTACATTGCTTTGGTGCCGTTACTGGTCTCATACTTCCTTTGCAACCTTGCTTACTCATGTACAAACACATACATAGATATAAATATACATATGTAGATACCTATATTGCATATATTTAAATGCAGCCTGAGTTTTTCTGTGTAATTCATGTAAACTGTACTCAGTGATGCGTTTGTGCGGGCAATGGCTATAGTCATTGAGGTAGGTGTTCCTGGTGCTAGTTACACAAATGTATAGATGACTGGGTTTTGTATGTTAACATCAACTTTGGTCTTGTTATAGACATTGTTTTTTTCCAGTTTCGATTTTTGAACACAGTTTGGGTGAACAAAGGAATACATTTATTTATTTTTAAATAAAATCCTCTTCAAGAATTAACACAGTAGGCAATATGTATGAGTACAGAGCCAATGTGGAGGCACTACTACACAAAAGCAAACAGTAGAACAGCAGGTCCCTTTTGTAATCATAAGCAAAGGGTTACACTGATATTCTGAAGAAAGTGCTTCCTGCTGAAGTGCTATAAATCTGAGAATTGAAAACAAATGGAGATTTCCTTATTGTTGAAGAGGATATTAAAAGCCTCTTTTTGCATTTTTTTCATCACGGAATCTTCAGTGTTTAGCTCTTAGAAAGCAGAGAAAGACAAGGCTTTGTTGCTCTATCTACTCACATCAGGAGCAACATTGTCCTCTTTTTACTGTCTTCTGCCTACTCCTTCCATAAAACTTATAAAATATTGCCATATTCATGTTTTCAATTGCTAGACTGTGCTTCTCATGCTTCTGCTTTCCTAGGAAACCTTTGAGGGATTCTGAAGTTCCCAAAAGGTTCTTATTCTCAAAAGCTTTTCATAAGCCAAACAAGTTTCTAATGCAGTGGTTCCCATGGAAGATCTCTAATGTACAATATGGCCAAAATTCCCTTTCATCTCTGTTAGGGTTTTGGACCAAGTCTTGTTACAGGCGGGGGGGGGGGGGTGGTACTTGGATTTTTTATCCTGAAGTTTCCAAAGTATCCAGGTTCATAGTTTTGGTTCTTAAGCATCTTTACTTTGAAATAAAACAAAGAGAAATGTGCACCATCAGCTAAAAAGTTCTCTATCAAACTAATTTCAAGTATTCAGATTTGGAAATGGAAGAACAAAGATCTCGTTCCAGACATTCATGAAAGACTAAACCCTGGAGAAAACTGTCAGGCCAGCCACCATTACCAGATTCTATTTATTGCTAGGGTATAAAAAATGGGAAGATGCCATACTCTGAGAAGTCTTTAATCTTGTTTTGATTCCATGTCAAATTAGGGGGTTAAGGAGGTAAACCTTTTACTTTGGATTGATTTTTTTTCCCTTTTCATAAATTGATTTTTCACTTTAGAAATTATTCATTCATGGGTCCAGGGCAAAGTAGGTGTAAATGCCTTGGAGACAGGATGCTGACTTAAAGATGTTCCATAATTTGTTTGTTAAACTAATGTTTCAACTATTTTAAAGTAATTAGATTTACAGAAGCAATCTCACTCTATTCTTTAAATAAGTTATATGCATTCTTGAAATGGCAGGAGGAAAATCAGTCTTTCACAGCAACAGCATCTCAACGTGGAAAACACTAAAACATGGACCTGTGGTCCTGCATACTTGATACCCGAGTGAGGTTGATCGCATCCCTGGGTTCAAGCAGAGGTGTGATTGCAGGATTAGGACCTATGAATTTGCCTTGACCAGGAAAACGATGACTGAAAACAATAACCCTTCAAGATTAAGACTTTATTTAATAAAGATACTTCTATTTGTATAGGCTATTTCGTATAATGCATATTGTATGTGTTCCAAATAAGAATGCAGTAGCTAAACAGCATACCTGTAGTTTTTTTTATCATCTTTGCCTATAGTTTGCAGCATTCAATTAAAATCAAAATCTTGTTCTGAAAGTGAGTGAATCATTTTTTTTGATGGAAAGGTCCATCTTGAAACAATCAAAGTTTGCACCCACAAGATTTAATTTACTTGTTGCCATCACTCTATAAAAGTTTTTCTCTCCTTTCTTACAGTGGAAAGCTACTGAGAAGTCTTTAATCTTGTTGTGATCACATGTCAAATGAAGGGGTTAAGAAGATAAACCTTTCTATTTTGGACTGACTTTTTTCTCCTTTTCTGAAATTAAGTTTTCACATCCGAAATTATTCATTCATGGGTCCAAGGGAAAGCAAATATAAATGCCTTGGAGCCAAGACAATGAGTTAAAGACGTCCCTATAAAAATGACCACGTGTTACAAGAAGTTAAGTTACTGTAAATTATGATAATGGCGTGTCTTTTGTTTCTGGTGCTTAGAATATAATGGTAACATCACTATAGAATAGGAAATATTTATGTTTAGATTAAGCATGGTGCACATTTCCTGTAACAGAAGAAAAATACCATCCCTACATTGATCTTTACAGAAGCTGATAAATTTGTTTAAGTGAACACATTCAGTACTTGAATAATTGAATAAATTACTTGAATTCTGACTGTTTTTGATTCTTAATTAATTGCTAGAGCTAATAAACATTAAATGATCTTTTGAAATATTGTGCAGAGCTGAAGTTTTTGGGTCAAGATTTACCTGTACAGGGCATTGCCTCCATCCAGTTTGAAGTGGTATTTGTCATCTATTTTTCATCAAGGTCTGTTTAGTTCTGTTATGCTGTTAGTATTTTTCTGGAAGGGCTACTGGAAAAAAAAAACCCTAATGTTGCTGATTGGGTATTTAAATACTGCAACAACTGTGGAATCAATGGTCTGCTGGAGCTATATGCCAATGCTTTGTAGTCCATTCGGTCACAGGTTTCAGTTATATTATTGGTTTAATCACATAAACTATTTATGTTGAGTCTTTAAGATTTTGCTTCAGAAAATTATATAAATGAAAAAAAATCTGTGAGTGAAAGTACTTAACTGGATTATTTGTGCTTCATTCCCCATATTTAAAATGTGAAAGTGAAGTCTGCAGATAATCTATGAGCCCTAGTTTGTTCATATTTATAAGGTGTTTAGCAATCTGGGGCGTTTAGTTTCACTAAGACGGTATTATTAGGAAGAATAATTTTATTTTCTTAAGCATATCTGTAGGCCTCCAACACTAAAGGATAACAGTCAATATAACACAGGAACATATTTGATTTAGTAGAACCAGAAATGTGAGCACTGACTGATTAGCAAAAGAAACTTACTACTGTGTATAGGCTAGGACTATAGCCATTGTTACTTAAAATAGACAATTTATCTTAGGAGGAATTTGCATCATATCTGAAAGTAATATTGTATTACTGTTGGCAAAGTCACTTTCTATTTGACATCATCCTTTTCATTACAATCTGCAGTCTTGACATATGAGGCAGTACACAACTGAGAGCAGTGAATGTTTAGAGAATGAAACTATTATAAGGATTGTTTTCAAAAGAAATTGCGTAATTCTAAATTATTACATAGTTCTACATAATTGTAAATAATTTTCAATCTTCCTAATTTGAGTTTTGCTTCTGGACTATGGAATGCTTTTAAAGTTTATATCAAGGTGATATATCTTTGAAGACATAAATAGAAACTTCCCTGAAACTACAACTGACAATAGGAGTTCAGATAATAATTATCATAAATAATGCAATGTGTGCTTATTGACAAAATTATCACAATACATTCCTTCCTCTTAATGCTGCATTTTAAAATGAAAAGTAAGCATTATATATCTCTCACATGAGAGTTTAAAATGTTAATACAGAAAAAAAGAAAACTTCTCATGATTTCCCTTCAAAACAGTCAAGACTAAGTTAAATGAGTAATTTTCCATCTACCGATAAAAGATATATCTTGTCTGTGTTACAACGCAATACAGATGAATAGTACTAGTCCATCAACAGGAGACCATTCAGTGCATCAGAGCCCAGGACTCCGATTCCTCTCCCCAGCAAAGGAGAAGGGCATCATTGAAACCCGTGGGGAATCTGAAAAGAAAATACTATGGATTTCTGCCTAACGTTATTGATGCAAGTTAAATGTACCCTCAGAACCATAATCAAGCTCAGGAGGCAACAAAATATTTGTGTGAGCTGTTTAAGTAGAAGTCAAGTGCGAAGGAACAAAAAGGAACCATGTTGTGAAAAAAACAGGCTCTTTGGATGTTTGGATCTGACAAATAACCTGGTTCTTGAGTAGAGAAAAGACAGACTGAAATAATTAAATGCTTTAAATAAATTAATTCTTTCCAGCAGGGATGTCTTTTAATATGTTTTTTTCCCTCCCTCCACATATCTTGCATCAGCAGTAGAGTTTTTTAACTCAGAGTTCAAGAGACTAGATATCACAATGAACCCACCCTTGGAAATACAGCTGAGTTTTTCAACTTCAGTAGTTTCAACAGTATTTCCAGCAGGCCACAATGTAATACTCGTGTTTGTTTGCTTGTTTTTAATATCAGTCTTTGATTTTAAATGCTTAAAACCTTACCATCATAATTTTTTGCTTCTCAGGGCTGTCTTCATTACAGGACAGTTTGGAATGTTCCTTACTGATTTTTTCATTTTTTAATCCGATGGTTCACTTTCAGCCAGATGGGACTGTCTTTCCTCCCATGACTGAGCCAGATGTTGATTTGCATTAAGTTTTTGTCAAAGAGTTCATATAAGCTTTGTACTGACTGATTCATCTGCATAGAAGCCTCATTAATAATGTATAGCCTCACTGCGGTGAATAACCATGACCATCTTTTCTGTATAATTAAATCATATAGGCTTGCCACTGCCCTCCATTTGGGCACTGATACCTGCAGGTATACCAAACAGTAATGTCATTCATGATCTGCTAAAATCAGACTTTAAGAGATTTTAATCAGTTAATTTAAGTCTTTATAAACTAAAATCCAGAGTACCCTGGTTGAAAAGAAAACATGCACCTGCATGAGATGTGTCTGTCACTGGGAACAGAGGAACCCAGGGCCTGAATTACAAGACTTAGGCAGAAAGGGAGAAATCAGCTGCGTAGTGTATTTTACAGTTGTAATTTTTCTCCCAAGACAAATATGGAAAGGTATGCTTTAAGTGAAGTTCTTCTGAAGCGTTGAGAAGAAATGGCAGTGTTTCCTAGGCTGAAAGTTCATTATGAATCAGATGGGGGAGTATGGGTAGACCACAGTTCATGACTGCTGTTGTCCCCAGGCTTTCAAGTCATCTGCTGGGCATCAAATATCATGAACTTGGCCTGAAAGTTGTGCATTTTGTTTTGGTTGCTTTTATAAAGAATACAGTTGTTATTCTGTCTCTCTGTTTTGAAATTCACAGCGCACATCTAGTTTTCAGGCTTTCTTCTCTATCAGTGAGGGTTAAAAACTTAATCCTTTTAATGATAACTAAGATTTTGACAGGGGCACAAGTGTCCAGAAGCTGTAATTTGAAAAACTCACAAGTACAATCATACACAAAATAAAAGCTGTTGATAATGCTGCTAGGGAAGAGGCTTTGGAATATACTCAGATCTTGAAAGGGTCAGTTAGCCCATGAACTGACCTTATATGTATATTACAGTTTTCAAAGACTCAAGCCTGACTTGGGAGCTTGCCAGAGGTTTATACCATGTAAAAAAAGGTTTTTTTTTTTATAAAAAGAATAGAGCTTTTTAATTTTATCTGAGATATGTTTTACTAAATGTTGTTACGTTTCATAACATTTGGAAATGAAACAGTTTCAGTTCTTCATAGACTGCAGTTGTTGACATGTTTTTGAGTAACGTATTTATCTCCCTGCTACCATCTGTGAATGTGTCCCGATTTTAGGGAAGATATTTCATGGCATCTAGAGTCCTGAGCTCCTGCTTGCTCAGATCAGGGAATGCTTGTAATTTTCTTTCAGGCTGGGTTTCCATTCCTCCTTTCTGGGAGAGCCTGGGAGAAAAGGGGAATTGGTACATGCTGATGTCTTATCCCATCATTTAGTTTGGAACTTGGTTAATGAAGTCTGAGAACCTGGCAGTACACATATAATGTTTCTGTCTGCAATCAATAGGCTCTTATCATTAGTCCAGCTGGAAATGAGACTTGCCAAAGTTTGGGGCTTGCAACGTGATTTCATGAACAATTACTCCAAAACTGGAAGTCTATGACTAGTTTATGGCACAGTGATATTGACTACATTACAGATAAACCTGACACACAGCTCACAGGAAAGATATTGCCCGTGAAATCCAACCACAGTACCCATATCCATGAAAAATTAAATGGAGGTTAAAGTATGATTTTGCCTACAGCATATGTGGACGAGCTGCGCATGAACCAGTCAGGCTGACAATTGATGCTGTAACAGGAGGTAGTTTCCTGTATTTTGGGGAGTAATAAGGGTTGTTTCTTCTTTACACAATATTGGCTCTCGTGCACAGACAGTTCATATTTAACTTTTCTTCCGATGTGATTCCAACAATGTCCTTTTAATGAGGGCTATAACTAGCAGCTTTTGTATCATCTGAGAAACTGGAAGCTCAGATTTTAATTGTATTAGTGCCGTATTGCTATAAAAATATTCTACAGCTTCAGAGGAGTCTATTATTCAGTTTCCACATCTAAACACTGGACTAGTAACTTCACAGGAACTTTTAGAGGTCTAATTAATTAGCTGATGCTGAAGTGTAAGCATGAATTCTCCTGTGCCCATCTATATAACAGCTGAATAATTCCTTCAGACAAATAAAAATTCCACTATGCAATTTACAGTACAAATATAGATTTGCAGATATTCACTTAATAGAATTTAGTGAAGACACTATGAATAACACTTCTGATTCTGTGAAAAGTACTTATGGTACAACAAAGGACTTTTGTTTTCTTGTAACTTGTCTTCATTTCACATAACACACACATTTCACAGCTGATATACAGTTCTGGTCTATCAGTGTATTTTTTAATATGAATCTACAGATAAAAATATGGACACATTTCTTTTACTTCATATCCTAGCACAGAAATTGCTTTGTTTATAACACGTAATGTGAAACCAAGGTAAAAGCAATTTCTATAAATTCTTTAGATTTGTTTAGATTACATAGGCAACTCTTCTTCAGATAGGGATCTTGTCTTTAATAAGGTCTTGTGTCACTGTCTTTTCCACTGAATTGACTGAAATTTAAGAGAATGAATTGTAATAAGATCTGTAGGCTTTTTGGTTTGGGGTTATTTTGTTGTGTTGTTTGTTTGTCGGGTTTTATGGTTTTGGGGTTTTTTTTTGTGGCTAAAGTATTTTGGGCTTTTTTAAAGTGACTAACCTGTCTGGTAAGTTCTTCATGTTAATAACTGTATCTTCTAGTGGGAGCACTATAATTTTACTTTTCAGATAGCCTTATATGTTCAGCTGAGGAAGGTATTGCTAAATTTGTTAAATTGCTAACTTTACAGTTGATATTTTTATAGTGCACCAACTACCTGCAATTTTCCACCTGTTGTACAAAGTTTTTCAGAAATGGCTGTATACGCAAACCAGCAGTGAAGGCCTTTTAGTTGCTGTTTTAAAAAGAAAACTTTTATATCTTATTTATGCAAAATGCATAACAGTCATATTTATATGAGAGATAAAAGAACCATATAATTTGTTTTCATTATTTTAGTCCTTCAAGAAAACTTGAAAGTAATGTAAAAAGATATTTAGTAAAAAAGATGCAAATTATATTTGTATTATAAAGGAGGAAAGGTATAAATCATATAGGAGGAAAGGTATAAGTAGAACTTTAGTTATGTGAAGAGATGAAATTAGTATTCATTTTCATTCAGTATTCATATGGTCTCTGTGTCCATTGTTCTTTAAGTTTTTATGTAGTTTCAGATAATGTTTTAAGAGAAAAAAAAATAATTATATTGTTGCCAAAAGAATCCCACAATAGGTACCAGGAACTGCACTTCAATGGAATTAAATAAATACATTTAAGCCTCCCTTATAACTGAGTGGTATAGATTTTTTCTTTTAATAAATTTTGAAATGTAGATATAATCCACTTCTGCTAGGGCCAATGCCAAAAGAAGGAACTATGACATCTTTTTAAAGTACCCTGCTTTGCCCATAATGCTGTCTGTGCATATTTCAATAGCAAAAATCTCCCCTTCTTTCTTTTTTTTTTTTCTTTTAAAAGTCCTCTTGCCTGCAGCATTGCACACAGAAACAATACAAGCTGTCAAAAACTAGATAACCAATTTACTTGGAAAATGAATTAATGCTTTCCTCATCTGACATTAATTTTGTTGGAATTGTTTCTCAAGTGGAAAATGTTGGCTTCAAGTGCAGAATAATAACAGTTCCTTCTTTAGACTCAACAGGCTGAAATGCCAGGAATGGGAAGCCATGTTCCCAGTGTGACTGGAATATCAAGTGACAACATTGGTGGGGTGTTCTACTCGCACTGTTCGGTCCTGTGTGGGAAAGAATAAACAAACTCATCAAGATTAAATTTTGTGGTGTATTAACAAAATCTAATAATGAAGGAATCCGTATTTCCGTATATTTGCATGCTGCTTCATAGAACCTGGGACATACTCACTAGACTGTCACTAATATTTTGTGGTAGGTCTCCAATTTGCATGACAACATTTCTTATTCATGAATGGGTAGCTACTGCTAGCTCTATAATGTTGCAGCTAGGCTGGTCTGTAATTGGTTTGTTTTGTGCTGACCACTGTCCTCTGAACAGTGCAGCAGCAGTGAGCGTGGGGCAGTTTTTCTCTACTGCATATACTTCTGCTGGAGAGATATTAGTTTATGACTGGAAATGTGCATTTGCATCATCATGTATTACGCATTTTCATCTGCAAAAATGTTCTGTGTATTTTTCAGTTTAGTCCTTGAAATCTCATAACCTTTTTCAATGCCAAATGCTCTTCAAGTTATTATCGTCACATCGGGGTTGTTTTTTTTTTTTTGAATACTGGCAGTATTTCTGGTGCTACTTAGCAATGTGAAAGATGACAATCCTTCAGAAGCTGGGCGAAGAGGGAAGATTCATGTGGCAAAAAGAAACAGAAAGAACTGCAAATTTTTATTTTTAAATCTGACTTTTTTAATGTAGATAAAGGATAAGTGACGTTCTAGTTGAACAACTCAGTCCTTCGGAGTACTAATTCCGCATGCAGTGTTTTTCTTTCAAGTTCGACTGCTAATGACTGCTCCTCCAGCACATTGGGGCAGCCAACAGGGTCAGTGAGGCTGGGTGTCAGAGGAGAACTGAAGGAATTTAGAATCGCATTTCTGTAGGCCAGAAAGCTCAGGGTGTAAGAGAATGACTAGAAGTTTCTCTGAAAGATTCTTGCAATACCATTAATTTTTTTGTCTTCGTATAGTCATTAAAATTGTAGTATTATCATTCTTACGATGACTTGCATCATGACATTGTTTAAGAAAATTTCTAGGGATTTTTAAAATGATAAGATAGTGTATGCTTTCATAGAGGGATTTTCTCCATGTGTCTTAGAGCACTGTATAATGGCAAAACACTTAATATTAATTTTGGACAAAATGGTAATTAAGCTGCATTAGATTCAGTTTGGCTCATGTAAGAATGAACTACTGCCTTAGTTTTTTTTTCCTAATAGTTTATGTGAGAAATGTATACTTTATAGTCATCTGTAAACTACGAATGATTCGCAGACTTCCAAGGAAAAAAAGGTATTAAAATGAATGAAGAGGTTTCTCTTCTTATTCAACATCTTATAGGTTAGAAAAGTTGTTCCTTCCTTGTTAATGGTTTTAACATATCTTATTTTTGATAGAATTACAGTAACAGAGCAGAAGAAGCTATGTAATACTGTAAATGTTATTACAGTCTAATAGACTTTAAGTAAAACAGTGGTATATACATCTATGTAAACATAATAATCTATAACATATGTCAGTTGTCTATGTGCTAGAATTTAGATTTACACTTAAGGCCTTCAGCAGGTTTTTTTGGTGATGTGTAGTTTCCTTCTCTCAACACAAAATGAATCACAAGATGAATCAGGCCCTAAAAATGTCTGTTTCTCCTTATTGATTATGAAATGAGTCTAGTGGTCTAGCTCATTTATAGATATCCGCTTTATATTGGTAATTCACATTTAATCAGATGAGTCTAACTCTTGTTTCAAGATTAAAAATAATATAGTACCTCTAGGTACTATATTAGTAAAATTAGTAAAATTAGTACCTCTAGGTTAAAGCATCAACATACTCAGTTTGCTGATCAGACATTTTTCCAACTCTAGGATGTTGTCTCAGCAAATTACTTCAGAATTGAAAAGGTCTTGAAACTGAAAAATAGTTCAAATCCATTAATTTAAGCAGTCTGGATGCTTGCATTTATGCCTCTATCACTTTCTTCTTGTTTTGTTGTTTCTCACTGTTCCTTCTTGTTTTCTGCAAACGCTCAGGGACAATAAATAACTTGTTTTGGGTTTTGTTTTGTTTTTTTTAAATGTAGCCAAGTAAAAAAAGATACAGCATGCAACAGTGCTTTCAGTAGAGCTTATTATTTCTTAGAAATTGAACTGCCTACTTTATTAAAGTTGAATTCCACCTTACAACTTACTACTGATTAACAGTTTGATATTGTATTTGCAACAGCAGTGCTTTATAATTGGAATAAATGAGCCAAATAAGCTATTCTTAGCTCTTCAGAATGACGTAGTCAGATATTTGTTTAGAAATTGGGGGGTGGGGGATGGGTTTATTTTTCATTCATACTAATCCCCAATGTCAACAAGGAAAAACAAAAAATCCTTTGTATTTGAAGACACGATTTCTCCCAAGTGTGTTTAGCGTCAAAGCAAGGTGTGAGATGGAGACCACTGGAAGTGGAAGATATGCTGTATTTATCCCTGCAACATACTGCATGGCATTGCAAATAATGATAAACTTCTTTAATACGGCATCTTAGCTTTGCCCTTGAAAGATCATAATGTAGGGGAAAATAATTATCTATTCAAATTGAAACATTAGACCTTTTAGAAGAGTGGCAGTTTAAATGTGTTTTTACTGACCTGGTCATCACATAATTTCAGATGATACCATGACCTATTCAGAATATGTACTTAAGTAATGTACTTTATTTCAATCCTAGATGTTTTAGTCCTAGATGTTTCAATCCTAGACTCTTTCACAGGAAGTATGCATATGCTTGAACATTTTAGTAAAATGAGATTTTCTCATTACTGACCTCAGCTAGCCATCACTCAGGGATCTAAAAGAGGAAAGGTGCCCTCTCACCTGCTCCTGGGCCACTGTTGCATAACAGTCTGTACTTCTGTTATCTCCACTGGGAACTGGGTGAGCACAACTGAAGGTGAAGGCACAAAGAAAATGAGGACAGGAAGTACATCATTTTCATAACATTTAACCTATTTTTTAATTATTACCTTCACCACTCTCCATCTTAAAACCAGTGCTTTTGCCTTAGTAGATCCCACATTCTTTCACTATAGGAAGCCATGAAGCTCATACTTAGAGTACTCATATTTTTTTAATGGTTATTAAACTATTGCTTGAAAAAAATCTGTAAATGTAAAATAGCATTTGCAAACAAAACTGAACATAGGTTGTTTCCCTGTTATATAGAGAATTCTAGTGGTTATAGGTTAGTTTGGGAGGCAGGGGAGCCTCACTTCCCTCATCTCCTAAATATTTTGACATTTTGGAAGATACATTATTTAATCCAGTGTTTAGTAGTCATGGTCACACTTGCATGTTCTCTTCTGGCCTCACAAATTATTATATGCAAAGTAGAATAGCCTAGCCTCAACAGTTAAGGAATGCTTCTTCATTTTCTTTTTTTTTTTTTTCCCTATTAATATATAGCTATTGTGTAAAATACTTCTATAGGAGATTCAAAGTCCCTCTGGCAAGTTTAGAAAGGAAAGCTTCTGAATACTTAGTTGCGACTGAATGCTTTAACCCTTCAAATTCCACCTCTTATAGTCAGCCGTGTTAGAAGAACAGAGCATTAAAGGTAGGTATTGCTCTGGTAGGGCTTAGCAGATTGAGTCCTTTCTGCAAATACAATACATAAAAATCTAATTTGTGAAGCCTGATAGGTCTTAGTCTTAAGATCAGTGCTTCACTCATTAGCAAATCCCAAAGCAGAACTTTACCAAGAGAGCATTAATTTTGGAAACTTAGAGCTCTACAGACTTCAGACATGAGTAGGCAGCAGCAACGTAGATATTTCAAGAATCTGTATTTTGTATTTCAGCTCCTAAATCCTGGTAATGTCCCACTTTAGATGCCTATGCCCTTTTTACAATGTCATCTAAAAAACCCACATGTCAAAGGTGTAGCTCTGTGAAGGTATTGGTCTCTCACTGGGTTCAATAGAAATTTGCTGTCTAACTTTTTGAGTACCACAGTTTTAGGATGTTAAATTTTATTAAAAAGCATGAGATTTAAAGTTTAATTGTGCAAGAAATTTGGGGTAATTTTACATTTCTAGGCATCCCACTGGCTAGCAGAATCAAATCATTAGAACTGAATTAGATGCCCAGAGTCTCTGCACAATGCCTCACAGGAGAGAGACATCCAAGGGAAAGGTATGTCTATATTATGTTTGCGTGCTACAGAGATTTCCAGTGTAGAAATACCTAGGGTAGGTACTGAAACAGTCCTCTGTTCATCATGTTGTGCACACTAATGTACCTTGAGAATATAGGCTCCCTGCAGTAGGAAACTAGATCATTTCAAGTGGACTTTGATATCTTTCCACAGCACTGCCAGACTCTGCAGTAAAGCCAGAAACTGAAAATGGGCCTGACAAAACTCAACGTGGTTCTGAGGAAAGCCCTGATTAAACTGCTTTATAGAAAACAGCATGAAGGGAAGTGGCATAAACTCTGTTCCTTGAAGGTCAGAGGAAGGCATGCATCTCTGCTCAGGGCTTTTGGATTATGTGTGAAAGCCAGATCAGGTCTTTCCTGAGAAAAGTTAGTTCCTACCTGTCGTAGCCACTGGTAAAACATGTTGGGTTTGAAATCCTTCATTGGATTTGCAGCTGCTATTCAATTCCATGGTCATCTTTTCTTAGTCTATTTCATTTTTATTTTTAGTTAGTAGGAAGGTATTAAATTTTCTGTAGAGGACAGTGTGGTTTAGAAGATTATCACAACTCACTTCTTTAGCCATGTTTTCTCACTAGGTGTTCCGTTTCGCCCCCTCTCAGTTCTGTCTTTGCAACTCTTGGCATGGCTGTGCTGCCAACAGAAGCAGGGGAGCACTCCAAAACCCAGCACTTTAAATTCCTGTAATTTTAGCACTGATATACTTTATGATGTCATCTCAGAAAAAGTTACATTAGGGTAAAGGAGGGTGGCAAACCATATGGAGGTGAAAAGCAGGGCTGAGTCAATGCCAAGAAGCAGGGGAATGGAAATCCCTTAAACTGGATTGACAACAAACAGATAGAATCATAGAATCACCAGGTTGGAAGGGACCCACTGAGTCATTGAGTCCAACCATTCCTAACAATCCCTAAACCATGTCCCTCAGCACCTTGTCCACTCGTCCCTTAAACACCTCCAGGGAAGGTGACTCAACCCCCTCCCTGGGCAGCCTCTGCCAGTACCCAATGACCCTTTCTGTGAAAAATTTTTTCTTGATGTCCAGCCTGAACCTCCCCTGGCAGAGCTTCAGGCCATTCTCCTTTGTCCTGTTCCCTGTCACTTTGGAGAAAAGGCCAACTCCTTCCTCTCCACAACCTCCTTTCAGGTAGTTGTAGCTGCTCCTCGTAAGACTTGTTCTCCAGCCCCCTCACCAGCTTCGTTGCTTTTCTCTGGACACTCTCCAGAGCCTCAATATTCTTCTTATGGTGAGGGGGCAGAACTGAACACAGTACTCAAGGTGCGGTCTCACCAGTGCTGAGTCCAGAGGGAGAACAATCTCCCTGGACCTGCTGGTCACACTGTTTCTGATACAAGCCAAGATGCCATTGGCCTTCTTCGCCACCTGGGCACACTGCTGGCTCATGTTCAGTTGGCTGTCAACCAACACCCCCAGATTCTTCTCCTCCAGGCAGCTTTCTAGCCAGACATGTAGGACTAAATCAAGACTATCCCTGCTGCATTGCCTTTCAGCTTGATTAATGAAAAAAAACATAAGTAAATCTGCACTAAAAAGCTACAACAGTTCAACTGCATCAGTAAAGTCAAAATGGTACAAGATTTCTGTGTAGACTAGCCCTGAAAATTTATAGGCTTTTTTATTTAACTTAAAGAACTGCTGCTCATATTGCAAAATCTTTGCTGTCGGCAATATTGGCAGACTGACCAAGAGCTGAGTGGATATGGAACATGAACTGACTCAGTATTAAAAGGAGTGGTTTCTCAAGATTTGAAGTACGTTAGTGGAGAAGTGTGTGCTCTCAATGTACAGTCTGAAATTTTCTGCTGATGAATAAGAAGACTTTGTTGCCCATGGCTGTCAGTGCAACAATTTTCCATGAAGTAAAGGGAAAAAAAACCCTCAACACTAGCTTTCTAACTTCAATGGTGTTTAAAGAATGATGACGCTATAACCAATAAATTTCACCATAACCAATGGAATTGAAAGCTGTGATTTCATATTAACACCTTTTATAATTTTTTCTTATTGCTCCACCAAGAGTGACTACCGTCACCAAAATCACTAGTATGTACTTCTTGGGAATGAGTATTATAAATGAAGTGGATGCGGTTTATCAAAGAGGAATGTGAAATGCTGCATGTAGGCAGGACACATCAGTGATTTAGTGCAAAACAGGAAACAACTAAGTGAGTAAAATTTCTGCAGGAAAAGATCTCAGATTTGGAGCGGATGACAAATTATGCCTGAGTCAATGTTATTAAGATGCTGCAAACAAGGCAAATATCCTACTGGGATATGTCAACAGGAATATAACTTGTAGGAGTAATCCCTCTATTCTGCTTAAAGCAGGTAAGACTTCAGCTCAAGTACTCTTTCAAACTTCAAGAAAGACGTAAAGCAATTACACAGAACCCAGAAAAAAAGCAATGAAATAGGTCTGAGAAAATATGGGATCCGAGGAAGGTATTTGAGGTTGTTGAGTTTTGGAAGAAAGTGGAGAAGATACTATAACAGTCTTTGAATAGGTAAATAGATGCTTTGATGAGAAAGGTGATCTACCACTCTCAAATAATAGGCTTCAGGGGCAGCATGGGGTATTGGAAAAAGCATTCCAAAAGAAAAAAATGATTGGGTGTTTGAGTGGAGTGCAGTGATATAGAATTTCTGTTACTGGGTGTTTTTAAGGAAAGGTTAGATTAATACCTGTCAGGAATTATTTAGGCCACTAGGATAGACAAAAGAATGACTTTTTCAGTCGCTTTTTATAACTGATCTGTATTTCTCTAAGTATCTATGTGACCTCTGTTTTTCGCACAGTAGATTCTTCAAGTATACACCTCAAGAATTAAATAAACTAATATAATTACTGCACTGGGAACAAATACATCTATTTGTCAGAGTCAGTTTTTTATATATCAAAAATCTAAACTTAATTACTGGCATTGCATTAAATCTGTAGGAAGATTTTTTTATTGGATGTGTTTGACAAAATCAGTTTTCTAATAAAGAAAAATTAAGAATATAAGTAGAAAGAACTAAAGTTGAAAGTGTGATACAGTTATAAACAAAGACTTAGAAATAAATTTATAATTGGATAAGAACAATTATTTACTACTTGTATAAAATATTCTTTGGAAAAAAGCTTACAGGATGGTACAGTCCCTGAAGAAGTAAAAAAATAAAAAAAAAATAAAAAAAATAGGCAGCTACAAATCAAACTTATTGAAACCTTCTAGGATATGAGGGATTAGGCCAAGGCCTAATACTGTGCATTGCAGGAGACTGAGTGAATGTGTGATTATGCGTATGTATACATTCTTAAGTACTATCAGCAGTATGACTAGGAGAAGAATTATATTTCGTAATTTGTGGTCTAGAACTATTTACTGAAATATCTAAGCATTTTGTTTATTAAGCTTGAAAAACTGATCTTTTTAATTTTAATTTTGGGAAAAAATAAATACAGCTCATCATTATGAAACTGAACATCGCCGCAGGGTATAACCTTCTGCAGCTTGATTATATCCTGCTGTATTTGGTCTCACATCGTTTTGTACTGAAATAAAAATCCGAATGAGTTATAAAGGAAACACTGAAAAACAAACAAAAATCTATTTCAATTTTAATTTATTCAGAGCTATGAGGTAGTTTTTATGAATGAGGGTTTAAGATGTTAAGCTGCATATGACAGAGCAGTCCATACCATCTAAGCAGGCTATTTCATATATGTGTCAAATCAATAGAAGCAAGCAGGAAGAATTCTAGTGTCATACTTTCGAAGTCAGTAGGTTGTTTGCCAGACAGCTGCCTGGAATGGTTGTTTTCTTGGTCAGTGCCTGGCTCAAAACTTAGTGAATGTTTTCAAGATTATTCTTATGTAATATGCGTATTTCCATGTATATGCAATTATATATTTTTGTTGTAATGACCTAACTCCTCAAGCATTCCTGGAAGAGGGAAAATACTCATGTTTTAAACACATGACGAAAATTTTCAGCCAACATAAATTTAAGTAGAGACTGAATTTGGAGCATACAAGTCAAAGTATTAAGAATATACTAGCCAGACATCATGACTATCTGAACCAGTAAACTCTGAAAATCAGGATCTACCCAGGCCCTGAAGGAAAGTGGCGTGGGGGTTTAAACCATTTAGCTAAATGTTCTTCCCTTCAAAAGTGGCACCAACGAAAACAGCAGTGGGAAAACCATCTGGGCACCAGGCTGCTGTTGAGCTGGAGGAGTTCATGGCCCTGCTCAGGTGTTTCTGAGAGGCACTGATAACTGGGGAGTCACGCTGCACCACAGGGGCACACTCTAGGTGACCCACAGCGGGACAGGGGCGCTAGGGAGGAAGCTTCAGGAAACCATGAAGGGCCAGCCAGTAAACAGAGCAGCAGAAAATGGTTATGCATATATCACCTCACCCATCTCCTCCCCTGTGAAATTGTTGAGGACTGAGCGGAACTGGTGGGGAAGATATAGAAAGCTGAGGTTGTGGTGGGACGAGGATAGCTTGCGTAGATTTTTGTCTTTTTCCTGGTACCTAAAAGGGTGATCAGGAGTTTGTGTTGGTTAGCAATCGATTAACTTGAGTAAATTTCTCCAGCTAGACCTGTTTCCCGTTGACACCCATGTTATTCTTATGCTGTGCTTAGGAAGCAATAGGGATAGCATCGTTTAGATCTGGCCAAAAAAAGTCTCAAGCACTGACTGTACAGTATGAATATGCTTAGGACAGTACTTGATCCTGTGCTTTGGCCCTTTTCAATTGATTAGAATAGCATCCAATTAATCCTGACAGTGGCAGGTGCAAACACGTACTAACACAGTTGTATTTTGGTAGTACCTTTCTTTCTAGCACACCTTTGCTGAAAATCAGTATTTGTTTACATCCCACTTGGTCCTTGCCTTCACTGATTCAGACAGTTTTATCCAAGAACCTAAGCAGTGAAAAATGAGAGTCACAGCTCTACCTCAGAGCAAACACCTCAGACCTAGTGAGTAATTTGGCAGACAGAGCTACTTGTGCTATGCAAATTCCCAATTACCAACAGGCAAAAGAAGAACTGGGATTGAGTTTTCTGCAATTACTGAAATCTCTAGAAGATGGTGTCTACTAAACTTCTGCCCCTTGAGGATATGACTAAGAGATTCATTTTAATTTACGATTTCAGTATGCTTTGTCCTTTCTCAGGACAAGCTGTAGCTATAGCTCAGTGGAGATTTAGTTTAGATTTTCTGTTAAACAGAGAATCTTTAAACTCTCCTAAACCCGTAACAATGCAAGCATTTCCATCGTCATATTTTAGTCGCTTTCAAGATCATGCCTTAAGTATTTCCCTCATGCAGTTTTTCTTTCTTTACCACTAACGGATTGCTAACTTTTTACTTTAAATGGAAATGTTCTTTTAAATCTGATGTTGCTCTCCATTCTGCATCCCTTCTTTCTCCTCATCACTGGCACTGGAATTTCTTATCACTTTTTTATGTGCTCTTCCTTCTTGCACTTTTGTTGCACCATAATCTATCTAGTGCCTCCCTAGCATTATTGCAGTAAAAATAAGATTCTTCTATACAGAGAGACTCTCAATATTAGTAATAATATAGTTTAGATTTTAATATACACACATCTCAGTTTAAACCCTTTTCCTGGCATTATGCACATCCATCCATTCCTCCTCTGGTTCATAAGGTGGTACCCTCAGCAGAGTGTGTTTGTGTGAAAGGAGTTAACTGTTGTTGCTGTTTTCTGTATGAAACAACATCTGTGCCACAGAAAGATATAGACAAGAGGGTAAAAAGAAATAGCCACAGCCTCCTGGTCTGCTAGAAATGTTGCTGTAGGAAAAAAAAACCAAAACAAAACTGCTGCATGCAGGTCAGGAAGAATTCAGACAGGGCAAGCCTGAGGCTTTGCGAATTTAGGACAAAGCTTTTGGTCACTTACTAGCAATAGCAATACTGTTTCTCAGGGCTATAAGGCAGCAGTAGCATCCAATTCCTAAATCCATTCTATTCTGGTCTTAATCTTAAGTGCAGATTCTTTTCCTTGTACAAGCTAGTGAAAGTATTCTCACCAGAAATGCCTAATTGTCTATCCTAGAAAACATATCTGAGACTGTGACATGCTTTCTTTTCTAATCTCCCCAGCTCCATTTCAACACATCCTTTGTACTGATTTTTTGTCATCTGCTGCCTTTCCAGCTCCACTATTGCTTAATTTGTCCCCAGCTCTGATCACTCTTTTGCATTTAAGAAAATCTCAAATTACAAAAAAAAAACCAAAACAAAACATAAACCAACCCCAAATCACAAAACGAAAAATGGAGATCTATCCTAGCTACGTGCACGCAAAAACTAGAAATAAGTAGCTATTATTATCAATATTAACTAAAATTTTATTCCAGGCAACCATATTGACAAGGCAAATGAGTTTAAAGTAATATTTCTCATAAACATGTTAAAATAAACTGCTGCATTAGTAGATTTTATTTCTAAAATACAATATTAGAACACGGCACCTGAAAGCCAGCTTAGGTTTTTATAATTGCAGATTTTATCACAGAAATAGTATTAAAATGTATATGAAGCAATTGTACTCATGCAGCCATGTCTGTGATTGTACGGGCTTTTAAGTTACCTTTTTTCGTAAGTCCTACATAAATTCTTGCAAGTGTTTTAGGGACTGGGGACAGTATAAATAAGCAAACCCTTTTGCAGGGACTATGGACTACATTTAATTCTGAATATCCTTTCGGTATCCTTTGTAAACATCAGCTGTCACGCTATGAACACTTTGAAAGTTAACGAAGTATTAAATTAATTGTGGGCCAAATTCTATGGTAAGGACACTGTAGAATAGAATCATAGAATAACCAGGTTGGAAAAGACCTCTTGGATCATTGAGTCCAACCATTCCTATCTGCCACTAAACCATGTCCCTGAGCACATTGTCTACCTGTCTTTGAAATACCTCCAGGGATGGGGACTCAACCACCTCCCTGGGCGGCCTCTGCCAGTACCCAATGACCTTTTCCATGAAACTTTTTTGTGATATCCAGCCTGAACCTCCCCTGACGGAGCTTGAGGCCATTCCCTCTTGTCCTGTCCCCTGTCACTTGAGTCCAGCTCCCTCCTCTCCACCACCTCCTTTCAGGTAGTTGTAGAGAGCAATAAGGTCTATCCTCAGCCTTCTCTTCTCAAGGCCAAAGAGGAGCCTTGAGCACGCGTGACCCATCCGGAGCTCCCACACAGAACATGATCTTTACCAGCGCTGCTGTCACTCAGACTGAACTCGTGGCACTGCTGTACGGAGATACTTTAAAACCGAGGGCAAGGCTAGGAAGAGAAACGTCTAGAAATCAGCAGAGGATGCTGCCTTAGAAATAACTGTATTGGCTCATACTGGGGGAAAAAAAATAATATAAATAAATAAATAAATAGATAGATAGATAAATAAATAAATAAATAAAGTAAAATAAAATAAATAGAAATGCAATTGTGAATTTTTCAGGCCATAATTATGTCACAGCAGCGGTTCCAGCTCCAAAGGGAGCGGGAAGGAGGGATGGATGCTCTTTCCCCATCCCTGCATCCCGGTGCCCAGCCCGGCCGTGCGCGGTCTCCAGGCTCCCACTAGCGGCTCTTCCCGGCTCCGTGTTCTAAGGAACCTCGCTCTGAATCCTCTGCCAGCCCGTGAGGAGGGTTAAATCAAATCCTTCTGAATTACGGGCTGGACGGATTGCATAAAAATATTTTAGATCCTGTGCTCACAGCGGTTTGGTTTATGTTCTTTATTTGTTAGAATGATTTCTGTGCATCACAGGACGCTGTTGCTCTGCCTGCTTGGATGGTCTAAGCTTTCCAGCAGAAGAGAGATCCTTCTTTTTCTAATTGAACTGAATGCTGTTAACCAGTTGATGAATTTATCGTACAAATAATAAAAGAGGTTTTCAATATGCTAGTATACTAGTGCAGATACCCTTATATGCACTGGTTTACGGAGATTTTTGGTACCCATGAATATTCTTTTCAATAAAACTTGTTTATTGAATATTCATGAAGAGTTGGAGGAAAAAAAGAGGTCATGAATATGAACAAGCCTAATTTAGTGGGGTTTCTTTGCAAAGAAAAAAACAGGCATTCGCTTTTGCTGTTGTCATGCAACTGTTTTCTCCACTTATGACATTCACATTTAAGTCATCAACTATATGGTTTACTGGAAAGCTGAACTTCAAGTATTTTCATTTATAGTAAATTATCAAGTGTTTCTCCACTGAAGGCTCAGCATGTATATAAAATTATGCTGTCTTTTCAGGGAAGCACACACAATACTGTCCATAATTCCTTCAATCTATGATTGAGAATGTGTCAGTTATTTAAACAACAACAACAACAAAATGTGCTCACTTTTCTGATGAAAGATGTAAGGAGAAATGTTGATCAGATCTTTGTCCTTTCAGCACGCTTTTTTTTCTTCCAAATAAAAAAGTTTAGAATCTCTGTTTGCAGTTTACATTTCCTAACAGTTAAAGAAAATCACTTCTGATTTTCTTTTTTTCTTTCCTCATGACACTATGATACTCTTCATGCTCACAGACATCTATAATTTATGATAATTATAGAAAACTTGGAACAACATAAATTCCAACTGATTTAAAATTTAAATCCAGTATGTGGAAGTACCACGAGAGAAAGAAATGAGTTAAAAGTAATCCATGCATTAGAGAAGGTTATCCCACACAAACTTGGGTATAATATGATGTGGATGTTTTTAAAACTCTCAAATAAACACATTTTAAAAAATAGCGAAGACATTTAAAATGAAAAATGGCATCACTATTTACATCACTAAGTCCTACTCACTTTCCATGGCTACTGGATGCCCATGTGTGATTTTTAAAATGTCTGCCAATGGGTTTAATTATTTTTAGCAATTAAGGTTGTAATTTGTGGATGTTGCTTCAGCTTCTTGCCATGTTGACTGATGTCTCAATGTGTACGATCTATGTCATGCCATATGTTCCTTGCTAGCTCCTATTAGACAGAATGATTTTTTCTTTCTAATCAGGTTTTTGCTGGTACATGTTTCAGGATAAAACAAAAAAAATCAAAACGTACTGTGTCTGTTTCTCAACTTCTTTGCTTGTTGTATCTCTTCTCCTAAATGTAGCAAGGGAATACCAATTGTCAATGAACAAAGAATTCTTGTTTGCATGTTTTTCTGTGCTCTCTTTGTCCAGTTAAAAATAATATAGAAAGTGATAAGCCACTGAGAGACGAGTCCTGTGTGGATCTGCTAGCTTTGACAGATTACTCCCAAATTAAAAGCACAAACCCCTAACTTTACTGGGTCTGCAGAAGAAGTAAGGACATCTTTATGCTTATAATACCCACTTTATGACTAAACTCGGGTGCATTTTTCAAGGTGGTATGCAGTCTGTTTTTGACTGTAAAATAGAAACAATTGAAGCTACAAGATGTATACCTACCTGCCTGTGCAGTTTGCTGTGGGTAAATGAGTGTGCTGGAGCAGAAACGTGTTGGGAAGAGAGTGGGTTTAGGAAGTTTACAATCCTATTAGTCCAGGATTCCTTTTGCCCATCGAACAAGTTATCTGGTTCCCATTTTTGGCATGCTTATATAAGAACAGAGAAGGTGAATATAATAAGTGTCTGAGAGCTTTTTCTTTTATATTTCTGGTGAAGACTGACTGTATCTTTACATGTTGATACAGTGTCTGCTACAGATGGTTTCTAAATTCAATTTACTTTATGGGCTGCTGTTTTTATTTGTATAATGGTGCTTTTGATCAAAGACACAAAAAGATAATACACATGATAATTTTGATTGGTGAAATATAGCAGAGACTTCTGGATGTTTTTCAGGCACCATTTGAAAAAGAAAAAAAAAGCCACAAACGTATTAGCAGCACTAATTAGTAGTGGGAAACCTTGGATTTTCCAGGGTGGAAAATATTTCTATCATTTTTTTCAGAAGCTTCAAAGCTCAATTTTAAGTGCTTAACTTATGATGAGAGGAACTGAAAGGTGACATTGACAAAGAGTAAACAACATTTGCATACCAAAACCAATTTGACAACTAAATTTATAAATATTGCAAATGAGGGGAAAAGTTCCAGAATTTAGTTCTTTTTTCCCCTAGTCTTCTATGAAGGCAATTTTATACTGTCTTTTCATGTGAATATTATTTCATATGAGGTGTATTTGAAAAGCAAGCTTAGGTATTGAACTGTAACGGAGATCCACATTTGGTAACTAGTAGTCCTAAAGCTGCTAAGGACAAATACATCTTCTCAGTTTCACACTACAAATCTTTTTATCATTAGCCCATATCTCTTGAGTATGTTCTACACCTGTACATGCAGACCTCCCACAGGTTTTGGTCAAAAAAACCAACACTGTTATCAAAAGTGACTAAAAGACTTACAGCGATGACTAAAGAGGGCTACATTGCTGTGTTCTAGCTATTACTTTAGCTCATTGCAGGCAAGATAACCCAGAAGCAGAGCAATTGTTTCTGGTTAATTCAAGTTACTATTAATTCAACAACTGTAAGTAGAAAGAAGCTTTACATATTTTTCAGAAGTAATTTAAAATCTCAGCTTTAGAGTTATAGATATATGGCAATTTGAACAATAAGAATTATAATAGAAGAACTCTAAATTTAAATAATATAAACATAAAAATACCAAGGGATTACACCTAGTTTTGATCCAAAACACACTTGAGACATTACAGAGTAGCCTAGAAATCCCCAGCCTAACTAGTCTGGCTTACAAGATCATATTTCCAAATCTATAACTAAGTTTATACTGTTGAAGTCAGCCTGACTCAAGAGTTTGCTTTGAGACAACACTGACATTGACACGTAAAAAGGGCCCTTGAAGACAGCTTTGACAACAACTTCATAGCTGGTGATACTTAAAAAGACAAACTGCCAGGGCTGCCTTTCTACTGTCTCTTGACTAACAGGTATGTTTGATGCCGTCTCAGACAACAAACTACTATTCTTGATCTGCGGGCTGTTTCACTGGTGTCCTTAGGCTAGCGTGAGCTATAATGTTTCTATTTCCAGCGCTGCTCCACTAAATCAGAATTACTTGGGCGGCTATAAAATGACCCTAACGTGTACTGTGCTAATGATTAACTATTAATCAAGTGGCTTGCGGTAGCACCTAGGGACAACTGAGATTCAAGCCCCATTATGTAGAGCAATGTGCAGTTCTTAAAGAAGGCCGCCGAAGGATTTTCCCTTTTAAACAGCTGTGCGGTTACCACATCCAGGCTGGTTCTGCTTTTCACGCTTCTACGCAGCCTTACAACTCCACGTGCTTTGGCACTTAACTGCTAAGTTCATTTTGTGTGGCTCCGTCTGAAGTCCTATAGGAAGGGGAGGAAGTGCTGTTCATAGGTCTTTAGCCTACCAGAGAAATATTAAAACACAAAATTCTGATCCTTTGAAATCGGATATTTTGCCTTAGTTGTAAGCAACCAGCTTCTCCTATGTCACTAAAGTTTTTTAAACAATAAAAAAGTTGTAACTTAAAGTCTTGCTAGACTTGCTCCTTTGTGGTGCATTTTGGCAGCTGCTGTCACATTCAGCAGGAGGGATGCTTCCACAAAAGATACCGTGCTCAATACATTTTGGCACAGTCAGGTGGCCATCATGAGTCACTGAGGCACCTGCTGTAAACCAACCTGTTACATTGGCATTGTCAATTGCCTATGAATTCCAGGCCTCACTTTCTTGTGTTATTGTTTTTTTTGGTCAGATAGATATCAAAAGGTGTGATAATCAGTGATAGGGAGCAAGTAGTGATGATGGTTAAAGGCTTTCACGAAGCCCTTAAAAGGACTTCTTTCAGAAAGGGTGAGATATTTTATGGTTAACAGTTGTTTTTGATTAGAATCAGACTCCTTCCTCCTGCTGTTACCCTTCCCACTCATCCGGAATCTAAAAAATAAGATGAAAACTGCTGGAAGACTACTGACTCTGATGTTATTTTCATGAAATACTGTGGGAACAGTTCTATAATAGAGCAAGTGACAAACAGTCACATTCCAGCTGGCAGGAGGAAAAAAACCGATGGACGAGAAGGGAGGGTGACCGGCTTCAGAAGGAAATGTTAAATGAAGGGGGGAGAGGAGAATAAGAAATTAATAAACTGTGAAACGTTAGAGGGAAGCTGAGAAACAGCATATTCAGAATGGAGAGAAAAAGCAAAAGGGGAGATGGAGAGAGGTATGAGACAGTTAATGTCAGAGTTTTATGTGATTGTAGTCTAAAACTCTACAGAGCCTCAGAAGATAAAGCGATATTAGGTGCTGAGAAGCAGAGGGAAATCAGCAAGTATACTTCACACAAAATACTTAAAAATAAAGGAGATGATGTAAAAGAGCAACAAAAACTTTTGGGAAACTGTATCTACACAGTGTTTGAATATAATCTGTATGTAGGATAATAATACATTCAGAAACTGACTACATATTTTGGGGAACTGTCATAATTACTAACTTAAACTAGCATAGCAGACAAGAGAAACTCTTCAGTTCTTATTCACCACTTCAGAAATGTTTCCCTTCTAAAGAGATCACTCACTGGCATCTAAGCAGTCACTTTTCATTGCTTGACACCTATATCCCCGGGGAAGGGTTTGATGAACTTGTAAACAAACACTATGCTTTGAAGTTGAGATGAGCATGAGGATAGACAGCAGACATCACATATGTGCACCGACTGTAGGAGTTCGTAATAAGACTCCCATCCAAAAATGTGACTGACTTTTTGCAATAATGTTCCACTTGTACTTTTGCTTTCAACTGCTTCCGCTTTTTAAAACAAAAAGCTAAATAAAGTGACCACCGATCTATGCTGTGAAGTTGGTCAGAGTTTCATTTAGCTCCTTTTCTTCAGGGAGATGTCGAATGTACATTTCTGACATCTTAATGTGGATCTCTTAAGCAGAAAAGAGAAGTTGTAAGAATTTATTTTCCAAGCCAGGTATGTAAATACAAATCTGCTTTAAATCTTACTATCAAAAAAGCAAGTATCTGACCTCCCCTGAGAATGTATGGATTCATTCTGATTGTGTGAATCAGTAGGTAATCACACAGGGGGAGGCAAAACCTACTCCGTGTGCTTTGGTGGTTTCAGTTACAGAAGGCCCACATGCATTATTTGCATAAGTTACAAAATTTTCAGGATTTTATGAAGGTCAAGCTAAGGTTTTTGGTTTTGAAATCATATTGTAGTGTAATAAGAATAGATTTCTTTGTAAATTTTCCAATGTTCTCCATGATCAGCATAGTTTCTCTTGTGGCTTTTGTTCTTGCTTTAGGTTATAGCTGAAATTATTAAGATAAAGGACAGATGATAATTTTGAAAAGTTAATTGAGGTTTAATGAAATTCAGAAGTTTCAAGTTAAGCTGAAATTATACAGAGAATTTTCTGGTTGCTTTGTATTTTCTTTTGAATTGCTCATCATTCAGGAATAGATGAATACCTGAACAAAGTATTTGGATAATGCCTATATCATTCTTATTCTCAATTTAGTTGCCAGGGACTGTAAGTCCATGGTGGATGATATGACTGAGTTTCTGGGAGTATGAATGAGAGAGAACATTACCCCACTCTCTCATTACATGGTAGTTAATACTTACTAATCTGCCACCAAATACTGAAAGGTGTCTTCCAAAAATTATAACACCTGCTTTCGTGGATAAAACATACAACTGAGAAAATCTTTATATAGTTACAGAGAATCTTTTAAAGATATCTTGTTTTGGAAGATGTCCAGGTCCTTGCCATGAAGGACCAACTTTGGCAGTCTTTTTAATACATCTAATGAGGAGACGTGAAATACTGAGGTAAATATATGCATTGCTTTGAGAATGGTAAATAAAATGGAAACATCTTAAACAAAGAAGGAAGCAGGTTTTAGAAGTTTCCAAGTAGCTTTCTTGTGTTTACATGTTTTCATAAAAACTTCACTCTTGAAACACTGTCAAGGGAAATAAGGTGATGTTACAGAAGTTGTCAGTAACTTTATGTGGTTTGGTTTCTCGCAATATATATCTTCAGAGGAATTCGAGACAGAGTTTCAGTATCGTTCCCAAGATCATTGCAGTTTGGAGTTTTTGGTTGCAAATTTTCATCTTGTTTATGAAAATGCTACAGTTTATCTCCACACCTACATCTTTGCAAATCTTCTCTGGAAATTTGAGCACAATTGCATGAGGTTGACACAAAAAAACCCCAAGATTATGCCTGTAACTCCTTTTAGTTAATAAATTAAGAAAATCAGCTATGATCACCTTCAAGATAGGTCCCTTCTGAGTTAACACACAGCTGCATATGATTCTGCCAACTTTCAAAGCAATTCCACAAATAATTTTCTGAAAGGCTGTTGAGGATCTCTGTCGTTTTTGCTTTGACATCTTCTGCTGACAAAAAAAAGTGGGTTCTTTTGAGCACTGACTTGATCTTTGGAAAGAGGGAGCCAGTTCTGCTGAATATGGGGTGTGCTCAAGCACAGCCACATTGTTATTAGCTAAAAATTGCTTCACAGACAAAGTATTATGGGCTGATGCACACCGACATTTTCCAACCAAGGGTAGAAAAAATGCGTTTTTGAACATGCATATTTGAACACATGTCCACTCACGCTGAGTGAAGCGATCAAGTTGAGCCTTGTCTCACTGTGACAGGTTAGAACATGCTCCATAACCATCTCTTTGTCTCTCCCCTCCCGCGTCTGGTTCCCAAGCTATAGAGTTAGTCTCAGTTTTTTTCTTCAGAACACGTATACTACTGGAGTAAAATTCTCTGTCTGATCCAGACAATTTTCTCAGAATTACTTGAGGATGAAATCAAGGAGGCAATTGAAAGATGTCCAAAGCCAATTCCCAAATGATTCTTTCATTAAATTGCACAAGAAGCAGTTTCAACTAAAATACTTTAAAGGATTTTTTTTTTAATTTTTTTTTTTTCTCAGTGGAGAACTTGGAAATTTGTTGCTTTCCTTTCTGACTTTGATTGAAGTCAGACTTTAAAATCTCTGGAGTAGTACTGTAAGATGAAAAGAAACCTGAAGGAACTAGAAACATTTCCTGGATCATTGAGCCATTGCCCTGTCTTCTCAGGCTGCACATCTGATAATCCTATGTGAAATAAAATTTCCATCCTTCACACAGCTCTGCCCAGGAGCAGTTCTGAGTTCTGTCTCACTTCTAATAAGATGTGGTCAGGAACTATAAGAGAGTGATTAATCTATCAGGTCCCTGCTTGATACCAAAAAGGCTGTAAACTACAGAAAACATAAAACAGAATGAGTAAAAAGGTGAATAGGCTAATATCATAGTGAGCTATCATTTTTGTGCTGTTAGTTTGGATGAGACGTTGGTGTTCTGCTTCTGCTGCAGAGAATATTCTGAATGGTAACGGTTTTGGTCCCCGAGGGACAGAGTAGAGCAGCTGAGACAACATTTAATCCAGCAGATGAAGGTACAGTAAATGCCACAGGCAGTGTTCAATTTTGTGTGTTAGCAGCAAGGGATAGACATTTAGAAAGTGGAGAAATGGCAACCTTGTGTGATGGGATGCGATGGGAAAACGCTGTATTTGTCCTGAATTGGCCTCTTATGCAATTAACTATGCTTTCTTTTGCTACTTCTTTGTGATGGAAATGGCTAATGAGTAGAAAAAATAAATTGACAGTATAAGTATGTTTCCCACAAAACATAATTAGAAGGGTACTGTATGACACTTGAAAAAGATGTATGAAATACATCTCCAGGAATCAGACAGAAGCTCGTGTTTCGTGCTAAGGGCCCAAAGGATGTTCCTACTAAGCCAGGAGGAGGGGGGCAGAATAGAGCTACAGGAATGTTTATCAGTCTTTCACAGTACATTATCAAAAAAATCAGGGTTTTACAGAAAAAAGTTTGTGAGAGAGCTCTAACTGCAATGTCATAGAGAACACTTACATTTTAGTTGAGCTTTGTTTTCTTTAGTCCTCTGTTAGCTTTAGGGACTTGAAACACCTGAAATCTCACAGTGGTTATCACAAAAAGGAATTAAGTCAGAACTATCTCAATTGTACATTCCCTGAGGAGGAGATTAAGCTTTCTTATTCTTTCCATTAAATATGTACAAATCATAGAATCATAGAATAATTTGAGTTGGAAGGAACTCTAAAGATCATCTAGTTCCAATCCCCCTGCCATGGGCAGAGACATCCCACTAGACCAGGCTGCCCAAAGCCCCATCCAACCTGGCCTTGAACACCTCCAGGGATGGGGTGTCCACAACCTCCCTGGGCAACCTGTGCCAGTGTCAAATGGAGCACACACACTGTAATGCGTGTTCTGTGATCTATTCTAGTTCTGTGTTGTGTGCAGGATTGTCCAAATAGTTTTTCTTAAACACCTTCACTATCAAAATCAGTAGAGCAGCATTCATAAAGCTCCCATACTACTCAGCCTTGCAGAGGCAAAACTTATTTACCTACATCTAGACCTATACTAGAGTATTTATAAGCAACTGCACTATATTGTGCAAGCTTCCTGAGATGGATTGCTCTTAGATTGAGGATCTACTTGTTGTAGACTATACAAGACTGTAGAAATGTCTTGTGATGCACAGTGGTATTAATTGTTACTGAGAATCTTGAAAGAAATTCTGACCAAATGAAAACAACAGAAAATAATGTCACTAACAAAAATAATGAGTGTCTTATATGGCCAAAACTTTTTTTTCTTATCTGGATCAACTGCCAAAAAATCCCATGGTCTAGGAAACAGCATACAACATTAATTCTCTGAATAGTAGTTTTAAAAAACTGATTGTTTTCCCAAGCTGCCAGAGTAATGAGTCATTTCTGTCCAGACTATTCGAACTTGGGAGCAAATTCCAATGCCTGTGTCCAGATTTGTCCTCTGTCAACAGCCCAGCCGCACAGGGGAGGGAAGCAGACACACCGGCCAGAGGCAAGTACAGAGATTTTCCAGAAAAAAACTGTCAGGGACTGGAATATACTTTGAGTATCCTGCCGTACCTACTTTATCATCAGTCATGTCGAAGGCATTGTGGGCCAACCCCATCAGCTACCTGAAATGACAGCATCTAGACCTACTGTTTTCTTTTGGTGGGGCATATTAGCTTTGGTAATGCCCTAGGAAAGAACATTGGAACTGAAATAAAAATATAACATGTATTCCTTGGCAAATGACAGACACCAAGGTCGACATACACAGAATGGACGCCCTGTAGAGGCTGTCGTCTCAGCAGTGATTTCATATAGATACTTAATAGAGATTATAAAATATTAACATTTTCTGCCAATTAACAAGGTTTTTCATCAGCTTCCACGAGGCCCTTTGCTTTCTATTGATTGGCGGTATGGCACTTTTTTTTATGGCATTGCCTGTTGTTTTGGTTTAGCAAGTTATTTTCCGTAAATACTTTATAATCAAACCAGCAGGCAATGCCATAAAAAGTCATACAGCCTTTCTTCATAAAAAATGCAACTGAAATTTTATTTTAGCCCACAAGTAAATAAATCTGAATACTCTCATTCCAAATTCAATTTCTACTCATTGGAAAATTAGCAACTGACATGGCAAAATTACATGTAATTTGGTAGACTCTACAATACCAGTGCAACTGGGTAATTATTGGTCACAATTTTTTTAAAAAAATCTAGCAAATTATTTTGTTTCCCTCTGATTTTATTTTGCCTTGGTCTTAGTCAGGTGTCCCACTGTGAAATACAAGGATAATGACAAGTAGGGATGCAAGTCAGGACAAGGAAGCTCCTACAATGAATGTCAAGTATACTGGTCTAAACTGTACTGCTGGCACTAAATGCATCAAATTCTTTTAGAGGAAGATATTAAATCAACTTAGAAAATTGGAGGAAAAAAAAAAGGCTTTTAGTGCAAAACCCTAGAAATGTGTTTATTCTTTTCTAACATCACCAGTTAGTAAATATGAGATATTGCCTCTCCCTGCAGAATCTGCTTTTATTCTCACACCATGAGGGCTACAGTGATACATGAACTCTACACTTTCTTGTCCATTCATTTCTTCCAATCATAGAGTCTAGTCTTCTTCCTTTCTCATAAAGTCTAGTGATTATATGCTTAATATCTAAATAGTAAAATCTACAAAATATTTCATTTGTTGATTATAGCATTCTATTATTTGATTTTAAGATCATGTAAAGCATTGCAAAGATGGCAGATATAAATTCCTTTAGATGAAAATCAAGTCTAGTTGCGTTTCCTATGACATAAACTAACTTTCCTATGACATAAACCACCTTCTTCCAAGGTGATGAACAGATCCACTTAATTTTAATCACTGTTTTAAAACCTGTCTCTTAAGTACTAGTTTATATGGAAACCTATGTAGTTGTAACTACCTCTGTAGGTGTAACAAAAAAAATCATTAGGCAGGATTTTCAGTTTTTTTTGTTTTTTTTTTTTTTTAAATTATTACTAAATCTTTAATTTGAAAACATTTAGAGCCAAATCCTCATTTTTTTTTCCTGTTTGTTATTTTCCTGTGTGTTTAAGAGATAATCAGAATTATAAATGTTCGAGTCCATCATGCATTCTTCTTTTAAGGAGTTGACATGGAGTACATCTTAAAATTAGAGCAAGTGATTTTTTAAAAGAAAGCAAGTTTGGAGATTTTTAAGTAGTGTCATAATTCTGAGTCATTCTGCTCATATAAATAATTTTGGTTTTACAGTTTATTTTTGTTTAATTAATTTACAAATGTAATGATGTTTCAGTAATATTAGCAGAAGAAACAAACCTTAATGTTGAACTGTCCTTTGAAAAAAATTATATTGACAAAGTATTTTTGAGCAAGTATCCATATGGGATTAAGCATGAATGACTTTCATATGTGATAACCAAGCAACAACTCTGCAATGTTGTATTTTACTTCCCACTTGTGCACAGTTGTGAACGATTTCCCATTTGCTCGTTTTTGCCAGTTTGGGTTGTATTTAACTCCTCTCTCTAGTTGTACTTCGTTTTAGCCTTTAGGTGGCAGCATTTGAGAACAGTTGTAGTTGTGGGCTTGCCACCATCTAGGATGCTACTCATGGACGAGAAAGAACTAGAAACAGATAGGACCAGGCTTGTAGGGGGGTCCACTCAATATGCAAGTCACAGCAAGGTTTATTCAGAAGCATTCAAGATGTAAAAAATATAGGTATACGTGACCATTTCCTTCTTAACGTTTCTGTTCTCATTTATGCTTTTTTATAGATAAAGATGTTCATTTCTGCACAAGGAACATATATGTGTAGTTTTTGAAAATGCTATGAATCAAGATGCAAACAGCTGTTATGATTTAGAATTTACTGAGTGGGAAACTCTTTGTTCCACTCCTACATCTTTTTTTTTTTTTTTTTTTTCTGTATTCCCCCTCCAATGCACACTCTTTTTTTACCTGTAAAGCCATTTCTGTCTAGGAAAAGGGTGAGAAATAAAGAGTCTTGAGTTTAATTTGCCTGTTATCTCTCTTTTTAGTTATATGTTAATCACTCTAGGATGCCTAAATCTGGATCATCTGAATATGATGCAATCAAGAGGAATATCCATAACTTTTCTCTGCTGTAATTCACTGGAAAAGAAATGAACAATGTATATCTGATATTGTATTGGATATTCCACAATTCTACGAGGTTCATTTTTGATTTCTCATATGTATTGTATTTCATGGAACTTGGTAATCAAAAAAAAGTACATCCTGGGCTTTGTGGAGATTGGAATGTCCGTGTGTGGTGGACAGGTATCATAGAATGGGCTAACCGAACATCAGTACTGCTCCATTCCAATTCAGAGATATACTTAAAAATAAGTCCCATAGAGTAATTTTGTGTCCACAGATTTGTAGAAAAAGTATTTCTGATCCAGTATTTACACTTCTTCTCAATATCTACCCTATGTCTGACTTGTTCTAAGCTTGAATCCATCAAATTACTTATTGTTCAATACTTGGTAAACATGGAATCAACTGACCACTGTCCTCTTTACATGAAGTTTATATACTTCTGAGGGCAATCAAACCAGACTACACAACCTCTGTCCTGTTTTTTATGTTTATTAATTCAAGGACCACATGATCACAGTACAACTGTGGACTATTCAAATTAATACCTTTTGAAAATAATCCTTAAAATATCAAAAGTCAGAAACTTCACTGTATGCTTTTAATGATGCAAAAATACCAAGACATGCTCTTACTCTAAAGGTTTCTTAACACTCAGGTTGTTGTGTTTGTTTTTTTAAATCTTGTGGGAAATCCAAGGACTCTACTTCATGATTCTTTTCAACAAATAAGGCTGTACTAAATTATGTACCTAAATGCATCTATACTAGAATTTGCTGATTGAATTACACAATAAAAAAAACAAAAAATCCAAAAAGATTTTGAGTCTCTACTTCACAATATGTAGAAAAACACCACTAGTCAAACACTGGAAACTTTCTGAGAAGGAAATAGCTATTCCACATAGGGGCAGGAGAGTAAGATCAATCTGTTAAAAAAAGAAAGCCAATGATAAGTTGAGGTAGTATTTTTTCAGTCTGTTCTATTGATATACATCAACTCAAAAGAGAAAGTCTGGAAACAATCCTTCTTTCTTCATAATCTTTGATTTACTAATATTTTCTGTCTTCATGGCTGCCTTACTTTGTGTCACACTGAAAGGCTGTCACTACTGATGAGCTCCTTTATTTGGATCTTGGAAAAGAAATTTTGTGACCATGACAAAGTGACACAATTGATACAGACAAAGTTTGGTATTTTTCCTTTGTCCTAACACCTACTACCAATTTTATGTGGGAACCAACTGCTGGGAAAAAAGAGAATTTTAAAGATGAGCATTTAGCTCAGTGTTCTCTTGAGAACCACGCAGAATCCTGCAGTGGTTTCAGTGCAACAAAACCAGAGGCTGCATGGGAGGAAAAAAAAAGGAAACAAATAGTCAGGTTGCTCACTAGCTGTTGGATGTCTATGCCTGTTACTGCTTTGCAAATTACAGAAATTTAAAGTCTGTCATTCAGCTGTCCAATACTTATACATTCAAGAGAAAAGGAAAACATCAGAAAAAAGACCCTAAATATCAGTTGGAAGAAATAAGAACTGCATGCAGTGAGATGAGGGAACAGATTCTAGGCTTGTCTTTGTGAGAATGCATAGAAAATTCAGGATCTGCAGAAGGTGTGACCCCGTTATAAAGTACTTATTCTACTTTGTAGGCAAGTCTCATTTAGAGTTAAAGTGGCTTTAATTCTTTTTAGCTTAATTTACCAAGTAAGCTAAAATGAATTAGGGCCACTTTAATTCTGAATGAATAATTTAGTCCACCAATTTAAGTAAAGTACTTCAGTAGTTATTCATGAGCTATCCCAAGCCTAGCATCTAGACTGTTTAATGGCCACTGGCTTTAGGTAGCAAGAGACACAGCATACTTGTCCCTTTCATTTGCATGTACAACCACAAAAGTAATCTAAATGAAGTGGAAAAGTTATCTCTTCTGAATTTTATTTTCACGAGTGGTTAATATATGATATCTCAGATATCTACTTAACTAAGTCTATCATGCATTGAGAAACCTGCTACACACAAATGAATAATTAATACAGGTTTAAGAGCCAACATTTTATGTCATTAAGTATAGTACTTCAAATTCTAATTTCACACTCAATATCAGCATATATTATTACTACAAGATAACACATAATTATATATTTATACAGAAAGCTGGGGTGAAAAGTCAATGGAGTTCTGAGAAGGAGTAGTGAGAAAAGAGGGATCAGAGCTGCATACACATTAGAATGACAGTATAAAACCTTTTTACCCAGTTTGTCACACTGATATGCACACATAAGTATATTAATATACATATTGGATATTTTCCCTTTAAATTTGATGGTAGCTGTTCAGAGAATGTGATTGGCATTGATGGCTTCATAGTCATGTAGAATATGAAGTGTCTTGACTTCTTTGACAGACTAACAGTAAAGATGGGAAACTGTCCTATAAAGTAGTAAAGATTGCTAAAGAATTTAGCTTCAGTATTTACATTTCTCATGATTACTTGTTTATAATACTGTCTATCAAGCTTGGCATCACTGGAATGAATGCAGTTATATTGGCAATTATGATATAAGACCATGCATAACAGGTTAAGAAATATGCTTACAATTATTATTATTATGTCTTGTTTTTCATTCTCCTTATAGAATGTATCCTAGAATCTATTCGTTCAAAGTACAGAATTATTCCAAAAGTTTAAGGAGTCTGTCCTGAAAATGTATGTGTTTATAGGCAAACATCCGCCCATGAGAGCAGGTTTGAGGGAGGAGTTATGTAAATAAAGCCATGATTCAGCTGTAGAAGGCTTAAGTCTGTTTCTACTGTGATTTCAGTAGAAGATACATCAGTGTGAGAGGCATCTCCCGTACATGATGAAAAAATCACTAATATTTTAAAGGCAAGCACAAGTTCTGTGCTCATCACATATACAGTTGCTGTGCTCTAGTTTTTGTTAACCTGACTGTCAGTTCTGGCTCACATTGTGGCATGTATATTTTGAATAGTCTTAAATAATTAGTGCAGTTAATCATCCATAACATCATGTGAAGCTTGTTTGTAATATAATGTCTTTGTGTTAAAGGAAGTGCCCCGGAAAGAACAAAACTTCCAATCTCAAAATTTCCTCCATATTGTGGTGTTATAAGCATTTTAATTGAAATGATACTTCTGGTTCTTAAAAATTCAAGTCTTGATTCTCTTGTATTAATGGTATTTTTTTAGTTTATTTCTGGATGTCATGTTAGGCGTACTTCTCTGCAATACTAAAATAAAACAAACTATGGTCATGGAAGAAAACTATAGTGAATAAGCTAAAATAAATAAAATTTCATATAGATACATTCTGGTTTTATGAAACAGGAACAAAATATTTGTAAATTGAAGTTGCAGAAAACCTGTTTATATCCTTCCCAAATATAAGCACACCATGGCTTTCTGTGAAAGAGAGATATGAGGAGAGAAAATGTACATAGAAGGTCATAAAGTGAAAACCTAAAGAACACAAAAAAATGTATCATCTCTGTAAACTGACAGGTTTGCTCCCATAGGTTCATTCCTTTTTCTTTTAGTCATCTCAGTATAACGATCCTGACTAAGGCAGATTGATATTGGGCAACAGAAAAGAAAGACAGAACTGCTGTGGAGCTGTCAACATTATATCACAACCAAATGCATTTATTTGCTTTAAATTTCTTTATGTGGGGAAATATCTCTGCAAATGTAATACAAACTGGTTTGCATTGCTTTTAGTGTTTCAAAATGATGCTAGTTGTCCACCCTTTATTGTGTCTTGTCTGCTTCGTAAGAACTTCCTGTTGTCCATTTTTATTATCTTACTCTTTTGCTCTTCATAGTGCATTCATACTTTGGAGTAACACAAGAGCAGAGAAGATACTTCTTCTTTGGTTCACAACTCTACATAACAATAGAGCAGGAAATACTCCACAAATTCTTCCCATCTAAGGTGTGCTTCTGTCTTGTTGGTTTCCCAATGTACATGCTTCAGTGAGTGTATTTTTCCAGTTACTGAGCAGCTGAAGGTGAAGTTACAGCTCTGTCTAACTTCCCTATGCCGACTGGTTTCCTATTTCTGCCTGCTCTTGATGCACATTACAGCGTTGAACGTGCAGTATACCACCTCTGTATCATAAGAACAAATTATCTAGGCAGGATAGTTTGGTATACATTAAAAACAAACAAACAAACAAATCCCAAAACCCAAGCAAATTGATTTCAGAAGAAAAGAAAGAATCTCGCAAATGTTTACTGTAGATATGGGATGTGGTGATATGGGTAGAAACCTATGGGTGTTTGAAATTTATGGATATATGGTTTTGGAAGTTTACAAGAACAATTTCTTATGACTGAGATCTATGTCATATGTGCTAAATGCAAGTGTGGAGCTTTCCTTTACTTAAAGGAAAGCTTAATGAACTTAGTTGGAAGAGAACTGTCAGATGCTTTCCCTACAAGGAGGTTACGCAAAACAGTTGTGGCCATGTAGAACTGAGAGACCAAGAATGAATTTTGGCTTAATGTATAATAAGGATGTTTCTTACTTCTTATTTATGGATTGCTAGATGAGAAATGCTTATAATAAAAAACATTGAAAATACTACTGTTGATAGTATAACATTTGTTGTGGTAAGCAGTAACTTGGGACTGAACTGCATTTCATAGGTTTCATGGATTCTAGCATGGGAGATTTTAATTTTATATGCATATGCAGTAAAAATCCTAGACTTTTATATCTTCCTTTTCACACTTTTTTCATAACAAATGTCCTCTTCTTATGCAGTCTTTATAGTTAGTAAATATACAATTGGCCCTTCTCCATTTACTGCTCTAGTACAGTGCAATTTCCTATTCTAATAGGCTGTACATTCCAACTAGTTCACTTCTTGCATTTCAGCTGTCCTCTTCTAACTGTAACAGTAGCACAATAGTTTACACTGCCTATAGTGTTTAGCACACTATGCTAACTTAAATTTTCAGATTTTGCATCATCGTCATGATCCCTAGTTAAGGTAATCTTGGTAATTTTCACGAGTATTCAATTTCTGTATAAAAAAATTCCATCTAATACTTGATTCTAATCCTGACATATTTTAGCAAGTGCACTTCTAGTTTAAAACAACTTCAATAAAAAAATTCTTTTAAAAAAAAAGTTTTTCAAAGCAGAATGCAGAATACATAAATAATTAAATACTACAAACTTGGCATTGATGTTAGAGAAAACATCTGGAGCAAATCTGATGAAAAAAGGAGTTTTTTATATTACTCTATTCTTCAAGTTTTTCATACTTTATGAATTGAGTTTTGATATGGCAAAGTATCTATCTGAACATATTAAGGAGATTTATATTTCCAAAATACAACATGTATTTCGCGAGAAAAATGTGGAAATAAATATTTCACTGTGGAGTTTTTAATACTGCTTTCTATACGGGAATAAAACTAATGCCATTCGACAAACAGAATATGAGATGCAAAACTTTTCCTGTTGCTGTTGCCTATCTTGCGTTATTTCATGTGTTGTTGATAAAGATAAGAATATAGATACATTGCAGTTAAATGAAACACAGCTTGATCCATCAGCAGATTTTAAAGTAATATGATTAAGAGTGGGTTTTGCTATCAAGTCGGAGCCTTTTCAGTATTTTATAAAGAGCAAATATAAAGCCACAGCTGACAAAGCAATTACTAGAGTGGTAAGCAATTATAAGGATGGGGCAGTCTAGCTGGATGAATTTGGTGTATTGGTGTGCTGTGCTTTACTTTAACAATCCAGAAGAAAAATCTACAATCCTTGCTTTTAGTTGTGTCCTGAGAATTTAGAGAGATTAATAAATCAATTAATTAGATTAATAGAGAGATTTAAAGAGATTAACATGGGTACGGTATGATTTTGGTACATAAAGGGTGGAAACAGACTTTAAGCATACAAATAGCAAGTTTGGAGAGGAAGCTAGGAAATCAGATCTGGAGGACATGAAATATTTTTGTGGCCACAAGCAGTGCTGTAGAAAACTGTACCGCTCAGAGGTTCTTATGTACTAAAGAAACCTGAAAACCTAAGTGGAAGCATTGGAAATTTTCTGAAACGACATGTTTCTAGAAGTGATAACAATAAAAAAGAAACAAATATTAATGGGTAGGAAAGTAAAGTTGAGGAATTCAAATATAATATTAGGGTCCTCAAGTTCAAAATGCAGCCGGAGTTGGCCGAGCAATGGTTTTCCAATGAAACAGTCACATGAATATGTGCACTGCATTTATCAAATGGAAAGATTTCTGAATGACACTAATGAATCTCAAGCACTACCGCTGGGATAATTTTCCTTCGATGAGGAAGAATAATAACTATATAAGTAGAAGAAAGCAGGCCTCCTCTTGTTCTTAAGTAGAAAAAAAACCAAAGCAAAACAAAAAAAAAAACCCAAAAGTGGCTCTCTATTTTAAAAGCATATCTCTGTTGTCCTTTCTTTTTCTGAAGCCCATCTTCTACGTCACATGCCGTATTTCTTATCCAATATTCCGTTGTGATCCTTGACTTTAGCCAACAGCACAGAGCAGCTTTATATGTTGCCTTTCCTAACACCCCAGGGCCATAGCAATGGCAACAGTTTCCTAAAGATGTTGAGCATCACTGGAGGAGGGTCTGTTGTGCTGGTGCAGAGTGACTCAAGCACCTTCAACAACCAAACTGACTGACCTCAGAGAAGTGACCATGTTGCTCCCATTTCCGTAATCAAATCTGCCTCAATAACTGTAGTCATCTTGGTCAAAATGAAGTTGTACTTATTGATAAGAGAGACAGTACTCTCCTGAAGAGACTCGCTGTCTCTACATTCACCAAACTCTCTGTAAGCAGGAGCCCTGTTCACCATTGGCGGACTCTGGCTGAAGAAGAAAAGGTCTTGTTATGGTTCTATAGTGACACGTACACATCTCCAGAACCTTGCTGTGCTGCAATTGATCAGGCTTCGAATAAAATTTCTACCACTGGCTCTCTAACAAGCACCCCACGGGCCTCATCTGTCACTGCTTATTTATATCAAAGTGACCTCAGAGTGATACACAGGCAGAAGATGCTTAGGGAACATTATATTGATGATCAAGGAAAATGTCTTACCAGGCTGTCAGTGGCCATGGAACAGACTCCTTGAGGGCAGCCTGGCACTCAGCCATCAGTGTCCCCACGCAGAAAGTCCCCTGGCCCAGCAGGATCACAGGTCAGCACTCTGCTCAAGTCACCAAAGGAAGCAGGGACGGTGGAGACAAATACACTATTTACCCCTTCCATTATAAAGCCATTGCAAAACCAGTATTCCAAGAGATCCCATTGGAAGGGTTATGAAGATGCAGAGCTCCTGTCTAGAAGCAAAAACTGAAGAGCCAGATCGTAGTTCTGCCCTGGACCACATCAGAAAAAGTACACCATATTTAATTTGATAGGTTTTATACTTTAATTAACATATTAAGTGATCATGCTATGTAGTCTAATAGCTCTGCTTTCATGTGGGTTTAAAAACGCTGCTAATATGTCTGCATTTAGTTCATTGCAGCAATTTTGAACAGTAGCAGAATATTTATGAACTCCTACAAACCCTACCGTCAGCTGTAACTCCTTTTTCCTAATGAAAACTGCGGCTGACAAGCAGCATCATCGATAGATTGGACTTGATAAAAATTCACAGCCATGAAGCAGTATGCCAAGTCTGAAGCAGTATAAGATGACTGGTTTTAGGTACTCACTTTCCTGGTGGCTCAGTTTATTCATCTGTAGCACATGCAAAGAATATCAGCTATTTTTCCATCAGTGCGTAAGTATATGGAATAGGAAATATAAACAGATACATGGGTTTCCAATATTCTTAACTACTATTTCATATTAGGTACGAATTAAGAAATGTTCGCTTCTTAACAGCCTTATGGGGTGAGATTAACAGGTTTCAGAGTTACTTGTCATTTGGTTATCGCCTTTAGCATTTTTTCCCTGTATATGCTCAATGTAATTATGATTCTTGGATTACGTCCCATGTAATTATGATTCTTTTATTTCTTTTTCACTAGGTAAAGTTGCTATTATTTTTTTTTATGAAGAAGCCTAATGTAGGAAGTAATAATTTACTTTTAATGTAAATCCTAGTTCGCTTGAATAGATGCAATAAAGTTTTTTTAATTTCTATTTTTCCAAATTCATTCACTGATATTATAATAATTTTTTGCTTCATGAGACAGACAAAAATATTTGGGGATGAATTAAATGTGTAATGCAGAAAAAGCTTTTGTCTTACTTTCAGTGATTTGTTTTTCAATTAGAATTCAAACTCAAACTGTAGCTTTAATACAGAAAAAAGAAGTTAAGCTATTTCAACTTTTACAAAATGCTATTCTTGCTTTTTTCCTTTTTTTCTCTTTTGTCTGAAGCTCTTAGCTTAGTTCAGATTAATCAATGACTTTGGCCTTGAAACAGCTTTTTTTATGATGTAAGCTCTTTATATGAAAAATACCACCTAATGCCCACTGGAATGCACTGGTACACCATTAGTACAGCCAGCTCTGAATTAGGTTTAATATGTTTACCTGTTCATCTGATGCATATTTTTAAAGTGAAGCAATATAATCACTTGCAATTGTTAATGACATTTTTCTTTTAATAGAGGTTGCCTAGCATATATATGATAGTGAATGGTAATGCAAATGAAATTAGATAGATAGATAGATAGATAGATAGATAGATAGATAGAACATTCTAAAATTTTAGTTAAGCAGAGCAGTTAAAAAACAGTACTTCGGCCTATATACCCTGAGGATGCTCTGAATTCAGATACAAGTTCAGATACAGCCAATGAAAACAGAAACCCTGATGATTTAATGATCGTCTGTCATCTGCAACGTTATGGTCCTGCAGTGGGCAGAGCGAGGCTGACCCTGATCAGACCTTATGCGTATGTGACTTCTTTCCTTCAAGAGATATGTTTATATTTTCTTTCCCCATTTTTTTTGTTTGGCTGACATTCTTCTTTAGATATTACTTATTTAAGGATTGAGACTCATGCTTTTTCGGATGCCATGAAGCTTGTAGTAGACTCCTTTTGGCTACTCCAAATTCTGTCCCTTACAACCAACTGTGTAAGTTTTCCAAGACATGTTAGAGGACCTACTCATTGCAGAGTGCATGAGAGGAACCAGAAGGAACTCCTTCCCAACAATTTACACCTATAAGTAGTAGTGTTTACACAGACTTTTTACTCTCCCCAGATCCTCAACTTTTAGGTCTTTTTATTTTGAATCCCTAAACTGTGTTTTGATTAACAGAGTTAGGGAGCTAAATGGCCACAGAAGTGCTGCAACTTTCCAACTACTAGTCCCAATTCTGGATCTACAGTTAGTTTGTAGAAATGGTTGTGGACCCATAATTTGCCTCAACTGTAAATAACAGCTAAGGGATTTTTTTTCCTTACCAAAGAATTACCTTATTTAAGAATCTATATCTTGTTTATATACTTCAAATGGCATCTTTCCTTAAGACTAATATTCGTGTATTTCTTGATTGCTATAGGCATTTGTCCAGAAAAGCACCAGTTATCGAGTATAATATTTTTTCTCTCCACGAGTGCTTTACTACTCTTAATCAATTCTCACTTTTTTTAGCAAACTTCCCAGTCCCTGCCACAGACAGATAACAAAGTTACAGTGTCTGACATTCCTAACTTCAGTTTAGCATGTACCCAGAGAACACAACCATAACATTTCACACCAATCACAACGACGGGCCTTGGGGTAGAATCATAGAATAGTTAAGGTTGGAAGGGACCTTAAAGATCATTTTGTTCCAACCCTCTTCCATGGGCAGAGACATCCCACTAAATCAGGCTGCCCAAGGCCCCATCCAACCTGGCCCTGAACACCTCCAGGAACAGGACAGCCACAGCTTCCCTGGGCAAACTGTGCCAGTGTCTCACCACCCTCACAGTGAAGAAATTCTTCCTAATGTCCAGTCTAAATCTGCCCCTTTACAGTTTATATCCATTCCCCCTGGTCTTATCCCTACGAGCCTTTATGAATAGCCCCTCTCCAGCTTTCCTGTAGCCCCGTTGTGTAGTGGAAGGTCACTATAAGGTCTTCTCTGAGCCTACTCTTCTCCAGGCTGAACAACTCCAACTCTCTCAGCCTGTCCTCATAGGGAAGGTGCTCCAGCCATCTGATCATCTTTGTAGCTCTCCTCTGAACCCGTTCCAAAAGCTCCATATCCTTCTTACGTTGAGGATTCCAGAAATGGACACAGTATCATAGAATCATAGAATCACCAGGTTGGAAAGGACCCACCGGATCATCGAGTCCAACCATTCCTAACACTCCCTTAAACCATGTCCCCAAGCACTTCATCCACCCGTTCCTTAAACACCTCCCAGGAAGGTGACTCGACCACCTCCCTGGGCAGCCTGTTTTGGTGCCTGATGACTCTTTCCGTGAAGAATTTTTTTTCTGATATCCAGCCTGAACCTCCCCTGGCGGAGCTTCAGGCCATTCCCCCTTGTCCTGTCCTCTGTCACTTGGGAGAAGAGGCCAGCTCCCTCCTCTCCACAACCTCCTTTCAGGCAGTTGTAGAGGTCTCCCCTCAGCCTCGTCTTCTCCAGGCTAAAAAACCTCAGCTCTCTCAGCCGCTCCTCGTAAGACTTGTTCTCCAGCCCCCTCACCAGCTTCGTTGCTCTTCTCTGGACACACTCCAGACCCTCAACATCCTTCTTGTGGTGAGGAGCCCAGAACTGAACACAGTACTCAAGGTGTGGTCTCACCAGTGCCGAGTCCAGAGGGAGAATCACCTCCCTGGACCTGCTGGTCACACCCTTTCTGATACAAGCCAAGATGCCATTGGCCTTCTTGGCCACCAGGGCACACTGCTGGCTCATGTTCAGTCGGCTGCCGACCAACACCCCCAGGTCCTTCTCCTCCATGCAGCTCTCCAGATGAGGTCTCACAAGGGAGGAATAGAAGGGTAGAATCACCTCCCTAGACCTGCTGGCTCCACTTCTTTTGATGTAGCCCAGAACACAGTTGGCCTTCTGGGCTGCGAGCGCACATTGCCGGCTCATGTTGAGCTTCTCATCAACCAGCACTCCAAGTCCTTCTCTGCAGAGAAGGGCTAATGAGAGAACAGCACAAGGCAACAACAACAACAAGAAAAGATGTTCTCCAACTGGCACTTTTTCTCCTAGATACTGTTGTATTTTTAATATTGGGAATAATTTATAGTCATTACCATTAAAAAGACTTCCACTTAGAAGCAAATCCAACCTGACCAAGTGAAATCACACTTTAACTAGCTGCAATTGTTCCTAGAATCTAAAGAATTAAATTGTATGGATGTGCATAAGAATCCACATGGTCTAATAGAACATAGAAAAACAATCTATAATATTATAACTTATTATTCTAGGTCTTTCAGTCTTGTGTGCTGCTCCCAGCTGCAGGGATTAATCCATCTGGAGCCAATTCTGCTCCCACAGCAGTTATGTGTGCTGTGGGACATGAATTTACAGTGGTGGAGGTGAAAGTATAGTCATTTGTAGGTGATGTTACTCTGATGTCCAGTATTAAAAGCCCAACACTAGGCAGAATGAGACCTGTCTATTCTTTTGATAGCAGGAAAGAATAATTGAAATGCATTACATAAAATTTTCAAAATTGTATGTAAGAGCTAACTTTGACTACCAAAATAGATGGTTGTATATTAGCATTAATGACTTATTTTTTCGACATAATCTGTTACATTAAAAATTGCTTCTTCATGTCTTTTAAAAATATAAATTACATGGAAGTAAGAAATGTGAGCATCTGTTCTGTGTCCTAAACTCTATACAAGTGCTGTCATGTGGCACCAAGTCCTTTTCCCAGAGGTAGAAGTTGTGCACCCAGACTATCCTTTTGAGGTGTTTTACATATGTTAGCATGTGGGCATTTGTATAACCATGTCTTGCATCAAAGAATTCTGCAGTTATCCTGGGAAATAAACTGTTCTGACTGTAGATATAGCTACCTCAGGGCTCCCGAGTCAGTTCTGGCACAAAGCACTCCAGTTCAGTCAGGCTTTGCAGACCCATTGCTGCAGCACTTTCCAAACCTTCATTAAAACTAATGGAATGTTACTTTTGAAACCTAGGATTCATTTAATAGACTTCCCTTGAACGAGTTTGCTACTTATATGTCAAGCAAATAAAGATTTTTTAAAATGAGAATATTTGCCAAAAGTTGTTTCTAAAATCATAAGATTTTAGTTTCTAGAATTATTTACTCTGAGATGTGATTGAATACCAAGATGAAATAACCTTTTTGTAGTGATCTTTAGTGATGATTTTTAGTGATGATGTAGTGATGATTTATTTTTTTTCTAAAGAAGTTTGATGCTTCTGCTTCAGAGCTGAAAGCTTGTGTGCCCAAATTCTGCCTGTTTGTCCCACGTACTTCAGCTGTCCTGAAAAATGCATTATTTCCACCTCCAAACACCTCCTTTATTCCTCACTACTCACTGTTTTTTATTTTCGGCTTACAATGGATATTGGCTAGCTGTTTTTATAGCTCTGCTTCTGATTCCTGCTTTGGACAATCAGCATATATACTATTAAGTTTCCAGTGAGCATAATTTAATTAATTGATTCAGATTTTGTTTACTGTAAGTGTTCCATTATGCATTCTTACAGTAGACTGTGCTTGCAAATGCTTATTTCAGGTGACTAAATCATGAGAATACTTCCAGAGAGCCAACAAATGCGACAAAAAATAATTTGAAGCAAATTGAATTTTTCTCTTTGAAAATGTCTTTGTACAAAGGGTAGTTTTGTAGCTACTTTATTGAGCTCCTTAGTGAACTCATTCTTTTCCAGCCCTTTCTAGACAGCACTGTAGAGGTAATGGGAGAGATTTGTAGGATATCTCTGGGCAGATGTACAAGTAGCTTTGGAGAGAAGCTTTGAAAAGGTTCATATTTAGAAGCAGAATAATGAGGTTCCACTCTTAAGCTTCTTTTGGAGCACCATGATACAGATCCCAGTCATAGGTCTCCAGCTGTTAAGAGAAAGTCTGTTTGTACTGAATAAAACACCAATAACTGATGTTACCTCTGATGTTATGTCTCAGTAAAAGAGATACTAGTCTATCTAGCTCTGTAAGTAACAGGTCATTCTGAGAATGCATTTACATAACTTACAGTCTGAGTTTCCAGCGAACTGAGTACCACAGTCTCTGTAGTTCTAAGTCCAGAACTAATTATGTTCAATGAAAAAAAATCCGTTTGCAGTCTTCAGACATTCATATATGTGGACTTTTGGCACCATTTCTTCAAATAATGGGTCATGATGAGCTAGGACAGATTTTAGGTAACCATATTGCATATTATACTGAGAAGCTGAAATGAGTTACATGAGATATATCTTCTGCAATCATCAGAGAATAGGTATTTTTTAATGATGCTTATTACTGACATCAGTAGGGGAAACAGGCACAATTTTGCATAGTGTACACTTCCATTAATCATTCTGGAGCTCAAAAGTTATAGATGGTTGTGGTAATATTTGCAGGAGATGCATGAGAACTTTGAAGGAAGTGATTCAAGTTTCTGACATCATGTAGGGATGTAGAAACAGTGAGAATAGTAAAATCAGTTACTTTGGTGTTTATTGATGAAAGACAGGCATGCCCTTCCACCTCTGAGGACGTTACCAATTCAGTACTGTCACCCCCATTGTTCTCCCTAATATGAATATGTTGACTAGATTGTGTTTTATATTGCTTTCTAATCTAATCAGAGAACATGACTGAAATTTGTCATGACTGAGCAGAAATTGCTGTCACAGCTACAGAAAAGCATTTTTTAAAGTTTTTAAAAATATGTATATTGCAAACACCAAGTATACTGATGTGTCTCAGACCAATAAGATGTATTTTGTAGACAATGCAGAGTGTCATTGTCCTGGTCTCACTAATTCTGATTGATTCATTTTCTCAGCCCAATAAAGTCCTGTTGTTCCTGTCTAAAGAATAGTACATTCTGGTCAGATAAATTATGCCCATCACATACATCTGCTTTCAGGTCAGTTTTTGTGATCTAATATTCTGTATGTTGGCTTTAGATATTTTATCTGATGTTAAGAAGGAAGGAAATCTTATAGCTCTTCTATTCTTTAATGGAGGCTTTAGTATGAACTTGCTGAAGAGATGGTGGACAAACTGTGCATTGCTTAGCTCAGGTCTGCAGTTGAACATTTCATTTGCTTTTACAGGGGCATTGCATGGACAGCATCTGTCAAATAAGCCAACCTTGTACTCCTCTCTGACACTATGGGCCACAAAAGTGGGAAAGATGTGTTAGCAGATGATGTCAGATATTTTTTCAGTGTGTGGATTAGGCAGTAAGAGTGAAGGAGAACACTTCTTTTTAGCCTCAGTGCAATATCTGGGTCCTTAAAACTGTTAAATGAATTGCTGAGTATGACTGAGAATCTCAGCGGTATAGAAAAGTATGTTTTTATTAAATCTAGAAGAAAAATTATTAAATTTAAAAAAATCTTAAAAGATACAGATCAAAGTGATTTCCGTTGATAATTTTAGTGTAAATCTCTTATGTGGTTTTCTACTTAAAATCCCATGTGTGTATTTCTGAAGGAAGGAATTAGTTATTGTGAAAATCTGTTCTGAGGTTTAAATCTTGAATGGCTGATATTCCTTTGTTCGTATTGTGTATTCCCATTAAGGTAATTCTGTTGACTAGAAAATTAATTAAGAGTCATATTTGTTAAGGTCATAGGTGTCAGTATACGAGTACAGACTGTAAGATTTCAGAGATTCCAGGTCCATTCTGGAAACCATTGCAACACTCCATACGGTGCCATACACACATCTTCAAGGCTGAACTGGGTGGAATAGTATATTGGAAATTGCATGTGTATGTTCATTAACCTGTCAGGGATGGTTAACAAAGGCTACATATTCTTGCAATCAGGTTATATGAACCTTTTCGCTCAGAGTTGATCTATGGTTTTGGAACAGACCTTTTAGTCCACATTCTCAGCTGGTAGAATTTGGCCTGGCTGGGTGGAACATTGAGCTTACAGCAGCCAAAGCCCCTTCCCTTCCCTTCCCTTCCCTTCCCTTCCCTTCCCTTCCCTTCCCTTCCCTTCCCTTCCCTTCCCTTCCCTTCCCTTCCCTTCCCTTCCCTTCCCTTCCCTTCCCTTCCCTTCCCTTCCCTTCCCTTCCCTTCCCTTCCCTTCCCTTCCCTTCCCTTCCCTTCCCTTCCCTTCCCTTCCCTTCCCTTCCCTTCCCTTCCCTTCCCTTCCCTTCCCTTCCCTTCCCTTCCCTTCCCTTCCCTTCCCATTCAGCAAACAGCTTTATAGTACCACAAATTATAAAGATGTAATGTGCAAAATTCATGTCCAGTGACACTTCCTTCATTTTTTATTATTATTTTGTAAAAACAGTTTAGGGGACTGAAACAAGGACAAGAAAATGCTCTTACAAACACATTCATTATCATTTAGCTTCACCTAAAAGCTTTGCCATTCTAAACCCCCTCCCGCCTTTAGGTTAACGGTACCCATTGAGTAGAATTTGCAGTACTGTTATTTAAGGCATTGATTCTTGTTCCGTGTCTTCATACAGCTTCAGAATCTTTCACAGACCATAAACTTCTCTGTCATAAATTCATAGATAATTCATCTCAAATTTTAATGAATGCTGCCATCATTTTGAAAAGATCGGGCAACCATCTGCAGGAATGTCTGCAGTAAATAGTTGCAGGGCAAGGAAATAGTATAGGTGTCCTTGTGAATCCTGCTTTCTACAATTACTTTTGCTTACTTTGCAGTGTTACTAGAACAGAAAAGAGAGATAATGAAGTTATTGAATTTAAGAATAGCTTAGAAAATTACAGTTTATCTTCACCCATCTTCTTTTGAGTTGTAAATGTATAAAGCAATAAAGAGGCACATACTAGACTGCGTAATATCTAGTTAGCTTGCTGCAGCGTTCAGAAAAAAGAAATGGTTTATATAAAAATGCTACTATTCTAAAATAACTTCTGCACTGGCTAACCTTATCAATAATTCAATTAATTAAATAGATGACAAAAGCAGAATACTTAATGCAGAAGTAAAATAGTATAAAAAGTAAAAAAGCAATGAAGATACCAACATATTATTATGATACCGTGATTTAAATTTTTAAAGGCTGCACATGAATAAGTTATTATAGTAGAAACATTGAAATGATGGGAATACTACAAGAGAATACATTTAAGGTCTTTCATTAAAAAAAAGAAAAAAAAAATAAAAGTAATACACCATGTTTTCATTATTTAATGTGTTATTACATCCATGAATTTCTTGAGGGAACAATAGGGAATATGAGACAATAATATACTGCTGAATTTGGGAGATTTTAATGTTAAACCTAATAATGTACATTTGCTTTAAAGGTTGTATTCTTTTTATTTGAATGCACACGTTTGTGGAATGATTGCTAGGGAAATATTTGAATGCGAACTGCAGAGCTTCTGCATGCTGGCCATGATATTACAAAATATGTCAGATTTAGTATACATATAAATGGGTAAAGCTGCAGTTTGGGCTTTCATTCACCCCTCCTTTCCCTCTTTGCTTAGTTAGAATTCTGCAAAGCACATGTGAAAACACACTACCTAATGTGGTGACGTTTTATATTCATTTGGAATGGGTATGAGTCACTTCACTAGATTCACATGCTCGGTTTCTCCTGCCTAGGTGTAAGTTGGGCTGATGAAGGCAAGTAATATAACTCAAACAGTTTCAACATTTGCACATGCAAAGAGAATAAATGTTACATCTTTGTGACATTCTTCACCGACCAAATGTGTAGCCATGAATAAAAAGATTCAGATCCCACCAAAGATAAAGACTGGACAAGGAAGTCACTGCAGAGAATCACAGAGAGATAGCAGATTGTATCATCACAAGAAAATCTAGCTCGTCAGGATTTGTGCTATAGTTTATTTTTTAATTCAGTAATATTTAATTTATTCTATCACTAAAAATAGCAGCCATATTATCAATCCAATATTATCAGTCTAATTATTTCCTATGAGCAAATGAGTCACCCTAGGGACAAACACAAATTATTACCTAGGTGCAAAGTATTGACTGTTTAGAATACAGTTATTTTCCCTAATTTTTTGAAAGATGAAAGAGTACATATGTATATCTATTAGTATATCTCTGTGTGTGAGAGAAGGGAAATCTTTAATCTAATTTCCTGAAAATGTTAACCTATCTTTTTCTCTTACTTGATAAAATGCAAGAGTGTATTATAATCTAAAAATGACTTTGTTAGTACAAATACTACAGCCTTTCGTATTTCCAGTACTATTAAAATCCTCTCCATATTTCACTAGTAGTGGGATATCTTTGTCCCTGTGTTTGTCAAAACAGCTCAGTTTAGATCTTAATTCACTCTGATGAAAGAAGTAATTCCATTCAAATTGAAACTGGTCAAAGGTCTTCTATAGTGTTTTGGAGAGCCAAAAAGGACTTTTTATGGAACCAGGATCTGCATAGGAAATGGGCGAGAACTGTTTTAAGGATGTTTTCTACATCTGTCAAGAAGAGGTTCCCATGGAAATCTGAATCGGCTAATAGCTATGTTACCATTATGGCAATTTGCACATCTGATGAGTAAATATAATTTTAAGGGATTCCCATAGAAAGCTGTAGCTTAAGTCTGTACTGCAGACTGACGGTACTCACTGATGCCCTGTGGCTCTGTGTCCTGGCAGTGCAGCATTTGAGAACAAGTGTTTCCTTGTGGAGCCTGGGTGCACTGCTGCAGTGAAGCAGGGCTGGAGACAAGGATAGGAGCGCTTCTGGGATTTTCATCTCTTTTGTCATGGGGTTTACTGTAAGGAGAAAAAAAACCTGCAGCTTATGTTTGGTTTGGTTGTTTCTTTGTTTGTGTGGTTTTTTAACTCCAGCCTATTGAAGAAGAACAGAAAAATACAAAGAAATCCACCTCAGTCATTTGAATTTAATGGAGGGGGTTTTGTGTTTTTTTCTTTTTTTTTTTTTTTTTTTTTTTTTTTTTCCCTAATACGTGATGTAATTTTATATTAAAAAAACTCAGAAAGTCCCGGCTTCTCAATTCAATGCAAAATTGTGCTTCTAAGTCAACACACATTCTGCCATCTAGTGACCAGAAGAAATTGTACTGACCAGCTGCAAGGGTGATGAGAAATTCCAAGCACTGCTACTCCTGCATACTGCACTAGTATCTTTGTGAGAGAAACTGGACAATAGTTTACAAAGAAATTAAATGTGCAGGAACCTTCTTCAAGCTCCTGGAAGTGTGCAATTAATCAGATCTATTGAAATCATTCAATAACTCAATCAAAAAAATAATTGGAAATAAATTGGTTCTTTATATACTTCTATAGGCCTTGTTCTTCCCTTCTCCCTCTGCACCCCCTCCTTCCCCCTCACCTGGGACTTACATCAGCATTTTGCATAACTGCTGGGAAAAACATTTGTGTGCTGGCACAGAGAGGACGCCACGCTACTGCACATGAGACAGTTTACATTAATACACATTCTGGCTTCAGGGCCTTTAATATTCATTCCGTAGTCAAGAGTAATTGAAAACACTCATTTGACTATTTACGATTCAAGAGTGGGTGGGATCGTATGAAATACACTGACGGAGTGCTGTGGGCGAGCGAAGAAAATGAGAGTCACTTTAGAAATTCGACTGCCTCTTTTCATGTTTGAGGTTCTAAAAGGTCTTCAGGAAGCTGCTCGCTATCTCACCTTCCCGCAGTTTGGTACAAGCAGAGGACACTCCGCAACTCTCAGAGGTTATTTTACATGCCCTGAAGGGTTAACCGTAAAGATCTGAGTCACTTTTTTTTTTTAGTTCAACAGTTCATTCATGCAGTCATCATCAAGTACTTTGCTGAAAAAGGCTTTTTTTCTATTAATGCCAGTGTGTTCTGTGCCATTAATCACACTATTCATAGTAGATGGTACACCTAGAACCAGATCAGTATATTTACACTGTGACGTTCCCTGAAATACGACATAAAAATAACCATAAGAGCCAAACCAACATGGTTTATAAAGTCACCTGATGACTAGAGTATATATGTAATAAGATTACAAATATTATTAAACAGCCTAGGCATAAAATCTGTTTGACATGTACCTTAACTTTAAATATTATCCACTTGTCAAAAAGTAAAGACTAGTCATTGGTGAGTAGAACCATGCAAAGCTGATATTTTTCTTTTGTATTGCTCAGTCTTCCTGTTTTGCATTTTTATACTGTTAACAGATGTTTTTTCTTCTTTGTTCCTACAGAGAGCACATGGCACCTCTCTTCTCTCCTAAAAACGTACACCTACATTGGCTGCAAGATTTTAGCTTCTCCTTTAAAAACTAAAAAGGTTACTCAATAGGAATAAAAAATCCCATAACATAACCTAAAAATAAAGGTAAAGCCAATGGGACTACAGATAAAAGTTGTTGTAAATAATACTCGACTGTAAACTTTGGAATTTCAGAAATCATTGTGGGTATATTTTTCACTCCTAGAAGGCATGGAACTCTATTACATGCTTCAGAGTTATAAGTAAACTGAGATGATAAATTACATCTATTTTAAGATATATGCATTGCTAAAATACTTCCAAGTATTGATCCATTCTGCACAACTGAGGAAAGAACTAATATGCATCCTATTGCAGGAAGCTCTTATACTTCCATAGCCATCAAATGACCACTGACAGCAGGATAAATTCTTTTGTCAGATAACTAAGCCTCAGATTTTCTGCCACAAATATTTGGAGTATGTTATGATTTTTTATAAGTCATGGTCTGGTTAAAGTTATCCATTCAGGGCTCTCCATAGTACTGTTTTACACTTTGAGATACATCTTTATGAGTTTTATTCTCGTGCAGGTAGATTATAGCGTTAACAATGTAGTAAAAATCATCAAAACCCTTCCATGTTTCCAGGTCTACCTTAGAGTCACATTGGCAATTTTTGGATCATGCCATGCACCCATCTGCTGCTTAAAAGATTCATTGTCCCTCTTTGTTTAATGAAACAATCTGATTAATATCAATGCTTAAGGTAGAAGCTAAGAAGGACTGTCCTGTTCCATCTAGGGAAAAATTAGGGCAGGCATCACCAAAAATTCTGTTCAGAAACTGATGCCTGAAAAAATACCTTCTTCTGGGTTAGAAAACTTATTTTCAGGAGCGCGATGTAGGTAAGAAGAGTGAGAACGAGTAAAATGCCTTTACTCAGAATTTTATTTCAAACATGGTGATGTTATATCCCAGACATCAGGTCTTGAATCATGACAGCTTGACCTTGCAGGACACCTCCATGCCAGATACTGTCTAAAGTAAGGTGATTCCTGTCGTCTTTCCCACACAAAAGGGTCCTTGAAACTACTGTGCCATTTATTCGTATTTTAGGCTTACTTGGGTTAAAATGTTCTTCCAGCTCAGAAAGTACATGCATAACTGGTTCGTCTTCTGTATTTGTTATTTTGCCAGGATCTGAAAATGGAGGAAAGCTTTATTCTATTTAGTATTTATTGTAAACTACAACAGTCACTTAAGTAAGGTATTTTATTATAAAATGCTTCATAAAAAAATCATTACTGTTGAGCTTCTTAGATTAAACAATTTTGAGAGCACTCTTTGTACTTATACACAGAAACTGGACACATCTGATCCCATTACGAAAATGTACTTGACCCTTATTTTTCTTTTCTTATGAGCCCTGAATTTTAATGAAGCCTTAAACTCCTCACTCACACCAGTACACTACATTTCCTGTTAACGTTTTTGTTCTCATGCAGCATTTGCTTAAATACTTCAGCTGAATATGAAAATGAGAGCACTGCATAAGTCTAGTCACATCCTTTGACAAAACTTATGAAGAAATATTTTTATCTTTGTTCTGAAACATTTATATTTATTATATATTTATATATTTACTATATGAAAGCTTAATATATCAAAGAGAGAGTAATTGAAAAGTGCGTCTCAAAGACCATCAGCAATAGTTGAAGTGAGTTGAATGTGTAAATTAAAATTTGTTATTGCCAAGTGGAAAGATGAGAAACTTGCAGCATGATTAGATATGCATCAACGACTTGCATTTTATTTTGCTTGGGGATATTCATGGGTAACTCCATTGTTGTGAAGAGAGCTACACTGTGTATAAACCGCAACCCTAGAAAGTGATCTCTCAGACTTTCCTTTGCCTCTCAACCAGAGGTTTTTCTCCTGTGGGACACTGCATATGCCTGTGCAAAACACAGGATGCTGCGGGACTGAGACCAAAGCATTCACCAGCTCTGTGTATGCCTCTGGAAGGCTTTCTCTAGCAAAGGTCTCCCATTATTGCATTCTGTTTGTAACTTAAATATCGAATAAAGTCTTCTGTAAGAATGGTGCCAGGTATTCTACACTGCCTGACAGGCAGGCAGCAAACTCAGACCAAACAAGCTTTGCTTTCACAGCCTTTTGAAGGGAAAAGCTATGTAAAGTGTCTTGTCCTTCACCGCGTTGTAAATTATAGTTTCAATGGTCTTCTCTACTGCACATTGTAAAAAATTGCAAAAATATAATTCTAATCTTAATTTGCATTTGAATACTGATTGTAAAACAGAAATTGGAGTAAGAGATTTCCCGCGGAATAAAAACTTATCTTACATCAGAGGAGGTGTATTTTGTAAAAATATACTAATAAAATTTTATAACACATCTATAAGAATGTATACACATACATATATGTATATCATATATATGTATGTATATACATAATTTAATTTTCTTTTGTATATATTTCTGGGATGTATTAAAAATGTTGAATTTTTAATTCTCAAAATATATTTCATTAATTGGATTTTCAAATATTCTCTTTAGAATGCAAAGTGCATTGCTGTTTTCAAACGAATAATTAAATTTATATATTAAGTGGTGCCATTAATGAATATTTATGAAAAGAAACACTAATTTGGAGAAATATATTCATAATTTACTAGAAAGGAAAAAAACATTCTCTCCACTGATTGACCCCTTAAAAACATATTTACTTTTTATTATTGCTTTATTCTAAATAGAAATTGTAAAATGTTTAATGATTTGTCAAAACAATGTGTTTGCAAATAACAGTTGTTAGTAACATTTACATCTTTTAGAATTATTTGCATCTTTCGGGTCAGGAAGGTAAGCTTTATTATCTTAATGACTTTACAAATTGGGGAGAATTTTGCATTTGCAAAGTAACCTTCCAGCAAAAAGGTATTTTTTAATGTTTATAGTCCTAGTGCTTCAGATACCTTCTGCCTCATCAGAAACCGCATGTGGTTGTATTTGAAGTAGCTTCAATGTCAACCCACGTTTCCTTGCCCGTGCTTCCTAAATTAGAGTGCCAATGGAAAGTGAATATCTAGCACCGAGCTTCAGAGAGCTGTGTGTGCCTGAGAGGACCAGAGGGAACTGTGCTGAAGACACAGCAGTCCTGCTCTAAGTGCCATGGACCCTCCGCATTTCATCGCAAAGTGAGAAAATGGGCTCCAAGGTAGAAGGTTAGGAAGACAGGACCAGACAGGGAAAATTACAGCAATGACAGGATAAAAAATGAAGCACTCTGGTCTCCCACACTGTGGGCCTTTATGTCATTGATTTTTACAGAGATTTCCTCATTAAATCAATGGGGACTTCTTTTTAAATACTGAGAGCAAGATATAGTTTTTATAACTGAGAGGTTTCAGAAAAGAAACAGTCCACAAGCACTTTTTATGCTGGATTCAGCCTGCAAATTAAGCGTTTCATTCACTAAATTATTCTCATTTCTCATTGCTACCATTCCCAAAGATGACTCCTTATATCAGTTCGTCAGCCTTAAAGATGAGTGCATAAATGTAAGTCCTCTGGAGGAGCAGCAGGCTCTGCTGTAGAACAGCAGTGTCTACTGCTGTCACAATCATTTTCTAGTGTGGTTTGCCCTGATTTGAAATACAGGAATGAAGTATCTGCATTTGAATAATTGGTTTTGTCCCATGTCATACAGATGATTTATAGTGTGTGTCACTACATTGAATGTTGGTTCATACAGAAAATCATGTTTGAAAATCTGCAGACACAAATTTAATTATTTATTAAAAGCTGAGTGTAGCAAAGTCAAGTTGATGTTAACTGCCATGCTCACTTGCCTGACTCTTACCAGCAACTTCCAGGTATGTTTAGGAACATATTGCATGAGACAGTATGTGACTTTTGAGAAATGTCTACACACAAGCTTTCATAAACCTTTATTCTGTCTTTAGAATTTGGAATGATGGGAGATCATACAATTAAAAGTCAGCGACCTCGATCTGTTCATGAGAAAAGGGTCCCTCAGGAACAAGCTGATGCTGCTAAATTTATGGCACAAACTGGTAATACATCAGTTACATTTTTCTATTTACTGTCGTTAATTTTAGCAAAACCACTGCATGTTTCCATAATCTTTTGCTGCATATTTGTCAGTTTTCTAAGCTGATACTTTTTTTGTATCATTTTTTTTTTTCACCAGTTAAAGTCCATAAATAAAGTAGCTGAAAATTAGGTAGATCATACAAAAACATGCACTGTGAATGTGGATATTTAATCAGTTAAGCATGAGTTTTGGTATTCAAGACAGTGTCACACATACAAGACACAGGTCAGCTTGCTGTGACATATTACGGTTTTTTATACGTTAAGAACATGCATAAAAATTTCTTTATATATAGACTGAGGTCTTACCCCAGCTTTAGGTGTTTATCAAATTAGTTAATTACTTGGGTGAATTTAATGTGCGTACATTCAGTATTTACTATCTTTGGCCCAGCACAACACTCTGTTCTTTAGTTTCCAGATTCATAATTACTAGATGAAATTGGTCGTAAGTAGTTTTTAATTGGATGTGCAAATTACCTAACAGTTTTTCATCTAAAACATGTTTTCTAATTTTGTTTGAGCCACTACATCTTCTTTAGATAAAGCTACCAAAAAGATCTCACAAACCTAGAGCTGAAGTAATTAAAAAGGAAAAAAAAACCAAATCCAAACCTGTTTACCCACAGTTGCCACAGCTACCTTTGAGGCCAACAATAAAGTTTCAGTGGTGAGTTTAATTAAGTTCTCATGCACCACAATTGCTGCTCATTTTGATATTGATGAAGATCTGTGTCTCTGTTGGTAAAATCTAAGTCTTTAACAGTGCCCCACATGCTCCATTCCAGTAAGTTACTCCATTGAAAATCTTGTGCCCCATTATTATTGTATGGATTTGAAAAAAACTTACTCTGTATTCCATAGTTACTAACCTAGAAACTATGCCTGCATCAGTCACACATAATGCTTCCAATTTTATATTCACTTCAGTAAAAGAGCTATAATTGCTTCTAGTTACGTTGCATGTTGACTTCTTTAGGAGTAGGGTGCTTTACTGAACAGATTTACGGAAATCGATATCTGAAGTAATCTAAAAACACTAATAGCTAATCAGTGTAAATCTGTTTGGTAAAGAACTTAGAACAGGGAAAAAGTCTGTTTTCCTCCTATTAATCTATAGGACTACTTTTATGGCTAACTCTCAGTTGATACAACTGTAAGCAAATGCAATGGAAGAAGGGAGCCTAGAACCCTCTTGGTCTCCGGGCAGTTTTTGTTTAGGAAAGTAGAACTTATTACTTACATACATAACTCAGGCTTATAATGTTAGTTGCTTACTACGTAGAATAACACCTTTGCTTTTATGCTGTTTCTTGAATTCATACAATTAGTCCAAAAAATAAGATGATCTGTTTTATTTCCTCATATAAATCCTTGTTAATCCATATAAAACCTTCATATTATCAGGTAAAACTTGTATTTCATAATTTCTAGTCATATACTGCAGTGCATCTATTAGGAGCCTTAGAGAACTGCATAGTAAATGCAACACACCATCACCTTCTCGTAGATTGTGTGTGTGGAGTGGGAGATGAACAATCCAAATTATATAGGCTGGATTTTCAAGATCCTGTTCTGAAAGCATGTGAGATGTATCAGCAGAGCATATAAATTTCCATGCACAACTTTGAGGAAATCAATATTTTACATACTGTAGGTTAGGACATTTTAAGTAATATTATGCTCTTTTTGGACATACTTACTAATTTTCATCTCTTCTCCATTTTGATTTTTCTTTGTAGTGATCATTGCATATTTTCTTCACCTCTAATGCATTCATTTTCTTGTGATATAATTAATGTGATATCTTCTTAAACTGATTCATAAGGTTTTTTCTAACATATCTATCTCATTACTTTACTTATGTACTAAGAAGTCTAATAACCATTAAAGTAAATGGATACTGAGTTTATGAGTTTTCTTATGTTTTAAGTCTGCTTAATGTTTTATTTTGTGTAATAATAAAACAAATGCAAAAGTGCAACAAAATGTTTGTGTGCTTTTATAAGGCAAAGAGACAGAAACAGAGAATTGTCCTGGATAAGATTTATGAAGAGCATTTAATACTGTTAGAATAATGGACATAATCCACCAAATTTGGGGAATGAAAGAGTTTTAAAATATGGTATTAAAATGTGCATTTTCTTGTTTTTTTTTTTAATGAGTGATGTGAGGCAGCAAAACATTTTGTTTTTTTAAAAAAATATTGTGTTAATAATTTATTCTCCTATATTTGTCATTTTATGTGTTTGGACTGATCCTTCCCTTAGGTGTTATGCGATTTAGAGAGTATAATACAGGTAAGTGTTACACAGATCAATGAGGCCTTCCATACAGTAAGTTATGTTTCCTCTTACATGCTGAGCGGCAGGGGACAATAAAGGCTTGGTAGTTTGCCGATAGTTAATTTGAGATAGTATGTTTAATATGATAAATCTAAAAATTTTAGGATTTCTCAAGTAACTGAAAACTAGAAGGAAAATAAAGAGTAGGGCTTTTAAATTTTTCTTTTCAGAAAAGAAAAAAGTGGAAAAAAGATAAAGAAAACAATAGAAGATGTATTTGCAGATTACATAGGCAATCTAGGATTATTTTATAAAGTAAAGAAGTCTTTATTTGCTTGAATTAAAAAAGGTTAACTGTGGTATATCTATGAAGATGTTTCTCTCCTTTAAAATAAGCAATAATCATACTGATAGCAGTCAAAATACTCTGAAAAATTAAAAAGTACCAAAAAATCATGATGCGTATTGCAAAAGGAAGCAAAGCAGCTGGTAACGTAAATTTGTTCTTTATTTTCTCTGATTTTACTCTTTTTGCACCATATATCAAATTAATGTGGAGCATCTTGCTCCAGCAACTGTTTAAGCCTTCTATCCTTTGCATATGCCAAAATATATTGCTAAATTCTGCCTTTTGTGAACAGACAGCACAGATATGCTCAGAAATTTTAATAATTAATTTCAGAATTCACTTAATACAATCATACTTTTTAGTATCATGTTAGTGCTCTTTTTCATCATATTGCAAGGACTGAGAGCAGACCAACAGTTTTTCACTCTATGATATTTGAAATTTTAAATTTTTAATACTTAATTTCTGTATTTAATTATCTATGCACTGTCACTATGTCTGGCATGGATTGTAGATAATTTACACTGAGTATATATGACTGTTTTACATAATGAGAAACATCTTGAGAAACATAGCTTTGACTTTTTCTGCTCTTTGACATTTCATTTAAACCATTTTAAAAGAAGGAAAATCAAATTTCAAACATGCAGCACAAAACAAAAAGTATTTAGCCTAGAAACCCATATTAATACAAGTATTTTTAGCATGTACACAGGGCTTACTGTGCATATTGTATAATTGTTACTGTCTGCCTAGATATTAGCTATATTTGCCATTTTACATTGTCTACAAGAACACAAGACACGTAACAACCTAATAAAAATGCTAGATTCATATAAAAATGATTTAAAAAATAAGCAGTGATCAAATTTCTTTTTTTCAGTTAACAGTTAAAGATGATGACCTCAATAATCACTTCGGTAAACTTTTGTATGTAAAAATCTCATCATTTTGTCCTTGTCCATAGAAATTTTTAGATTAGACAGATGATCGGTACAAAGGCACAGTTTCAAGGAACAGTATATAATCTACTGCATTCTTGGAAGACAATGCCAGAGTCTCCTTGGTTTCCAGACATTTCCTTGATTGTGACCAATATTAGACTTTTGGAAGACTAGGGTTATATTGGGATAACTGAAAGTTTAAGAAAGCTATTCAAGACTGAATGTTGCATCATGTCACTGATTTCAAAACAGTAAAATCTCATTTATTTCAAAAAGGACTTAGGTTTAATAACTAAGAGTGTAATAGAGCCTTCATCATGTCATTTTATACTGTTTTTTTAGTGGAAAAAGGTGAACATGAGTCCAAATTATTTACTCAAATCATTCAGTGAGGTATATTCACATTATTTTTTGCATTTGCTTTCTGAGAATACTCAAGGGATCTATTTTTCTGAACATGAATGCCTTTGGGAAAGGAATTCCAGAATTGTGCTTATGACTGTTCATGGAAACAAAGTTTAAGCATTCTTTCATGATCATCCATACAAGATGACTTTATGCATTATTTGCTTTCAAAAAATACAAATAAATTACATGATATCTCAGCAATTCTAAAAAATGCTATTCAAACCTATGTTATTAATAAATCACATCTGGCAATTTTTAATGTAGTTGTATGTACTACACACAGTGATGCGGTCTAATATGTTCAAGAGTTTAGCACACCTGTCAGTCAAAAGCAAGAAGCAGATCTGTGCAGTAAATAATCAAATTTCCCACCCACTGTTTAGGTTAAAATTTAGTAGGAAAAATGATTCTCTTTGCTAGGGAGATTCTCTCAAAAATCCTCCACTCAAGAAAATATAAGAAATTAGGGGGTTGGTTTGTTGGTTTTGTTTTTTTTTTTTTTAATCAGAATTCCCTTAGTGGCAGAATTCCTTAAATTATTATCTAGCCCTCATTCTAGAGAGATAAGTATGAATATCAATGATAAATCCTTTGTGATTATGTAAAAAAAGCTGTCTGTGGTCTTCTATCATCCTAAGGGCAGTGTTGTTTCTAAAATGTTGAAGGGCAGTAGTTCACATAAAGTTGTAAATGATGCTAAATGATCAAAGTGTTTCCTTCTGACCGGTGTTATGTGACTGCAGCATTTTAGGTGTCTCTATTTTATTTCTTGCACTTTTTCACAGTTGCTTTACTCCATGAACTTTTGAATATATGTTTTGGTATGATACTTTATTCTTTGTTTTGTAAGGGCAGATGATAATAAGCTTCAGCAAAAAAAAATTTCTCATTAATACTTATGTCTGTATTCATGTTTGTTTGTTGTCTTGAATACAGGTGAATCTGGTGTTGAAGAGTGGGCCCAGTGGAGTACGTGTTCAGTTACTTGTGGTCAAGGGTCGCAGGTGCGAACCAGAACTTGTGTATCACCTTACGGGACACACTGCAGCGGCCCTTTAAGAGAATCAAGGGTTTGCAATAACACTGCCCTCTGTCCAGGTAGTGTTAGCAGCCAATAAATAAAATTGTGGATGTTTTTGAACTGTATAATGATAAGAATATGAAACTATATTTTTTTTTATTATTATTATTGTTTTTAACCTGAATTTCATAAGGGCATTTCAATTAGAGCAGAGAAGTGTAATTCTATTCAGCCGTGCAATTTCGTCATGTAGCTTGCTCTTTTTACTTCCTGAACAGTCAAGATATGGAACAAAAGTCATTTTTCTGACAGTTCCAGATTTTAAAAAATCTCATCTCTGATTTTCACTCAGAAAAGAGAAGACATAGTGTGAGTACAAAATACAAACTAGGAAAGAAATCCGTATCATCAATACATTAAGAAGCAGAGACTGATTAACAGGATGGGTTAAGTTAACATATGTTATTCGACACTGCAATTATTTCGCCATTTAGAGTACTGTCTTCTAGGCAATGCGCCAGACAATGCACAGTAATACCTTCAGGGACTTACCTTTAAGCTTTTCTGGTGAGAAAGGGCAACAGCTACCCATCAAAGGAAGAAAGATCAGACAAAAAGTAACTCTCTTACATCTGACACAAGGTAAAGGTCATCAGTATCTTACATTGTAGTTCTCCTACTCCTTTTGTCTCAGAGATCTGGACATAGTTGGAGTTGAGCAGTAGTTATACACTAAGGATAAGAGACAGGCATTTTGAGTTAGTTGCTGAAAGGGCACATTTCATTTCTTCAGACTCCACCTGTAGATCTGATTAATCTTGGATGGGAAGCAAAAGGAAAGGCACATGCCAGGAGACTACATTCATTTTCCTCTGCTGTGTTTACAATGCAAAGAAATGGTATGTGTCCCTTCACATGCAGTAGTTCCTCAGCACTTTGTAACATCTGATCTCAAGAGACTGGTGAGACATCTTCAGGTTCTGGGGAGGCTTACTCCATTTTTAGAGTAAACTAGACTGTTATACATAGGCAATACCTTGGAGCTTATCTCCAGGACTAATAGTAATGTTTAAAAATCAGAATCTCACATTGTTTCTATGTGTTGAAATATATCCAATGGGAAGTGCATATGTGATCCCATCAGAGTTTGTGTATCAGCCTTACAAGCATTTAAGGAAGCTCTATAATCATAAGCAACTTAAAAGATAATACCTAGATAAGCCACCATGGTAATAAGAACTGATGCCAGCACCTAATGCTTTACTACCGTGCTCTAGATAAGCAATTCACATGGGGCTTTCTAATATTTCATGGTCAAAGCCCCCAGACAGGGTTGAATTTGATCTCTTGAAGTGTTTTCCTACAAAAAGAATGTCAGCTAATTCCAAAAACTTTAGGCTAGCTTACATTCTGCCAGAGGTGGGATACGAAGCTAAAGAACTCTCAGCTTCGAAGTATAAAAATAAGTGAAGAAAGAGAACTGGAAAAGAAAGGAATAGACCTTCAAAAAAATCAAAGATGAATATTCCTTTGAAACTGCATGAAGTATAAACATGAAAACATAGAGTCCAGCACATACAAAGAGATGAAGTGCTGCCTGCTTTCTTCCTCATTTTATATTACCTAAGAAGAGGCAAGGCATTTAACTCGACTAATTTTACAGAATTTTATCTGCATTCATCTAGTAAGGAATGAGAACTTTTCATATCAAAACAAAATGAAAAAACATCATGTAATACAAAACTGAAAGTAATTAACCGGCTGTCAAAGCAAACTGGAAAAAAGTAAATTCTTAAAAATCTCATTATCTAGCAAACTTCTAACCAATTCTCACACAAGAAAAAGACTATTCTATATTTCTTGTCACAAAGAAGGTTTTCTTTACATATGAACTCCCACTTTAGTGTACAGATTTCTTTTCCTGATAGCCAGTATGAGCAACAGCTACCAATTCTTACTGGCTAACAGTGACATTGCTAAGATATTTTCTTTTTCAGGTTACCACAGCTAATTCTGATAATATTTAAGTAGGTTGAGTTACCTTTCCTAAGTAATTAATCTTCTGTGCTTAATCTTTCACGTTGTTTCACATAATTGCTATAAACCTATTAATATTTGTTGGTCTCTGTCTGACTACAGGGTCACTACTGGAGATTAGCAATTTAGAAATGTACTTTTCCTAGTCACAGCTCCATTATTTTTTCAAACATCCCTTTAATTATTAGCCTAAATATACTCTGTTGTCATCATACTATGTATTCTGACTCAGAGAGTTGAAGAGTTCAGGATTATCTCTGGTCCATGCATTACGAAGTGCATAGTTTGTACATTAGTGTAATTAAAACACAAGTGTGACAGAATAATCCAAGTGTATGGATGTATAGCTGGGATTTAGCTTGTGCACCCAGACCTGTACCACTCATTTCAAACAACGTTTTGACTGTGTTAACTCAGCAAGATTTTATATCTTACAGTGGAAACTAGAAGTAATAAACAGACAAAAGTAACAGTGGCCTTTCCTTGTAACTCACAAATACAAAATCTGCTAGGGCATGTTCATTATATGGTTGCATGTAAAAAAGTAAAGTTGCATTAGTAAAAAAAGGGGGGGGAGGGGAGGTTGAGAACTCGAATAATGTGTCCTAATTAAAAAGATGTCCCGTCAAAATAAAAAAAAAAAGTATGCATCTGCTCACAAGCTTCAGGACAACCTGCTAAACTTGAAAATACTAATGCAAGATTTCCAGAATATTTTCATTTGTTGCCTTCATATAATCTCTTTAATATCCAAGACTCGTACTGGTATGTTAGGGAATGCATCTCTCTGTGATCTGACTGTTCTGGAAAATTTTGAGCATGGGATTCACCAACTTCATTATTATGCAACAGTGAGACTACAGAGTCTTTTACATATGTACATGAAAAGTATTTGGTCCATAATTTGCAGCTGTTTCCCATTAGTTTATTTATTTTTTTCCTGCTGAATTTATCTATATATATGTGTGTGTATATATATGTATGTATTAGTATAGAAATAGCACCTTAAATTTCAAAATAGTGTTCCTGATAGTTACAGTAAAAACAGGAAGGATTAATTATATTTGTTCTGGACCAATACTATTTCAGGGACAGAATCCCACTAGGTAAATCAGTCAGTGTCTTGGATTTAAGAGCCTTCTGGAAAAGTGCAACAGAGTAGGCAACAAAACATAGTTCAGGTAACCATTGTGGTTACTGGTTCTTTTGTGAGCAAGGACAACTCGGGATCCAATACTGCAGTGCCACTGATTCATTTCAGCTTAGAGATTATGTCTAAAACGGTTAAAACTTTAGAAAGAACATGGAATTCCACGTCTGCAGATCTATTAGTTTCTATTTCTTCTTCCCCATTGCCTTCAACCACTTTTAAAAAAAATGTAGCTGAAGCTCAGCATTTTCAGACTGATGGGTAAAGAAAAATATGGCAGGAGCAGGAATGTCCTAAACAATTTCAAACATTTGTACACTCAGAAACTATATTTTGGCTAGTGTGGTATGCTAAGACTGCTTTACTATGTCCCTTTTTTCCTCGGGGCTCATGTCAGTGAAATTTAGCCATATTGCTGAAATATTGCACGTTTTGAGATATGCTGTGTCGGCGTGGTACACTAACAAAATCACTACAAAGAAATTAGCTCTATCTTTTTTAATTCGTGTAGCTTTATTGTTAGTAATCAACACTCAGGCCTTCACTTGAGAGGAAGAAAATAAGAGTAAGGAAAACTTAGGTTTTCCTAGAAAGAAACATGGCAGAAGTGGAGTAAATGTAAAGCTAAAATGTGAAGGGTAGAGGGCAGGAGTGTCAGAAGGTTTTCTGAGTTTATATATGAAGGACTTATGCAAGACTTTTTAATGGATGACGTAAACTACACTAAGGGAAACTACAGCACTTAAGTGATTTTAAGTTTGTGCATGCAAACCCCTTAATTTCATTTAAAACATTCCTTTAGTGCAGCATCTGCTTAGATGCAGTTATTCAACCATATTAAAATGTACCATTTAGACTGAAACTTCAGTGGCCATAATAGCTTTCCAATATCTGTTCAATTTAAAGCTGAACAAATAAAAAAACATATAAACCCTAATAAAAATCTCTCAAAATACACTTGTAGGATGAAGGCCAGCATGGCCTCACACCTCCTCCCACTTCACAGCAGTTGCATATTGTGAACACTGTGGGTGTTCACTTCAGTGTGATTAGGTTCACAGAGTGGCAGAAAGAAGGGAAAGATGCTTTGCAGTAATCCAAACTTGTTGTGTTAGCAACGTTTTTGACAGATATGTTGGCAATAATCTGAGTATTTTTGTCCCAAATAATGAATCTTGCATCTGAAACTGTGTTATAGAAAACAGTAACTCCTCTGTGGGCCAGCTCTCCATCTGGTGTGGTTTGGCATAGCTCATCTGGCTATAATTCATCAGATGTTATAAGGTTTTTTTTGCTTTTAGAAAATAATATTAAAGGAAAAAATGTAAATTAAATATAAAAAATATTCAAAGGTAAGAAATTGGAAATTTAAGATGTTATTTTAAATCTGGTCTAGATAATACCGAACACTTCTGTAATGCATTGAACAGATTGGTTCTCCTTGATATTTGTTACCTAACATTGGGGTTTTTTTTAGTATTATGCCTTTTCCATCCTTCACTTTCTTAGCTATCTACCAGTTTCAGGTATACAAGTCCATAAGTACAAGAACATACTGTGATGTTTTCACTTTACTGTGATGTTTTTACACAGCTTACTTTAAACCTTTAAACCACAAACAGATAGAGGCTACTGTAAGTTTGTGTCCAGATGAAATGAAACATTTTGGTTTGGCTTACCTTTAGACCTAAATACAAAGATCATAAAAGATGCATTCTGTGTTGCTGCTAACCTGCAGTCATTCTTCCTAGAAGAGGTACACAATCTTTTGACTTTATAGAGCTGCTTAGCACATATTTTTGTCTTTTTTAAATGAAGACAACTAACTTAAGAACTTTTGACAGTACTGAATCAAATCCCCAAATTAAACAGTAGACTTAAACTCCTAAGTACTCTGAAAAAACCTCAGCCTGTGTCTACATAGTGTCAAGACCTTCTAATTTTATTTTTTTTTTTAATAGAATAATCATAGAATCATAGAATGGTTTGGGTTGGGTTGGAAGGGACCTTAAAGATCATCTAATTCCAGCCCTGCTGTCATGACCAGGGACAACTCTCACTAGACCAGGCTGCTCAAGGCCCCATCCAACCTGTCCTTGAGCACTTCAAGGGGTGGTACATCCACTTTTTTCTAATCCATCTTTTTCTAACCTGGATGTTTTCTACTTTTGCTATGTTTTGAACTTTTTGAAGTTCTTGTTGCACCTGAGTATCTCAATCAGTCATTGTGGTATCAGGACATGAAATTATGTAGTTTTTATTATTGACTTCTGTTTCGAATCTGATCGGACAAAGTGGTTTCTCAATTTTTCTCATTTGATAAAAATTATGAAGTCTTAGAGATAACATCTGAATTCAGAATCTAACCCTTTGCCAATGAGAAAAAATCTTCAGATCATATGGCTGGGTTGGAATAGATGTCTAAGTACAGCACCTGTTGAGAAAAAAAAATGAAATACAAGGGATTATATGCAGATAGAGTAATAATTTTACTAGTTTTAGAAGAGTTAGGTTTCCTGAATTTTCTGAAATCGTCACAGTTAATCAAGGATTCTAAAATAACTAGACTAAAATCTGTAACTGTAACATTAATTTGAAATGTTCCTGTGGGAGTGTTTTTGACAACATAATGCAGATTGATGTGATATTTAGAATAAGATAATTTTGATAAAGCTAGTCATGTAAGACATGGAATAATTATTGTACTTTTTGACCATTTATATGTGATAAACTAAGAAACTTCTATCAACTGAGCTGTTATCTAGTGGATTAAAACCTTCCCCGAATGAAGCCTGACATTGTCTGTCAGGTATGATTTCTCAGAAGTTAGCTAACAAATTCTTTAGTTCAACATAGAATCTGAAATGACAATTTTCTTTACTTTTAATGAAATGCAATAGAACTTATCTACGTGGAGAATTCCCCTTCATCTTTATGATGATTTTGTGATAATATGCCAGGGAACTCAATGTCTTTCCACACCCTTGGCAACTGAATTTCACTTCAGGAAATGTTATTCTGATGCCTACAAGAAAAGTTTTATTTGTAGAAACTGGGCAGGTGATACATGCCTTCAGGGCAAAGGAAACCTATATACACATTCTTTCACACTGATCAAAAAAGTGAGGACAAACCAGAAAATCTAGTTCTCGTGTTATATTGTGAATCATTAACAATTATACACTGAGATGTTATACACTATTTCACCCTCCAGACATCCTTCAAACATACAGGGTTAAAGAAACACAGTTATGTGATACCGAGTGTGAGGCTCAGTCTGGTTACTAAGTCTCTGGATTTTTCTTAAATATTAGCATTACTATATTCCTTTTCTCACAGAGCCTAATTTAAACCTGCGCAACTGCTTTTATTTAAGCAGAAGAAAAATAACTAAAGTTTGTTTTGCAGTATTTTTCATTTTATAAAGAACTGTTTTACCAATGCACGTATGGATTTTTTTTACCAGTACATGCTTAACTATAATGTATTAGAGAACTTTCTGAAAATTTAAGTCAAATTGTTTCTGAAACAGAATGCATATATGTATAAGCCCATGTAGATACTGTATGTTAGTTTCTCCTAGAGGGGGAAAAAAATAAGGTAGAAAAAGATGATTCTTGATATTATTTTTATGAAGTACTTGTAAATTAAAATATTGGTATGCGTTTGTAGTTTATGGTATAGGGTAAAGGTGTTTGAAGTTTGTTGAGTAAGCTTTTGAAGACAGAGTGATGCATGTGTTAATGTGTATGTTAAATCAATTAATATGATCATGTAAATAGTGTGAATCTCTTTTGCTTATGTGGTCTTGGAATTATTGAGGAATATAATCAAGCAGATGTACTACCATGTTTCCACCACAATTTTAAATAGTGAAACATTTGTAAGGTAACAGCCACAATTTATGATGGTGACAATGTAAGAAAGTATTATATTTATTCCTATAATTTAAAAAGAAAGTTTAATTCTGATTGCTTTAAGTGTTTAGAGCTGCCTTCATGCATAAAGTATATGCCTGATTTTAACAAAGATGAGTATCCTGAATATCAGGGCTGTTAAACATATCTCAAGTCACCAAAGATACCATAACTAACTTTTGAAAAAAGGAAGTCATCTTTCTTAAAAGAATGAAAGAAAAGAATATGTGATAGTGAGATTAGTTTAAAGATAAGAGAAAATGTTTCAAAGTGAAATATATTTTAGAGAAAATATGCTTTTTAAACAGAAATTAACTAAATTTTGCAAAGCATTTATTTGCCAGTGCTAAGGATTACCTATGTACCGATTACCTTGAAGGTGGCGAAATAATTCCCATTTAAAATATTAATCTTCTGTTACTTGTGTGTCTGTTTCTGGTTAAAATTTGTTTGGTTTGTTGCAGTACATGGCGTTTGGGAGGAATGGTCACCTTGGAGTTTGTGTTCATTCACATGTGGTCGAGGCCAAAGAACTAGGACAAGGTCATGTATACCTCCCCAGTATGGGGGAAGATCATGTGATGGACCTGAAACACAACACAAACCTTGCAATATTGCACTCTGCCCTGGTGAGCTCCTATGGCAACTCTCTGCTTTGTTACAATGCATTTGATGTGGGTTGTTTGTGATTTCTTTTATTGCCCTTTACACATGGAAAAAAAAGTTATGCAAAGAGTAGGTGGGGGTAATATTGTTCGTAATTCTTACTGTAGTGATTAAAGGACATAATTGGGATGGTAACTATTTGAGATAGTTACAATTATAGTTACACAATAGTTACACAATAGTTACACAAGCAGACAATTCTTAATTTCTTCAAGAAAAGAAAATTACCTCTATAGGTCGCAGCATGTTGTGTAGGAAATCTTGATTCAGGATGGGTCTTGGAGAAACAAAAGGCAAAGAACTTTCTTAGCGCGGTTTAAAGTGAGACATCCAGAGATCATACAGTTTGTGTCCACCATATGAGTTTGAATTGTCTTTGCTTGGAGGCTGACTAGTTACTTATTCATCATGAAAGAAACATATTTGGGAAACTGCAAAATTTTAATTGTTATTAATTTATTCAAAATTTATATTATTTACATGTGTGCACAATGAAAGGCTGACACAGGCTAGGGCGTTATTTAAATCCCAGTTAAGCCCTTACGGTAAGAATTGTAAGTGCCTTATTTGGGGGAGTTAGTTGCTAGACTACTTTCAAGAACTACCTCTAACCAAGCAAGCAAAGTGTGGGCTTCATGTTAAACCTTCCATTAAAACAGAAAAAACCCCAAACCCTATATATTCAAAACAAATTTAATTTTTTTTGTCCATAGATTAGGATTAATTTTGACAAAATTTTTCAATATGTGTGCCTATATATGCATATATGTGTAGACATACATATGTATGTAAATATATATTTATATGATACCTAAATATTACAATGAGTTCAGTAACCATAGAGATTACATATATGATTATTGAGCTCATTGTAACCGTTAAGTGTCGGGTAGCTGTAATATGAGAAATTTCTTTCATGACTTCTGTCTGTGAAGGTTGCCCTGACAGTGAGCTTGTTGAATATCTGGAGTTCACATAAATTGTCTATGATTGGAGCTCTTCCTGAAAATGGTTGATAGACTTTTCAGTAGCAAATGATTGTTTGATGATTTGAAAACAGACATGAAGGAAAAAATGAAAATTAGTGCCTCACAAAATTAAAACTAAATTTCGTAGATTTTTATTTAACTTGAACTTTGCTTTTCTCCTGGTCAACAAAGCATATCAAACTTTAGGATAAAAATCATGGAAGTTTTAGTGTTGAATGCAGCTGCAAAAATTTTGATTTAATCCAAGTTTTGGGCAAGTTGGCAGCTGTACAATTTTACATGTGCCTACACAAAAGTAATTAACATGATATATGAGCATGAAGCAGAGTTGAAAACAAGAGAAATGCCAAATAAAAATAGCAGTGGATAAATTAATGCATTCGTTTGCTTCAGTATTGTAAAGAAACACAAAAGATATTACACCTAATCTGTCAAAATAAGCAGTTATTTGAGAATTCTGGATTTTGAAACTCATTTGTACCCAAATTACTTTCACCAGAGGAAGTTATATACTGGTTACATTTAAAAGTAACAGCTTAAATCTTTGCTGAATGTCAAGATTTGCTGTAATCCAAATGTTCAATTTTATAAGAGAATCTTCATGTTGAATTCTTAGTCTTTTAAGCGTGTTTCTGCTTAACATGCTATTTGCTTCTAAAGATAAAGAAGAGATGTATGAAAAATATATGAGAAGCCACGGAATGAGTTTTCTCCAAAGACACTATAATAATTGATTCGATATTTCCTATCCTATATAGTATTATGTAGCAATGAATAAAACTGAAGAGGGTGCATTGAAATGTAATTTCCATAATGTTTTCCTCTTCACATAAAGCTTTTATGATTAATGAGCGCAACTAGCTTCCATGTTTGGAAGGATTTCCATTTTCTGCTGAATAAATTATCAGGGTGCAGCTTCATAGCTTGAGAGGCATCTGCACTGAGAAGTGGTTCACAGTTATGTATTACATAGAGTATTTAATATAGAACTTGGTGGGAAAAAAAAGAAAAACTCTCTTCTTTTAATTCACTAGTTGCCAAGATCCTGAGCATTACAGATATGGATAGTATCTTTGAACTGTTAGAAATGTTCTGTGGTTACTATCAGACAACAGTAAAATAGTTCATCTCCATATTTCTCTGAGCAGTGGTGTATCCATATGGACACAGTATGTTAAATCACTAACTTAAAGACTGCTTCCTACTTTAATTATTAACACCACCAACTTAGGAAACTGCTATTCCAATTCTCCTTTAGATGAATCCTGAAATTCCATGATGAATCCAGGGGCTGGCAGTTGCACCAAGTGAAGTTAATAGTTTTCAGCGATGGTGCTTCTATAGCAATAACAGTTGTAAAACCAGATTTTCAAGGAAGATTATTAATTAAAATAGTATTACAGCCTACGTTTTGACATTATACTGAGTAACTACAGGTGCAATGATGGTTGTTGAAGTTTGCATGAGCATAAGATTCTGAATTATCACAGTCAGTAATAACAGATTTCATAATATTTATCTATTTTCAGAGACATTATTTATTATAGACATATAATTGCTCACTTTCATGGGAACTTAATTGGCTTATATTTTTATTATTTTGTTTCTTTAATATTTTCGTGTACTTCAGTGAGCTTTCTGATATATGAAATTAAAAGTGACAGTCCTAAACTCATGGGGATATTTGTCCAAACCCAAATGTATGGGCTAATAGAAAACAGTAAGTACAGAACCGGTCACTGTGTCTATATTGTTTAAAAATTCAACTTGACAAATTCAGAAAGAATATTACACAATATACAAACACAGGAGCACACTTGAGGAGGAAGGCAGCAGCTTCTGTCCTCTTACATTTTATCTCAAAAGAATGTTGAAGAACTGGGATCATTTACCTTACAGGGAGGATGAATGATAAAAATGTATTCAGCATTATAAGTTTAGAGAACAGAGACTGTATGTGAGGCAGTATGCTAACTCCTGTTTTCCTTTTACTGTTCAACTAGTGACACCTAATTTCACAGTCATCACTAACAATCTTATAAGCTGACCCATCTGAGTGATCGCTGCAGCTACAGTAAATCACTTTGAAGGGCTCAGGATATACATGATACAAGATTGGTGTCCACTTGTGTGGAAAAAAAACGAGACCAATCTTTTTAACAAGGCTTTGTTTTAATAAAGCCTTTCAAATCATTTGGCATGAAGGAAAAATCATATTTTATCCTTTGTTATAACACTGTATAATTAGAGGAGATGAAACGTTGTTTTGTTTACTTGAAGAAAAAGGAAAACAGCTGTGAACTGTGTTGAAATAGCTCATAATGGTGGTTTCTACGTTTGACTGCTGGAAGAGGTCAAGATCCAAGGGGCTGCATTCGGGACTAAGTTGAAACCCCCTAACCTAGAAGGAAGCTGTGAATCCCTGTCCAGTTTAGGTGGTAACTCTGCTGTGTCCATCTTTTTTTGTGCCTGCCGCGGCAGTCGACGGACAGTGGCAGGAGTGGAGCTCATGGAGCCAGTGCTCAGTGACCTGTTCCAATGGCACCCAGCAGCGGAGCCGGCAGTGCACGGCAGCAGCCCACGGCGGCTCCGAGTGCAGGGGCCCCTGGGCTGAGAGCCGGGAATGCTATAACCCCGAGTGCACTGGTGAGTACTAGCTCTACCTCTTCTCTTCAGGACAGTCTTTTCACCAGTCTTGCCAGTAGCTCTGAGCTGGGAACTGGGGTTTTCTGCTGCTGCAGACGTTGGTGAGATGCAAAGGAGCAGAACAGCCACCTCCAGAGGGAGGTCTGGATCCTTGCTCCTTTTCATTTGATGCAGTAAAAAGCTAAAGAATACATCGAGAAAGGATGCATTATGGGCTGTGTAGCAGCTTTTCGCCTTCATCACCAATTAAATGGCATTCAACAGGTTTAGAAAGATATGTTTGAGACCTAAAAAAACTTGATAAAGCGTTTCACAAACCTATGAAGTGAATGTGTATGAACTGATTTGCTTTTACACTAAGAATACTTCACAATCCTCTGGCAGTATAAAAGCAGCTTTCTAGGGTGGGTAAATGATGTTTATACTTCCTTTTAGCCTCATTTGCACTGTCAGAGAATGTAAAAGTCAAGCTTCTAAAATATCACATGCAAAAATGTTTTTATTTAGTTTTTTTTAAAGGTACTTATGTACTTTGTAAATGTCTCTCATTACCATACAACAGCACTATACAAGTATATTTAAAAAAAACCCAAAAGCAAAGATGTCTGTTTTGCAGTCTAAGTGAAAGTGAATGTACTCCAATTCTTTTTACTTTATCTCGAGATGCAAGTCATTTAGACTACAATCCCATGAGCCAAGTGGAGACTTCACCATCTTCCATGTGCCTGCATCTACCACTTCCCTCACTGTTAGCCATATCTGGGCATTTTTCTTCTCTTACCCAAGTATGTATCCTCCTTTATGATTGTCATTATGTCACCACTATAACTATGTTTTTCCAACAGCAAATGGCCAGTGGAACCAATGGGGCCACTGGAGTGGCTGTTCCAAATCCTGCGACGGTGGCTGGGAGAGGCGGATAAGGATCTGTCAGGGTGCTGCTGTGACTGGACAACAGTGTGAAGGAACTGGAGAGGAAGTTAGACGGTGCAGTGAGCAGAGGTGTCCTGGTGAGAGAAAATTACCATTATTATCTACACTACAGTATAGCTTACTTTATTGGTCATCTTTAGGAAAGACAAGAGCAACGTCTGTAAACAGTAGACATAAAGAGCCATATCTGGCCTTGCTTTAGACAAGTAATTGCTGTTTTTCTTGGTAGAGTTGTGGCTGTTTAGCTAGGTGTAAACTAGCCCTGTTGGATATATGAGCAATGCATCATGTTTTAAATAAATCAAAATACCACAGTAAAGAAAGTTATCAGAAAAATATTTAATTGACTAAGTATACTTACGTTATTTGGACCAGTAATGATTTGCTACAAAAATTACATTTGAATGCACTGTAATTTCTTTTATCCTGTGTACAAGAGACATCTTTGTAATACATTTGGGGTAAATTCCAGTGCAGTAAAGATAAGGGAAGAAGTGAATCTTACTGGACTGTATAGAATGAATGAATACATGAGAAACATTTTATAAAAAAGGAAAGTACTGGAAAATGAAAAAGGCACATCTTTCCTGTTTTAATATAATGCTTCAATATATTTCTTTGGAGCACTTTTTTACATTGCCCTCCCAGCAGATTTAAGTCTTTCCCATTGAAAACTAATAAAAATGTACTTTTGAGCTTCTTCAAAAGTGATGAATAAACAAGAACAGTTGAAGAGTGAGATCATATTTATCTGTAAAGGCACATTGTCCTAGAGTAAAAGAATGCATTGTTGGATAGATGTAAGATAACAAAATAAGGTATAAGTAGTGTAGAATGTCTTACCTATTCACTTGGGAAATTATTTGTTCTGTACTGCAAGCCAGAAGGCAGCAAAAATCAATCTAGCAATCTCTTTGAGTTCTGGACATTTCGATGGCTATGCTCTCCGCTAGTCAGAGAAAAGACGGGGATGATTTGGGTCAGGAAATGGGAAATACGTTAGACATGAGCTTTATGTTGTCAAGTCCACATATTCATAGGAAGCATGTTTACCCCTTGACAGCCATCAAAAAACAATTTTCAATGTATTTGCAGAATGGTAGAACAATTAATCTCATTACATTTAAAGAACAACAAAAGTGCTATTTGTAGTTATAAAGTTACAATACTACACTGAAGAGGTTAACCAAATTTAACTTACTTCTCAAGTGATCTCTTTAATTTTAATAAAACATTCATTATTTGGAAAGCAGTACAAGCAGTATTTGCACTGGATTCCTAAACAAATTATCATTTCCACAGTTAATGCAGACTTCTATGAAAGCACAGCACTAAGAGAAGGTTAATGTGAATCTTCCCTGTAAGCAGACATTCAGATCAATCAGTTTCTGTTTATAAAACCATTTTTGAAATCATTTGGATTTCTATATTTAAAAGAAAAAACATGCTGCAGCAGTCTAATTTTCAAAGGTTGCCACCTGCTGTTAATAAAATACTTTACAGATGTATTTACAAGTCAAATGCACACAAAGCTTTACTTGCCATTCACTTAATTTATTTATTTATTTGATTAATTGCAGATTAGAATCAATGTGCTTACAGAAACCATAACCTAAAGTATCTTTTAATAAGCTATACTTGTGCAGAAGATTGTACTTGAATAACAGATTTATGTGCTTCTAGACTGCCATTTACTAAATTATCTCAGATTTTAATCTAGACAGTGGATAATTTGCCGAAGTTTTATAAAGTGATATACAGATTTACATTTTATGAACACCAAGCAAAATTGAAAAATACTATACAGAGATGGTGATGCAATATATAAGCAAATTTCATTATTTGTATGCTTTTCTTCAGTAGCCCTTAAACAGCTCAGAAAAGCTATTTTTGTCTTGCCGGTTCTTTTTCTGTGTAAGTCATTGAGGAACATGAGAGACTAAAGTGTTAATTTTCTTTTATTTTAGCATTAGCTCTGGAGATCTGCATAACATATTTTTAAAGCGGATGAAGCTTCACCTGTTTATATCACCACAAGGCCTATAAATTTTCAGACAGTTACATTTTAGCAGACATTAAACTGTAGAAGCAAAAGGATAATAAAACATTTTTTTCCATTATGCTGGCCACAGTCAATAAAATACTTTGCAAACAGACCTGTTCACTTGACTGACTAGAAGACTTGACAGGATGTTATGTGATTTGAGTTCTGCATTATCTGAACTTATACAAGATTTTCTTCGTAGTCATTCAGTGATTCTTTTCAAATGTCTTGGGCAGTGGCTGAATTATATCACTCATAGGAGCTGAATATTAGCAGCACTAAGAAAAGCAGGCTCAGAAATGTCATCTGAAGTTTGGCTTCTCAAACAGCTTGGTTTCTGGACAAATGTTGAATATCTTTGTGATTTATTTCTATTCACTATTATCAATTTTAAAACTGTCATTGTTTCTTTCCATTCTGTGATATTCTGAAAAACAAAGATCTGAAGATGTTTTGGCTTCATTTTGTGGTATCCTAAATTTCTGACGTTTCTTTTGCTAAGCGGCTAATCACAAAGGAATCACTGGGAAAAACACAGAATGAGTGAACAATAGGTCTGTCTGTAAAAAAGGAAATTGCGTGGCTGATAGGGAGTTACATGGCAAGCTGAAACTTTTAGAGGAATGTGGAAGAGAAATAAGATAAGTCCCATAAAAGGTCTCAGTGAAATCTAAGAGATGTCAGAACGGATAAAGAAGTACACTACTATTCAGGAGAGAAGACTTCTGTAAATTTATTTTTATAAAAATCAGACCATGTTCTTATGACAGTTTTAAGAATATCTTAGATTCCAATAATACACTATTGGTTTCCAGAAATACTCAATTACATAGTAGTTAAATCTGTAGTAATTCTATAAGAGTTCTGATATTTTTGCTTTACCTAGATTTTACTCAAAACAGATCCTCAATGTTTTTCTCATAAACTTATCTTCAGGCAATACTAGCTACATAAGATGGAATATGGGAAGAGGGAAGGTTAAAATGATTGTCAGCAACTAAATAATAAAATTAAACCTTTGGGGTTTTCCTGTCTTTACAGTAGTATCCAACAAGATGTTCTAAAGCTTTTTCCTATTGCCTTTGTTTAAGATAATTTTGCCTGTAGCACTGAATTAGGATTCAAGAGAGGAACTGTTGTTCTAGCTTCGTTTGTGAGCTACTGTGTGCTGCTGGCTAACTCACATCACCCTCTCTTTACCCTTTCCCATATCTGTTAGCTGCCTGGGTAGATTGTAAACTCTGTGAGGTTGTCTCTTGCTTTATCCGTGTGTTGCACACAGCTTCCTCAGATCTCAGATGGGTTGATTACTTCTTGGAGCTGCATGTCCTCAGCAGTAGTACTGGAGGAAGGCTGTGCTTCTGGGCCACTGACTTCGTTGGGTGTTTGTGCTTAGGTGGAAAGAATTCAGGCCTATCATTACAGGGTATAATGTGGAAAATTTGTGTACGTGCTCTGTGTGGGAAGAAATTGTCGAGTCCCATTGTCAGTAAAAGAGACATCTGCTTTTTATTTGCCAATTTTAACAAATTTACCTCAGTATTTGCTGTTTGCTTCTAAGTTTTAGCAATGATTTTGTACAGCCAAGTCACATTTATCTGTGGGTGCTATGCATTAGTTGTGCCATAGTTACAGAAACACTTGAACTGGTCCTGAGCAGAGCCAGCAGGGCCAGCACGGCTTTTTAGCTCAAATATAATACTGCTTCAGCATGACTGTAATGTCTCCATTGGCAACATGGGTTGGAGACTCACAGATGCTTTAATGTGGGTGGATGCCTGATTAGTAAGTTCTGCCAGATATACTTTAGCTTTGGGAAGAACTGGTTTGTTCTCTGTGTTCAGCATTCCTTGATCCAAGGTATTTATACAATGTGTTGAAAGGCACATAGGTACAATGCGGTCAGCCAGGGACAAGGAAAACTTGTTTGCCTCAGCTAAATGATACCTCTTCCAGCCTCTGACTTGGTCCTGCACCTCTTTCCTGATAACTCTGGGTCTGGGGAATGCCTTTAACTTTGAGCACAACACATAGGTGCACAGATTATCTCTGGCAATTGGCTAAAGTTAAAATTAAAGTGAATTCTGAAAAGTGCGATACAAAAGCACACAAGTAACAGGCTTCCAAATAGATGGGAAATCTCTGATATTACCTGGGTCATGCTAACATAAAAGAGAAAATACAGTGTGTGTAAGTATGTATAGATACGCATGTATTTTTTTTTTTTTTTCAAAAAAAAATACATATTTAACACTCAATATTTAGAGAGAAATAAGAATTTTAGTTCTGGGAATCAGCACCTAAACTGTTGATTAGTGAACACAACACGTTTAAAATGGCCACTGCTGTGTGACAAATATACTTCCCAAAGAGCTCTAAGCTTTAGCAAATTTAGGTAATTTATAATATTGCCTTTGTATTATGTTGATTTATGTTCCCCAAATCTGAACATTTCTTTTGTTTATAAGGTCATAATAGGATAGTAATTGCATTTGTGTATGTCACCAGATGGGTTTTGTTTATTAAAATCTGGCTTTTCCCATTGTAACACTGGCCTGATGCATTCACGTTTTTTGCATGTCTGAAGCACGGTTAGCATTCAAGATTAGGAATATAAACAATTTTCTTTGGGTTTTGCCATTAAGGGATATCCTGCTTTCTTAGCAGCACCATCTTGATTTACAACTCAGGAATGCTGATGGTGAGGCAAATTTAGCAAGCAATTTTTCTGCCCAACTGTGATTCATATTAGTATAACTGAGCCATCTGCAAGGTATTCTTCGTCCTCCCCAAAGAGAGGGTACAGCTTTATGTGAAAGCATGGTTAGTTCCCTTACTCACCTCACTCTTCCATCAACAGAAATACAAAACAGGGAAGATGGACAATTTTATGGGTTAGGTAAGAGGATGGACAAAATCTGTAGTCAGCACCTGCCTCTGCTAGAGATTTCCCGTACAACCATGAGTGAATCATTGCATTGCTTTCTGCCTTATCAACCCATCTGCTATAGTGATAGAATCTCCTTTCTCTTTTCATTTTTCTTGTTTTGTAACCGCTTTGCTGTAATGCAGTGTGGTTACAATTTTCCTGAAATACATATAATAATACTTTTAAACAACTCACAGCTTTTTTATGCTGATCTTTGACTGAATTACATTTCAGTAACTAGAATTTGCAGTGCCTTAAGTCGTAAGACTACTTCAGCCAGATGTTTGCTGTGCTAATCTAATTTACTGAAAAATCAGAAACTGGGAATCTACAGTAAAAAAACTACAGTGAGTGAAAGGAGTCTGTAAGTCATGATCATGTGAAAATAAAACATGAAGTATTAGCAGAAGCTTCTTTTTCCCAACGCAGTTCTGTTACTACAGATTTGTAAAAAAATATTTTTTTCCCTTCAAATGGTAGTGCAATAACCAGTGGAAGGCTGTCTTTTTAATAGCCACCCAGTCCCATGTTATTGATTATACTTGCTTAATTACCAGCTTGTACTGAAACACATTTCAAAGAAATAACCTGCTTTTTGGCTTTCAGAATATACAGCTCTTGTTTGATACTCTTAGCATGTTTAATGTTTCAACTGTGGTCTCAGAGCTGATTCTTTCATATACAGTTTAAGTTTTAGGCAAATCTTTAAAAATTTTAGTTTAAGATAAGCATCACAGCTTATAACATTCTAAGTAACATCATCTTCTGATAGATGCTTAATGTTATTGATCAAAACAGCAACAAGAAAACATTCAAACTTATTAACACTGCAGCTACAAGTTAAAGTGTTTGCTGAAGAAAATAAAAGTACAGACTATATGAAATAGAAACTATCACAAGGACAGATATGATATAAAAATGAAAGTGTTTGAACTTTTGTACTTCATTCTTAAAATTAAACCAAATTATGTTAATTTATACATATGAAAAATTAGGACAAGACTGAAGACTGACTTTTCTGTAATAAAACACCTGTTTCACATTAATGTTTCCATTTAAATTCTCATTTATAAATGGCAGCCCCTTATGAAATTTGTCCTGAAGACTATTTGATGTCAATGGTGTGGAAAAGGACCCCAGCTGGGGACATGGCATTCAATCGATGTCCTCTCAATGCCACAGGTACGGTATTACTTTGAAATTATATGATGAAAAGAAGGGGAGTCTTTTGCATTTTGCTCTAGACGTAATCATTACTAGACTCATACATGTATATATATATTTGAATATATCTATATCATCCCCACATATTTACATATGCATATACATACATATAATATACACATGTACATGTCCTCTGTCTTTTATAGGTTACATATAAGTCTAGGTCTGTGTCATATATGTATGCACATACATATATTCATTATAGCCAGAGAGAAAAAGCTGAGAAAAAATCAGTTTGACAGGGCATATCAGACAAAGTGATGAAAATGAAGCAAAACAAAAACCTTTTCAATTAAGAAAACACCTAAAACCCCAACAAGTGGAAACTGAGATGTGTTTCAGAATCTTAGACTATTCTGTATATACTGATGATCATTGCATTAAATAGTTTCTGTGTGTGCTTTTAAAATAGCATGGGATGTAATTTAAATAAGATTCATTCTTTCCAATAGCTGTCTCTTATACAAATATTTTCTGTCTTCTTTGTGACTTACAGGCACCACTAGCAGACGCTGCTCTCTCAGTGTTCATGGAATGGCCTTCTGGGAACATCCAAGCTTTGCTAGATGCATATCAAATGAGTACAGACACTTGCAGCATTCAGTAGGTGCAAAGCCAGCTTTAGTACTTGCTCTGTTTATTCATTACTAATCATTGGTGTGAAAAAAAATACTTGCTTGTTTACTGTTAAGTCAGATTTCTGACTTAAATGCCAGGAGGAGAAGAAACGTAAGAAAGAATAATTTCAATTAATGTATACTATTCTGGTCTTGTATATTGCTGGTGTTTGAATGAAAGAAGATTATTCTTACTGTAGAAATGGAAAAATTAATCAGATTCCCTTTTTTCGTGTCCACAGTGTGAATTTTTTTATAGAGGTCAAAATCAGACATATATTTAGGTTTATTAGAAAACGAGGTGTGAATAAACGAAAGTTACTGGAAAAGTGACCTACTGAGTAATTTTATAATACCTTGAATTCTTTAACTGCCCACTAGGAAGTCAGAAATTGTATTTATTTTTGCTTTCAAATTTAGAACTTCACCTTCAAATGTAACTATAAGAAATTACTATCGGGTAAAGTTATTACAGTGCTATAGATTCATAGAATGTTTTAGATTGGAAGGGATCTTAAAAATTATCTAGTTCCAACCTCCCTGCCATGGACAAGGACACGTTCCACTAGATCAAGTTGCTCAAAGTCACATCCAACCTGGTCTTGAATACTTCGAGGGATGGGGCATCCACAACTTCTCTAGGCAACCTATTCCAGTGCCTCATCATCTTCATACTGTAGAATTTCTTCCTTATATCTCACCTAAATTTACCCTTTTTCAGTTCAAAGCCACTGGAAAAAATGAAGTAATTCTAGATGAAGAAATATTGTGGGGTTTTTTTCAGTAAGAAGTTTCTTTCCAAAGTGTATGCATGATACGTTTGTCTGCTGCCTAAGTGTGTTTATACACATAGATGTAATCCATCGTATATGTTGCATTATAAATATACTACCATGGTTTATGTTAGGTATAGCATATGGATTACATTCATGCGTGTAGCTTGTTGATTACATTCTATGCCTATAGCCAAAGCATTCAGCCAGGTTAATAGTATTGTGGGAAGAACTCCTTTGGAGATTATCATGGACAACAGATTTTGCCTGTATGATATATTTTACTGACATTCTTATTACTCTGCCTCCCTTTCCAAAGGCCACTGCTCCATTAATCATTCAACAGAGGGTCACTAATACGGCTGTGCGCTTCATAGCTTCACAACCTCTCAACCAAGCACATCATTTCTGTAGAATGTTTAAAAATCTTTGGTGGCTTGAAAAGTAGTAACCTGGCTGTCTTTCCTCAAATCTGCCTTCCCACTTAAAGGAGATTTTGATGCACTCTTTTGAGTTGCATTTCTGTTTCGTTAGATTCCAACTTAATTGAGGCCTGGGGTTCAGTTTCAGGGTAAGCCAAAGCAAGCGTTATTTTTTAAATAACACAGAATAAAGCATCAGCGTGATTTTCCCCACTACAGAGAAACTTTTCTATAGCTGTCTGCATGCTGCTCTATCTCAGTAGTGTTCACACTGGAAAAAAGGGAGCTGTAACTGTTTTGTGGTTTATATTTTCATTACTTTATTCTTTTGCAAGAGTTGCATGTGGTACCTATCCACGTACTTTGTGGACATGGACAGCAATATATTGATATTTCATTTGCTTAGAACCTCTATTTTGGTAAATAGCATGATAAAGGCAAAGAGTATAGGTATTATACAGTACTAATTACTAAAAATGTCATATTATAGAACAAAAAATCACATTGTGTGACTGAAAGTATTGAGATAGTTCAAGGCAAAGCAAATTATTTCTCTTTTACTTGCTATTTTTGCATTTAAATATCACAGTCTTCTAAAATATTTAGAGGATTTTGAAATATTTTAAAGGATTTTTTCATCTTGACCTGCCTAATGAGAAGACCATCCCTTTAGCATTTAATTCCTCTGCTCTTACCTTTTTACATTTCACATCAACATTTATTCATAGCATTGATCCTCATGCCACTGATTCTATAGTAAAATTCAAGCCTTTTTATGTTATTGCTGGAAGTCATTCATAACCGACTTAAACAGTGGGAAAATGCTGTTTCATGTTATTCAGTGGTTTGACTTGCCTGGCTAATTTTTGGTGAGGCACTGATATTATTTTGAAGAGCTGTAAGTCTGCCTGGCAGGAAGGGGTCATTGTTGGACAAAAGAAGGCATTTCTAACCCAGATCAGATTAATCTGTTCTTCTATGTTTCCTTTTCAAAATATTAAATACGATTAGACCACACTGTGAAATAATCTTTAGCCAAAAAACATTTTTAAATAGCTAAATCTTCTTTAAAATTACACAAGCATCTAAACATCATCTTATTGCTGCACAAAATATCGGCCTAGTTTATATGCATAAAAATTAAAGAAGAAAAGTGGATTTCTTTTACACTTGGGAGCTGTTCACAAAGAAAATCAGCTTGTCTTACATCTTACTGCTTCTCAAAGTGAACAACACAGCATATTTAAAGAACTGTAGAAAATAGAGGTAAAGACCTATAAGGTCAACGCCCTGCAAATGTAGGCTTGTACCCCCACGATACATATGTTAGCTCTATAAATCCCTGAAAATAGGACTTTATAAGGAAGCTGCTGACAGACGGTGTTGCTATAATAAATATGTGTTCTTATGAAAGCATTTATGAGAAGCTTCAGTGTGCTTAACTTACCAATAATGTTATTTTACAAATCAGACCAGGAGTAGTGGGGGATGTCACTCAGTTCTGTGAATGTTCCCATAAAAACTGAGTCTGAGCTGAATCCATTTCATTTCTTAGCTGAAATACATTTTAAAAAGTAGGTGTATAATCTTCAAAAATTATCTATCTGAAGTTGATTTGAAGCAGTTCATGTAATATATAATATATATACACTATTTAATACATTAAAGCATGCCTGTCTGGGGGAATACAGACAGGTCTCTGTCTCTGCCATCCAAACAAGACACGTGTGATCCAGAACCAGTCCAGAAGTCATGTAGTTGAATTCACATGGCGCTATGTCCAAGCAAATACTCTCTAAAGCAAAGTGTTTCATGTGTTGGGAGCCAGAGCATACTGCCCTGGCCGCAGACCTGCTAACCCTGGGTACACAGATTTTGAACTGGAAGCTGACAGCTATATTAGTAACTAAAATACACAAGGTGACTGCACAAGCTTAAACACTGTCCTTGCAGTCATCTACACTATTTCATTGTTTATTTTAGCCTACTCCCTAACACGATTTGAGACCATGTCAGTGAGCACTGTCCCAAACAATGCTTAGCATCCTTTAGAGGGTGGATAGCATGGCAAAGACACCATTCCCAACATGCCAAAAAAAACCCCCACATTGATTTCTGGGACAGAGGAGGAAAAGAATGTTTAGCTTGAGGGATACAAGCTGTTAGTGCTCATTGGGCTCAGGGCTAGACAATATTCTCGTGGCTAGTTTATTTACCTGTATTTACTATTTGTATAGTAAAACCACCTTACGTTTGAGAATGTTGGACTGTGAGTAGAGAAGTTCAGGGCTGCATGTGTCCACCGGTGAGGCTACACCTCAAATACTGTTCTTGGCTTCCCAGTATAATGGGGATATGATATTACTGGAGCAAATCCAGCAAAGGTCCACTATGGTGGTTAAAGGACTAGAGTATCTCTCCTATGAGGAAGGGCTGAGGGAGCTGAGGCTGTTGAACCTAGAGAAGGGAAAACTAAGGAGTGATTTTATCAATGTATATGTGTCAAAAGTAGAAGGATGATGGAGCCAGATTCTTTTCAGTGGTGCCCAGTGAGAGGCCCAGAGGCAATGGGCACAGGCTGTACACAGGAGATCCTGTCTGAACATCAGGAAACACTTTTTCACTGTGAGGGAAACTGAGCTCTTACACAGACTGCTTAGGGATGCAGTGGAGCCTCCATCTGGATGTGGTCCTGGACAATCTGTTCCCGGTGACTGTGCTTGAGCTGGGGTATTTGACCAGATGATCTCCAGAGGTCCCTTCCAGCCTCAACCATTCCATGATTCTGTGACTCCTATGACTCCAGAAAAATTGAAATTCACACAAAGCAGAAATCCTGAAAAATCAATTAATAGAATTCCACTCTAATATCAGTGTGATTTTTACCTTATTCCTAAGATAATTTTTTTCCTACAAATGTTAACACAAGTTTTCAGCAGATGCCCACATTAAGCCAGAATTATATATATATTGTGGAATTTTGCCACATAACTAGTGGTGAATGACCACTGAAGACTGCTCCCTTGCTACCTATGGCTACAGTAGGTTCACTGCCTCATGAACAGAGACTCTTGTATTTTTACAGTTTTCTCTATTACTCACCTGAAAGTTACATGGGATAAATTTCAGCCCTTAATAAGCAGTATTAAAGTAGCAGAATCCCAGCTAGTGATGCATATTCTTCAGCTTGACTCAAGACTTGTATGAAGACCAATGTGGTAGCTAAGTGAATCATGGTAAAATGGCACTACCTTTTCATCTCAAAATTCATTTGGAATCCTATTTGGAAAAGGTGAAGAGTCAATAAAGATAAAAATGCACTCACAATGCTGAAGACAATGTATCTTGCTTAATGCTCCCAGCACCATAAATAATTTAGCTCTTTTTCCAGCCACCTACAGAATGTGCCAGGCAGAGTTACTGTCTCTATTCAGGATAGGAATGTATTGGCATTTCAGAAGCAGGATACTGGCACCTCAGAAGATATCAGGGTTTTCCATTGGTTAAATGGAATTGTCTAAATACGTGGACCACTTATTGATACCTATACCAATATTGTACTTATTATTCTATTACAACAGTTCCAGAAGAATTTTCAATCTTTAATTAATATATCTATTCAATGTATGCTTTAGATAAGGCTCTACTACACCACAATTTTTTGTTGATGGGAAACAGAAGGTGATCTGTTACAGACTGAATTAGTGCCTAGCCACGGTTCCCTCCTAATGCTTATACTTCTCCATGTGACAGCACAGAAAATCCCTTGCAGAGTAAAAAATATCATAACTACAGAGCCTCTGGAGAGACTGATAGGACAAGAGGAAACAGCCTCAAGTTGCACCAGGGGAGATTTAGACCAGATATTAAGAAAAATTTCTTCACTGAAAGGTTGTCAAGAATTGGAACAGGCTGCCCAGGGAGGTAGATGAGTCACCATCCCTAGAGGTATTTAAAAGCATGTAAATGTGGTGCTTAAGGACATAGTTTAGTGGAGAACTTTTTAGTGTTAGGTTTATAGCTGGACTTGATGATCTTAAAGATCTTTTCCAATGAATGACTGTAGAACCATAGAATAATCATCATAGATTCATAGAATGGTTTGGGTTAGAAAGAATCTTAAAGATCATCTAGTTAAAACCACACTGTTTTGGGCTGGGACAGCCTTCCAACAGACTAGGTTACTCAAAGACCTATCAAACCTGGCCTTGAACACTTACAGGGATGGGGCATTCATAACTTCTCTGGCCAACATGTTCTAGTGCCTCATCACCCTCATACTGTAGTATTTCTTCCTAATATCTAGTCTAAATCTACCCTCTTTCAGTTCAAAACCATTAATCCTCATCCTATCACTACATGCCCTTGTAAAAGCCACTCTCCAGCTTTTCTTTTTGGCCACTTTCAGGTGCTGGAAGGCTGCTATAAGGTCTCTCCAGAGTCTTGTCTTCTCCAAGGTGAACAACTCCAGCTCTCTCAGACTTTCTTAATGGGACAGGTACTCCAGCCCTCTGGTCATCTTCGTGGTCTTCCTCTGGACTCGTTCCAACAAGTCTATGTCTTTCTTATGTTGGGGGCCCCAGAGCTTGATGGAGTACTCCCAGTGTGGTCTCACAAAAGTGGAGTAGAGGGGTATAATCACCTCCTTCAGCCTGTGGTTCCTGCTTCTTTCGATGCAAACCAGGGTGCTTTTGGCATTCTGGGCTGCAAGCACACATTGCCAGGTCATGTTGAGCTTCGCATTGGTGAACAACCCAAGACGTTTGCAGAGCTGCTCTCAATATATCCTCCAACCAGCCTGTACTTCTGCTTGGGATTGCCTTGTCCCACACGCAGGACCTTGCACTTGGCCTTGTTGAACTTCAGGAGGTTCACTCAGGACCACCTTTCAAGTCTGTCAGGGTCCCTCCGGATGGCATCTCTTCCCTCCAGAGTGCTGACCACACCACACAGCTTGGTGTTAAACTTGCTGAGGGTGCACTCAATTCCACTGTTCATGTCACTGACAAAAATGTTAAACAGTGCCGACCCCTGAGGAACACTACTCATCACTGGTCTTCACTTTTTGTTAACTGCAACTCTTTGGAATATGACAATCAGGCCAATTCCTTATGAAACCAAGTTGTGCGTTCATCAAATTCATGTCTCTCCAAGTTAAGAGATGAGGATGTCATGCAGGACAGTGTCAAGTGCTTTGCACAAGTCCAAGCAGATGACATCATTTGCTTTTCCCTTATTCACCAGTGCTGTAACCACATTGTAGAAGGCCACCAGATTTGACAGGCACAATTTGCCCTTAGTGAAGCCATATGAGCTGTCACGAATCACTTCCTTAATTTGCTTGTGCCTTAGCGGAGTTTCCAGGAGGATCTACTCCATGATTTCACTGGGCACAGAGGCCTGAAGTTCCCTGGGTCTTCGTTATTTTGCTTTTTAAAAATGAGAGTTATGTTTCCCCTTTTCCAGTCAGTAGGAATCTCACCAGACTGCCACTTCTCAAATATGATGCATAGTGGCTTAGCAACTTCATCTGCCAGTTCCTTCAGGACTTACAGATGCATCTTATCGGGTCCCATGGACTTGTACACTTTCACGTGATCAGACCTGATCTTCTCCCACAGTGGGCAGTTCTTTGATTACCTAATCCCTGCCTTTGCCTTCTACACCTTGGGTGGTGTGGCTTGAGCCCTTGCCAATGAAGACTGAGGAAAAAAAAGGTCATTGAATACCTCAGCCTTCTTGACACCCCAGGTAACATTGGAATATGATGAAACAGTGAAAGGGAAGGTTTTGGCAGTCAGATTGCATCTTTCCAGGGCACGGTGCCCTGCACGATTCATATGTAGGAGCTTGAGTAAAAGCAATTAAGAGGATGATCCACTTCAGGTATGCCACAAATGTACTGCCTGCACTTTCATTAGTTTATTTTACCTTGTGCACTATGGAATACAGGTCCCTTTTAAAACTAGAAATGATAATTAGATCTCTTTGAATAACGAAACCAATTAGTCATGCATAATTTATCCAACATTTGGTACAACTCAGTCATCAAATGAATTCAACAAATATTGTTTGACCGGCTTATACTGCTGGTTGACTAATATGAAAAACTATTCACTGAACAAATTAAGGGACAAAAATGCCAAAATCCATGAAATAAACCCTTGGGAAATTATTTGTTAGTTCTAATAATGATACTTAAAGAACCTAATTAGGATTATTCATACTAAAGCACTACAAGTGGAAAATGCAAAGTGATGAATAGGTGTGCTTTGCCTTCTGGATTCATCACCTAAGGGATCAAGCAACAACTTGAATCATAGAATCATAGAATCACTAGGTTGGAAGGGACCCACTGGGTCATTGAGTCCAACCATTCCTAACACTCCCTAAAGCATGCCCCTCAGCACCTCATCCACCCGTCCCTTAAACACCTCCAGGGAAGATGACTCAACCACCTCCCTAGGAAGCCTATTCCAGTGCCCAATGACCCTTTCCGTAGAAATTTTTTTCCTGATGTCCAGCCTGAACCTCCCCTGGTGGAGCTTGAGGCCATTTCCCCCTTGTCCTGTCCCCTGTCACCTGGGAGAAAAGGCCAGCTCCCTCCTCTCTACAACCTCCTTTCAGGCAGTTGTAGAGAGCAATAAGGTCTCCCCTCAGCCTCCTCTTCTCCAGGCTAAACAACCCCAGCTCTCACAGCTGCTCCTCGTAAGACTTGTTCTCCATCCCCCTCACCAGCTTCGTTGCTCTTCTCTGGACACGCTCCAGAGCCTCAACATCCCTCTTGTGGTGAGGGGCCCAGAACTGAACACAGTACTCAAGGTGCGGTCTCACCAGTGCCGAGTACAGAGGGAGAATAACCTCCCTGGACCTGCTGGTGACCCCATTTCTGATACAAGCCAAGATGCCATTGGTCTTCTTGGCCACCTGGGCACACTGCTGGCTCATGTTCTGTTGGCTGTCAACCAACACCCTCAGGTCCTTCTCCTCTGTACAGCTCTCCAGCCATTCTTCCCCCAGTCTGTAGCACTGCATAAGGTCATTGTGCCCCAAGTGCAGGACCCGGCATTTGGCCTTGTTGAACCTCATGCCATTGGTCTCACCCCAGCGGTCCAGCCTGTTCAGATCCCTTTGCAGAGCCTCCCTACTCTCCAGCAGATCGACACTTCCTCCCAGCTTAGTGTCATCTGCAAACTTGCTAGGGGTGCACCAATGCCTTCATCCAGGTCATTGATAAAGACATTGAACAGAGCTGGACCCTGTACTGGCTCTGTTTTCTGTTGATGAACAGAAAAAAAAAAAATCACAGATTATATGTCAGATTTGATTCTGGATTTCTTGTATTGCCCTAGAGTGTCTGCAGTACCTGCAGCTTTGCATTGGTTTTACATTGATACGTATCAATTTTTTAAGTATACTGTTAAAAAAAAAAAAGTCTAAAAGAGTCTCTTAAGAGAGAGAGTAGATTACAGCAAAGAAAGTCTTCCAATTATCTGGTTTATTGTGAGTGGAGATGAAGTGAAGTAATAAGGTTGAATAAGATCCAGTGGAAGAGGATATCTGTTCTTCAGTTCCTTTTGGATAGTTCTTGGTCACATACTGATCACCAGATTTCTGTTAATAAGGAGGAATTTCCCCACTTTCTCTACTTTAAGTTTATACTCTCAGAATTTGTCTGTCTCTGTGAGGTAGACATGTTTTGGGGTTTCAGAACATTTTACCAAATGAATTACTGCTGTAGCAGAAGTTATGGACCTTGTATAAGTCCATTCTCTCTCTCTAACTTTGATAAATACTTTCATTTTCTGAAAACTCCCTTGGTCTAGCTAACGTAATTTAATCTCTTTAAAGAGTATCTGCTGGTAGCTCAATGGACTGTTATATATAGAAAGGCAGATTAGATGATGATCTAATGACCCAAACTTAGACCGTATAATATTATGAAGTATTGTCCTCAGCGCTTATTAAGTTCTTTTGATCTGGAAGCAGAAAATAGTCTGCCTAATTCTTTTACCTAAAATTATTTATTTGAGCTAGTAATTGGTTCATTTGGACTAGTATTTTCTGAGATATGTTTTCACAAAAGAAAGCTATCTCCAAAGTATTCTGAATATTTATTCTGCATACCTGTAATGTTATAAGTAGATCAGACATTATACAACTCTACTGACTGAATACACTGTCAAATTAGGTTTCACATCCCCATGAGAGATTGCAAACTGAATCTCATGACACAAAGAAATTAAATCAAAAGACATACCCCATGTATGCATTCTGGATGCCGCAATCAAGCCAGCTGGGCTACGTAATATACTCTTGAGACAGACCAAACTTCAAATTTAGTCTTTCACATTTGTTTCATTTCTAGGATTTCAAGTGTATGCTACTAAGCTGTTAAATGTTCTTGCTGCAGCAATTGTTTAATATATAAGGTGTTATCTGATGTCGTCTTTATTGCTTTCTAGATGGTAATCTGGAAAGGGACTGTCATGATTAATTAACATGAGATCCTGCGTGATGTCTTCTTGAACTAGAATATCTTTCATAAGAAGACATCACTGTAAAAAAATAATGCAATGAAGAATACATTCTCCAAAGCCTTTTTTGTTTTTTCCAATTTTCTGTTCTGATGTTCCTGCAAGTTTCTACCAGCACACCTCTGATGGATTGGATCTGCTGGGAAATTTCATGCTTTTCTCTGATGCATTTATTTTTTAATTTGTTGATTTGTATTAAAAGGGTAAAATCTTTCCCGAGAATAAGAAATTCAACTATTTGTACTATGAGTGGATATGAGTTACTACAGGACCAAGAAGAGAGTCAGTGGTGAAGAGCTCACAGGCCTACCTCAGATGGTATCCAAGAAAAAAAAAGTCTGAAGTGCCTGATATAAGAGTTAATTTCATTTTCAGACTCTCTTGAAACCTATCAAATTTCATACACTATAAGCAAGAAGACTAACAAGTAGGATCCCAGCATTAGGAATATCCTACATCATCCTCTAGATGATCAACTGTTTTTGAGTGGCATAGCTAAAGACTTCTTTATTCTTACTCAAAGCGTACAGATGATAGCCACCTAAATTAGAAAAAAACAGACAAACCAAACCAAATGAAGGGAACCATTCAACCCCTTCTGCACTCCCAGCCCCCTAAAAACAAAACCCAAGAAACGAAAGACTTGGATCAGAGCTAATACAGAAAAGGAAAATAATATTAAAATAGTTTGATATGGAAAAGTGATGACTTCTCATAGCTTATGAGATCCTTAGGAAATGAATAGCTGAAGCCTATATGACCATTTTTAATGAAAACTATTAATGAGTAAGATCTTACCACAAAGTATTAGAAACCGATTTTGTGTAAATGGAGAAAGTACTTCAATATATAAGGCTGTTTCCATTTTCTTCTCTGTTATGCATGTATTCTAAGTGACAGGATTTATCAAATCAGAAGGCAAGACAATTTTGTGAGGACTCTGCTTAAAAATGTTGGTAATATATCAGTGACTCAACATATACTGGAATAGCCCTTTTGCCTAAAGTGAGACTTCCTCTAAATGGCTTTTGGACACTCTGATTTGGAAAAGATTTGTACTGTGCACACAAATAAAGAGGAAGACTAAAGCCTGTCATCAAGATACTTTGTTTCTGAAGGTCATCTCCAATATTATTGAAAGTCACTACTATGGCAGCACGTTTTCTAAACCTATGTATCACATTTTTCAAACCTGGATGATGAAATTCTGCATTTAGTTGCTTCAGTAAAAAATAAGGCACTAGATTGTGCCAATTTGAGTGATGTAACACCTAAATCAAACATTTATTCATGCAAGCTGGGCTGCTTTTTCTACGAGAAAGAGGAAGTTGGAAAACTGTAAAACCTCTTAACTCTTCAGAGTTAGGAAGGGAAAATCTGCATATGAAATATCACACTGGTGTCAAGATATTAGCATTTATGAAGGAGTTTGGGAACTTATGTAGGAGAATCTTTGCATATCAAACTGATAATATAGACATAAAAATGCATTTCTGATGCTTCTAGTTAATACTGTAATTTTGTTTCCCCTTTTTCCACAGCAGTGTTATTCATAGTTTTTCAAGTGCTTGGCTAAAATATAATTTGATTAAAAGAACTCTGAGGTGAATAATGATTTGTTCAGCTGCAGCTCATTAGAGATGATTTTGTTTTTCCAAATTATATTACAAGGACAGTCTATCAGCCTGTCCATGTACTTCTCAGTGAAATGACTGCTGTACTCTTGGGAATGAAAGGCTTCCTCCTAAAAAATTTCCTGCTCCTTTTTTTGGGAGTTCAGTGCTTCATATCTTTTTGTATAGCTGCAGAGCAAAGAAGCCAGGCTTCATTTTGTAGATTTGAATGTATGGGTCTCAATAACAACATTTTGCTTCTGCCTGTGTATCCTTATATTGGTATACATTGGCTCTTCATCTTCACCTTCATAGCCTTTGATAGGCAGGGAAATGATACAGGTAAATGATCTGCTTTCCTTACCTTACCTGTCATGTAAGCTCAGAATCTGAAGGAATTGGCCCTGTTTTGTCACTTCCATATATTGACAGGAGGGTGGCAAATGGTTTTCTCTTATCAGAAAGCAACTAATCAAGAGATTATGGCAGGTAGCACTTTCTTCTGCCTTTTTAACATTTTCCCGTCCTGCATGAGAGAAGATAAAAACTTGAAAAATGCTAATGGCTTCAGTATTGCTGTTTGCATGATGGTGTTTGGTTGTGAGAAAGCTCTGCCTGTTCTGTCCTGCTGAACTCTTACATTTACTGAAATGCTGGGGGGCTGAGTGCTTTTATCACCCTATTATAAAGTTAGTGTGGCCTTCTCAGTCTCCTAACAGATCTGCTTCTCTGAAAATAAATATGCACTTTGCCGAAGAGAGGAGATGACCCAATACTTCAGCCATTCACATGCAATATGTAGGCTAGAAGCCAACTGCTCCATCTCAAGTGAATTGCTGCTGTTTTCATAACTGTTAGTATTACGATAGGCACCAGAAATAAGCAGCTGAGCATCAAGAGAGTGAAATGTGTTTAAAGCTACTGTGTTACCTTCTCCATTCATGATATAATAGTGCTTGATCTTACTAATGTACGCATGCACCCCAGTCTTAGAAATGCTATACAGTGGGAGAAAGCATTTGCCTGCTATTCTGCATAAGAACATCACAACTTAGTTAAACTGGATAAGTTGCTTTTCTTCCTTTCTTCGTTGGAATATCTGCTTTTTGATAGTCAAACAATCTCACTGGTTAAATTCAAAGAAAAGTCCCTGCTATCATCTCAGAATCTACAATAATCTTTCCATGTCTGGTCTATCCAAATAGTAATCTGTAAGTTAAATGAAATGTGCTCCTATGGTTTCTGCTGCTGTTTTGTGTGCTGCAGTAGTGAGCAGCAGCTCAGTGTTCCCTGATCACATTGATATTCCAAACCAACCAACCAACACTGCAGCCAGCAGATGAACTTCACTAGGTTATGGCCAGAGGGAAAACAAGAGATGAACACCATTTAGGAAGTCAGTAAAGAAAGAATCCATCTATTTTTCCCCTGAAGTCTACCAGAACTGCATTAACCTTCATGCCAAAACAGCTGCAGAATGACTGCAGGAATTTGGCTAGGCAGCTAGAGGCAAAGAAGTGATCACAGTATCTTACGCTTACTATCTCCCCCTGCTTTTTTTGTCCACCACTTCATTTGCTGGATTCCCTCACGTTTAAGATAGGTTTTTTTAAGTATGTGAGGCAAAAAGGATTTTTGTCTTGCCTATTTCTTAATGCTCTATTCCTATGAAGGAATTAGGGCTCCCCAATAATGCTAATTTCCTTGAAGAAACCATTCTGGTTTGTCCTGCAAACTGGAATGTCATTGGAATGACTGCACAGAAACACAAAACCCAATAAATATAGAAATTGATTAAAATAAAATAAAATTATAAATCAAAGCAGTTAGTCATAACTTTTTGTTTTAACAACACATACTTACCAGGATGATTATGTACTTGGAAAAAAAAAAAAGAATGACAATTCATTCGTATTATGTCCTTTTGTGACTCCCAGCCTCAGCCATTCAGTCAGTATGAAAGCCAGGAGACTTTACCTCAAGCAATGTTATGTCTGTCATAGAATGAAAACAACCCTCAGAATCTTCATTCTGGTTTTCCTCTCAACTCTTGCTCTTGTCATGTTGCATTATACATAGATAATACAAATCTTGAAGGCATGCCCTCTGGTTAAAAAAAGAAACAACAGTAACAACAACAAGATCTCTCACACAGCATGCCAACGTGAGCAGGATTTAATCACGGATGTTGGAGCATTTAATAGCAGTACTTAATATAATAAAAATCCCAGTCAACAGTGATAAGTACAAGAAGACAGAAAAAACGAACCCAAAGAAGTTATTTGTTTAATGATTATTAATTTCTTGTTCCTAGAGCCATTTTTTACTCTGCTGAAGAGCAATCTTATCTATGCAAAATATCTACTAAGATATTTTGCTGAATCTATGTAGAAATCAAAATATTGAAACTTTATAATTGCTTTCTCTTTCACCTATTTGGTATTTATATCTCAAGGAAAGAATAAGTGACAATATTGATGATGATGACAAAAAAAAAGAAAAGAATTACGGAGTGGGTTAATGTGGCCAAAAGAACCCCAAAACACAAAAACTGAAAAAACCCTCTTGAGCAAAATAATAGGAGTCTTCTCATGAAAGAGGGTAGAAAAAGAAAGGTACACAAAGAACCAAGCATCTCTCCGTGCTGTTCACATTCTTCACATTAAGAACTTCATGGATACTGGATGATATTTTTCAAGATTCCCCAGCACACCTCACCACACAGAGAACAACACATACAATTTCTCTGATGTCTGTGCAGAGCATCACTTTGCCCAAGATGGATGTCTAGATCAGTACAGGGTTCTGTGTGATTAAACTGGCTTCTTTTCTCTAAAAACTAAATTACTCTTTTGAGGAGTATTTTGACTAAGAAAATTTAGAAGAATATGACAGTGAGACAACTGTATATCGTGAGACAATCCTCATTTTTCTTTCCATCAATGTAAATTTAGAGTAAGGTCCTTAAGGCACAGAGTTGCAGTGGTTTCAGTTGAGTGCGCAGAGGCAGTTTGAGGCACAGTTATTTGCAGAAATGTAGTGCAGCATATTGCACACCATGACAGTGGATAAATGCAGGAAGGTTTCAGGGCACTCCTTAAACTTTGACATTTCTGGTCAGGGTAAATTATACAAGATTTTAATTTGGGTTTAAGAATATTTGCAGGGACCTGTTACAGAATTATAGAACTGAAAGGAAATTCATGAGATCATCCAATCCAAAATTCTGTCCCATAAGAATCAGCTATACTTGCATTATTTCAGCATTTTATTTTTCTTGACTGCTGTTAAGGCCTCCAGTATGGAAGACTGCATAGTCTCTTCAGGTAAACTATGGCACATAATTTCCTTTACAGTTGAATTGTAGATACATTAATATATATAGCTTCAATCTTCCTTGACATAATGTATACCAGTAACTTTTTCCCTTCTTTCTTATAAACAGAGGGAATACATGGTTTTCTTCTTCTCTGCAGAAACTTTATTAGCACGTTAACATGACCTAGATTGAGATTACTAATTTCACTGATGACTAAATGGAAAAGTATTTTGTATTGCTTTAGCAATTTCCTTCATAAAATGTTGAACATATAGAAAAGGAATATTACTATTATGTGACATTAGGTTATAAATATTCAGATTCATGCCTAGAGACACATAGCTGTATCTTTAGGCCCTACTTTGTTTCTTTTAAATGATGGATAAAATTACATTCTTGAACACTGAAGCAGCCTGAAAGTAAGCAAATAAATAATAAATAATTAATTATGTTAAGGGAAAGTAAATTAAACTTCTAGATTCTATGCTAACATAGTTAAAAGGACTGTCTGCTGATAATCAGAAAAAAACAACCCTTAATGGAATTTTTTCTAAAAAATGGAGGGAAGAGCTTTCTCACAATGGCATCACTTTATTGTTGAAAAACATCAGTATACTGCATGAGTTCAGTTCAGTGTAGGATTATACCTATGGGAATATTTCAGCTGCCAAAAAAAATATTTTCTGCCTTTTTAATTTATATGCCTAACTTTAAGCATACAGACTTCAGCATTTTTGTTCCAGCCTTTCTGGACCTCAATGCCAGTTACTGTAAAAGTAATTTTAATGCAGAATCATTAATTAATATTTATTGAGAGGATACTATCAATTCCAGCCTTGAGATTAGAAGCCACAGAGGTCAGGTGATGTGATTCAGAGCATTCAAGATACAATTTCAGGTGCTTTAGGTTGTTCTCTAGAGAAGCCAACACTCTGAAGAGCATTTAGGTTTCTAACACAGTTGTGTAACTCAAGTAGCTATTGCAGGTGATGCGAATATTCCTTCTTTTTCTGCATCTTACGAGCGTTATGAAAAACATTTTGCAAAATATTAGTGTTAAATTGTGGAGGTGCAAAGCAAAGTGATTTGCAGATTATGAACAATTTCTGTATATATTTTTATTTCAGACTATTTTTCTTCACTTCTGTCTAAGGCTTCCTAATTCGGGTTCTTATAGTCCCAATACCATAAAATATATTAATGATGTCATTAGTAATACCTAGCCATCAATCTAAAATCAACTTAAAAAAAGAATGAAAAAATGTGTACTTATTCTTCCTATTAAGCATTCTTTTCAATCTTTTATAGGTTACTTGAGGGTTCATTGTTTTCTGTCCTTTTAAACTATGTCTAGCTGTTAAGTCTGCCATAAGTGTTATGTGGTAACAAATTTGTACTGCAATGCTTGAGGCCTAGGAGATCTGACTTTGTAAAGAGGTGTTTTTATTATATCATACTTTGCGATAAATTGAGGGACAAAGGCAGTTGGACCCTGAGTCAAAGTCCAGTTAAACATTTCAGTAATTTTTCAAGTATGTGGTCATATAGTGCAGGCGGCTAGAGGTTGAACAACAACTGAAGTAGCACTTTAACAGCTGCTCCATTTCACTGTCTCTTGGCCCATAAACTTTATTTTTAATGAGCCTGCTTGTAAGACCACTAAAAAATGACCTTCACAGAGAACTACAAGGACCTACAATGGTGAACAAAATAGCTTGCTTGCACAGTGCATAATAACGCAATAACCACAGCTAATGATGAGAGTATTCCATATTTTCACACAGAAAAATTCATAGAATAGAATCATAGAATCACCAGGTTGGAAAGGACCCACTGGATCATCGAGTCCAACCATTCCTAACACTCCCTTAAACCATGTCCCTAAGCACTTCATCCACCCGTTCCTTAAACACCTCCAGGGAAGGTGACTCGACCACCTCCCTGGGCAGCCTCTGCCAGTACCCAATGACTCTTTCCGTGAAGAATTTTTTTCTGATATCCAACCTGAACCTCCCCTGGCAGAGCTTCAGGCTGCTCCCCCTTGTCCTGTCCTCTGTCACTTGGGAGAAGAGGCCAGCTCCCTCCTCTCCACAATCTCCTTTCAGGTAGTTGTAGAGAGTAATAAAGTCTCCCCTCAGCCTCCTTTTCTCCAGGCTAAACAACCCCAGCTCTCTCATGTGGTAGCTGTGCAAATAATCCAGGAGTCTGTACCTTCAACTCATTCTGATCTGGACATCTTCATTGGCTTTAATAGTATTGTACCAGTTTCCATCAACTGAGTGAATGGCCTGTGATTTAAAAGTTGTTTTTAGGAGCTGTTGGCTCTCACAACAAGAAAATACATTATGTAATAAATTGAGTCTGCTAGCTCTTACCCTATCCTGCATGTTGCTTGCTAGTCTGTAGTCAAACCTTTCCGCTAATTAACTCTTAAGTTTCACACACTTTTCCTTACACAAACACAATGCAAGCTTGCTACTTCTGAGGGTAGGCTGCTAGTCTGACTCAAGGTGGTGTGGACTTGGACAGGCAGGCATGGACCAGGGAAAGGAATTTCTGAGAGGGTGAAGAAAAAGTTCTTACCAAGCTGTGTATGAGTGGTGTGGTCCAAAGGTGGAAGCTTACTTGTACTGGGAATCTGAGCTTCCTCCGTATGCAATCATTTTGTAAAAAACAGTTCCAGATTGAGCTGTAATTTTAACTTTAAAACACATGGACCACAACCCTGGCTACTTCTGAAGTCTGGCTACTACTTCCGTGTAGTAATTTGGTTTGATGCCTTCATGGGCACTTGCTAGACCTTTTTTATCACTGTATCCAAAACCAATCAAAAGATCTTACTGCAAGAAAGAAAGGGTCTGCTACCGCTCCCACTTCTGCTGCTAGAAAGATGTAAATTTTTGCCCTGGAAATAGAGCTTTACCTGCTCAAAAGCTTAAAAACTGGTCAAAATTGGGATCAATTGATCATTTGCATTCCAAAAGCAGCTGAAACCAAGACTTCTGTGTGCTATACATGGTCCAAAACCAACAACAAGTTGCCCTCTGCTACCTTTAAAATATGAGTTTAAAGTTTAGCAAGAGCGTGTAAAAAAAAAAAAAAAAAGAGGGTTGAACGTACAGATGGAGCAAAAGGAGCAAAATAATGCAATATAAAATAACATGCAAAAAATAAATATATCAGTGTTTTATAAAAGCATAAGACTGCATTAGAGTTTTTATAAGGATTAATCACTTTTCTGTTTTTACTGGAATTAAAAGAACCTCTTTGTTCTTCTTTTAAGCTCTGCCTTCAAGTTGAGTGATGCATTTCCCACAGTACATCCTGAGGCATGTGTTAGATTTGGGAGTTCAGCCTTATGGACTGTCTTATGTTGCGTGTCTTTTGGGCATGACTGAAGACACACTGAACATTGTTAATCCTAAAAATCTGGAAATATGTTGTGGGGTCCATGAACAGCTGGACAAATTCCAGCCAGAGTTCTACTATTCTGTGTTACTGTGATGGCTTATTCTTTGTTGATTTTTTACCCAGACACAGTGTGTAAACAAGTGAGGCAAATAGCAATGTTTCACAAGAAAAATGGCAAATCAAGTTCTGTTTACTTTCACTTTTTCCAAAGAAAGTAGTTAATAATGTTATGTATACGGTATCAGATCCACGAACTTACTCAAATGAATTGTCTTCCATTCTCACACCTTTTTCTCTACTATTACTTTTCTACAAAATTGCTTTCAATGTGTCCTTCTAAAATTAATAGAAGCTACACAAAAGGATTTTTGCAAGCAGGCTTTGTTCCCAATTACTTATTACAGATTTCTGATGGCTAAGGGAGGTATTTCTGCTGGAATATTTATTTTATAACAATTAATTACCTCAGTTCTCCTTACTGAATTTTTTGTTGAAAAATATTTGATACGTGTAATTATTTTATATATACATATGTATAAAATTGCACTTGTACCTCTATAGTCATGATATAGATTCATTCCCTGTCCTTGCTGCAGCAGGCAAATGTTCTCCCAAGTTTTAAATATTTCTGGGGTTTGGGCAAGCCTGTGGTGGTCCATAACAATCCCCAGCTGCTATGAAAATTACTTAAGGCCATAGACATAACTTGAAGCAGTTTGCCCAGACCCAGCTGTGTTACATATATCCAGTTTGCCTCAAGATTGGTTGAGAATGTAGCCGAAGTATGATCCAACAACATGAACAAGAGAAATATTTAGATCGTGTATGTCAGGGGATGGTTGCATTTCTTATTTTTTTTCCTGAAAGTTATTTTGAACCTTTTAATCACTGTACTATTTTTACTACATGCTCCTATATTTTTATTTGTTTTTTTTTAATTAAATCACACATATCCACACAAAGTAGCTGGGGAGGTCTGGAAGTGACAAAAGGTATCTTTACACTCTTCCTTCCACTTCCCCACCACATTACGTTACATTAGTCACCCTTCACTCTCTATGTTAATAATAATGCCAATATAGCAATTGAAGATATATTTACAGAGATGGTGTCAGCATTTCGGTTGTTAGTTGCACAGAATTTTCTCTTCAGCCCTCCTGCTTAGAGTGAGGTCTGTCTCAGGTCATTTATCTTTCCTTTAATTTAGTTTCAATTTGGAAGAACTTATGTTGTATACATAAATTCATATGCATATTTGAAAATAGATTGTTCAAACCTTGCACTCCTTTTCAGCTTTGGCTGGACTTATGACATCTTTGTCATGCACTCTGCATCTTCCTGGGATGCAGAGTCAGCTTTAAAAATTAATCAGATCTACAAGCTCAGCTTCTTATCAGGAAGATTCTTCTATCAGCATATGCATTTTGGATTACGTTTATCACTGGCCCTTGACAGATCTGCTGGGAGAGCTACCACTACATTACGCTCTCTCGGTTGATGCACAAGAGCAATTCATAATTTAATTTGTATTTCTTGAAAAAACAAATGAGATGATTGTTACAAGTTAGCACCGTTGTGTTGCGAGTACTGTAGAAGAGAGCACCATAATAAGCTTTCACCTGAACCATCAATCTTGTATTGACTGGCAAAGCTGGGCTGACAGAGATGACGAGTCAAATTCCCTTTAGTAAACCAGATTATAACAAGGACTGCCTTAACATTTACTCCTTTCAGAGCTCTTAGTTGTTTAATGAATGGCAACAGTGGTTGTACAATTCTTCCTCTGAGGGAGACCAGTTTAATCCTTCATCATAGCAGTAGGTTAAAGCTACAGTCCATTCCCTGGTGTTCCTTTGAGAACATGGACATTGAGGATAGATGTGTCTGAAGAGATCTAGATGGGTAAAGCATGACAGCTTCAGAATCTTTCAGTATAAAAATCCATGATTCTCTGACAAACATAATAATTCTGTCATCATAGTGTATTATTTTGTCTTCTCTTTTACAGGATGAATGTTTTTTATAGTAGCTCTAATATTTAACATTACAATGACTTTAATGTTCAATACTTTGGTTGTGCTTAGAATTTATCATACTTTATTCTCAGTAAAGTAGGTTCTGATATTCATTTGTTCTTCCGATACAGATTAAAGAACACCTCGCCAAAGGTCAAAGAATGTTGGCTGGTGATGGCATGTCCCAAGTAACAAAGACACTATTGGATTTAACTCAGAGGAAAAACTTTTATGCAGGGGACCTTCTGATTTCTGTCGAAATTCTCAGAAATGTTACTGACACTTTTAAAAGAGCAAGTTACATCCCTGCATCTGATGGAGTGCAGGTAAGAGAAAAATTGTAAGGGGAAAGTTACAATTGATGGAGATTATGTGAGTATACTGCATGTCACGTATTTTACCACTGAGGAAACTGAATCTTGTAAATGATAGGCATAAACATTTTTCACACAAAACTAAGATACAAGTGTAAAATAGGAAAAGACTTAGCTGCAATTAATGAGACAAATATCCAAAACAATGCAGCAAGTGAAAAATGTATCATGCCTTCTTTGTAACATTTATTTCAGTAACATTTATTTCCTCTTTCAAAGTTTTGTTTGATTGATAGGAATGTGTTAATATTTTTTACACTAAGCAGTTCACTAGAGTTGTTTGTTCTGGTTTATTTCAGTTCAAATTCTATACACGATGTTTAGTTATGTAATTCTGGCATGGCTGCTTCAGTTCAAATAATTAAAACTCATTAACAGTGCACATGAGTGACGGATAGTACATTTGATTTGAATTTTCTATTTCAAGTGTGAGGTTAACTCTTCTTATGCAAGAGGCCAATTAAAATACTGTCAGAGCCGAAAACTCTATAATTATTTCTACATAATAGACTGCACAATGAGTTTTGCAGTATTCCTTAAAATAAATATTTCACAGGATTTTCAGATCAGGATGTTGGCTTCATCTATCTCTTAGAATTTTAGACACTTTTAAAGGGTTGTAGATGTTCTGAAAAAAAATACAAAGACGTAGATGTATTTCTTGCTTATGAAAAAGAGAGTTTCATGATAATTCATAAATTAATAATGAAGGTATTAATACAGGTCATTTGTTTATGTAAATGTAAGCATAGATTATAAATACACTTTGGAATATATGCATGCAGATAAATTGAGGTGTTTCCAAAAATAATTTTTCAAGAGCTTCCTATTATATTTTCAGTTTACTTATTTTTCTATGCACAAGGGAAAATGACCTTCCGTAATAAATCAAACATTTCTTGTTTTGGCCTGTAGCCAGCTGAAAGTAATATTATTTGAACAGTGCTTTTCAAAAAGTATTTTGGTTAGACAACTATTTTTTTTTTTATTGAATAATAGTCAATGTCTTTCCTACGTTGATTAAGTTTTGCTATTAAGGAGATTGTTATTTACTGAAAGTTTTTCATGCGTTCAGCAATCTGATAGCTCAATATGACTTCTTCATGGTTTATAGGCACAACAGAAATCTTTGGTAGAACCAGCTTTGAGAAACTGCTTGGCAAAAGTGATTTTGTTCATGGGCTTAGCAGATCAGGTCATTTGCAGTTTACATGCATTAGAGAATTTGATTCTTTTCCCACCAATGACAGTGCCAAAAGTTCTGTTCCCTTCAGCAATCTAGAGCTGTTTCCAAAATAGATAATAGTATTCTGGCAGAACTTGGCAAAATGCTTAGTACTATTTTAATAAATTTTGACTAACCATTCTGAACGGAAGAAACGAGAGAAGGCAAAAATCAATAAACCATATTGTGAAGGAAACAAGGAAGGATTTAGGAATGATTAATAGCTTTATTTCAGGGTTTAGATGCCTAAATTTCCCATTGGGGAAAAAAACAAAAAAAGCCAAACAACAAACTACCCTGTAACTCAAAATGGAAACAAAGTTTAACAAATTAGAAGCTAAAGTAAAATCCAGAAAACAATGCATAATGTTCAGGAAAGTATGTGAAATCAGAATGAAACATATGTTTTACACGGGGGATATATTAAGCAATGTTCCTGTTGCTGTCTTCTTAAGATATAAAATGAAATCCTATATCAGTAACGTCAATTTAAGTTTTACTGACAATTTCTGAGAAACCAGTATTTTTCCATATGTAAACGTATGTCATATGCTACCATGCTCTGAAGGATTGTATTTAATTTTCATATTCACTATCACATATTTTCATACTTTCTAGTCTGTCATCAAAGTGACAAAAAGGTGAAAATGAAATTAATTTGCACAGAAATACGGAGATTCTTCTTTCTGAGGGAGTTCTGTATGATATTCTAATTCCATTCTGCTTTTTACGTTAGAAAGAGTAGAATTTCTTAGGTGTTAGATTTTTGTTTTAAAGAAATTCTCAGAAGAGCACAAGTGAATTTTAGACTGCCTGGAAGTCACTTTTTTTTTTTTTTTTTTTTTTTTTTGCACAATGTCAATAGATTATGAATTATGGGTAATTGTTTTTTTAAAGGTCTATACAAAAACACTTCCACCTCTATTAAAACTGAAAAAGAGAAAGTGTATATGTCTGAGTATATTTATTTCTAATAAATTCAATCCATCTGGATATTTCCTCTACTGCCTGCAATCTTTGGCTTATAACCAAAATTAATATTCATGAATAATGCAAAAGAAATTATTTAGAGACTCCAAAACAAAAAAGTGAACAGAAAAGTTAGACCAAATTTGAAAATTAAGGCTAATTACTGAAAATTAAGATACCAATTCCTGATATGCTGCACAGAAAATGTCACTTGTTAATACAGAACAGATACCAAGAGCAAAACAAAGCTTCTAAAGTATGCATGTCTAGTGCTAAAGTATTTATTTTATGAATGGTTTTCTTTTTGTGTACTTTAATGTATTTGTAATGATATTTATGTATACATTGCATACATAGTGTCAGGAAGAAAAATAACCATGTATGAAGTAGTTAAAAATGTGGAATGTATCCTGCATCAGTGACTGAAAAAAGCAATACAGTAGCAGAAGTACTAGAAGACAAAAGTCATGCAGTTATTCTAGAAATGAGTCCTTTCCCTTGAAATGGGAATCACTTTAAAATACAGTATACGGGTACCATGAGGCTATGAGCTGGCCACCATGCTACTACTTGTGTAAGAAAGAAGGATGCTACCTGTAAGATAATTCCAAATAAGTGTATTTTCAGTCACATTTTCCAGAGCTGGTCTGAGTGTTCCCAAGGACAGGATGGAAAAGTGAATCCCCTGATCTGGTAACCAACAGAAAACAGGGTTTCTCCCCAAAGAAGTTGGAGCAGTGTAACCCCCTTTGCACTAGCCACAGGGACTGTTGCTGTCAGTCAGGGATTAACAGAATTGCCCAATGCTTTTCCCCACAACTTTCCTCCTCCTCCCCCAAACCCCCCAAGCTGAAGTCCAAAAGTGGAGGTGACTTAAGGCTATCCATTAATTCCTCCTGGGGAGGAATTTTTCTCTAGCTGTATAAAAGGATTTATGACAGTTTTATGCCTGCAGAGTAGGTCAAAGAATTTGGACTAGAACAGAGAACAGCAACCATTGTATTACAGAAGAAAAAGATTGAAAGGAAGGAAATTAAATTAGAAAAACATAATTGTCCATTCCTGACTGTAACTGACATTATCCTCAAAAAAGCCTGGGCAAAAATAAAGGACTTCAAAATTTGGCTCTGGCTGTCACAACATTTTCTATAGTGGCCAGTTCAGTAACACATAAACCCTGCCATGAAAGGAAGGAGCTTGATTCTACAAGGAGGTCCAGTGTTCACTTCGATAATGGCATCAGATCACATCCATAATGCTTCTAAAATTTAGCCTTCATACCTGTCAATCATTTTGCTAAAGGTCAATGTTGTTCCTTGCAGAATTATTGCAATGAACAAGAGAACAGTCAAAGTAGGTGAAAGATTCTTTTAACCCCTATTCCCCGTCACACTTTTCTGAGTGCATCTCATATCTTTTCATTATTGAAGCAGCAAAGCCATTTTATTGTCCCTCTGTTTTATTCACAAAGCACCAGTATTGCTGACAGAAAAATCTTCATACATTTCAGCCTCCACTGCTACCATAAATATGACATCAACCAGGGAGGGAAATAGTGAAAAAAAGATCTAAACAAGCAATATATTCTTGTCACTAGGTTCATATACACCATTTATAGTTCATTGGCAAGTACAAAGTATATATTAAATCAGTTATTGCTCATCTTTTGTTTGTGCTTGAGCCTAGGATTATTATAGGCTTTTTCACATGTATTTCTCTTAACGCATTACATGGCTAGAAAAAACATGTAATTTATTATCTGCAAGAAACATCTCTACCTTCTGAATGTTTCTCAGGCAATCTGGGCTACTTTCAGATGGATCCCATTACATGGCCCTGGATACTTTTGCAATGGAGGCTTAGATTGTTTCTGCAGGGGAATCGCTGGCTGCAATGTGGCACCAAACTGGTTTTGAACCCATGCCTTAGAATGGTAAATTATCCCACACCGAATTCCATGCTGCTGCAGCTGAACTGCTCCTGGCACCCTAGCAAGTTAAAGTTAGCTAAAATTTCTGTGCACTACATGTCCGTGGTATTACACTGGAAAAGTGCAGAGCTATCATGCTTTTAAAAATGTATTCCCTAGGCAAAATTCCCCTAAGGCTGACTCTATCTAGAAGAACTCTTCGCCAAAACTCATAATATCCTAGAGCAGATGAGGTTATAGTGCCATGAAACTGCTTTGGCCTGTACAGTTTATTTTACCTGGGAGGACAATGAAGTTGTACGCTTTTCCTAGATGAAGTTGCATTTACACAATTATGATTTTTCCAGCCTGGTTAAACTGGCAAATCCTTTGCAATGAACACTAAACATAACTCTTTTCAGTATGCTTTATTTTGCTACTGAATACCTGAAAAATGATGAGCTGGATTCTTGTAGCCATACGTAGCTCCATTTTCTTCTTCTTATCGTCAGCTTGGCTGGAAATTTCCCTTCTGTATCACTGCAAATTGGATGAAAACATGACAAATTTTTTCTTTCATGTTCTGTCTTAAATCTGCATTATGCCATCCCAATACTTACTTGTCATTTTCACAGGAGCTTGCTGAGCCATTTCCTTGGTTTTTTTTTCCATGAAGTTCTGTGTTACTGAATCTTATGGTTATTCTGCTACTGACTTCATTGAGGGATTTTTGCCTTCATTAATATAAAGGATTATTTTGCTCAAGTTCATGAATATGTCAGTCAGGTCTATAGTAAATTTGCCAAGTTAAAACAATTTTATCCATGTAAATGTTATCAGTAGCGTAATAAAGTTCCTAATGATGAGGCAAAGATGTATCCTTTCACTTGTCAAGTAGTTAGTCTTAGGACTATACTAAACTGATTAAAACATTTTTATGTAAAAATAAATTTCCATCTAGAAACAGTTTTCACTAATTTTCTTCAGTTTTGTATCCTACAGTGCTTTGCTTACATGCTTATGAGATACTTAACATTTCTGCAGTATCTCAAATTTTGACATTAATGTCTCTTCAAGCAAAACCGTATCCATAGTATGCTAAGTTTGGAAGTTATTTCTTCTCTTGTTTCAGTCACTGTACAGGTGAATGATTTGTATTTTCTTTGAATAGTGAGTGAGCTACTTTTACTTGAATGTTATTTAAGCTCTATTTGTCCCCCCAAAATGACTAAAAAGTAAGTGCAGGTGAAAGACTGACCATTAGATATCTGAGTTCCAATAGGGCCCTATAGTTGATATTCCACTTAAAGGTTTTTCAGAGGTTTTGAGGGTCTTAATTGCACTCTTCAGCTAAGGTCAGTAAAAACTATATTTGTCTTTTATGAAGGAACTGATAAATTACAATTGGCAGGCTTTAGACAAAATTGACATTCTGCACAAAAATTGATAGAGAGTTGTGAAGAACAGACTCTGCACAAATTCTTAGCTTTTAAAGGTGAAGAATCTGGGAATACAAATTGGTTGAGAGAGAAGACAAAATTAGAAAGGAAAGTTCTCCACAGACATTTGGAAGACAGTGATTTTTAAAATATGTGACTTAAAAGCTATATGTCTCGGCTTTTGTTTGTTTTTAGGAGAAGCAGCTAAAGAATTTAACAATTTAAGGTCAAACAAATATAAAGTAATTATTCCTTTTCAATTGAAATTACTAAAAGGACAGAAGGAAATGTAACTTTTGAAAAGTAAGATTAACTTGGTTTCACACAGCATTTATAAATGAAATACCATTGTATTCCCTACTTATGGTCATTAAGGATAATCTTCATATTTTGCATAGAAACTAGTGGTTCTAAGCCTAGTGTTTTCTTAGTGTACTTTGTTTATTTGTATAATATATACTTGTCTAGTTTCTGGAATTAGAGCAATCTGAAAATAGAACACTATTACTTTTAGAATTTTAGAATATTTAATATAGTTCTTATTTGATACCACAGAGTTGTGTGGAACCTGATTATATGGCCGGAAATGACAAATTAACCATGAAATATATGTGCCTTTCTATCAGCATAAAATATTATTTTGCAATCTTATCTCTTGCACTCACAGAGAATAGGTTGCAGAACTACTTCTGCAGTGGAGAATGGAAGAGTTTCTTGATGTCAGCAAAAGGATATGACTGTTTATGTCACTGAAAGTCATTTTACTTTGTCTTTTATTTAATTGATTTTTCAGAACTTCTTTCAAATCATTAGTAACCTCTTAGATGAAGAAAACAAAGAAAAATGGGAAGATGCACAACAGGTAAGATTTGAATTTTGTAATTTATCAATTTAAAATTTGGAAACTATGCATATTATGACATTCACTAGGTCTGAAGTTACACGTTATTTCAGTAAGCCATGAAAAATTGGCATGTATGGTTTCAAAATTCAGGTTAAACATACACTCTGCTGTAGGTGAAAGGAAATCCCAAGCGAAAGTATAATTTGGAAATAACCAATCCTTTTAAAGAAGGGGTAATTCCAGGACTCCTTAGCAAATTCCTTAGATTAAAATTATATTAAGAAGGCACCTCTCTTGATGAAAAGACTTTCATTGCATTGTATGAGATTATTCATTATGTCTTTCTGTTTGAGGTAGTAATGAAGTACATACAAAAGATGAAATATGCTACTAAAGGCTAGCTGCAAGGATGTTTTTGTTAAACAGAATACTTCAGAACTCACATAAAGAATTCATCTGACACTACCAATGAACTTGCAGAAATTTGTATTTAAAAGAACAGTCATGATCCTTAAGACTGACAGATTTCAGGACTAGTTAGATGTTATGATAGAACTTCATAAAATAGTAAAGTCTAACAAAATACATAAATAAAGACTTTAAAATTCAAATTAAAAATATTTTTTAGCTTGGGTATAATTATTTCAACGTGCTATACCAATAACATTATAGGGCAATGTTAACATTTGTGTTCATTAACATGACTGTAGAACTATCACATTTATTCAAATAACAGTGACGATGGGGATGAACGAAGAAATATGTACAGAGAAAAAGTGTGGAGGTAGTCAAAGGCAGGGAAATATTTCTGTATGAGGAATGATTTAAAAAAGTAAGAGATTTCACTATAAAAGAGTTAACTGCACTTATGTGCAATAGAAGCTTTGAAAATCAGGAGTGGATTGAAGAATGTGACACGGGAATGATTAATCTATTCATTTGTGCTCTTCTAAAATAAATAAAGAACACCAAATGGCAGATTCAAAATGAATACTAGAAGCAACGTTTTCTACAGAAAGTCAGGGTGCAGAAGTTCTTGCTGCTGGAAGTACACAAGATAAAATAGTAAATAGACAAAGTAATGGAAGAAAAGTATAGGACTGTTGATGGAAAGATCCCGGTTCTGCTTAAGGAAGTCCATTGTTTAAAAAAATGCTAAAGGATGGGTTATTAACCATTGTCAAAGTCAAGAAAATGACTTACAGAGATCTTAGCTCTACTCTTGTATGGTTATTGCCACTGTGTTATATAGATACTTGAAATATGTTCACTTTTAATGTGTTTCTTGATAAATCACTAGGTGTTTGAAGGCCTTTGAAGTTATTTAACTTCATTATTCTAAATTTGTCTTTATACTACATCTAAGAAAGGGAAGATCAGGATTTTTTGCTACCAATTGAAACCTTGCTGTAAACATATGATGCTGCAGCTGACCTACTGCAATTTACGCAGGAATCATATTTTCCTTACGATGTTTTTTTGCTCCTGTGTGTAAGAGCCAGCTACAAAAATAGACAAAGTATGTGTTGGTAGATGTAAGCAGCGAAATCACATGCATGTGGGCAGTTTACATAAATAGAACTAAGATTAGGGAACCGATGTTAAGCAACTGTTTTAACCCCACTAATGAACAGGCAGGATACCACTGCTTAAGTTATCAAGCTTTTCTTCTGTCTCCACCGTGCCTGCTTTGCCACGCTGTGTCCACCACCTGTCCCACAAAGATCAGAGGATGGCAGCACCTAAGAGAAAATTGTGAGAACGTGGAGGTAAAAGAGGGAAAAACAAATCACTTCTCTCACCTGATTGCTGCTGGCAGAAGAAATAGTGTTGAAAAAGAGAGGATGCAAGTTATTTCTACTTTTGAATAGCTCCTTCTCTGCCTGGTAATTCATTGACTCACAGACCTGGTAGGCAGGCAGGAACCCAAGCAAGCACCAAAATGAGCAGAACACAGGAGCAGCAGGGCCGTAGCTGCCTGATGACAAAGATAGGGAAATCCCTAAATCCTAGACTCCTGAGCTATGGTACCCAGAGCAACCACACCCCTGCTCTTGTTGCAGTTCTTGAGTAGTCACACAAGCTTTCTCAAAGAAACAATTCAAGCATGTAAATCGTCATACCAGCTAGGAAGCATGAGCTGGAATCAGAAGGACTCCTAAGATTCTTTTTTCTTTCACTTGTTCTTTTCACAACAACAAAAAACTTCCTTATACAAAATATTATTTTCTGTCATGTTTTGGATAAAACACTGAAATATTATGATTAAATAGAATTGGATGTTAAAACAGAATATTATTTCTACATCCTACATGAAGACTTTTCTAGTTTTTATGTCACAATCAAGATAGGCATTGAGCTTAAAAAGAACGTGTGCAAGTCATTATGTGCTGTGAGTGCAATCTAGTGGAAACACTATTGACTCATTAAAAAAGACTAAAGATGATTCTGTTTCCAATTCAGCCACTCGGATGACTTTTTTTTTTGGTCCTTGTTAATGAAACATTACAAACCAAGGGACAGCCTAACCAAATTTTTTTGCCAGGCTGCATGATTTTCTTGAACTCCATGGCTACTGTTAGCATGAATCTCTTAACCTGTTCTCTGGGTTGCTTGCTGGAAAGAAAATCTTACTCACTGACAGCAAATTGCTGACTTTCTATCAAGTTAACAGCTGCAATGCTTCCCTCACCCTATCTTTTTTTTCTAGATTAAATGCCAGCAGTTGATACCATTAATTACAGGTTATGTAGTGTTCGGAAGAGCAGCACTCACTTTAATGCTTATCTTTTATTAAAAGCTAATATAAAGCACTGCACACAGGGAACCACTTCAAGTCCACAATGCAGTGCTTCATAACGTAGGATCTGCATATTTTTCATCACCATCTGCTGGCATCCTATTGATTAACCAGTACTTCGGATTTATAAAAACGAAGAGCACCTCTATAACACTGACCATTCAATAGTTTCTGCTGAAGTTATTACTGTAAAATTTTACGTGCAAGAACTAAAGTGAAAAAATGTTTTTGCTAAAATCTATCCTTAATTCATAATCTTAGTGTGTGCGCTATGGATGAGATGAATGTAAAACCTACACTTACTATCTCAGTAATATCATTAGGAAAATGACAGTTAAGTCTCCTTCATCTGAAGCAGCACTTGCAACCTGTTAGGAGCATAAATGTCACAACAAATTCTTCATAAAAATGGCACTGCTTCCTTACCTTTTATTAAAAGATCCATGTATAAAACAAAGCACATGTGACAGATGTCACCTAAAGAGATAAAGCAAGACGAACATGGAGTTGTTCTGTGTTCCCTAGTACAAGACATGGAAATAGTGGAACGAGCCCAGCGAAGAGCCTTGAGGTTGTTTAAGAGGCTGAAGCATCTGATATGCAAGGAGAAGCTGAAAGACATGACACTGTTTTTCTTGGAAAAATCTCAGTGAGGATTCTCTCAATGTTAAAAATTCCTGAGCAGGAGGAGTAAAGACAACTGACTGAAACTCTTCTTAGTGGTGTCTGGTGACAGGACAAGAAGCAAGGGGCAAAAATTAAAATAAATTCCATTTAAATGTAAGAAAAACCTCTTTTACGGTGAGAGTGATTGAATGCTAGAACATGTTGCACAAACAGGGACTGGAGTTTCCATGTTTAAAACCTGACTGTATGCAGTCCTGGGCAGCCTGCTAGAGCTGACCTTGCTCTGAGTAGGGGGCTGAACTTGATGATCTCCAAAGGCTTCTTCCAACCTCAGTTATTCTGTGATTCTACCACTCCACACGAGCAATGAAAATAGCAATACAGGTAACAATTTATGTAATTAAATGCTGGAGAGATTCAACATGCTGGAGAGGCAAAGGTAAGATTTGCATTCAGCTGTTGGTGTCATTAGTTCTGAAGTTGCTGAAGATATCTTACAGAGGAAGGAGAAATATTATAATTAGAATTATTCTAAAGTATGAAATTCTTTAATCACTAATGACAGTTGGAAGTAACAGCAAGGTTTTTTTTGTTTGTTAGTTTTGTTTTGTTTTTTAAATGCAGTGACTTAGATTAAACATTCCATAGTTCCAGTTCAAAGCTAATTTCATGTAGCTTTATGGGAAGTATTTTCTGTTCACATGAGGGTCTAATGGCAAAATGGTTGTCTTATACTGAAAGAAAATTTTGGGTATTAAAACGTGAAGAACAGTTTGACTGTTAAACAAGTCTCCCATTTCATTTGATAACACTTAGGTTTCATTTGATGGCATTTAGACTTCATTTGAATGCATTGCTTTGGATATTTTGATATTATAGCTAATGGCATGTCTGACCTTCCTTTGTTAGATCTATCCGGGTTCAGTGGAGTTAATGCAGGTGATTGAAGATTTTATACACATTGTTGGAATGGGAATGATGGACTTTCAGAATTCATACCTAATGACTGGAAATGTAGGTAAGAAATAGGAATTTCTTCTATCAAATTTATGACCTATTGAAAATCAGAAATAGCAAGTATGTACTGTAGAGTTGCTGATTCTGTCACGATCCAGACTGGGCTGCACCTCCTCCTTCAAATTATCTCTGCCACTTGATTATCTCCTTTCTGATACAACACATTTAATATGCCTTACACATTGGGCTTCTCCATAATCATATCTCAAGGTTTAAATGCAAACTTTCAGGCTCTAAATAAAATTCAGAAAGTATTTATCAGAATACTATGAATTGTAGGTATATGTTAGAACATTTCCAGGATATACAGTATTTCAAATTGTAATTGAGAAAATCATACTAATTAAGATAATAATGATTAAATTGATAGCTTGAAAAATGTTAATATTGTTGAAATGATCTGGTTTAGTATTCTGTGCTCCCAAAGAACAGTCTTTGCACATGTTTTGGTGTGACAATAATCATCATAAACAGTTAAGAAATAACTTTAAAAATTAGTTGCCAAAACAATGTAAGTCTACGGTTTCTTTTTTGTATAATTGACAGTTTTAAAATGTTATTCATATTTAATTTGTGAACTTTGTCTTTGGCACTGGAGAGTTGCCAGGCAATATAATTAAATAATAGCAAACATGAAATATGAAGACTTTTAGCAACTGAATTCCACTTACCAGTAGCCATAAAAGTTTCTGCAATATCACAGAATTTCATTAAAAATTCAACAACAAAAAAATCAGTTTGAGAAGTTACTTTCTAAGCATTGTGTCTTTGCTTAGTTTCTTCCTTATTCAATTAACTTTCTTTAGCTACACTTCTATAACACCAAGAAAGTGTAATGCAGTTGTATGTAATGAACAAATTTGGAATATATGTTTCTGTGAGAGTAAAAGCTCTGGTGTCAATACGTTTTTTAAGATTTTTGTTTACCATCTTTCTGCATCTAAATGTCAGTCAGATCTAGAGCAAGTATGTAGAATTTATTAGAAAACATGGTCATTTAGAAATCAGTTGCCAGAATAAAGAAGGGAAATTGTTGGACTGTCCCTATTGAAAATCTGACTTGCTGTGCAAGAGTAAATATTTACTAATGTTGTCCTGTTCATATTTAGATTGACAGGACTGCAAACACTAACCCCTATAAGGCACAGTCTTGTATTGGCAACGTGTCAAAGAACTCACCAAAAAGAACTCTGGCAGCCTAAAAACGTTTAAAACATTTCAGCAGGCAGTATGGGGAACTTTAGCTTTTAACTAGTGATTTATTATTCTTGTTTACCGTTTGCTCTGTAGTACCACTTAAAGCTTCTTCCAGTTGTCAGTCCTTCATTATGCTAGACCTGCACAAATTTGTAAAGAAAAGAAAGTATCTTTTTTTTGAAATGTTTGTTCCATGGATTTTTTATGACAAAATAAAGAGATGAGCTTATTTAAAGACCACAGCTCATGCGGTTTGGCATGATGTACTGCATTCTGATCGGTTTGTTCTCTGAAAAATGTGAAAAAACCCACTGTAAAAAGAAGATGCATTCAAATAATATGTCTCTACATATTCATGGCTTCAAATGGGAAACAGCAACAACTTTCCAATTGAATCAGAATCCATGCTGTGCACTGGCTAGTCTAGATAACTGCATAATCTTACAGTCTTTCTTTTGATTATCTTTCTCTTCCCACATATAAGATATTTTTAGGCACTCAAGAGTAGGTCTGTTCTTAACTATATAACTATCAAAGGAATGGAAAGAAACTGAGAAAAGTGAAATTAATTTATAGGCTTATTCTGACTACATGTTCTCTCTGCCTAGACATATTGGTATGTGTTTATCCTCTTTTTACTTGATCAGCTGTCAAAAAAAGGACACTGTCACTGCTGTGCAACTCATTCAGCAGAATACTGAAGCTCAGGTGACATGGTGAGATGGGGATTGATTTTTTTTTATCAGCAAGGAGTAATTTCTTATTGTCACAAATAATGAAAGAATGCATCCGGAATAATTCAGTTTTAGTGTAGTTATCCTCAGGGGTTTAGTGTAATACTTTCTTACTTGCGATGTGGTTGGAACTTCAGGAATGTATATGTTGCTTGCAACTGAGAGGAATGAACTATGCAGTTGTTGTTGTCTTGTCTTAGCATTAGTTCTGCTGTACCAGCAGGAGTTTGAAAATATGCAAGGTTTTGTTTATAACTTCTAATAACAGCCTTGTCATTTAAGTCAGCTAACGCATTCCATGCAGAAGCATATACGTGCCAAAAGGAGGCCCAGCTTTTATGTATTCGTCTTTAAACAAGACTACCTGATAGTTATTCCATAGCTATGTACTATAAAATATTTCCTCAGCAAATACAGGTATTTCAGATGCCTTTTGCCATATTTTCATTTCACAATTACTTTACAGTTCAGATATATGAGAAAAAGGATTCACTAGTAAAGATGAACAGCTGCTTCTTGTCAGAAAAAAGATCAAGTTATGTAGCAAATTTCACGGGATTGCACCGAATTCTTGGTTTCTGTCTATTAATTTCCATTGATAAGTTTATTTTTAATTGAATAGCACAATAATAGTCCAGATACAATTTGAAGATCTAGTTGTGTTTGACAGATACACTAATTTCCTTATATCCTCCACAGATGTGATTTTATATTCTCTTTCTTTCAAGGCAGAGGCAGAACATAGGAAGTGATTAAAGTTATCTTAGTTATATGGTAGGCTATACCGCACCACCTTATTATACATTTTGAAGTAGCTAAGTAGCTAAGAGCTGTCCATAAGGACAGTTGCTGTGCCACTATTAAACTTTTCAGTGTGGTGGCTTTTAACTTCTGTTTTCCATTGCTTCTGAAGAAGATATCAGAGATTGGTTCCAAATCTAGATGATCCAATATCTGTGCTTTGGGCTTTATTTAGGCAAGTCAGGCATATGAAATGCATTTCTGTTAAAGCAACTCCCATCTCCTTTTAGCCCTTCTTTCAAATATAGAGAATATGCTATGAAAAACTTAACAAACGTAAATATAAAAGCAACAATTTCCTTTGATCATGCATGGCTGGGACAGATGGTATTTGTTTTATTTATGTGCTCTCGATTCTATATTATGTTCCTTTAAGAAACAGGTGATATAAAAGCTTCTGATACGAGACAGAAGCCTCCATCCTCACCCTGCTCCTTCTTTGCTTCTTCCTCCTCCTCCACTCCCTCCTCCTCCTCACAACCAGCTGAGCTGGCATAGGAAAAGGGTGGTATGGAAAAAAACAAGAGCTTTTGCTACCACTCGGAGTCCCTGAATTAGCTGAAAGCACAGACCCACCTGCAACGGGACAATATGCAGTGGGAGAAAAGCTTTTAAACCATAGTACCATTCTGTGTTAACCACTCACTTTCAGTGTTCTCTATTATAAAAGCTGAGTTCCTGATTTTAGGTCAAATAACTAATTTTGGCATTTAACAGGTTTTTGAACTTTATAGCTACAAGTTATATGAAAGCTAAAAACCTGAGTAGATCCACCTCAGGGCTTTGGGTGATTTGGGGTCCCATCACAGTAAACTATAAGGAATTCTGAGAAAAAAATGACTAAAAGTTAACTGAACTGCTATCAAGAAATATTCATCGTTTGATTTCAAAATAATTCCTAGACTAGAAGGTTTGAGTGCCACAAGCATAACTGTTTTTAAAGGAATAGGCAGAATGTGGAACTGGAAATAGCGAGCAACACTAGGAGATACATGTTTCTATGGCAGATTAGGATTCTTTTGTAAAGGAATATTTTCCCTCTGCTTTAAAATAATTTTCTGTAAGAGCAGAAGCCAAAAACACCTCCAGGGAAGGTGACTCCACCCCCTCCCTGGGCAGCCTCTACCAGTGCCCAATGACCCTTTCCATGAAAATTTTTTTCCTGATGTCCAGCCTGAACCTCCCCTGGCAGAACTTGAGGCCATTCCCCTTGTCCTGTCCCCTGTCACTTGGGAGAAGAGGCCAGCTCCCTCCTCTCCACAACCTCCTTTCAGGTAGTTGTAGAGAGCAATAAGGTCTCCCCTCAGCCTCCTCTTCTCCAGGCTAAACAACCCCAGCTCTCTCAGCCGCTCCTCGTAAGACTTGTTCTCCAGCCCCCTCACCAGCTTCGTTGCTCTCCTCTGGACACTCTCCAGAGCCTCAACATCCTTCTTGTGGTGAGGGGCCCAGAACTGAACACAGTATTCAAGGTGCGGAATGATTCCTGTCATCTAAAGCAAAGAGAAGTGCTACTTCTTGAGTAAACAAAACCTTTGCACACAGAGAGGCTCAGAGCTGCATGGTAGAAAAATAAAATTAAAAAAAAGGCAGATTGAAAACTGGAATGATTAGAATAGATATTTGAGAACAGGTTGTTAAAAGGAACTAGATGTACACAACTGAAAAGTGAATGAAAAGAGAAACTAGGCTGACATCTCTGTTTAATCTTTCCCACAGAAAAACAAAGATTCTTAGCTAGACTATAAATTATCATATTTAATTCTGAGGGTTTTAAGAAGAATAACATAATAACAAGCAGAGCTCTGTGTGGTGAATGCAGTTAGCTATGATATTATATGAAAAAACGAAGAGGTGTAAGTCATGCCTCTATGCATAAATCAGACTCTAACTAGCAGGCTGTTACCTCTCTACTTAAAAATAGTTACTGTGACACTGTTACTCTGATGAGTAATCTGATCCAATATAGTAATTAACATATAATTTTTCATCTAAGATTTCATCTTGAGCTGCTTAGATAAGATTTCTAAATATTGGCAGGGAGCGAAGTCCGATTTCTGCCTTGACAGAAAGCCTAGGATGCCATAGAGGAGAAAATTATTTTAAAAGAATGTCCATTATCTTGTGGTTTTGCATGCTTTCTTGTCCCCCGCTTCGATCTTCCATTCTATGTTCAAATCCATGAAATTTGTACCAAAAAGTTAAATAATACTGTAGGCTTAAGTGTATCTTAAAATTTTCTGGTCCTGCTAAAAGCATATGGAAATGTTAGTGACCACAAAAGCTTTCAGAAGAGGTACCTACTCTAGTTATAAGACACAAGCCATGGTAGACCTGATGAACTTTGGGAATCCTAGAAAATGAGCAAGCTGGATTTCTGTCTGTTACTGTGTGTTCATTCACCTTTTCCCCAGGTAAGATTTTTAGGTCTTGGAAACTAGATCCTTTTCAGACTCACCAGAATCCTCTCCGCTTTATATGGTTTGTTTACTTATCCTAATCTCATCCACCTAGTCAGCTTATTTTTTACTTTTTTTTTGTATCAGGGTTAGTGATGTGTGTCTTAAATGCAATACTCAAGATCCTCTGACTCATGTATCATAAATATCATACTGGCCTAACATAGGTCAAAAGACTGAATTGGTTTTGATGTTTGAAAGATGGTGGGGTTTTTTTCAAATATGGTAAAGAAGACAGAAACGAAGCCACAGATTAATACTATCTTGTCCAAAGCTGTAAAGAAAATGTCTAAAATTTTCAGTCGGGAAACAAATATCTTAATAATTACATATGATATAGTCAGGATTAATTTGTAATGAAACTACTGCTCATTCTGTGTAGTGCTAAAGAAAAGTATTGTGACTTTTCTGGTTAATAGAAATTCAGCTGGTAAAATTTCAAAGTTTTCTCCCAATAGAAAGAAATGCAAATTCCATAGAATGTCCCAAAATAGACTTTCAGATCCCTCTTCTGTTTCCATTAAGTTATTTCAGAGTAACCCATGTTTTCACAAAGCAAAATTCAAGGGTACAGCCTTTAAGGAATGACTGTGTGGATTGTACTTACTATTTTTAAGAAGGTGAACTGGAATAGTTCCTTGTAGTGTGTTGTAGTTCATTTGTAAATACATCCTTAATGATTAATATAATAATGTTTTTTGGTTTTTTTGTCAAGAATAAACTTTTGCAAGGGAAAAATCAAGTGAAACTGAAATGGTTTTGCATGGATGGAAATACAGTCCTACTAGATAGAAATACAAGTTCCCTTCAGTTAATGAAGTATTTATATTCTCTTCAGATTTCTGTCTAGTTTTTTTAATAACGAGTAAAATACACACCAAAGTAAGCAATATTTAGCTAACAATCTTTTTTGTTACAAAATTTTGCTATATGGGCTTTTGCCAGTTTCCATTGTTTAATATGCCATTTCTTCTCAAAACAGCCTAAAAGATTCAGTGCCTGTCATGTTCTCATTTCAGGATAGGATCTAGCTTTTACAACTGTATTTATAATAATAAATCAAATGCAGTCTTGAGAACTGTCCTACAGTTCTCCACAGTGTTTAATTCATGGCACCTGCTGAAACAGTGTCAAGGCATGGTTCAGGGGACAGTCCAGGTGAGAAGACTGTCCTGGTAGGCATAATTAATCCTTTTCTCAGTGCACTGTGGTGCATAGTTAGTTAAACTCTGTTCTTAGATAGTGAACACGATTGTTAGAGCAGGTATAAGTTTTCATTCATGTTTTGAGGTCCTTGTCCTAATCCTCTGTTTCTCACTCAGATGTAGCCCACCAGTCTTCCTTGCCTCAAAGCCGTACACTGTCAGTTGAGCAGGTGCTCTGTTACATGAAGGTGGGCATCTGTCACATTTCTTTCTTCACTCCTCAAAAAATCCTTCAACTCCCAAGATTCGTATGTAGACAGTGTCACTCTCCTGTTTCCCTATTCTCCATTAGCTCAAACCATATGTAACATTCTTCTGGTGGCTAAAGGTTACCAGAACAGACAATTTTCAGAGAAAAACAGACAAAAGGAGAGCAAAAATATGGGAAAAGGTCGATTGGAATTTTTTTTTTTACCCTTATGTACTTCTGTTCCGTATACATCCATACCATTTTCTTTGCAGCAGCCTCAGCAGTTCTTTCATCAGATCAATATATGGATTTCAGAAGATTCAAGCTTTCTCCACTGATTAAAGGGGGAAAGCTTCATGCACACTTTGAAGGTCTAGCTCATTGCAGCCACCAACTTAATTCCTGAAATAAATGATCGAGAGCTCAATATCAAATAAGCTTACTAAATGATTCACGTTCCCTGAAAACGTAGCTGTGAAAAGTGCATAAAAGAGTAGAATTTCTTTCTGTCTTTTCAAAAACTGCATACTCAGTGATCCTGAGGAAATACTTCTCTCAGTTACTTAAGATTAAAAATACCTAATATCAAAGGCATATCTATGTGAATCTTTATCAAAAAATCCTCCTAAATGTGGATAAAAATCTAACTCAATTCTATGGCTATATTCTAAGTAATAGTTGAAAATCAAAAGTTAGTTTTGTGTATATGTTATTAATTATCCTTAAAGGTAAAGCTAAATAAATTAACCATTCAATATTTTTAAATGGGTGCCATAGGAAACCAGAGTAATCTAGGAAAATCCCTTTCCTACCTTAAGTAAGAAACACTGAGTAAAATATCTTAAAGAAATGGAAACTATAAAACATCCAGACATCCAGGCTTCAGTCTAATTCAATAAAATGCCCCCAACTGAAACAGAAAGCAGTGTCAGCAGCCCATTTGTGAAAATAGCTTTACCCACATTTAAGAATACGTCTTAGATTCTTGTATCATTCCTAAATTTCTAATTCTGTAGACTCTTTTCTGAATCATTTTGTTATAGCCCCCTTTTCACATGAGCAATTAAAAGCTGGTGTTTTCTAAAGGAATTATCTGGTTTATGACAGGCCATTTTTTAACAGGTGCACTTAGGTGCACCCTGAGAAATTAAATATCTGAGTTTATTTGCTACTATGCCTTGGACAGCTGCATCTTTGGGTGACGCTCAACAATTTCCAAATAGAATGACTCTTGAGGGGATTGAAATTAGGAATTTATGGTGGCAGCTATGGGTTAATGTAGTAAACGCACACCCAGAGGAGTATTGTCATTTCATATAAGGTAGCACCAAGAGGCAGCAATCAGTGGAGTATAGTCCCAAGATATTGCAGACAGTACGGTCCTCCTCTTAAACAGGGGAGGCACTGGAGTGTCACAGTCTAATAACAAGATGCAATTCTGCACATTCTGATGACTTGTTCTAGGATTTTGTATCCCTGTAAGGCGATGACAACAAGGGCATCCAGCCATCATCTGGCAGTACATCCTCTAGAGGAGGTTGGCAAGAGATGGCCTGACTACGTACTGTAAATACAAAGTTCGCCCTCACTTTTAATGACTTCTGCGGGGTTTTTTAACTCACTCACTATTGAAAATGAAAGAAGGGAAATCAAACAGAATTAAAATAAAAACCCACAACATAGAAATAGGTTAAAATACAAATAAAACTGAAGAGTCATGCTTTCAGCTAGTAAAAACTAGCAAAAGTCAGTAGAAGTAGACTGATTTCTTCTCTGACGATAGCAGACAATATTACTTAACAAAGACTTAAGAGAGAGCTATTAACTCCGCGTGTTACTTGTAGTGTGTTAGAGAGAGGCCAGTTACCCAAAAATGAGCTCCATTCTGAATGTGGAGGTAGTATGGTTTATATCAAGCTAAGGATGTAGTATATCAGCCACCAAAGTTTGTTTTTATTTTCTGGCTTCTTTTCAGGAAAAAAGAAAAATAAAAAAGAAAACCCCATAAAACAAAACAAACAAGCAAACAAAAACACGAACAAAAGATAAAAACCCAAAACAAAATAAAAAAAAAGGAAAGAATCCCCAAACAAGCAAACCAAAACACTAAACCAACCAACCAACCAAACAAAAAAGTTGTTGCAAAAGTGTATTATTTCCTTGGTAATTACTGTAGGTTTTAATGCCAAATGGCAGTACAGATCTGCCTCTTTGAAACCACATAGCCTGAAAGTAAGACAACAACTGAGGTAACAAACAGGACAAGTATTTTTCACTTGTCAAGTCAGTTTTGTAAGGATGTTAGTGCATTATTAATATCAAAGAAAAGGGTTTTTTTGGCAAATAAGTACTTTAAATATGGAATTATAAGATATTACTGAGGTCAAACTTCAAAGCTATGTAAACATAGGCAGATATAATTCTGACTAATTATGTTTATGCGTGTGCAATTTTCTTTTTTTTAATATGGGCAGTTGGACTTTAGTATGTGGATACTGTGTGAATCTCTGTAATTCCATTAAGATCAGATTGTATAATGCTGTCACATTAAATAAGTCCAGCTCTGAAAGGTGGCTCAGGGATGCCTTCCCATCGAGTTATGAGGTTTAAGATGGACCACCTTGCTTTCTAGGCTTCCCCATAGAGGAGAGCCTATGTGTGGCTGGATCCGTCCCTATTCCCAGACATGGTTGACAGTTTATGACTAAAGGATTTGTGTGGATGTATTTACAAGTGTTAGCCAACAGTCAGAATTAGTGTCACCTGTGAGAGTCTCCTCAGACTGTCACCCACAGGATTAATACTTCCTGCAAGTGACCCCAAGCAGGCTGTCACCAAAGCATTTTAGATAGTTTTGCAATGCCTGTCAGACAGACAGTTCTGCAGTGTTGAAGCGGTAACCAATTTAATTAAAACATCAGATAAAACAAGTTTGGGATTGCCATAGACAAATTCACTTGCTGCATTAGCACTAGATGATTATAACCAGTTAACGATGATCACATATATACATATGAAGTAACAATAAAAACTTGTAGTAGTAGTTAATTTCCTGAGGGAGCATCCAACAAAGTCAAGGGTGTGCAATTCTTATGCAAATGGTGTCCCTTAGGGTGAGAAGAGAGGTCCAGGTCCCTCATCATCTCCATTAGGTAAGGTGGTCATTTTTCCTCCCACAGACAAAGGGTTTTCAGGTGCCAATTTTATACCTTTTGAAAACTCTTTGGAGCATTTTGGTGGGATGGGACTAGGTCAATTATTATGAGTTGACTGGTTCTTGGCAAGGCTGCTTGTGTCATCAGAACGTGGAACTCGGTGGTTCACCATGCCTTTGGGGTGAGGAGCTCAGTACAAGCTTTGAGAGGTGTTTCTGTTCTTCACTGAAGCAACATCTGGCTGGGAAGCCTTCGCCTGACTCCGGGTGTCTCTCAGCTGATTTGAGAGACCATCACCCAGTTCATCTGTCTTGCAAGATAAAGATTTTCGTTGTTCAAGTAGAACCACTCCCTTTTGCAAACTGCTGCCTTTTGCTATGATTGCACTTTGCCACATGGTGACAGAGCTAACGGTGTGTATTTTGTGGGCTTTATTTGTTTTGTTTTGCTTTGAGTTTTAGGACCTTGTTTGCTGTACTGGCTCAAAGCTGAGATAGAGGATCCTTGATAGCATGTGTGATATAAATCAGAGCATCACTCTGTTGTAGATGAAAATATTTTTTTCTCACCTTGAAAAATTTTAGAAGGAAGTCTGTAAAAGATTATTTTCTCTTTTTTTTTTTTTTTTTTTCTTTTCCTTTTCTTTCTCTAAGTCTCATTTACAGTGGGAAGAAAAACATTTTCTCCCTCCAAATACATGGTATAGCTCTGTGGCCTGTAGTGTTTGAATGGTGCTGAATGTAAGGAGCACAAATGCTTAAATTGCCCTGCAGTAGTGCCAAATGACTTGATATTGTTGTGGTTGTTTTTCTTTTTTTGTTTTAGCAAACTTTCTCCATATGCATGGAGACATGTAGTCAGCCATAGGCAGCATTCCTCTGTAAATCTTTTAAGAAAATATGGTATGAAATGGTCTTATACAAAGGATGTTTGATTTCTTTACATGAATGACTTTCCATAAAACCTGTGGTTCAAAGCTTATGCTATTCTTTAATGACTGTTATTTTTTGGATTTTTTTTCTATAAGGTCTTCCACTTTTAGTGCCAATTACTTCAGTTAATAGTTAGCAGTTAGCCATTTTTTTCTAATACATTGTTATTATGTGCTTCATCTTCCATTACTCAGTAGTTGAGTATCTTGAAAGGAGGTAGATTTCAAGTAAATCTATGAGAAAATAGTATATTAGTATAGTAACTTGTCCAGAAACTCCTGTCTCTGATCCTGTAGTAGAGTAGATATCTAGAATGTGAACTGATCTCAAAGGCAAGTACTTGGAAACCTATTCATATGTGTGTAAATGGTGCCCTATAGTGAAACATATTTCCTCCCATATTGGCACCTAAATTTCATTTCCAATAAAGCAGAGGAATGAAAATAGACTGGCCAGCCCAAGGGGAAGAATCTGTGGGATAGTCATCGGGATGACTGCGTCTTTAGAGATTGGCAGGCAGACAGGCTGCTGCATCTGCACTTGTAAGATTTCTCCCATTTCTGACGGAAATATTTTTTAAAAATACAGCAAGCTTATCCCCTCCTTTCTCATTTCTACCTCAGGAGGGTACAGTATGCTCATAAAGATTAAAGTGAATGTCTCTTTTGCCATTAGGTATCTTAGATTGTTCATCGCAGAAGCATAGAATGAATGTTTTTAATGCTCATTTAGCTTTGAAAATTGCATCACTATGTAGGCAATGAAAAATAATGGTCTCCTTTCACAGTCAACAATGCACAAAGAAAAGTTTATTTCTGCAGAATGACTGTCATTTAACTTTCCCCAATTGAACTTATACCTGTTTTTTTTATGAATAGTTCCAGTACTGGAAAACATGGCTGGTGGTGTTATCCTGCATCATCTATTTTACACTCCTGGTTGTACTTAGAAATACTTTTCAGATTTTGATACCTTTCAGAAGTTAAAATTGTAGGTATCCAAACCTCTCATAAACTGAAATTATAGAGACCACACATCAATAGGATAAGATATTAAAATATGGCACTAGTTCATCTACTTAGAAATGGTATTCAAAAGCAGAGCTCAGAGTAGTTTGGACTGTTTATGTTTATAATGTTTATAATTTATTTTTACAAGATATTAGAGGAAGTTTGCTGAATATAAGTGTTTGTTCTCTGAATGTACTTGAAGTATGCATTTAACTGACATCGTGTACCTGGACTTGTGTAAAGCCTTGGACATGATCCCACACAATCAATGTTCTTGTCTACAAATTGGAGGGACATAGATTTAAAGGATGGATCACATTGTGGATAAGGAAATGGGTGGTTGGTCACACTCAAAGAGTTGTGGTCAACTGCTCGTATGTCCAAGTGGAGATCATTGGCATTCCATTGGGGTTGGTATTGGAGCTGGTGGTGTTTACTATCTTTGTTGGAGACACGGACAGTGGGATTGCTGACAACACAGAGGAACTGAGGAGGGGCTCTTTACAAGGGAGTGAAGTGATAAGACAAGGGGGAATGGGTTAAGCTGAAAGAGAGGAGATTTAGATTAGATATTAGGAAGAAAGTTTTTACTGTGAGGGTGGTGAGGCACTGGAAGAAGTTGTCCACAGAAGTAGTGGAAGTCCCATTTCTGGAGGTGTTTAAGGCTCCGCTGGATGAGGCTTTGATGCACCTGATCCAGCACCAGCTGCTGGATCCAAATTTTTATCTGTCACTCAGCATTTTCTATACTCACATTAATCTGCGCTGTCACTGCTTTTAGCAATATTTAAAGACTCTCATAGCTATAGCTGGGGATGAAGTGGAGTTGTTGAATCTGGAATTCTTTTTTTTATTTTATTTTTTTTAGGTTTTGTTTTGTTTTTGTTTTTTTTATGTTTAGTGGTTCACTGGAATAAAGCCAAACCTTCCGTTAAAGCAACTTAAATAAAGTTATGTTACCTACTAGCTGTGGTGGACAGTTGTCATAGGCTTTGTTAAATTGCCAAAATACTATTTTAGTTCTTCACAGCATTTGAACCTCTTGGTGCTACAAAACATTAAGATTCATTGTTTATATAGGTTTCTTAATCTTCATGTTGAAATAGTTTCATTTAGTACAAGTATAGAAATGGATAGGATTTCTTTCATTTAGATCACGGCTATAGTATATTGAAGTTTGATTAGAGGAGAAGATTATTTTGTAGTTGCTGGCTAGGATTTTCTCAGGAATGTAAGACAACCAAGGTCAAGTTATTGTTCCAGTGAGGTTTCTTTGTTCTCAGTTTAATCATTTAGGCCCAGACTGAATTTAATCTGTGACAGAAAGAATTAAAAATTAAGAAAAACATAACACAAAAATTCCATAAACATAATCTAAATATAGTAGGTCATTATTAAAAAGCCCAATGAATTACTTATTAAAACATACTTGCAGGTTTTATTTAAAGGTTTCTTTCCTGTCTTCTATCTTGTATAAAGTTGTCAATCTTATATATGTCTGTTCAGTAATAAAGTCTGCTTATTCCTGTTAAAGTGATGAAATTAGCTGTTTTACTTATGGATTTTACTTCCTGTATTGCATATGCTAAATTCTCATCAGTTCCATTTTTAATGGTTTTTGTGAATGTTAGTGGAAGTTTATATCTTTTATGTCTGATTTATTTTTTGATCCAAAAAGTGCAACCAGTATGTTGTCTCAGCACATGCACTGAAAGTCTCATTTGCTGACTGATGACCACCATTTGAAAATGCTTCATTACCATTCAAATGTCTCTTTGCAATAAACATAGTGTAACTGTAGAATCCAAATCTTTAAATCATCAAAATTTAATTGATAGCCACAGTTCATATCGAGATCGAATCGGATTATGCTGTTCACAGCTGTGCTTCTGCAAAAAGTTACTGCTTTGAAATATTATCAAATAACTGAGTATCCTTACACTGACCCTTAACTTTGTTCCTTTTTTACTTCAGTTTAGAAATTTTGTAATGAAAGTTTGCCACCAGAGTGCAGTTAGTTTGGCTTCCAATAAAGAATCATTTAGATGTTTTGGGATTAGGGACAGAAAACCCATTTAGTACATCAAAAATATTCTATAAAAGCAATAGCACTGTAAAAACTACACAAAACAGAGAGAGGAAAATAACTAAAGGGAAAAAAAAAAGGCAATTTTCTTTCCAGCATCCTGTAAAATACTGTTTGTTTGGTAACAATACTGTAATCAGGATATGGTGAGGAAAAAAAAAATAATACAAAATGACAATATTTGATTGCCTGGTTCTCCAGGGAATTATTTGTTCTAGGAAAGCCAACTTGACTGTGGATTACAATTTGTAAGTGGTCACATAATATTGGAAGGCAAGAAATATTTTTTTCTGGCTATGTCCTAGATCTGACTGTGGAGATAATGACAATTATCCCAAATATGGCATGGCAGTTACAGCAAAACTGGATTCCACTTAGAATACTTGATGCTGAATGACTATGCATACCTAAAATTATAAATTGTATTCAAACAGAATTTGCAGAATTTTTCAGTAAATTAATAGCTTCTCTGGCTCTTAAATTGAGTCATTCTGTGTTAGTGTTTTCAGGTACAAGAAATTAATTGAAACAATTGTGTTTTGTGGTTGAGTCTAAAGCTATAGTGCAGTAAAAAATAAAAATTCCATCTCTGCTTCTTATTTCCATATTTCACATTCATGATATTCCAGTTAAAAAGAATTCACCGTGACTCTATGAATTAATATGACCAAATTCTGGAGTAAACTCTTCCTTTCCTCTTTATATCATAGATATAACTGTGTTTTCTGGGGTATTGCACATTGTAGAATCAAATTTTAACTTTATAGGGTTTCTGCCTACAGGCAATATATCCAGGAAACAAGGGATAGTTAGCCAAAGCACTGTAGTTACAATCTGGGGGACTCCTATTCTCATCATATATTTCATAAACACACTGCAATGAATGGCACTAGAAATTAAAGAAATAACAATAGCAATAAAAACAACAGTATTGGAATAACTGTAGCAGAATATAGTTTGCAGATAGGATGTAGTGCCAAGGAAAGAGCAGAGTCATATCAGGTGTATATTTTAGTAATGCAGATGTTGCAGAGCCAAGCATGGTGATGACTCCTTTTAAAGACTTCTATCGTGCCTTAGGAAAACCATTTTTTTTTTCTGATTCATAGTAATTTCTACAAATTAGCTGTCCAAAGTGGTAGTTCTCTAGGGCATGTGGAAGCAAAACTGAGAGCACTGTAAGGGCATCTGGAAAGTCTGATTACAAATAGGCTTTTTTTTAAGAATTACAAGGCTATTTGTTTGAGGTATAATGCCATTTTATATCTTTAGATACTGATTCTGTGATTAACTTTGGCACTGATCTCAGGAATAATGTGTTTGCATCTTAGGTACTCACTCACAGACAAGGGTTAATCCGGTATTCCTAAGATGCAGTTTAAGCTCACTATACAATTTATAAAAAATTCAGATGATTTTTTTAAAAAACCCAAGCAACCCTAATTAGGCATCACTATCTTTCTCTGCCACCTGCACTCAAAATTAATGAACATGTAAGGCACCTGAATTCAGACAAGGGAAACAGTAATGGTATAACATTCTACTTAGTTGACTACTTGTCGGTTGCTTTTCATTCCTTCTCAGCTGGTTGGATCTTTTTGAGTCCTCCTCCCACAACCTTGATAAACATGAAAAGCCTCTCATTTAGGGGGAGTGGGAGGGAAGAAGCGGGGGATGCTGGGGAGAGGATGACCAGAATTATATAACAAGAGCTGAGCACAAGGTCCACATGCCTTAGTGATTCATGGGATTGCGTTATAACATCTCATAATAACCAAGCTGTGGCATTCTTTATAGGCCAAATTTTCTAGTTAGATGTTTTTTAAAGCATCTCCTCATTGTGCAGTTGTTTTATTGAAAAGACCATGATAACTCTGAGATATTTCTCCTGAGTTATTAAAGTTAATTTAGAATTCAACAATGTGAACGAGTAAATCAGACTCAGTCTAATTAGTATTACTTACTACTTATATTGGATAGTGTCTATGTGTCCCACTGAGGTACTGAGCTTTCATTGTGCCATGCATGATGTAAACAATCTAAATAAAGCATGTGCGCATTATCCTGACAATTAGATTTCACAGTGTCCTGGGACAACTTTTAACAATCCCTTAAGCAAATCTTAATCCACTTTATCTTCTCCATGGAGAACATTCAAGATGAATTAGACATGCCTCCAGAAAACAAAGACCCGGTTATAAATTCCTGTGAGGAAGTTTAGAAGCATGGCTTGAACGTGAAATTGAGACGCAGAAGACCTATTTTTCTGTAACTGTTCTGTTTCAGATTTTCTGTATGACTTTGCTCAAGCCTGTCTCGAAGGCATTTACTGGGTAGATATTGCAGCACCTTCTTATCAGATGCTAGGTTTGGGGAGAAACAAGATTGGACTGCTCTGCAAGGGTAACCAGAAAACAGCAGGATGTGCACAGCAGCCTTGCTGGCAAAGGCAGGATCCACAGAATCACAGAATCACAGAATCACAGAATCACAAGGTTGGAAAGGACCCATTGGATCATCGAGTCCAACCATTCCTAACACTCCCTAAACCATGTCCCTAAGTATTTCATCCACCCGTTCCTTAAACACCTCCAGGGAAGGCGACTCGACCACCTCCCTGGGCAGCCTGTTCCAGTACCCAATGACTCTTACTGTGAAGAATTTTTTTCTGATATCCAACCTGAACCTCCCCTGACGGAGCTTCAGGCCATTCCCTCTAGTCCTGTCCCCTGTCACTTGGGAGAAGAGGCCAGCTCCCTCCTCTCCACAACCTCCTTTCAGGTAGTTGTAGAGAGTAATAAGGTCTCCCCTCAGCCTCCTCTTCTCAAGGCTAAACAACCCCAGCTCTCTCAGCCGCTCCTTGTAAGACTTGTTCTCCAGCCCCCTCACCAGCTTTGTTGCTCTTCTCTGGACACGCTCCAGAGCCTCAACATCCTTCTTGTGGTGAGGGGCCCAGAACTGAACACAGTACTCGAGATGCGGTCTCACCAGTGCTGAGTACAGAGGGAGAATAACCTCCCTGGACCTGCTGGTGACCCCATTTCTGATACAAGCCAAGATACATACAATACACAGCACCTAAACAAGAAGAGCAGAGCACCTTTCTAATTCAAGTGCTTAAAACATGAGATAGTTCAAGTTTAAAACATGTTGGTTAAAACTAACAATGTTTTCTCTGACTTGTCCAAGTTTTGCAAAGGAAAGCAGCTGCAGCTGCATTTGATGAGGGGACCAGTTTGGTCAGTAAACAGAGCTACAGGCTTGAGGTTTTTAAGAATCTTACAGTCTAATTTCTCAATCTTAATGGTGCTGAAGTATGAAGAAAGCACTGAGATGCTCTTGACTGGAACACTTCTGGGAAGGCAGATGGAAAAATTTGTACATGCCTGGTGAATTGCCGTAAAAATTAGGGCCATCGGCAAGCATTTCCTCCATATCTAGTGTTCTGAAGGATATGGCTTTTAATGAGGCTCTGCTTTTTAGAATTCACTAGCCACTTCCATACTATTAATTCTCTGGGATTCTCTGCCAGAGTAATTTAGTTCTCTCAGTTTTAATTTGCTCATAATTATATCTCAAAGTTCTTAAAAACGCCATTTTGTATGATTAAAAAAGCTGTTCAGTAATGAAATACAGTAGAAATCTGTTTCTAGTCCGCTACAAAAAGCGGTGATTAGAAACATATATTGATCCATGTGCTTTATTTGTTTCCTCAATTTGTGGCTTTACTACACCAAATCCTCTGTCTCCATGCCTGAGAATTTACTTCTTATATCACCTTTCAGTATTCTGCATAATTTAGTTCATATCTTTCTAGATTTCTGAATGATAGGAATTAGTTGTCATTTCCCTAAAGGTAAGACAATGGTCATCTTTCCTTTGCTTCAATTTGCTACTTCTTTGAAGCAATCATTCTACTTCCGCTCTTCATCTCCCCAAGCAATGTAATGCTGAGAAAATATTTTTATAAATTCTGTCATAATGATTTTCACATCTATTTGCCCCCTAACTGATGTCTTGTCCTTTGTCAAGTCCTCTCGTTAGTTCTTAGTTGATATCTAACCATCAGTAAACCTGATAAGTAAACATATAAATGACCTCTTTCTCTCACCTTTCCTTCTTTCTTTGATGACAGCTTCATTGTCGTTCCCATATTCTGAGCTCACTACCTTAGGATTACCTTCAGTCTCATTCTTTTTTCTCTCGTTATCACCTAGAATAGATGTTAGATAATTTCTTTCCATTCACCTTAGTGATTTAAAAATACTTGTTTTCTGCACCTCCTTTGCATAACTGAATAAAATAATGTTACAGGTCACCTTGCCATATTACTGTTACCTTGGTGTTTACCTTTATGTCTGTAACATTAAAACTCATGCACTTAAATGCCAACTCATTCTATCTCCTGCATCAGCCTCCATCCTCTGTCTTGCTTTACGCTGACTGTTTTTTCCTCAAGAAGTGCTTTATGGCACGACAAGAATTGCTAAGAGAGAAGTTAGTGGCATGGATACACAGTAGTACTAAGAGGAGTGGAAAAAAATAAAGCTTTTTCAGAAGCATAGGCTACCTTGGATGTGGCTGTGGGTATCTGTGGCTGTTCTTGTCTTCATCTTAAATATAACTCACGAAAGATGAAATTGTGTTCTAGTTATTGAAGTACAGCTTCCTACTAGCATTTTTCTGAATAACCACATATTTCAGAAAGCATTACGGTTATTATGAGAACACATCTTCTTCTGACTGCTCATTAAAAATTGTTTATATTTTCACTAGTTCAGTTGTGTTTTCTTCAGACTTCTAATTCAGATTTGTGAATTTTAAAGTGATTTTGTTCTTTATGTTCCACATTGGTCAGCTGCTAATAGCCGTATTCATATTATAGTAAGCACTAATAGTAAGTAAACAGTAACAATGATGAAAAATTATAAAAATGCTAAGATTCCCATTTTTTTCCTCTGGGGGACATGCAGATGTAGCATCTGAAACACAAATAAATTCCATGATATTATGGCTATTTCTATACACTAACTCTTTCTCAGGAAATAAATTTTAATTAACAGTTTCCATAGTCTTTTTTTTATATAAGAAAGTTCTGTTGTCCATAACAACAATTTGCAATGATCTAATTACTGTTTTAGCTTTTAATTTTTATTTTCCATTTTTATTTCCGTACCTGGAACAAGGAGATTTTTGGAAAAAAAATAATTATAATCTTATTGTTCCCCTGTTTTAATTTTATCAAGCCAGAGTTTTTATTATAGCATGTACAATCAAAAACTGCTCAAGAGAATGCATACACATATGTTAAATTTCATCAGTCTTTGGAACTATTGTATTCGTGAGTTGTCCCTGAAGTACAGAATTCGGTACTGAATGACAAAAGTCCACAAAACCAAAGGGAAATGCTTACTTGCTGCCTATTAATTTTTATTTATTTATTTTTTTAATTATATAAGTGGCAGGAGAGGTCTGAGTGTTTATTAAATGCATCTTCATCATTGCCTGGAGCCTTACTCTTTTCTGACTTGTATATTATTTTACTTGTATTATTAATACTATACTAGTTACATTATTGATATGGTAGTGTGTTGCTGGCATTTGTTACAGGCTTTTGGGAACATGTTCAGGCATCATAAAGTTATGTGATTGTTCATGTGTTAACTTACTCTTCGTATCGTTTAGAGGACGGCAGTGGCTTGCAAGGTCAAATGAGAAATGAGCTCACAAATTCTCTCAGGTGCTTGCCATGGACAGTTGCATTATTTTACACTAAAAAGGGTAAAGAGTACCTTCCTTACTCATTGCATTTTCTGTGGAATACAGAAGGGAAACATTCAGAGATCACTGTTAAAGTAGCTTCTGATTAGCCTAAAGCATTATTCTTAGCCTTCAAAAAGTGAGCCCTTTTAAGGCACAGTTTGCTTGACCCAAAGGAAGGGCTCATGCACAACTCATGCCTGACTATGGAAAATACCTATGAAATTTCTGTTTCTGTTTCTGCCTATACAAGTAGGGTGTCTTGCCTCCCAAAGCTTGAATAGTCAGAGGGCAGCTGCTATGGGCTGATGAGCTTCAAGGATGAAAGTGCACAGCAGGCGTCTCGGGTCATCCCTTTCTTGCCTGCCCATGGAACAGCAAGGCATAACAAGGTTCTAATTTAAGAACACATAATTTCTGTGTTAATAGTCATAAGGAGTACTAGATCTGTTAAGTTATAATTTCTTAGGAGCGTTTTTCTGACTATTGTTTGATCTTGGTTCAGTATGGGGAAATTTCATGAGTATTATTTGCAGAAGAAAAATTACCTGGTTTTTCTTCTTACATTCATATAAGAGGATGTCACTTCGCCACAGTCCTTCTGTTTTATATAATCTTGTGGGTTGTAAGAGGTAGATTTATCTTTGTACTGAGAGAAGGATTTTAAAGGTCATCAAGCCTGCTCAGATGCAGACTTCCATAGCAAATATGGAAATCCACAAATTGATCTGCTTGAGAAGGGGATTTCACTATTTTTGTTTGTTGCAGATTGTCTTTAACATGATGGGATTTAAGTTGATAGAGCAAATAGGTTATGAATATCATCTTCAGTATGTCCATCTGGCTCTTTGATGATGAGTCAGGCAAGACTTTGTTCCCCATGTATCCGACATGAGCCTATTTATTCTATTAGAAAATAATGATTTTAAATTTAGGGTTAACAGTATAATTCTAGAGTGTATCAATGTTATTCTAACTGGGTCTTCCTAATAGAGATGTTTGCAGAAATACTCAGTATTCTGAATTTTAACACAAAACCCCTTTCATATTCTTTATTCTGAATATCTGTGACAATAGGAGTTCTGTTTGTAACTATTTCACCCGGAAATAAATCTAGCAGTAGGTGTCCCAGAAGGGCAGTGTAAATACTCTGTCTGAGAAATCAAAACGTGTGTGTGATGAACTCAAGTTTACTAAATGCTGAATAATGTGTGTCTAGTATACTGTCAATGGACAAGTCAAAGTAGGACAGGAAAAGAGCAAATGAGGTTGCTAACAGCCATTCTCTTGTTGTCTATGACCGAAATTCAATCAAATTCCAAGTTCTACTTTCTTGCTCTGACGGGGAGGGTTAAGCAGAAGTTGACATCTTATGCTAATCCCATAGATTTCTGCATCTGGTTTTCCAGTTCAATCGAGGCATTGAAGCCTTTTAAAAAAATTAATTCTCATTCCGCTGTAATTTAAGTGATTCTAAATTAGGGATCAACATATTTACTGTGCTGTAAAGCACAGCAAACCCAGAGAATGTTATCAGTTATGAGAAAGGAGAATCAGTCTTGTATCCTCTTTTGTAAATACATGAATGCTACAGAATTCAGACTCAGTTTTTGGTTCGGTCTTTGGTAAGGATAGGGATCAACTGTTTAATTTGGCTTGTGTTTTAATTCTAAAAATTCAGTATCTACTGTGAGAGCTGAAGATATGTTTAGCCCACGAGCAAACATCCAGTCATTTTACTGTCATGTGTTTCAGTGAATCTGGTTTCCTGTTCTAAAGTGATTAATATTATTCAAGAGGCTGATTCTGAAATCTCAACAGATTTTGTTCAGCACGAGAGGGTAATGGGTGGATAGTAAAAGGGAACATGATTCATGCTGCTTATTAGGTTGCTTTATCTTTTATTATTTACCAGATCAGTTAGAGAGCTTCTGGAAGTTGCATTAGGCAGCTTATAACTCATTCAGGACTATAGGGATCATAGCAACACATTTCAGCTTTTCTGTTCAAGGCCATGATCTACAAGGGCGAGCATACAAGAACAACATAATTTTTATTTTGCTCAGAATTTTCTTGACACATTAATAAACTACTTTTGTGCTGCTCCAAGTAAACTACTTAAATATCGTTTACTTATTACTATGTGTAATGAGCTTATTTGGATAATAATGGAAAATTCTCCATTCCTCTGAGTTTGGAGTTAATAGATTCCAAAGATATTTTGTTTTACTTATTCTGAAATGCTACCGATTCTGAAATGTTCAGTTGAGCATTATTGAACAGGTTGACTGCAAGTGCATCAAGAAAATGAAATAAAGGCAAAAGGAGATATATTTTTAAGGGTACGTTAAAATTAATCCATTAGCAGTCAAAACAATCACTAAATTGATTAGACAAGATGAGTTATATAGATTTTTCTGAATCAATAATTATTACAGAGTCATCAAATATGTATGTGTTCTTATGTAAATTGAACCATTGTCTCATAGTTTATACCAATGCACATCAAAAGAATGCTCAGAGAATTCTAAGAAGGGCATTTTCTCCTTTGTTCCAGCGTATGGCTAGGCAATAGGCTTGTATGATAGTAGAAGAAAAACTTTTCTGAACCATGAATGGGAATATATATATTTATATTTATTGCATATAAGCCATAAGCCAAATGTTTTGGGTTTATGTCTATGTTTTATGCTATTCATCACGTAAATATTAACAAATATTTTGGACTATTTGGTTCTAAGTAATGTTTAGGTACACTGATAAGTGTCTCTAAAATACAGAGAAAGATAAGGTTCAGAGAGGTACTCTCCTTACCATTTATCTAGTCCTAAAGTGGTTTCTGGTTTGCAGAGTGAATTGCAATGAATGACGTTGATTTCCTATTTTTATAAGGGGAAGTGTCATCCAAAAGGTGGATGAAATATTAAAGTTCTGCTAGATAATAGATGGATAGATAGGTAGATACACAGGTTAATACTGTGCGAATAAACCCCAACAATATTCTATAGAATCATAGAATAATTTGGGTTGGAAGGGACCTTAAAGATCATCTAGTTCCAACTCCCCGTTCATGGGCAGGGACTCCTCCCACTGGATCAGGCTGCCCAAGGCCCATCCGTACTGGCCTTGAACACCTCCAGGAACGGGACAGCCACAACTTCTCTGGGCAACCTGTGCCAGTGTCTCACCACTCTCATGGTGAAGAAATTCTTCCTTATGTCCAGTCTAAATCTGCCCCTCTCCAGTTTATACCCATTGCCCCTCATCCTATCATTATATGTCTTACACAGGCTGGTTTTAATTTTGAAAGTAAGTAACTTTGGGTTTAATTTTACTTACGTGGAAAATGAAATTCTTTTTTTAAAGAACTATTAAAAAAAATCCATTTTTACTATGTTACTATATTCTGCATAAGCACTGAGCGCATGTGAAAACATGCAATCTCTTTTATGCTCTAGTAATTCTGAAACACCTAAACTCTTCTCCCTCCACACACCACCTGAAATCCACAAGACTGAGCACCCCTTAGGGCTGGTAATGGATTTGCCAATATCAGCCTGGAGAATATTGTAACTAGCAGTGTAAAGCCTTGATGATAGTTTTATAATGAATAGCCTGAAATAACCTCAAGCACCACCTCACTAATGTGATTCTATAATACATAACCAGTCTAATTTGAAACTAAGAGTCAGTTACCAAGGAATACATTTGTAGAGTTAATATTGTTAACCTCTTAATTTTCCTCTTCTCTTGGATTTGAATTACAGTTTCCTTTGAAATAAAATCCACTGATGAGACAGCTAATGGATTGCTACTTTAATTTTGCTGTTCTGATTGCTTTTACAGCTGTTCCTCATTGTCTTTATATTTAACCCTCTTGCAAAATCCTTGTGGTTAAACGGTTATGCAGATCAAAGTACAGACCTGATGTCCAAACTCTTCCAACTACATTAGTGTCTTCTTAAATTGATTAGGAAGAGCATTGCACAGGAAATGGCTATCAACATAGCTTACATTAAGAATGGAGCTAGTGCTCAAAATGTGTTGTTTGTCATCTCTCTGAGTGTACGTAAACACTTTCAGCTCTGTCAGTTCCTTAAAGTAGTTTGAGTCTTACTAAACACTGACAGTGTTGCCATGGAGTCATACTTAGATTTCACAGCAAAGCAGAAACTGATTTCCAGGTAATAGTTGAATTAGAAAACAGAGAGAAAATGAGAACGAATAAACAAAATTCCAAACTGCCTGTTATTAGATTTTATACCTATTTCTTCTATCTTTCCATATCTGTTGCAGATGTAATAGTGGTGTTGTTTGGAGGATAGGGTTTTTTTAGATGGAAAAATTATAATTAAGAATTCAGAATGCAATTATTATTTCAAGGAAAAGAAATCAGGTGCAATACCACATTATTCTTATTTGTGTGGAAACAATGAGGTCTTTTAATGTGTGAAGCTCCTTAACAGGTCTGTCTTGAAATTGTGCCTGTATAGGGGATAAAAGCTCTGTTACTGCTTCATTAGGTTGCATTTAGCAGTTATGTTTCCCAAAGCAATTTGCAGCATCCTCTTCCTTTCATTGTCACATTTGATCATTTTAGAGTTTGCTCTGAAGACACAATGATGTCCTATGTGTGAATTTCAGGCTATAAGCCAGTGTATTCAATAATCCCCATGAAGAAACTTCATCAGAGTCTATCTGATAAATGATGAAATCAATGCCACACAATTAATCCATAATAGAACTGCATAATAAACAGAAGATTATACTTTCTGTGTCAGTTAAGGTCCTATAAATTCCTGCTTTACTTCAAATTTTATTAAATGTTGTTGTTGCTGTACTGTTATCGTTTTATGATGTTTGAAGATGTGAAACATAACTTTAATCTGTGATTTCTTTTACTAGTGGCTAGCATTCAGAAGCTTCCTGCTGCATCTGTTTTAACTGACATCAATTTCCCCATGAAAGGAAGAAAAGGAATGGTTGATTGGGCACGGAACTCAGAAGACAGGGTTGTCATTCCAAAAAATATATTCACTCCTATGTCAACAGGTAAAGAAGCATATCAGCATGTTAATTTTGTGGTAGCTTTAACAAGGGAACTCAGAATCTTTGACTGTATGATAGAGAAGTGGTTATTTTATCCATCTTCAAAAGAAATCCAGTGCAAAAATTGCTAAAGAAATCCCAGACATCATTTTCTACACTGAAGAGCCAATGCTTCATTATTGGGGACAGGATTGTACCTCTGGCTGTATGAGGTGACCCGAGGTGCAGTTCTGCTGAACTCCTTGAAGCTGCTCCACTCCAACAAGCTGTGCTACTCCAACAGGTCACCTGCTTTTACCAAAGGATGCTCAGCAGGCAAATTACCCTGACTTTCAGATACAATTTACAAATACTATCACAGTGCAGATCTCTGATATTAGAGAATTTATTTGCTAGGCATTAAACTCTAAAGACAATCTTTGGGGATACTTAATTTTAAAGCTAAATCAACTATAATGGATGATTTTTTAAAAAAAAAAAGTGTAATTCTCAGGGGCTTAGATCTTTTGCTATATTCCTGACAGTGATACATCTTTATGACAGACTTCCAGGATGTAATTCAAGGTTATGATAGTTTATTTCACATCAAATTTCTACGAGAAAGATAAATGTTATTCACAGTTTTTTATGCTGATGAAGGCTTGGGAAAGAGAGTTTAAAAATCTTTTCTTCCCTACTTTTTTTTTTTTTTCAGATCTAGATGAATCAACTGTATTTGTACTTGGAGCAGTGCTATACAAAAATTTAGAACTAATTTTGCCCACTTTGAGGTAAGAAATTTCATAAATACAATATGAATTAGACTATTTCAGAATTATAACTACACTACATATCAGGATAAAAGCAGACATCCAAGGCTATTTGCATTTTGGGTGGTGGTGGGGGAATGTCCTATTATTTAATATATATATATATATTTGCCTTTCATTCATGCTTAGGCATTTATATGATGGAAATACCATTTTTATTAAATTGGCTTAATTTATGTTTTATGTAATCTGTATTAAGCTTAACTGCAGAAATGTTTGATTAGGAGTATGTATACTCATGTACATTGATGCTCTGGCCAGTTAGTACAAGTGATCTAGTAATAATATCATAACCTGATGTACGAAGACTGTCTGCTCTGCTTCTACAGTAGCCTCTGGTAGTAGTTTTCCAAGATTTTTTTCAGTGCAAGCTGTATTCAGAAGGAACAGCAGAGCTGTAGAGAAGATCCACATTAGAAACAAGACATGCATGTGCTTGAACAGCTGTGCTGTGTTCCTTACCAGGACCATACACATGCGTAAAGAAATAGGAGGGTCTCTTGATTCATTTTTTCCTTTCTGGACTTGCTAACAGACAATTTGGAAATAAACATTTCACCCCCTCTTCTCAAACTAGTGGTTAAGATAATTTCGTGGTCCATTAACATCATCTTACTTGAAATTATCCTGTACACCACTGGTTACTAATGTCCATTGACAGTAAAAGAAACGGGTGCAGATTGTGTCCCTGCTAATGAATTCACAGTATTCAGAAGGGTAGTAATTAGAAAGCCACTATATCACCTTTCCCTCCTCTATTTAACCAAAACATCAGGATTTGAAACAAAAGATTGCAAACCAACAGGGTTTTGCCAAAATTCATTTGAAAATGAAAACAATCTTCCTAATAAAGATGTAAAGTGCTGTGCAATGAGTAGCTGCAATGTTTGGAACAGAAAACCTTCTGAGGTTGAGCACAATTCAAACAGTGATGTCCTGGCAGGACACCTGGAAGCCTGGAAAGCACTGATGAGAGCAGTCTATGCTTAAGGCATGTTGTAAATGACAGCTCATCCACTTCTGAAATGTCACTAAGCACTTTCCATTTGTTGTGCCAGTTCCTGAAATTAGCCAGGAAGGAAGAGATATTTCCAAGAGATATTTTTTCTTCTCTTCACCATTATTCAAAGAAACAGAGCCAAATGGCTGTTGTAGTCAGTGCTTTTTGGCAGACTTTAGAAACAATCTGCTAGTCCAAGGAAAGCATCGAGGTGGCCCTGTATCTTCTAAACCTTTTATATTGTAACCCACATTCTTTTATCATGCCTTTTCAGCTCTCATAGGTCAATAGCTTTAATTTACAGAAAACAAGTGTGAATATTGAATGTTGTATATTTGATTATATTGAAAGCCTTCCAGGGCTTTTATTTCATCCATTAGAAAAGTGAGATTAATAGCCTTACTAGATTTTCCCTAGAATCAACAGCATCCCAAGCAGCAGAAACAAGGGCAGAATAGGGACATACAGGTGTTATAACTTTAATTAGTATATAATACTAATATAATGTACTGACCAAAACATCAATGTACATAAATGTATATGAATATAATAATTATAAAGTGTAATACTAAGGACTATGAGAAAGTGCATCGCAGTTCCCAAAATTTTTGCCTTTATCTGTTTTACTTTCAGCTGGTTATTGATTTACACAGCAAATTTAAGCATTTCTCTGTACAATTCAATTTACAGACAGGTTTTGTGAGCTTCTACAGTAAAATGGTCTAATAATCTACGTATATCTATTCATAAATGAAGCCTTTAGAAATTTAAGTATGAAGATATCCCACTTTGCCTCTGAATATGTTCAGTACTGTTTGAATCCAATTCTCAGCTGCCCAAGAAAAGGAAATGAGAACTATTCCTTTCTCTTACGTATGTGAATAAGAAATAAAAGTCAGTATTAATCTGTGATAGAAAAATATAACACAGGTACCTCTAGTCTCTTCTTTGTTCAGAGTACAGCACCTCAGTACTTCCTGCACTTTTTTAGTGTTTATAATGAAGTTATATTGAAACTTTTAACAGCTTACATCTCTTACTTCATCAGGAAATATATCAAGCTGGGTTTCTTTGCCCATGGCAGTCATATTCAATATTTGATCTTATTACCTTAAAATAGTACCGCAGAAGTGGCACAGCTTCAAACTGTTTTCCTAGAACTGTAGAATCAATGAACACTCTGAGAAGGGAGGGACCTTCAAAGGTCATCTAGTCCACGCCCCTACCATCGGCAGGGACATCATCCGCTAGATCAAGTTGCTCAAAGCCCCTTCCAACCTCACCTTGAACACTTCCTATAATGGGACATCCATAGCTTCTCTGGGCAGCCTGTTCCAGTGTCTCACCACCCTCGCCACAAAATAAATTCTCGTTATGTCTAATCTAAATCCGCTCACTTTCAGTTTGAAATCATTGTGCCTTGTCTTGTTGCTACAGACCTTTGTAAAAAGTCTCTGTCCATCTTTCTTATCAGCCCCCTTAATTACTGAAAGTTTGTTTTAAGGTCTTCCTAGAGCCTTCTCTTCTGCAGTCTGAACAACCCTAAATCTCTCAGCCTTTCTTCATCAGAGAGATGTTCCATCCTTCTGATCATTTTCGTGGCCATTCACTGGACCTGCTCTAACAGGTCAATGCCTTTCTTGTACTGGGGAGCCCACAGCTGGGTTGAGTAAACCAGGTGAGATCTCACAAGAACGGAGTAGGTGTGCAGAATTACCTTCCTGGACCTGCTGCCCACACTTCTTTTTATGAAGTCCAGGGTACAGTTGGCTTTCTGGGCTGCAAGCACATGTTACTGGCTCACGTGAAGCTTTTCATCTAGCAGTATCCTCAAGTCCTTCTCCAGAGTGATTCTCTAAATCCCTTTATCCCCAGTCTGTGTTGATACTGGGATTGCTTCAACCCAGGTGCAGGACCTTGTGCTTAGCCTTATTGAACTTTATGAGGTTCACATGAGCCCACTGAAGCCTGTCAAGGTCCCTCTGGATGGCATCTCTTCCCTCCGGTGTGTCTGCTGCACCACTGAGCTTGGTGTCATCTGCAAACTTGCTGAGGATGCACTTAATGCCATCATCTATGCCACTGATGAAGATATAAAATACTAATGAATACATTTTGATGCATTCAAACAATTTTAATGTTTATTCAGATGGAATTCTGAATCGTTTAAAAGCTGCAGCTATAGTTAGTGCTGAAATTGTTGAGCTGTTACACTCTGCAAAAAAAAAATCGGAAAAATTGCAATGCAGATTTTGAAGGAATCTTTGTTATGGGGTGGTTTATTATTTTACACTCATTCAGATACCTAAATGAAGTGAAGGTCTCCTATTCCCACTGTATTTGGAAAAGGTTTATTTTTGTTTGCTTATATTTTATAATTAAAAACTATCATCTTAAGTGGGTATATATTAATTACTAATGTTATTTAACTGTAAGAAGCATTTTCATGATATACATACTAGTGCTGAACATAGCATGCTTTACCACAATAGCATTGCGTATGGTGCAGACACTGTAAAATGTGAAAGGGGGTAACATCATCTAGTTTTTCTATCATACCCAGAAGTGCGGTAGCTACACACAATGTATGAACTGAAAAAACAAGGTGGATAAGCATTTCATGTGATGCTGTTCTAAATAAAATGACAATTGACCAAATATGTTAATGGTGGAAATAAAGATTAAAAAAAAAAAGTACAATAAACCAAGGTAAGATAAGTAAAATGGGACGGTGTCCCTGGCTTTACAGGAATTAAGATGGCAGTAAAGTAAATATTTGATCATATGATACCCAGGTTTTTGTACTTTTCAGAGGAACAAAGATGACATGAATTCTCATATATTCCTTAATATCAGCACTAAATTGTATGCAAGATTCTGCATCACTGCAAAGAACATCTTTCTTTAAAATAAACAAACAAACAAAAGAAACATATATCAGTATATCTTCAGGGAAAATGTTTCAAAGCATCTAAGTAAAGAATCCCCATCTGGTACATCACAAGTGTTCTGTGAATAAAATGCGGATTTTATTATCTAGGAAAGAGGACAACCTATAAAATATATTTAATGAACTCCAAAATTAGCTGTATTTTACTATGTTCTAATTCATGTTTTTACTGGCATAGAGTTTGTTAAAAGTAAGTTTTGTAAATACAGTGTGAGATGATAACTTTGCAATTACATTAATATAAAACCTTTTGGACAATGTATTCAATCGTAGTGGTACGCATATATTAATCAAAGACTTTTACCAGGTCTGTTCAAATAAGACGTTAGAGAAAAGTACTTTATTCTTCTTTATAAAAGTAGAATATTTTTTTCCATGCACAAATAAATAAAATTAATCTGATTCTATTTCCTAATAGAATTCCTATTAATCTGATTCCGTTTCCTAATACGCTTTGCTGCATTGCACTGTTCTTTTAATGCCCTATGGATTTTTTTCAATCACATATTGAAATGTTGAATACTTTAAGCACTATAGACTGAGTATTATTTCCATAACTCTTGCATCCCTGAGGACATTTATGTTATCGTTAGGTTCACAGAAATTGATTCCCAGTGTAATACTCATCTAAAGGATATTGTACATAATTCCTCTCTTGGGCACTGTGAAGGAATACATCACATATTGCCACACTGTAAGATAGTTTTTAACTTTTCCTTTTAAAAAATAAGAACAAGTAAAGAATCAATGATTTTGCTATGGCAAGCTTTTGTTCCCTGTCACTTAAATAACCGGTGTATCTTCCTGATACAATTTCCTGTACTGAAATGTTCTCTTTCCCCATTTGAAGCATCATTCCTAACATCGTTCAGGTGCTGTACAGTCAAAAAGGCCTTTAAACTTCCTCATATCAGCTTTGTTAGACTGAGGATGGAGTACCTCAGACAGACTTTTACTGGATAGCATTATTGCTAGAGCATCCATATTTTCTTCTGTAATATATACACGTTTACACATTGAACTATAACTTCTTTCATGGTGTTTTGAGATAGCAACGTGCCTTATGAATAAGTTCATTTTTCTTGAGCAACATAGAGTCATTCCAAAAAGAAAAGAAAACCTGAATTTCACATCACAATCAATATGTTTGCACTTATATTAGTACTCTCAAAATGTATACCCAGATAGAAAAAGAGCTCAGTTTCCTAAATATTGCTATTAATTAGAATCATAGAATAATTAGGGTTGGAAGGGAGATTAAAGATCATTTAGTTCCAACCTCCCTGCTGTGGGCAGGGACATCCCACCAGCCCAGGCTGCCCAAGGCCCCATCCAGCCTGGGCTTGAACACCTCCAGGGATGGGGCAGCCACAGCTTCCCTGGGCAGCCTGTGCCAGTGCCTCACCCCTCTCATGGTGAAGAAGTTCTCATGGTGAAGAAATTGAGATTTAAAAAAAAAAAAACAAACAAACAAAAAACCAAAACAGTAGGACAGCAGATGTGGAAGTTCTTCTTGTAGTCTTTACTCAATCAAACTTTGTTATTTTTAATCTCCAAGGATTTTTTCAACCGTAATTCCCAAGGAGTTTAATATACTTTTTGAGTAACTGATTTAAAACTTTGACCCTGACATGCATTTTTCTGGTCAGCCAGCAGAGCACCATCCCATAGAAGATCATTTAAGATAATTTTTAGATTTTTTTGTTTGAAGGAGGAAGTGGTAATGGTGAAGTCACTCTCCACCTGCCATAAAAGAGCTATAAGATAATGCGCTTCCCCAGGAAGTGTGACATAGGTCATCCCCATTCTATGTCATTCCCAATATGAGAGGGACTGAAATCCACATATTCCACCACCCAAGATATTTTATAAAAGCCAATTACTTCAATTCCTGAAGAAGAGTTCTCAGCACTAAGCTGTTGTTTAAAAACTTATCTTCAACAAAGATATTGATGGCACTGCACCAGTGGTTTTGAGCGAAATTCTTGTGACTACAATGCTTTGAGCTTTAATTCTTTGGTTTCTTAACATGTTTATGTGCATTTAGAAAATATATGCCAGATTGCATTTTTTCAGGGGTTATCTAAACAGTTGAATATGAGATACGCAAGTAGGCATTCAGCGCAGATAAGATAGCAATGAGTGATGCTTTTTTAATTTCACAGTGATATAGTGGGTTACATTTATTTTCCTGGGAAGCAGTCTGCTAGGGTCTCCTGAGAACCTAAGTGGATTAGTAGAGTTTTAATGAGACTGGGGCAAAATTAATGTAGCAATGCTACAATTTAGGCACATTACGTGCTCTTTTGGATCTCACCCTAGAACCATCAGAACTGTATGAAAAGTAGACACAGCAAGGACACATCTCTTAATCACAAAACTGTGATCAAGTACTTAAGTATCAATATCTATGTTAGCTTATGTGAATTTCCAAAATGAACAGAATCTTTTAATATCAAGCTGTCGTGATCTGTTAGGAAAATCAGGTTTGTATGTATTTGAAGTTCTGTTCTGAGTTTTTTAACGTTGTTGTTGGGAGGGGGAATGTTGATTTTTGGGTTTTGGTGTTTTCTAAAATTACGCCTTACTTAGAAACATTTACAGTTATTCACTTGCTCTACGTAGAGTAAGGTACCATCATTACTTCCTCTCTACAGAGCACACTGAAAGTTTGCCAATCATTAAATACTAGTCTAATAGTCTGATATTTCCATCAACAATGTGGGAGAATTTAAAGAGCAACCAAAGCAAAAAAATAGGAATTAAATAAAATAGAATGCCACTTCCATTGTATTTCCATTATGTGATTTGGCTGAGTAAAATTGGACTAGAATTCACAGCTTGTCCCAGAAGACTACTTGTGCTGACTAAAGTGCCTGCTGAGTTAAGTTTCTGTTACTGTAGCCATGGCAATTCCTGTTTCAATGATCCAGCAAAACGGAATCCTCTCCTAAACGCCATTTCTCTAGAGAAAACAAGCAATTAAACAACAAGAACAAAAGAATATTTATAATCTCTATTATAATTACATCTAAACTGCCTAATTTCTGCTTTGATAACATCTACCTATGAGCATGTCCTTCAGTGGGATTTTATGTTTGTTTATATGCAATCAGCAGAAGGTGTTGAAAATGGCATTATATACAAAAGAAATGCCGTAATGATTATCAGAAACAGTCAGGCTGATAACGATGGTTCTTCTGAGCCTGATGAGGTCATAAGAAGCAAGAACCTCAGACATGGACATTATGTCAACATATATTTTGCCTCTATTAGCGTAACCTCAGCAATATTAAGTCTGTCCTGGAGACGTAGCTGCAAAAACATAGTGGTATATATTTTACATGAAAAGAGAGTTTGTTGATGAATTAGAAAAATTAACAGAAAATTATTATTTTGAATAAGCTGGTACAATAACATAAGATCAAATCCAGTCTCAGGTATATGAAAGAAATGTATTTGGTTTGGTAGGATTTCAGTCAGGGCACAAGAAAAAATATATTTCAATAAGTATTCAGATTATGAAGTTCCCCACTCAAATAGCACATACAATGTTTTTGCAAAAATTGGAAAAAAGTAGATTGTTTTCATGAGCACAGAATCAACAGAACTGTAGAATCTCCCATCGAACTCTTCCATCTTCACAATTTGACAGTTAACTGTCAGAAAGAAGTCCAACACAGCACTTCGGAAGAAAAATTACCATCTCTTACAAAGCATGGCTTGCGAGTCTACATTGAGAGAAGTGAGTGATATACATTCAAATATTAACAGACTGCTTGTGTCATCAATACATCCTGGTAATCAGTAGATTGTACTTTAAGGGATGGCACTTCTGCCACCATTGTTTCTCTTCAGTTTTCAGTGTATCATGTGTGAATATTTTCAACACTTGCAAACCGATGCATTTTCTTCCTGAATATTTGTTGACTAAAGTAATGGAAAACACCCATGAGATACTTCTTTAAATGTAATATCAGAAGCTTCATTAATCTCATATTAAGTTAAATTTTTCATTTTGACATGTTTTTTTTCCAGGAATTTTACTGTTGTTAATTCAAAAATCATCGTTGTTACTATAAGACCTGAGCCTAAAACTACGGATTCTTTCCTGGAGATAGAACTGGCCCATCTCTCTAATGTAAGTACAAGGATAGTATTGGAATCATAGATCATATGCTCTTCCAAGAGGATTTATCAGATCACATGAGAGAAAGAAGTGGGGTTGCCTTAAATATCAGGTAATAAAACCCAGCTTAACTGCTAAAACTTCAGCCCAGTCTAATTACTTTGAATGGAATGTGTACTTGTTTCATGCATGTGATATGCAAAACCTGAAACAAAATTAAAGGCTGTTCCATGTGTTTTGATGTTTTCATTTAAACAGCAGTGCTCTTTAAGGTCCCTCCCAACGTAAACCGTTCCGGGATTCTAGGATTCTACCAAAAACTCTCCATTAACTGCTCTGATGGTACAACTGAAAGTGTAATATTGTGCTGAATGCTTAACCTCTTGCTCCCTGCATAGGTTATAGATATACATAGTTCTTCAGGCCTTTTCTTCTTTTCTTTCATTATTTTATACTCAAAAGCCAGTTTTTTACCTAATCTGTTATAGCAGACTTTCAAAAAGAGGCTCTGGGTCCAATTTAGCTTACAATTCTTATAAATATTTGCTATTTTTTGTGCAATTATTTTTAATTCTGTACTTTTAAACCTCCAATCTCATGTTAAGACTGTTTTAGATCTGAATAAAGTAATTCTGTTTCTATATGAAAAGCTATATGAAAAATATTAACAGTTTTTATTTCTGCTGTCAGAAATCTCCAAGCAACCACAGGAAAAATAAAATATACCTTTTGTGGGAAATTTTTATCATGTACCATAATGGGAAAATAACGTTAAATAGCAAGCATAGGAATAGTTTATGTTAAGGCATGGAGTATAAACTCTATGGATGTTACTAAAAATTAAGAGTTTACTTGAAATAAAGCCATAAAATGACAATTAGAAGAGAAATAGTTTCTAGAGCTTCAGTAAACAATATTGTTATGCAAAAGACTGTAAAGCTGTGATTTTTTACTGTAAACAGTTGCCCAAGTGGCCATACAGGTACATGTCAGCTGAAGGAGTTCCAAATGTTTCAGTCAGTAGCAAATTTGAATTAGTGTCTCTAGGCAAGAGTGTGAAGAAAACTCTTTGAACTCTAGATCTTTGATTTATATTTTAGTCAAGGTTAGAACAAACTGGTTTGCCATCGATGCTCCCACTATTCAGTTCCCAGAAAAATTATATTACAAACACCTCAGTGAAATTTGCTTCAAAGTCAATTAGAAAAAAAAATAAAAGAAAACAAAACAACAGAATAGAGGAACATAAACGGAGTTGACTTCTTACCTTTCAGTAAGACTGAAAGTTTATTAATGATGAATTGTGGAGATTTTTGGTTTTATGCTTCTCTATTTCATTTTAAGAAATATTTGAGTGGGTAGGGTTTTTTTTCCCATTGTTTTGTTAGGTTTTGTTTTGTTTTTTTCCCAATTTAATTTATATCATATATATTAAGAGAAAATATCAGTCTTTAACATAACTTTTTTTTCCTAACAGAAATTTCACTAAAAATGTAGTGGAATATTTGCTGAAGTAGACCACAAATTAATCCTGTATATGAGAAGTTGTAGGAAAAGAATATTGAAGTGACACTTCTATATTTTGAAAAGAGAATTACTACTTGCAAAAGGGTGGGGTAGCAGGTGGGGGAAAAAGGATTATAATTGCTTTGGAGAGTTATGCTAGCAATTTAAAAATTTAAAACAAAATAGAATACTGCTAAGCAACGTGTCGACATTGAAGAGACTTCTAAGCCAAACACAAACTATTAAAACCAGCGGAACACAAACAGGGCCAGGATAAGGAGAGGGTGAACCACTGTCCCATAAGCTGAAATTCTAGAAGATACTTAAAGAAGGATTTTTTCATCTTTTTCTTTTTTCCTTTTTTGATTTAATCAATCCCTTTAAGTAATTTGCCAAGCAAATTTTTGCCAAGTTTTGAAGTCTTGGAAGTGACATGGAACTTCATTGCTTCAAAAGGTTGGATTAGAGATGCTGGTTGTCATCTTGCTTTGTCAACCTTTTAATAACAGAATATTAATGAGTATTGTATTAGCTCTGTCTTTAACAAGATAAAAAGGTAATAACCTTGCCAATAGATATCAGAGTCTTTTTTTGGGTTTTTTTGTTTGGTTTTTTTTTTTCTTTGGCTCTGTTTTTGTCCTGTAATTTATTCCAGGAAAGATTGAAGTGCTTGGAACATATTTCCACTCCTTAAATTTGATTTACGTTGTAAATTATATAGCATCTGGATCCACCAGAATGTTAGTTCGATTGGCAGGTACAATGACAAAATATTGCTCTAGAAAATAGACATTCTTTTTTGTCTGATTTTTTTGAAATGGCTCTTTTTGTTGTTATTTTTGTTCTTTTCAAGCATTCATTCTTCAGAACAGTTTGTTTCAAAATTGAGTTAATGACTGATTTTTAAGCAACTTTTAGCGTATGCCTACATATTTATTCTTTTACCTCTCCATCCACCAACTAACTTAAGTAGATAAGAGATTATGAAAAAAAAAAAAGAGGGGGAAACGTGATCATTTATTAAGAGTTAATAAATTTAATTCGAATTCACCTTAAAATATACATTTATTCAAAATTTATCACGATTCCCACATTTTCTATCAAAATTATTCAGTTTGTTAATAAAACTAGAGAACTGGTTTTTGGATGGAATGCAAATTGTAATTATATGTGTTGTTTAGAATATAGTATAGTGGATGTGATGCCATTTTCCCAGTAGTTTTATTAAAGAGAGACCAAAGTAATCTTTTAAAAACTGCACAACTCAAACAAAATCCTATTATTTGCTCCAGAAAGAATATGGACTTTCACCTTCTGACAGCACAGAACTTTACTCTAGAGACACTAAAGTAATGAGCCAGCAGAAGCGTAGGACATCAAACTTTCAATGAGACTGAAAACCCTGGCTACAAACCACAGTTGGCACTGTGCTGGGTAGCTGTCAAAGTTGCCAATCACGTCTTGAAAGTTCAGTTTTATATGCCAGGCAGAGGGAGATACATACATACGCATTCACACACATATGTCTATTTTTGAGATATCCAAGTCCTGTAGTGTAGTGCGTAAATCGATACTGCAACAGTCATAAACGTTAATGGGCACAGGAGCTGCTTCCTTCGCTGCAGCTAAGTAATTAACTGGCAGGAGCAGTGATGAAAGATCGCTGCCCTCACAGAGAGCGATGCCTGTTGGAGGTAGCTCAAGACCAGCACTGTGAGAAGACATTGCCAGGAGGCCAGACGCGGAAAGGCTGTGAAAAGAGGAGCGACAGGTTAAGGGCAAAGAAGAAAATGGAAAGGCAGACGCCTTCTGGTCCTTCCGGTACTTGAAGGGTGTTTGATCAGGATATCAAATGAGGAAGAATTTCTGAAAGGCTGCTCTGCCCTTGCAAGCTGCTGCGCCCGGCAGAGCAAACACTTTCACAGGAGCTTCTTAAGGAACAGGAGCAATATTTGCCCTGCTTTCCACATGTCTTCTTAATCTCTTACTAGGGACTGCAATGACCAAACATACTCTTTTTTTTTTTTTTTCTTCGTTTGAATACATTTCAAAGAGTGTAAAGCGTGTGATCTGGCAGCAGCAGATTTCTTGTGTTTCAGCTCTCTGTGAGGCCCTTATTTACCCCCAATTTTGCAGACTTTTTTTGGTAATGCTTTTTTTTTTCTGAAAGTGTTTTTGTATTCTTTCTTCTTGCACAGTGGGAATTATGAGTATAAAATGTATGATGCCTGGTGCTAGGAAAGACAGGTCTCAGATTTCAGATATGCAATGTCTTAACGCAGCTCAGCTACAGGTATTTTTTAATATGCATTTAGCCATATCAGATTGCAATTAGAATTTCTTCACCCAGTCTTAGGATACAAATTAATACTCTTTATAAAATTAAATTCTTAAAAGAAGTTAATTCTGCACCATCATTCCATTGTTTTTAATTCTTATCCTTCTATTTCCTCTTCTGTCAATGTATCTGATAACTTGTGGCTAATGATGGAAGACCTGGTCGCTGAATCTCAATGAGCCTATTATCCAGTGCTTTGTCCTGTACCCTATTCCCCTTCCTCTTCTTCATATTATAAATACTTCAGGGAATGGAACATTCTTTATTTATGTTTGTACAGTGCTATGTTAATAAAAAGTGTCCTAAGTATATGTTTGTTTTAAATATTTATGCTCTACTCATAAAATTCAGTGCAGTCAGCAAAATACTGAAGTAGAGGATCAAATTTTCCCTAAATGCCTCTCTCAGAAGCATCTTCAGAAGGACCTTTTTTATCTTTGACAAAGAGGTGGATGGAAGAATTTAAATATTTAATAGACTTTTACTTTACATGTTGCCAAGCTTTTTCTATTAATAAAAAAACTTCTCAGGATGAAATATCAAGATGTATTTTATTTATACAAAATGATCTTTATATCTACTGCACCAAAATTGTTCATGAGAGAACTGCATTAACATTAACATAAGAAAATAGTGTATTCCACCTGACTTCTGGGACTATCCAATGTTTATAATGAACAGGAACAGAGTTTTGTGGGTTTTAGCTAGCTAAGTACTGTAAGTCTGAATTTTGATAAAGGAAGATGCACAAGAAAAGGGACAAAACTTGAATTTTAATTTTGTCTCGGTACTTCCTAGGCAGCAAAATAAACTCGAGTAACAATAAAGACATTTCGGTTTCCCAAAATATTACCCACTGTTTAATGATGTGTAACAAACATAGATTTCCATTCAAATCAGAAATCCTCAGCTGACTTCAAAGAGAATGGAGCTGGGATTGAAAAGCTTCAGAAAAGAAATATTTTGAGCAAAAATCCCTGCTGATTTAGGACTTAATTGACAAAAGGGCTTAGGTATTGAATGTGTGGTCATCTAAAATCCCAGGCTTCAGACATTTTACGCAACATATGCTTAGAATTTTGGAAGGCATTACTGGTTTTGCCATCCAAGTTCCCCAGGGGCCTAAACATCTGCTTCTAAACACACCCAGAAATGTTCTGTTAAGTCAATTGTCTTAACAGATCAACTCTTACCTCATATTTTGCTTTTACTAAGGTATACAAAATAGACAACTCCAATAGACAACTCTCCTACTTTATCTAAAAAAAGAAAGAATACAACAAATACTCTGCTTTGAGGTTCAAATGCTTTTCAAATACTGTGTAAGATTTAACCTTAAGCTTTTCCAATTTCAGTGGCATCAGTTAATCAGGGTATAAAATCATCTTATATGAACAGACCCAAATAAATGTTTAGGTAAAGCATGACACATTTTGTTTATATACCAGTAACTAATAGATTTGGTTTTTCTTTTTAGGGTACATTGAACCCCTACTGTGTGCTGTGGGATGATTCAAGAACGTAAGTGACAAATGTTTGCTTCTATTACCATGGTTCAAATATTACAAAGTACCCAACGGTATTTAAGTAGTTGGTCGGTAAATGGGTTGGTCTGAGGGCAGAGAAAACGAACCTTTCACAGGGTGAATGTACTTGGCTTCCTTTTTTGTAGCAATATAAATTGAAATAATACAATATCTCACCAGGAAGAGATTACTCCCAGTTTTAATCTGTTTTTTCAAGATTAAAATAAGGAGGTCTAGGAACTGTGGTTCCTTGATGGTAGTTGCTGGGCAACAAGTGCGTGGGTAAAGAATTGGACAGATAACTAAGGCTGGCTCCCATTTCTGTTACTGCAGGGTCGTTGTAGTCATTTTAGTTGGTGCAAATTTTCATTTTAGTCTAGTAAAATAGTATCTGTATGCTAAATAGTCAAAGCTTCCTAGCAGTCTTCTACTTTTTTCAGTGTATGTCAATTCTGTAGCAAAAGAGAAGATGTCTCTGTAAAGAAGTAAAGCAGTAAAATCAGTGTGGTTTAAGAAGAATACCAAGTTGACGCAGTTGCAGTTTGCTGCATTAATCTTTCACAGTAAATCTCCCATTTTATTCAAGGTGATCTTTGCCTAAACACAGATTGTTTCAAGAAGGATCCCTATGTGGTTGCCAAATTATTTTTTTTAAAGATGATATTATACGTCTTGTCCAGGTATATTAGTATATGTCTTATAGTACAGAGTCATCTACAGTATTAGAAATTGTATGACTGTGATTTTGTGAGTGCTTTTACCCTTGAGCATGGGTTTACTTCAATACACTGATGACTGAGAATCAACATTGTAGTATAGAAATTAGAAACTTGGGACATGAAAACATTCCAAATTCAAGTAGCACCATGGTCTATGCCTCAACAAACGACTCATTATGCAGTTATTTGCCAGCAACATCAAAATGTTCCATTTGTGTAAAAAGTGTGGAATAAAGTACATGGAGGACTTGATATTATGTAATATTATGTGCACATGGAACGCGAAACACTTCAAATGTGTTCCTTTTTTCCTTTTTACAATGTCTTGTTCACATAGTAGTAGTACAGTGCTTTATTTACCATTTTTTACATGCATTAATTTCAGCATTGTGTATTTAGAGCACATGCTCTGATTTCACTGCTCCAGTCCCGAGTATGAAAAACATATTTGCATGGAATTACACTACCAAAACAAAACAAAAAAAAATCATGCTGTGGATTTAACAATGTGATTGAAAGATTCCATGTGTTCAGGAGGAAAGTGTGAAGCAATTGCAAACCCATGTGTTTTGTGCTTGCCACTTGTTTTGCATTAATTTCTCTTAACATTGTTTATAAAGAAATGTTGTGCTGCGTATAAGAACTGGTTTCAGTATGCTTCAGGATCTGAATTGACAAGTGGACTTCTGAAACATATAAAATTTACATAAAGCTTCCATAAAATAGTCTGAGGTTTTGAAAGAGAAACACATGATTTTGTATTCTGAAGGATATCTTTTCTAGTCATATTATTGAATAGTAGTTATTGAAGATGTTAAAATACTTGACGATTGCCAGAATTCTTGGTGATTTATTAGTTATGAAAAGTGATATGAACAATCAAATATTCAATAGGATACGATGCATCAGTAATGTCCATGTCGACACCACTGTAATTTGTTTTATACATGTACGTGTGTTATTTTGTGAGAATGTTGTATTTTGTCTTACCTCAGTGTCTAACAGCAAAAGCAAAATTCTACTTTTTTGTCCATCCCTTAGAAAGAGGTTTTTGAGCATTTTGTTTGTATTTGCTCAGAAACAGTTCAGAACTTGTATTCTGATACAGTGAGTTGTAAGTTATTATGAAAGCTCTGTAGTGCTGAATCAGTTCCTAAAACTTATAAATTTTAATAACTAAATATATAGAAGACTATAGAATTGCTTAGGTGCCCATGATGGTGTTGCATTCTCGGTGGTTTGTTTTTCTTCTATATTTTCCACATTTTTCTGAGTCTCAGGAATTAGATGCTCTCAGCAGCAGGCAACTAGATTTGATGTGTTAATAGCCTAATCCACACTGCAAAGCCTTCAGAGCTGTGGTGTGCTCATGTCCTTCCAAACTGGGTAATTTTTTCATAACCAGGATTTGGCAAGCATTTTGGAATAAACCCAACAAAAAGTAGTCTGCTTTTAGTTGAAGGTGCTTAACTCATCAGTAGTCTGTGATATGGGTACTTTAAATTAAGTGCTTTTCAGCTGAAGACTGTGTTTGCCTTTATCATCAGCATAAAGCCTGCAGTAACCTCTAATGGGTTTTGCCACCTTTTTAGCCACTACTCCTACATCTTTATCTGCATGGATGGCAAGTACACATTTGGTAAATGACACGTCCTCCAAACATCTTGTCAGTTTAGTACTCTCCAACAGCAGGGGAAGCTTTATCTATCTGGGCTTTGGGCATTCTTCTCAGAAGATTCTGTCAGTGGTTAATAGTCCCATCATCCATCCTTGAAGAAAGTTTTGGACCTGTGAACTGTTTAATCACACCAAATTATCAAATGTCTCTGGCTGCCATTGTTATTTGTGACAATTCAGTCATTCTAACTCTGGCAAAAGCATTTAAATCCATTCTTTCTATGAGATTTGATGGTTCTTCCCAGTGATGATACTTTACAAGGTTTTCCATTTGTCAAGCTGGCAGCTTGTGCCCTCTGTATAGGCAGCTAGTCAGATGTCTGTTCAATATCGAGACAGTGCAACTAAAGATAAAATATTACATCATGTATTAGAAAGCACAAACTCAAATACAATAATTCAGATAAAAATATAGAGCACAAAATATAGAGCACATCTGTCTGTGTTGATTGTTGCTAATGAGTTCTGGTGTTTATTTTGGTATCTCCAGCTTTCCTACACAAAGCTGGTAGCGTCAGTGGTATGTAAGTGGTAATTTTTCCCCCCTCAGAAACCTGAGTGTTATCTTCATCCATTCATTTCAGAAAATGCGTTCAGTAAAGTCTTAAGATACTGAGTGCTTTCAATTTTAGTGCATGAGAAAATGTGTGGAATATTTGTAATTAACTTTCTGAGGAGAAATAATTTAGTTCCTTAAAGCAGCCAACCAAACACTCAACAAAGAGTCGTACCTTTTTTTCTTCACATTGTCTGGAATGAACAAACTGTTCTTGCTGTCAGGAACTGTTTGTCATACATCAATTTCAGCGTCTCAGTCCAAAAAGATAAAGAAAATAAATTGGTCATATACTAGGACTGACTTTCCCACCAAAAGTGAATTTAAAGATTTTAAGATGAAAACAAACACTTGAAAGCTTTTCTCCCATCCCTCCTATCTTTTTGGAAAGGAAAGGAGAAAGGAGGAAACAGCATAGACAGTCTCTGATCCAGTTGTTTGAGCATTTACCTGGGGACCTGAGGGACCAGCCCTTCAGTTTTCTTTCTTTACGGAAGTTTTACAGAGGAGTTTGAAACACACTTTTCAGCCTCACAGGAGCACCCCATGCCCGCTAAGCTGTCGGTTCCTCTGGAGTGTGTTACTCACGGCGCGTCCTGCTGGAACTCTGCCATATTATTTAGGAAAATATTCATGGGTTGGAGACCTGATTCCCAGCATCTCTATATTTAATTTCAGCACTCTTTCCATGTGTTTGTCACCATGCCACATCCAAATCTTAGCCGTATCACTGTCAGGGGTTTTTATTCCTAGAGCTGTTTTGCTTTATGTAAGTCTGGGCAAGGCTGTGTAAGCATGGGGGATCAAAGAATCCTTATATGCATGCATACATTTCCATTTTAAAAATGTCATTTACTGTGGCAGTTTGTAGGCTGCCTGAACAGTTCTCTTGTTTGTTACCTTCTCTGATGCTTAAATCTGCAATAGGTGCCATAACAGACAGTCTGTATGAAGCTCTAAAATCCATGAAGGTGTGGCCTGACAAAGTTGGTCGTTCATCTTAGTGGACCTTACCCCTGGGCTCTTGAACTGGGGTGCAGAATTCCACATGCAGTAAGAGGCTGGAAGCCAGGTGCCACAGTACTGAGCATCGCAAGGATCACCCTCACACACAACCCTTGGCTAACACCATCACAATGAGGGCATGAAGGATGGGGTGGGCACAGTGGGTTACTGGAAGGAGGTGACATCTCATATGAGAGTTTCAATAGTCACCGACAGATTAGCAAAAGAATTCAGCTGGTGTTTTTTCTTTTAGAAATGTGTTGGATATAATGTGGGCACGTGTGCTATCCACAGGACAGTGTCAGTTGATGCTGGTGTGCTCCAAAGCTGTACGTGGTGCAACATGACATCTGACAGCACTGGATAAGGAAAGAGCTTTAGCGTTCTGGGGCTCTTTTCTGCCAGTTGCTGCAGAAGGATATTATAAGGTTATGACAGCCTTTTGCTTGTCCATATGCGTGCCCATAGCAGTTTGTGCTTGATGGATATACAGTTGACTGAAGTACATGACAATTAACTGTAATTTTTATACTGCATGTATTTTCACCTGGTTCAGTTTTAGTTTAGAGCAAGTGGCAGGTCTGCTCTTTTGCTATTGACATACAAATTTACATTGGCAGTGGCTTAGATTTTCTACCCTGAAGCTATGTGAAACTATGAATACCTGTATATAAGAAATGAGAAATTGTAAAAGTTTATATAGCTTCAGGATTTCACTCCAGACACATTACAATATCCTCCAAGGTTAAAGAAAAAGTTTACAATTACTTTTTTTTTTCCTTAATTATCTCCTAAGGCATTTAATATTTTTTTCCCGTTGTCTCTGGATACAGTTGTGGAGAAACAGTCCATATAGGAATTTCTTCAGTGCAAATAAAAAAGAGTCTACCAGTTAATTGTGATTTTCTCACATATTTGCCTACAAGGGAAAATGCAACTCAGCTTTAGGATATCAGCTAGCATGCATACCAGCAAACCAACTTTTGTATTTTGTTGCCTTATGATAAAATTTATAGCAAATGCTGATATGCTTTGTCCCTCTCCTCTCTACTTTGTTTTTTTTTTTAACTACTGTGATGAACCATTACAGTTATTCTTTGTTTGGCCTAGTCCTGCAAGCCTTTTAACATAAGTTCAAGATGACTCTATAACTCATGTCAAAATGTCTCAAGATAATCATCAAATAATTAGAATATCCTAAATCAGAATATGCTTCTGGGAAATATGAAAGTAGCCTCTCTTTACTTTGTGTTACAGTCATACTATTTTTGTCATCAGGAAGATATGGACAAAATAGTTTTTTTCTGCAAGGAGAATAAAAATTGAGAGTAATTCATGTAATATACCTCAGCAATATGTGCCTGCTGAAACTTCTTTTGTTCCATCAACTTCAGTAGACTTGTTGGTCCAGCTTTTCAGCCAGACCTTGCACCTTTTGAATTTTTCAAGGTGGAAAATTTGCTTTTCATGTTAAATTCTGATTATGTTTGTGCTTTTAATGGAAGAGATAATCTTAGTGAACTTATTGAAAAGCTAAATGCCTCCTGGAGTACCTACTTCCCGTAGTAGACCCTGCGTAATAGCACTCTGTATAAACTTCTGTTCCTGATAGTCTTGCAAAAAGAATTGAAAGGCTCTACAAAATCATACTCTTTTTCATTAAAACAGTATGGAATGAAAAACCTGATCCAAGGTCCCTTGCAGACAAGCAAAAGACTTTGACTAATTTGCATCAGGTCAAATCAGATCAACTGGCAAACCACTGCTCAAGCTATGCAAGATCTAAATTTATTTTATTTTAAATTTACAAACTGCTATGGTTATACTGTGGTGCAGGAGTATTTAGTTCTGAAATATGTAGGTATTGTACAACATAAAATTGAATGTCGTTATGTTGAAAAGGAGACCAACTACAATTTTCTTCGCCTAAGTCATACTCAAAATGAATCAGTATATATGGGAGGAATTTATAATTTAGTTCTTTTTTAAAACACTGCTCTTTACTAACACCTACATGGCCATGAACAGAGCTTATATGCCCTGCTGTGATTTATAGCAGGAAAAAGGAAATGAAATTAAGTCTTGCTAATAAGTTTACTCTCTTTTTAATTTTTACTGGTTGATTAATCAACTCCATTTGTTGAGAACTCAATTGCTATTTATTGCCTTCATGTAAATGTAGATTTTCAGAAACTAAAAATAGTGGTTGCTTGTAACATCAGGCAATTATAATGCTGAAATGTGAAAAAAAAAAAAAAGAACTAGTGGCTGTATCTTCATAATTGAATTTAAAGTTCCGAATTGGAATTTTGACAGACTTTTTAGTGTGTGATGACAGATGATAATTAAGTATTTTGAATAAACTTTAGAATAGAAAACAAATAGTTCATAATTTGGTTTTGTATCTATGTTTCCAGAAAAAAATCATGGATGTTACCAAGTCAAATAAATCACGATTGTTGTTTTCCCTAATAAAACCTCACCAAGAAATGCAGCAGATGGAATCTGTGAATCCAGCATTGTGCTGGACTTGGATTGACTCTTGTAGAGGAAAACTCTGTTTGCCGAATCCAATACAGCTTCCAAAAGTCCGAAAAAGCACAATTGCAACTGTGAAAGTTTATCAACCTTTCTCATTTATATCATGTAACTCTTTAAGTGTGTTAGACCGCTAGATTTAAAAGCAATTTAACACAGAAGTTGGTTATTGTCCTCCTCAGTTTACAGGTAGTGAAAACTAAGGCATTGTGAAAGCAAAGCTGTTTGTCCAAGGTCGCTCACCAGCTCCCAGTAAAGAGTTTCAAATTCCTCGGTCCTAATTGAGAATACTGTCTGGATGTTCTCAAAGCCAATATAATTTCCTGCCATGATGCAGAAGCTCTAAAGGTTAAATAGCTTTATGATGATATTTCTGGGTTTTTTTTCTCATTCATTCTGATGAGCTCTCAACTGTTGCCGCTCCTGGAGAATTTAGCTCTGTTTACCCAACAGAAGCAGTGCAGCAACACTAAAGGACATTGTATTAACTCATCCTTAAACAAAAATGAAACCTACTTGCGTTATCCAAATAGATGAAAACTCTGTGGAATACTGCTTATCCTTGTGAGAAGGAGCTGTGGGAAGTACCCTTCTACCGTTCTGTCCTGTTTCTTTGACAGTTGGGGAACAGATCATATACATACGTTCTTATAAGTAAATCATGTTGTGTAGTTTTGCACAGATATATATTTGTTTCTTTTAAATTTATTTGAATTCAGTACAAAAGAGACAGAACTAGGACTGATACAAATACACCTACTTTTAGTAATATTATGAAGAGAATGTAATACAAGGCATTTTTGAGCATTTACAGAGTATAGGATTGCTTGACTTTGCTTCCAAAGGTATGGGTCTAAATCTGATTGAAGCCTCCTGAATAAATAACCATTCTCTCTGATAAATCAAACATCATAATTCATCAAAGGCTGGTCTGTCTTTCTACAAGAAAGGTGTTTGTATGGCAAGATGACCTTAAAAAATGTTTGAATAGTGTTTAAAATGCATCTTATAGAGCACCCCCTAGTTGTTCTTGAATTGTCAACACTGAAATTATCTCTGCGTGATAAAACTGTAAAAAGTTATAAAAAAGTCAAAACACACGTCCAGTTTAAATCTGCCATATTTTATCAAGTGATGTCACAAGTATAGATTTTTAATTCTATATCAGCATCTCTCTGATCTCACAAACATCTTAACACGTAATTAGTCTTTTGCCAAAATCTTTATGCCATAGGTGAGAGACATTAGTAGATCTGGTTAAATCTCTTCCTGGACCGGTCACTAGAGGGAAGCAAAGACCTTCACGTGCCTATCCATGACGTCAATCAATGTCTTTATGTCCTCACTAACAAAATCTAGTCAGCATTTAATCTAAAATTTTGGAAAATGCCTATTTGGTGGAAAGTGACCCTTCAAAAAAAAAAAAACCCAAACTGATGACAAAAATATATTTCTGTATGGTTGATTTCCAAAGGCCATTGTCATTAAATTAGAGTTATTTTCATGAATGATGTTTTGAGAATTTGAATGTAGACAAGAAGCTCAGGGCAGAGTGGATAAAGAAAATGGGTTTAAAACTCTTAATTCTTTGAAGCATCCTGGTATTCAGAAAAAATGATTGAAATGTGAGTAGCATAGTAGCTATGCACTTGCATCATTTATGTGTGACAAAACCTTAGATAAAATATACCAGTTTCTTGCTGTCTCTTTGTTGATCCTTCCTTAGTTATCCATGCTTCCATTTCATAGTGTTTTGTCTACAGTACTCAGAGCCTTATCCTTCATAAACAGTTCTGTGTATACCAGATAAACAGATCAGGAGAACACCAAGTCATTAAACAGGGACTGGTTCATCATGCACTCCATTTCAGCACAAAGAAAGGATAAATTACATTTATCATCCAATTTATGAGAGTTTATATGTAGGGGGTAGGTTTACTGTATGCTATATTTTTACTGTATTTAATTCAGCCCTGTTCTGCTTCCTGAGAGTACTACTTAAATTACCATTCTCTCCTATGGGCTGCACTGCTTTAATTCTTTTAGAACAGAAACAGTAAAGGCCAACGTTATATTTTGTGACATTTGATTAAATGAAAATACCTGGTGTGAATTGAATTTGCCATAAAATTGAAATGCATAGAAACAAGGATAAAATATTAAAAATAACTTTTTAGTGTTTATCAGTTAAAAATGTTTTAGAGATAGTAAAGACAATATTTATAATATGTACCTCTTAATTTGAAGAGAAGATCTTTCATTAAGCTTAAGCCATGCAGGGTGGCCAGACCTTAATGACAATAATACAAGTGTCTATCAGAATGTACAAGTTTAAATGGAATGTAATAAGCTAGATGAACAGCTCCAAGCCAAACAATTTCATGAAAAAAATGTTGTGTTATAGATTGTGGCTGAACAGATTTTTAGCTGAAAGCATGGAGAGTTTGTGATGATTTTTTAATGTTATTGTCATCTTCTCTGATAATGTTGAGAAAAAGAGATTTCTTGCATAGCCAGTTAAGTAACTGTAATATACATCTGCATTCAAGAGCATGTGCTGGGGATTACATCCTGCAATCCACGCTATTATTCTAAGCAATGGAGAATATAATATAATTTTACGTTGCACAGGCCATGGCTATGATCCCAATGCTACATGTTATACTAATGATGCAGTTACTAGTGAGTGTCTCCTCTCTTCCATCTCCCCATAACTCTGTGGAAGTATAGCAATGTGTTTGTCCTTTAAATTACAGAAATATCTTTACACCTATCAAAAGTATGAATTAAAATGCTGGATGGGGACCATAGAACCAGAATTATTCCATGCATATTGTCACAAATCCAGGAGTTATTGCATGAATTTGAATGGCAATAATCAGCGGATTATATATGCTGACATATAGAGAAATACTGAATCAGAAAAAAATAATCATTCCTTGTAATTAATTTTATGTATTTATGCGCTTAGACTGTAAGGAGTACGTTATTTTGACCAGACTTAAAATTAAATCCTTTATGTTAATACTATTTCATGGTTGCAATTCTAACTGTGGCATACATCTATTAAATGTTCTTTTTTAAAATGTCAGTGAGTGCTTTCCTTGATATCTCAGTTTTAAATGATTATTCACAAAAAGAATCTATGGTTTTATTGTAATATGAAATAAATGTAAAAGCAAGTATGCCAAATATCAAATAATAACCCAAATATATTTATTTAAAACAAAAAAGAACAATTTCTTGTACAGGAATTCTAAAATGAAACAGTCACCAGTATTCAGGAAACAGTTTAATCTCTTTTAAAGCAGATTATACTTCAGAAGTTGAAGGATATACAAGAAGAAGTCAATAATATCTTCTTCCACGCCCATTGCTCATCTTCATCTCATTCTTACTCTGTCCTGTACTTTTTCTTGTATGTAGACAGTAAAACATCTGATGCTTTAGGTACTCAAATTGTGTACATTCACACACATACTTCATCGTTTCATGTACAGACACAGATTAAAATCTTTGAGGACTGAAGCATGTAAAATATGTTTATTACCACCTCTCCAAGAAATGCAATTGAAAATATGCAACATCATTTTCTTTATTGCCCTAGACAGCAAGGCATGCTCTTCATAGTGCAATAGATATTCATCTGATGTCAGATTCTACATGCTCTTAATGTTATTTTTATTAGATAGCATATATTGATCTTCAAATAAAAAACCTTAATGGGAATTATATTGTATCTTCTTCATTGTAAATGGAGGAGAAAAAATATGTTAAATTTACAAAAAACATGGGTTTATATGTATATCGCTACATGTAATTCCTTATTCATCCTGTACAATTGTCTGCTGGGAACATGTTTTATTTTTGGTTTTGATCTGAAGCAAACCATTCTCTTCTCATATTTCTGTAATTGATTTACATGAGAGAACTCTTTTCTTCTGAGGCTTTTCCATTAAAGACAAAAATTTTCATCAGGATTGAGGAAAAATACAGCTGTTTAAATATCATAGTGAGTAAGCGTTTCAGCAAAAATTAGAGCAAAAAGTGCTACTAGGTCTACAACCCCATGACGTAGCCACTAGAAGTACCCACCTTTCTTTAGACTAGGTAGTGTCTAACACTTGTAGAAAATGAGCCCACGTGGTTCTGGCTTCACTCTCACCTTCCTGCAAAAATAGTGACGTGTCCTGTGTGTCATTTTAAGGAATTGCGAATGTGTGATGGTGCACAACTATCTAAGACTGATGGCAAAAGCTGAAATCCCAGACAAAAACCATTACTATTTCATCACTTAATCTCAGGAGAACAAAGAAGCTACTTGTTCAGACAGCTGTGGGGAAAAAACAGGGAGGACTGGGAGTGAGATGAGAAGGTATTTTCTAAAACATTCTGCTGTGTACGGAGTTTCTATATATACTGGGCATGCTATTTTAGAGATACTCTTCTTTTACAACCTCCTTGTGCTGCTGCCAGCTCAAACTGTTACCCAAATTCATGTTATACCCTATACAACTATTTTTCTTCTTAGTTTGTCTAGACCTTTACATTTTCAGTTTATTTTAATTAATGTAATTTTTTTTGGAGAAAACATATACCATGAAAACCAAGGGACACCCAGTCCAGTGTTTTGGGGATGTGAATAAGGTTTTTGATATTATTTGTATTTGATTTTGAAGTACAGCTCATTAGTAGCCAAATTTACATCTGGTGCGTTTAATACTTTCCTTTCTGTTTGTTGTTGTAGCTGTTCAGTTTTGTTTAAGAGGACATGTTTTATAAATGCAAGCTGATACAAAGAATATCTTGATAATATGAGAAAATATTTAAGAACTTTTTTTGCAAATTTACTTCATTTCAAGTGTGAAAATTAAGTGTAGAAGCCTAAAACATAGGCCCTTGAATGTAGCAGGATGATTTATTTTCCTTAAACTTAGTACCAAAATCTCTTGGACATCCAAATAGAGGTAGGAACTACATTAAGTGACTCAAAACAACTAAAAAAGACATCTACCCTTTTCTGTTAACCAGACTGAGCCAGAAATCCGCAGAGAGCTAGGAAAGAATCGATATGTAAATATCTTTGAATAAGCCCTGGAATTAAGGGTTAATAGTAAATGCTTGATTTAGATACCTTAATACAAGTGTGTAGAACACTTTCAAGATGTATCTACAGAAGATAGGAGAAACCTATGCCCTTCAAAGCAGGTGGAGTCAAAGACACCATGAGAGATCTCTAATAGTAATTTATTTAGGAAATTAAATCAATTGCTAACAGCGGAATTAAGTGCAAAATTAAGAAAAATAAAGAAGTAAATATGTATGTCTGCCAGTGCCACAGGTACCTATTACAGCTAAACTGTCCTATAGACTGTACTGTCAAGATCTCCACTGACTATAATGGAAGCTTAGACACCTTGCATACCTATAGGTACCTAAATTTAGAAGTTTCAATACCAAACTCAATCCTATCCTATGTATCATTTTTTTTCCTGAGGATACAGGTTGCCCAATTATGTCTTTGGGTTAAACACATACTAATAAACAGACAGGGATGACCTTCATCATCTGAAGCTGAGTATGTGCTGATAGATCACACTTCAGACACTTCGGAGTATCCAACTTCATGAAAATAAGTTGGATAAGAAGTCTATGAGGAGTGGCTGAGGGAACCGAGACTGTTTAGTCTGGAGGAGGCTGAGGGGAGACCTTATTGCTCTCAACAAATGCACGAAAGGAGGTTGTAGTGAGGTGGGTGCCGGTCTTTTCTCTCAAGTAACAAGTGATAGACAAGAGGAAACGGCCTCAGGTTGCATCAAGGGAGTTTTAGATTGGACGTTAGAAAAAAATTCTTTACTGAAAGAGCGGTGAAGCACTGGAACAGGCGGCCAAGGGAAGTGATTGAGTCACCATCCCTGGAAGTGTTAAAAAAACGTGTAGATGTGGCACTTCATTATATGGTTTAATAGGCACAGTGGTGTTGGGCTTATGGTTGGACTTGATGATCTTAGAGGTCTTTTCCAACCTTAATGATTCTATGGTTCTGTGAAAATATGCTATTGAACTCATAGAACTGGATATAGAAGAAAAAATGAATTAAGATATAAAGTCTGTAGTTTTGGAGATGGGCATTTTCCGGCTTTGTGAATTTGTTGTTAATTTCATAGTGACAACCAGTGATTCTATGGAGAAATATCCCCCAATGGCAACAGACAGTGTATCAGTATCTTGCCAGAGGACAGGAAATGCATTCAATAAAATTAACACTAGGAATGCAAAAGGAAATTGATAGAATTTTTAAATTAAATATAATGAGAAATGAGCCCTCAGTGGGACTAACACATGCTCTGAGACAGATTACTTTGTTTCTATCAAAAGGTTTGTAGTGAAAATCAGGGGTTAACAAAGTAATGTTTTACTTTATTGCCACTCTTGGCTAAGATAGTAAAAAATAGGTATTTGTGATGCTGCAAGGTTGATTATGTCCCCAAAAGCACTTCTGAGGTATTTTCTTCGTACGATTGTACTTATGAAGTACAAGAACTGTACACTATCAGGTTGCCGTTGTGTTATTGGTGTTATAAAGTAGAGACTATAGTGACAGTAGTTAAGTGGTACACAGTCAATCCATTCTGATGACAACAGCTGTAATAAGAACACAAAATAGTCTGATATTGTGGTTTTGTGGCATTTTGAAAAGTGTAAAGTTGTGCAAGTTCGTGAATGTCATAGTTGGTATTGAATAGGATTTCCAGTGGTCTAGATCCTGTTTTCTATATTACAAACATGCAAACAGGCCCATGATTTCATATCTGTGTCAATCCTCTTTCTTCTTTTTAACTGCAGCAAAACATTTGTGTGGTTTTTAACAGTCTGTTTTTCAGATTTCAGTTCCTGTCATAAATGCATGTACCATTCATCGGGCAAAGAATCAATCAGGCTAAGTCTTCTGGCTATGTGATTCTTCTTCCATATTTTCTTAATAATGAGGAGGTCTGCAATATGTGAAGCAGAAAATCTAGTCTCATTCTGCTTAGTGACACAAATAAAGAACGCAAACTTTTCATGGTTTATTAGTACCAATTGTATCTCAGTATTTTTGATTGCCTCTTAGATAAGTTCCTAAAGGCTAACCCCCAGAAGTAACCTTTTCACTTTCTTTCTTAATTCAAGTGGATAATGTAATTTAAATTTTAAAAGCTAGAACTCAATGGCTTACATGAGACTCCGTTTTTCCCTATCCACTGATCTGGCACTTTTATTTTCTTATGTATTGAAATTAATTTAACAAGACAGATAGCACCCACACATGCAAAGTAGAACCCATTTAGGTGCAAACGTTCTGGCGGCAGGGATTATGAGTGTCAGCAGACAGGACTACATAGCAAGAAAAGTAATTAACAATAGAACATTATCAGAAGCATTATAACAAAACTTTCAGGAATTGTGCCTTATAAATATTGAAAAACTGGTTTTCTGACTGTGCACTGAACAATTCCACATGGTATCAGGTTTTGGTTTTGCTTGCTCTCAGTTCTCCTTTAAACCTCGTATTTTAGCCTCTTCTTCAGTATGCTGTACAGGACATAAATTCTGATCATCATTAAATCACATTTTTTTATTACATTTCATGCAGTCTTTCCAGAAGGATGTGTAAAAATCATGAAATTTTAGTTTGAGGGATATTTTGCCCTTTACAATAATGTAATCAGTGAAACATTTGGAAACTCCCAAGCAGTTACTTGAGCGATACAAAGGCAACGAATAAAATAAGGATCATATTTATTTCCAGAAAAATTGTTCTGGTTACCAAATAATTCAATATTTACTTATTTTGCTCTTGTCCACACAATCAGTTAACTTAGAAATATCCATTTAAAGTTAATTTTTACCCCAGCCTATATGCTTTTTTTCTCAATCTGTTCATATATTTACATATAAATAATTTTTAAGTACCAAAGTTAATCTTATCTTGTGTTTTCTACTTGTACAAAATATGATGTCAATGATACTTGTGATTTTTTTTTCATCACCCATGAGAAGTACAGATTAACCTCTATTACTAATTTTCAGTGCAAAAATGTAAATAAAGCATAATATAACTAAATGCTATATTGCATGTATTGAACTTGGATATATAAGTAGGTTCATTATCTTCCATCTATGTGAGTTCAGTTTGATATCTGCACAATTAAATGAGCAAGTCTGTCAAATTATTGGCACTGTTTATCTCCCTAAATTTAAGGTCTTGCTTTCCTAAACTAAAAAGTGTCTTTATTATTTATCTGCTGAAAGTGACATTCAGTGGGTGAATTCAGTAGGTACAGTATAAATGTAGCTGAAGTTTAAAAGAAAAAAATAGATAAGTTTAATACCAAATGTACTTTTTTTCTTAAAAAGCATGTCTCCACTAAGGACAGAGAACAAGGATGCCATGTAAATGCTTGGGAATCTAAATAGGTGCAAGCGCTCCCATTTATGGTTTTAAAGAAATAGTTTAATTTTGGATGTTGTTATAGCTGAGATAAAAAAGTATTTCTGGTAGTCCTACTGACCATCAAAGACTTCATTTTCTGTTTTACTTGTACACTTCCTTCCTCAGCAGAACTGCAGAAGAGCCATCTCAAAGCCTTTGAACAAAACCTAAATTCATCAACAGACACAGTGGAGAAGTTAATACAATGAAACCCTGTGTTCAAATAAGGACGATAGAAGTACAGCACTTTTCTGAAAAGAGACTGCATCAGAATAGCATTATGGAGTGTCATAATTTCTCTCAGTGACTTCCATTTAACTTTGGATGGGCTTATGAGTGAAAACAAACAAACAACAGACAAACAGCCTATTCTCACTGTAAAAGCTCAGTTAGAGATCTGAAAGTCAAGCAGTGTCCTTTCTGCCTATCAGTGATTCTTCCTGTTGGAGTGAACTGCCAGTGCTGGTAAAAATACACCAGAGCTGTGCACCACGAGACAATTCCTTCTGTACTGGTTACATATCTTGTCTAATTTGCTCAGCCTACTTATAAGTGATCTGTGTTTCTAGAAGTACTGCTGCTACTAAGATGATATGGAACGCTAGCCCTTGTCAGTGTAGTGTTAAAAAGGAAAATAATTGCCAATAATTACTAGAAATGTGATGCTCAGATGTGCTTGTTTGACTTCCACAGTGGTCAAAAAGTAATGAGAAGGCATAGGTGGATATTGAACCCACAACTACTTAGTCCATGTGAATTCCCAGGGACTTTTTGGTGCCAAATACATAAGCCCCTGAAACAGGATTCCCACACCTTCCAGGGAAGAGGTATCATTGACTAGTTAGAATCAGTCTCCTTGTTTGTTGTTTTCTGGCCCTGTGAATTGTATCCTTATACACTGACTGTGTCAGGATTCAAAAGGTTGTGAAGACAGTTACCTTCAATATAGAGTTCTCAGTCCAGGAGATAAGATGCTTCTGAATTCTTTCTGGCTCACTGATGAGGACCTAAAATCCAGGTCTCCTCCTTTGGGGTAAGTGGTGTATAAGGCAGCACTCCTTCTATCTTTCTGGCAGTTTCATTTGAAAGGGAATCAGCCAGTCACCTCTATTGTCTGTGTATGGCAGATGGTTTCAGGTGCCAATCCCAATAGATGCCAATGAAGCGGAATTTTAAACATTTTGTTTACCAGTTTCTATTTATTGCTTTATTCAAGACTGCTGTGACTACTGTCCTCAAGCACCTAACTCTCCCTATTCAATGTTCAAAGAAACTTGTTGTTTTCCCATTCTGTGTGGTTTTAAAAGTAAGGAGGAAAACACTAGTATCAAGATCATCGTGATGATGAGGTTTAGTTTTGGGAGGTGGTTTTCTCCTCATTTTGAAGTCTTTCTTGGGTGCATAAAACCAGCAACACATCCACATGACTAATGGCAACATTTCGGTGTTGTACTTGTGATGAACAGCAAAATAACACCTACCAAAAAGCATCCCACATTTTGCTATTTCTAGTTCCCTTGATTTTCCTATCCAGTGTTCTTGTAACGTTGATCACAATATTTCAAGTATCACTGCAGACACTAGCTATCTCAGAGACATCTATATGCAAAGATAAAAATAACATTCTCAAGCTAATTCTACACCTATTCGCTGCAGTGTCCTGTAGTGTAGAGTCAATATATCTACATCACCTTCATCTACCTGGTTTAGACACTGCTGGCAGCCTATCTGTGGTAGAAACAGCACAGGCAGGATAATTTTCTCTCTGTAAATTGGAACAAATTATTGCAGGAACTGAGACCAATCTCTGCTATATCATGGCAAAGGAACAATCTTTCTCAGACTAAAGTAAAAATACTTTTGGGGGTATAGGTATTTCTTAACTAAACCTGCTTGTCACATATCTGATTAAGACTATGATATGTGATTAAGACTATTATTCCATAAGACTTACCTGTCTTCCACTTAAAATCAGCAGGAGCATTGAGCAAACGTTTTCCGGATTATCAACAGTGATTTCAGAAAGAAATTTGAGGGTAAAAAAGTTATTTTAGTGTTGTGGTTTATTTCCATGTTCATGTTGTGGGCATTAAAACAATCTCTAAGGATAACCATTAGGTGGAATTGGACAGGTTAGGTTTTATATAGAGAGACTTTCAGGCAAGAAGATATAGAAAACTTCTTGACTCAGCAATTCTTTAAAAAGTCATCTGTTTCAGTCCACTGCTAGTATAAAATATACATTTGCCTCTTCTGGTCAGCAAATGTTCCTGTAAGTAATATTTTTTCCTGATATTTCGGTTTATGTTGCATTTCTTAAATCTTCCTATATAATTTCAAGAAAATGATGTTATACCTCTGCTATAAAATACACAGATCTTCTTATCTCTCTAGATGCATGTTTTTGCCTCTCATACTTCAGTGTTTTGTATAATTGAATTTCATGTTTTGATTGAAAGTCAGAGATTACAAAAAAATTATAGCTAGATGTATATATATCAAGGAACTTCATTATAGGCTACTTCTGTCCCCTATATTGAATACAAACAGACTGAACCTGCTTCAGTCGTTAGGTATATAAAGCATTTGTGTTACTGTATTTTCTAATAGATTATGAAAATACTTAAATTTTTGTGCTTGTTGTTACATTCTAGAAAGGGCCATGTAAAAATCTGAGCAAAGACTGGCATTCAAGTAACTACATGTAATTTTTTTTCTCTGATGAAAGCTCGTAGTTCTCATTTTGATAGCTTTTTTGTAGCAATTTTTTAGGTTACCTCTTCCTTATATACCTCCACAGATAATGAGTACTTCTTTCTTTGTCTTTTTGTGGTTATGCTTTGAGAATTCAAATATTTGAACTATAGTTTCTGATCTAGTTTAAGCATATATTTGTGTCAGCTAGACAGTGCTAAACATCATTGCCCTGGTGCTTAGAACAAATATTCTATACCTCATGTCATTAAAAATTAGAATTATTTGACATCTTAGACATTCCTGAAGCTACTGTGAATTCTGTCCATCTTATTATCACAGCAAGGCATATTATTCATGTATCAGATTTTCATGTTGATGAACAACATATTTATTCAGAATGTCAGTGCCTCTAAATTATGCAAATACATAAAGCAAATACACTTTTCCTTATAGTTTTAAGTGATTCCAATAGCTGAAGGAATACACCTAGCTAGGACTTCTGGGATTGTCAGTCATACTGGAATAATAACAATAATATTATTAATAATGCTTTATTATTATTATTATTATTATTATTATTATTATTATTATTATCACACTTAGCATAAAAATAGAAAATAAACAGGCACAACGCTTTGTCAGGCAACCCACTGGTGAGTTTGGGGTTGTTATTGAAAGAGAGAGTTGCGAGAGAACCCACTGCAGAAATATTACTGTGACTTATAAAGTCTTAAGTAGACATAAAATTAGGACAGAAGGTGCAGAATTCCCAACCGAGCAGAGTGGATTTAAGTAAATATAACCATTTCTATAAATATGGACTATACAAGGTACCAAGTGTGTATTTTTGAGTCAGGGGAGATTCATCATTTATAAATATAGGAGAGAGAGATTAAATCAGACAGCTGTGTAGCCATAGCACCGTTTTTCTCCTAATATTCTATATCCCCATCCAGTCACACTCCCCAAATGCCAAAGTCTCAGATGTATGGAGATGACATGTAGGCATATCTAATATGTAACAGGAGGTAAAGCTGGATAAGAAAAATGGGTAGAAGCCACTTACCTTTAATATGAGCTACTCCAAAAGATTTTCTGCTCTCTGTGCTTGGAAGTGAAAAATGATTATCTGGACTCTTATTATTAAAGTAAGAACAGTTAGCAGAAAAATTCAGAGAAATTAGAAACTTGCTTATCATGTGTGCATGCTGGCAAGCTCAGATGATGTTTCCCTTCTGCATTACTACCTAAGTGCATATAAAACAATTTTCAAACACATAAATATTTTTTCTATACTTAACAGACAAGTGAAGGCAGAATCAAGATTTGTCTGCTTTTATCATGTGCTGTAGCGCTTAGAGTTGAGCAGCAAACCTTCCTGCTGCTTCTTTCTTCCTAAATCTCTCCCATGTGTACAAATTCACGTGCAGAACATGGCTGAAAATTCTTGACCCAAAGGCAATAATTCAAAATATGTCTCTTCTAGCTGTTGTAAAAGCATCTGGTTCTGTGGCTACTCCTCCTTTGATGGATGCACTGGTGCTTACAACGCTGCCTCAGCACTGTTGCAATATCAATCTGCTACAGGATTGCTCAGGCAGTCTTACACTTCCGTGTACCACTTTCTTTTAATTCACCCCTTGAACTTTACAGGCACATAAATTATCTTGTAATTAAATATACATCTGTTCCAAACAGAAGTCAAGGATTTTTACGGAGACAAATATGCAGGTTTTACTTTTCATTTTCCCCATCCACTTTTATGGCAATATGCATGCCATGGACAACTACCTTCAGGTACCAGAACAGAGACCTAACATTAAATAGTAGCATAGATATTTCTGTTGCAAGGTTGCCATTTAAATGAATTTAGAATAATTATTAATCCAAATGTTCTAAGCCAGTGGACTTTCCCTATGATATATTATGTTAAAATTGTCCAATATTTTTTCATAAATTTAACTTCAAATATAGGAAATTTGAAATAAGTTTTAAACTTGACTGAAATAAAAACTTAATTTATTTACTACATAAAGTATGTGCAGTAGCTATAGCAATTTCTCACGTGCCCCATGGAGACTTCAAGATAGACTGATCTGGATTTTTAGGTCATATGTAGCAGCATAAGATGTTTTACTTTCAAATAACTGTTCCTTAGAAATTCAGATACAACTTTCAGCCACCTAGTATTTGTTTTACTAAAGTAAATTGCTAACAAACTTCCTACATATGTGATTCATTACTTAAGATTTTCTAACGTTTGAAGAAACGAAACCCAGAAAATAATTAATATATACCACAGATATCTTTCTAATAGTGCAGGAGAAAGATGTACTGGAAATTTAAAGTACCAGTGAGAAGTGAAAGACTGTAATTGCAACAAAATGGTGTCACAGTGTTTTGTTACTCTGTGTTAAGCAGTACTGCACAGGCTCTTCTGGGTCACTGTGTACAGCAACCACATTTAGCAGGCAATCACATCATAAGATTCTGTTATTTAAGCTGAACAACAAAATGTGTTAAATTATGACTTGTTCATGTGCCGATGTTGTCCAGGTTAAACCGCTCTTTTCCCTCATTATATTCCTGGCAGGTATAACTGCTGACCTCAAATATTTCTCAGTCTTTGTTTTGCTAGATTTAACAAATAAAGGCCTTTTAGGCTCCTCTTTCAAAATGGATAGTCAGGGCATAGAAAATATAGTAACCCTTTTTTTGCACCGCTTTCAATCTGAATTCATCATTCTTGAGCATGAGTGACAAAAGTAGGGCACATAGATGTAATATTGCACATTAATGATGTGGAGGAGGACGAAGAAGTAAGTAGTAATCTATTTCAGTCAAAATTGATTTGGGAAAAAGCTGGTAAATTAGCTTCTAGTGAAACAGAATTAGATATCCTTCTTAAATACAAATGTCAGATTTGACCTTCGCTGTGGCTATTTTAAAGTTACCAGGGTGATAAATATGACTTAAAGCTGTACTGCACAAATGATCGGACCTAATTATTTCAACATACCAGAGCTGATAGAAATTTTTATTTTCGTGAACTAAATGTTATATATTGTAATTTCAGAAGTTGTTTTTGGTAGGCAATAAACACACTGATTGCAAAAGAGCTACTTACATGAAATAACCTTGGATTTAGTGATCATAAAATGACTCAATAAAATCAAACTAAATAGAGACAAGAGTTCTATTATTTTCTATAAAGTTCCTCCTGATGAAATTGAAGATATGAAGGATCATTACCTGATCCAAAAGGTTATTCACCTGAGCAAATAGTCAGGTTTCACTGAAGACACACTGAAGTTTTCTGGGAGAAAACTTGCATCAGAAACTTCTGGAACTGCTCTTCCACTTCTGCTGAGGGTACGAACATGAAAATGTGAAAAGTCAAGTCATAAAAGTATTGATTTACATCTTGTCCCTCCACTTTCCACAGGAAATAGCTCTATAGAAGACTAATAGCTAATAGAAGAGATATGAAATAACACAAATATGAGAAACTCATGTGTTTTCATGCAGAAATTACTTTTTTAATATTTATTGACTAGTCTTCAGTAATGATGTTTGGCTTCATGAATTTTAATAAGCATACAGGAACATTCTCATCTGCTATAATTAAGTGTAGCTTGAAATACGTCAAGCAACACCAGACCATATCAGATAAGAATGTGACCTGTAACCCTTGTGCTGAATATGTCTGAAGTGAAATCACAAATGTGAACTCCAGCACTGTGTATTATGAGTGTTCCTCTCCAAGTACATTTGGCATCTCATGAGATGATTGTGTATCATTAAGATAACATTCAAAAGAGTATTATACTGGTCATGATATGCGTGAATATTAATACTGGAAAGCCAGGAGTCATAAAATAAGATCAGTGTTTTTCACAGGCTTAAAAAATTAGTCACAGAAATACTATATCATTGTAACATTTTCCTTTCCAGTAGCTTAATCAGAGAATCCAGAGTTCTCTGTAGATATTAGAGAAAAGAAACCCTCAACTGAATCAATATGAAAGTGTATTTTAGCAGATCTTTTCAGATACTCATCTTTGCCTCCTATGACAAACTGATCTTTCAGTTCGACCAAAGCGACCTCAGGAAATGGGGCTCATGATCACACTGTGTTTTTCTCTTTGTTCAAGTATATGTGTATCTGGATGGGTCCCCATTGTGAACTGGTTGGCTCACTTCCTACAAACTTCGTGTGAGTGAGCGACAGGGTTGTAAGAGTGGTGCAACTGCAGGAAAGGCTGCAGCTCAGCTGAGATGTTTCAGATGCAAGAGGAACTGCCCAGGAACAGACTAAATGTGTTCAACACAGGAAAAAATTCAGCTGGATCTGAGAATCAGCCACCGGCACACAAATCCATAAAATTTGTGCTTTTTTTAGTCCCATCTAAACACATCTCCCTCATAGTCCGTGTGTTCGTTGTGAGTTTTCCTACTGCTGTTGTGCTCTTGTGCCTCTAGGTGGAACTGAAGGGACTAAGAAGACTTTTTGGTGGGACCTGTGGAAACACTTATTCAGTTTTTCACAATTAGGGTAATCTTTGCCTTGAAGAGTTTATGTCTAAACAGCCAAAGTATATTGTTGAAAGAGAAACAAGTAGTAAGTCAAACAGCTTGCTCTAAGTAGAAAAGCAGGGATTTATACAACTTCAAGATGTATTCATTAAGCAATCCTTACTCATTTCTTCAGTATCCACCAGCAGCTCCTCCTGAATATGGTGGCACTGTTTTGTATCACTTTATAGCACTTCTTTCTCTTGAACTGATGTTAAACTGTTAAACCTTCAGTATATATGCAAAAATGTTTGAAGGTTAACTTAAACAGATGTTGTTTTCTGCATAGTTTCCATGATTTAGAGGTGGTAAGTGCAATTTTAAATAAATTGCAGGAGAATGGAAAATAATTTTCAAAATATGTGGACTGACCATGACATTTTATCTTTGTCAGTGTATTCCTGTTCAATAAGGATTTAAAATTCATTTAGAAATATTGGTGTTAGAGTTACCTTTTAACATATGCAAAGTAATAAGCTACACTGTAAATGTTGGAGACTTATTACGATCATTATTATTATTGTTCCTCATTTCCATCACTGTTAGGAAATAAAGTCAACTATATCCAGATTTAGTGTATTATTTTTTTTGAGACAGCACTCAGAAAAGGCGAAGATATTGCTGCTTTTGCTATGGTCCGCAAAAGGAGTCTAGTGAATTATTTAGTATTGCTGCATAGTTGTCTACAAGAGCGATTTTTATGATCTTTTTCTATTGCATAGTTTGTGTGAGAAAGGGACAGAAAACAAAATGGCTTAACTTTTTCTTCTTTATAGGATACATTTATCTTTCAACATGTCAACATTTTTCATGGAAGTGAAATTCACATGCTGGCCATTTCTCTTGTCCTTTTATAGTATTTGTTTCCCACAAAATCGAAGAAAACAAATCTTTGGTGCAGAATTTTGTGTAACATCTACAACACAAGAAGAACTGTACAGATTCATTTATAGTGTCTCTCTCAAGTGTGCTAAAGACGCTCAAGCTTATTCTGCCATTTATGCACTGTGGTGCTTCACCAATGGTGCTTCTTTAATTTCTGATTCAGTGGGTCATAGAAAAAAAACAACTGTTCCATCATGTGTCTGAGATTTTTCTCATAATATGTCAGGAGTGGGAGGTGAAGAATAGGAGTAGGAGTAGAAGGAAAAAGTCCCTAAGGTTTTTTTTTCTGAAATCAGAAGGAGTGTTATTAACTACAGTGCCTTGAGATCAGGTCCTTACAGTGTACTTCTTCAGCCCACAGCTATGTGGTACATTTTTCTACGTTGTCCAAAACATTCTCAGTTGTCAGGTGAAAACTCTCTGCGTTACTGCAGATTTAATTCTTTCTCCTTCATCATTAGCTCAGAAATGTCAGTAATGATCAGTCCTGATGAGATTTAAAATTCCGTTCTCCGCTTCTGATTTCTGCAAAGGGAAGTGACATTTCTATTCTTCTTGTCAATCTTTCTTTATTAAGGGTGTTCTTCCACTGTAATCAGGTACTTGAAAGTGTGACATAGTCCTCTCTTAAGAAAAATAGGCTGTGTTGAGAGGAAGGAGTAAATACCTCACTTCCCAGTGGCCCTGGGAAAATGAGCAATAGCCTGGCTGTGATAGCAGGCATCACTGTGGGCCACTCTAACTGGCTGGGGTTATTCCTAAGCAGCTGGACCATGCTGACAGCATGGTTATATTTGTATGTTAGGCTAAGAAAATGACTGTAATGTACTGCTATTTCATAGTTGCAAGGCAGACATATTCTGATGATTCCAAAAGCTTGTTTGGAAAGAGTATTTCGTGCTGTGTTTCTAATTTGGTCCTTCCCTGAGAAACACTCACTATAGATTCGAGATCCTCTGTGTCTATAAATGCAGTTCGTAGTTTTGTCCCAGTTACTTATACCAATTAGCACTGAAACAACAGAATCGGAAAGCTGAATGAAATAGCTATTTTCTCCTCTCCAGTTCTGTTTTCCTCTATCTTTGCCATAATAACTGTATAAGGTACTGTAGATAGGAAAATACAAGGCCTGTCTTCCTTGCTAAAAGAAGTAGACGCATACTCTTTGCAGAGATTCTGACTATAGACAGCTTAGATTATTTGTATTTCTTGTATTAAGCATGAAGTCTTGATAACTAACTTTTTTTTTTTTTCATCTATCAGGACTTTTCAGGAAATAATTTACTGTGTATTCATCATCCTATTATCGGTTTCCTTCCTGAGGGGTCCCTAGCAGCACGACTACCCTCCTTGTCCAGAAAGCAGTTAATTATTCTGTGTTACCATTTAGAAGATGCTGCTGTGTATCTAGAAGTAAAAACAGTTAAATTAGATTTATTGATGAATAACAGAGAAATCCCCCAAAAATCCTTAATATTGCATATTAAATAAAATTACTTTTAAAGTTAGTCTAGGATTAGGAAACAGTGTGTTTGTGCAATGTGTGAATGTGTGGCTGTGTTTTACACATTTGACTGAGAGCCATAAAATACACATGTAATCAGAGTGCTTTAAAATTACTTTCTGGTTTTTTTTCCTGAAATCCAGATATTAAAAACAACATCAATGATGCATTACATTGACCTTATTATTTATTATGTTCTATTTATGTCAGGAACAGGAAAATAAGCATTGTGTCCAAGGGCATCATGATAATTGAAAGAAGCTTTCCAATAATTTCTTGCACTTATGAGTTTCTAATATTTCCCTTTTATTACTGAAGCCTAGTGAACTCATTATTTCTGCATCATTCATATCATTCCTCAGCGCATGAAATGTATGAGGCAGACTGTGTCTTTTTTTTCTTTTGTTTTTCTTACCTTTCAGAGAACTTTAAGGCTGTAAAGAAAACTACTCTTACAAACTTTGGTTTCCAACAGAATAAAATAAGAATGTCCTCGCTGCTCCCTCAAGTTTCACATTTTTCATCAGCAAGGTGAAGGGTGCAGGCAGTGCCTCTGTGCTTGTTATTAAGACACAGCAGGGGCCGGTGGCTTAATTAAAAAATTAAAGTTCTAATTGGAATCTGTCAACTGACAAGTATAATAGCAGAAATAAAGCACAGTAAAATAGGCCATATTTATTTATTATAAATCACAGAGATTGTGGATGAAAATTTGATTTTAGAAAAATATGTCCTTTGTGTTCTGTGAACTGAAATCCTCATCCACTGAAATATGCTGGAAAAAAAACGTATGTTATGTACATTTGAAACTTACCATATATTTTCATCTCATCAAGGGACACTGTGAGTTCCTCAATTTGTAGAAAGTACAAAACCAAGGAAGAAAGTGGTAGCTTTTGTTGTATCTATAAATGAAGCTTGCAAAGGCATCATTCCAGTTTACCAAGAGCAGCGTGTATGAGCAGCAGCCAGGGCGCATCCCGCCAGCCCAGCCGGGAGCAGAGCAGCTGAGGGCATCCCCATACCTGGGCGTCAGACACCTCGATGGGGGCAGGAGTGGGCAGAGAACAGGCAAGGGGATCTGGACACTGGACCTGCTGCGGTGTTAGTGGGGCAGGGACTGATGGTGCTGGGGGGCTGACATGGAACGTGATGTCCTAGCAGTGCCTCGAGGGCCTTGGCTCTTACCACTTTTTGCCTCATATATGGTTTCTCACCAGATACTTTTTATTTCTGGTATGGAGGGAAGCTAGTCCTTCAGAGTTAAGGAATTTGTATCTCGACAAACTAGCGCTTTTCTGCAGTATCTGAAAGGACTCAGGAGAGAAATGTTTTTAGCGCTGCTGACCTCCAATTCAGCTCCCTAGAAGTTTCCAGATGTTTGTGTATGGGTAGGAGGGAAAAGTTGTAGAACAACTTGCAAAAGTTAACACAGTGTGGGAAGAGATAAACATCCACACATCACAGAGTACAGGTAGAAAAAATCCAGTTTTAAAATTGTCTTCGAATTTCTGTTATCAAACCAAGTTTTCATTTGCCTACCGTTTTGTCTAAATATGACTGTAGTGATTATTGTAGGTCTCTGCCTGAAATGTAAAACAGATAAAATTTCAGCTAAATTAACAGTTATTTCTTACTGCAGAAGTTGTGATTATTATTTTCCTGGTACCTAAAGTTGCCTCTTCGAAAAGATATAGGTCTCGCGCAGAGTATGCGGTAGCTTCACTGTCAAATACATGCATGTCAGCACCTCTGTGAAAAAATTATCCCATGCACAGCCAAATAAGAATTTCTGTAAAATCTCAGATTCTGTATATTATGTTGAGTTTTATTAGTGCTTGATTGCTAATGTTTTTGCAGACTGCTTCTGTTCTAGGCATTTCAGGTGTTCTTGAAATGATTTCTGATAGCACCAAAACATCAGTGTGGAGCTTTGCTATTGGGAATCAAAACGGGAAGACTCTTGTGTCTTGATGCTCAAGGAAAAAAGCAGCCTAGCTGCAAAGAGTGAAGAGGAAGACTTGGAGGAGTTGTAAAGAGGGAGTATTGGCATGATGAGTGGGAGAGAGAGAGATGCTGGCAAGAGAAACCAAGTGGGCAGATTTGAAGCAGGAGAAAAGGAAGGAGTAAGAGGTTTTTAAGGGAGGGAGACTGCAAGAGAAGTGGGGAGAGAAGAGAGGAGAAAAACATGTGCAATGAAAATAAAACAATGTAAAATGAATAGGCTGTGACTACAGGAATACACTCCCCTCATAACCCGGAGTTAAAAAAAAAAACAGATTCCTGAATTTTAGAGGGTTTTCAGTACATATAGTGGGATTTCAAACCAGGAGTCTGGGAAGGAGTCTTGCTTGATTATTTTTTAAATCTAAGAAGCTCCATAAACCCAGAAAGCCCTGGGATAAAAGAATGGTATTATTTCATTTGCTCACTTGAGTTCTAAAAAGCTGGAAAATGTCAAGGCTGAAGCTATCTGTATAATCTTAATTCAGTAATTTTTCACACGTGTGCTTTAGTGCAGTTTTAAACTACATGATCTTCTACTTCTTGTTTCCTGTAAGACACCTACTTCGTTGGATGCATATAGTGAATATACTCTGAAAATCAATTGAGTTTTAGAACTTCATCTCACTTATTCCAGGAACTGGAGGGTGTACATCTACTGGGGCCTTTCCCATGAAAAAAATGAAATCCTTCTCATAGACTTAATGAACTTAGGGAGCTGTTAGTCCAGTTAACTAAAGGGCCCAAAAGCTGACAAAAAGCAAAGAAAAAAAAGATACAAGGGGCTCTGAGAGGGCCATAGAACAGAGCGCTGCTGGTTGCCAGGGGGATCTGTAAGTGCTCCCCAGGAGCTGGGTACTGGCTGTGGAAGAAATACTTTGCATAGAGGAGGGAGTGATCATAGGAAATATGACATGATTTCAGCAGGGGAAAGAATAGCTTCATATCTAAGGGAGTTGAAGGTTGCTATGGAGAACTGGATTCTTATCCTCTTTCTGTCCTCCCTGTGCTGAATCCTTTCAATCAAAGTCTTCATAGGTGGTGTATGGTCCTCAACCATTGCTCAATGCAACTCATCCTCAAGTCCAAATATTTGAAATAATTGACTCCTACTTTTGCTTGCCAGTCATGTGTTCCAAAACTCAGCCTATTAGTATGATTAATTATTATTATTAATAAGTATTTATTACAGAAGTTGTTAGAGACTAGTATAGGCTCTGTGGTATTAGGAATTTAGAAAGAGATAAAATGATCTCTCTACTCCAAGGAGAGATTGTCACTATCTAAATGCCTAAGACAGGCAAACCACAGGAGGGGAGGGAACCAGGGCAGGAGGATAGAGAATGATTTACTCAAGGTCACTCAGGAGGCATTTAATGGCAGTGCTGGAATGAGATACTGTTAGAATCACAGGAGTTATGCTGCTAGGAGTCATTTGTTTAAAAAAAATTGCCATGCATTTAAATAAAATGATCTGTAATGGAAGCCTGTCACCTGTGATCTGAGCAAAGTAATTTATTATGCAAGAACCATGCAGATAATTTACAATAGTTCTTCTGTGCCTTTAATGTAAAGTAACTGTAATCATGGAATTGCTTCTGAAATCTCTTTTATGCTATTTGGCACTCCATATGGTAGTTGGATACTGCAGGAAAAAAATATCCTCCAGAAATCATTGAGCCAGGCTTTAAGCCAGGCAATCTCCTCTAACACTTTCAGAGCAAGCCATACTATAAAAATGTAAATGTGGTAGCAATACTTCTTCTTCACACCATTTTTCAAAAGGTAAACGCAAGTGTTGTTCAAACCACAGTGCAGCTTGAAAGCATTTGTAAAGAACATAAAAAATCCAAGTTACTCTGCGTAGGTGGCTTTACATACCTGTGACTGTGAAGGCTCTCTGATTCAGACATATATCATCCAACAGCATCAGTAGAAAGACTTACAGTAATTGCAGCTCCGCACAATTTTCTTTCCTCTTTCTCCTCTCCCCCTACTTCTATTTTAGACATCTTTTGTTGTAAGCACTCAGGCATTCTCCTTTCGTGAAGCATTTGGATAAACATTACCCACGAAGAGGTGTGGTTTTCTTGTGTGTTCAGAGGCATAAATTAAGCAGATTACAAGAAATAAGTAACAGATGAGATAACAGAGAGAGGGGGCTGGAGAAAGAAAAGGGAAGGGCACAAACATGATAAGGGAATGAAGGAGAAGTACTGGGAAGGAAAAAAAATCAAATGACGGGGTAAAATGAGAAGGAAATTTTGTGCAGGAAATGGGTGAGACAATTAGGAAAAGTCAGCTAGTGATGTGATAAATATGAAGCAAAGACCCAGCCTTGAAGAGGGAAACAGGAACTCCTACTGCAGCTGTTTAAAAAAAAATAATTTAAAATTGAACTAACAGTCACTTTTTTTCACTCTTATAATTTACATATGAAGCACCGAGAGGAATCGGTGTTTTGGACCCTAATGCCTGAATTGAAATGTGCATTGCATTGATCCTACAGCAATAGCATTTTCCCAAGTAAAATACATAAGTTATATTCAAGAGCTAGAACTGGGAAGGTGAGAGCTTAAGGAATCTGGATCCTGCTCTGTGCAATCCCTGGCCTGCTTCCTTCCCTGCCCCTCAAACTCTTTCTGGGCTTTTATGCTCTAAGTTCACCTGCTTACTTGCAAAAGATACATACAAAATGAATATGCCACTTTTCTTTTGGATCTCATTCTATGGTTAATTGGTTGTTAATATTATGTGAGAATTTGTTGCATCCGTAAGCATCTTTAAGAGGAATTAAAATAACCTTTAAATAAAGGAATACAGAATGATTTACAATCCTAGTAATCAACATAAATACATTTAAAATGCCCTGTTTATTTATTTGGAGTCAACCAATCTAATTGGGTTCAATTTCCTAATAGAGGCATATGCCAGGAAAGATATACCCTTCATATATGCTGCAGTTAGTTTGGGCTAAAATTCAAATTCAAGCTCAAATTGACAGAGATCAGGAAGAAAAATAGGGGGGAGGGGCAGGGAGCAGATATGCATTTACAAATCTTTTTAACAGCATGGTCTCTGTTGAAACCAAAGGGTTTGAGGAGCACAAACTGTTCTAGTGGTATTGCCCTGCTTAGTTTTTGTTCTGTAGCCAAGGAAACTGTCAAGTAGTAAGACTTATTTAAGTACTTATCCTGCCCAGGATTTGTCTAAAGCATTTTTTTGTCCATGGTATGTATAGATTTCATCAGGCAGTACTAGTTCTGAGTTCCCAGCTGTTTGCAGGAGTGTTTCTCAAGCACGTTTCCAGCCTGTGTCCTGCATCGAGGCCAGATGTGGCCATGCACACACCATCTGCGCATTCTGCTTCTCACTGTGGAAGCCATGTGAATTCCAGAAAGGAGCCAAGATGCAACTAACAGGTCCCCAGTCTGGATCCCCCAGGCACCAGGGTGTGCAGAGACTCGCCTCCGCAACCAAGCATAGGTGCGGGTTCAGGCACTCGTGTACGGCAGCTCGGTGGGCTCTGGCACATTTGTGTACTGCAGCCTTCACCACTGCGGTTCTGCCTGGATTTCTAGGCTGAAATGTAATGTGCTCAATCTGTCTCAACATTTCCTTAGTAACTGCTGGGACCTTAAGTTTTCTAATCCTTCGTGCAGAGACTACTGAATGCCTAAATAACTGAAAGAATCCATGTCTTGAGCTCTTTATGTATTTTGAAAGCTGCAGAGCAGAGATTAGGTGGTGGTAATTTTTTTTTTTAGGTGTTGGGCACTACAGCAGCAGTTCCTAGTCCTAAATTCTGGTTTTGCCATATTTTAAAAAGATCAGCTGCTTTTAAGCTGAAATTTGCTATTTGCACATTCATTTAGTAATTTGCTTCCTTAATTTATTTTTTACTTACATATATGCCTTTTTTTAAAATATTACCTTCAGTGTGAAATATTATCTTTGAAATATACCTCACAAGATACATTTTTCAGAAATTTTCACTGGAGAAGTCCAATAGAACTCTTAGCACTGGTAGTTTTGCCCAGATTTAATGAGTTTTTGTTTAATATAAATTAAGAATGGGAATAGTTGAGTAATATAAAAGCCCATCTGGAAACAGATTCGGTTTGGTATTTTATAAATACCCTGATCCGTCTTTGTGCATAATTTTGCTGCTTTCTTATAAGCCTCATTGTGCTTTTGAAGGAGCATACTTTTTCCACACACAGGTAGTGAAAATTCATATATTGAGACTCTCTTCTGTTAGTTATAACTGAAGCAATACACACAGCAGTGAAAAGGAATTGAAAGGAATCTGTAGAATAACGTCACAGAGTTTCAGGTCTGCTGCTAACAATTCACGTCAACTTTTCTCAGTCCAAAAGTTCAGTGACTTCTGGTAGCCTAAGAGAAGGTCCAATAAATGTTCAACTTTCTTTCTTAGAAAGAAACCTGCATATTTTCTTTTCCTTTCTAAATATACTTCTACTGATCTTAAAATTTCCACAGACTAAATTATGGTCTCAGAAATACTTATGTTGTTGTTAACTTAAAGGTACATGAAAATGTAAGAAATAGAAAGGATTCAGTAATAGGTAGTCAAATACAATCCATATAATTTTTTGGAGTGACTTTTCAAGACAGGACCATCCAATTTAAGGATTAATAATTATTGCATTGGGGAAAATATTCAGCTATAGATTTGCAGTCTTAGTTCTCTAGGGATGCTACATAGATCTTCTGTGTCACTACAATACCTTTACTCCTTCCTCCTTTCAAAACTTTAATTTCAGTTATATTCCCATGGATCAAGGGAACCCACATGTAATTGTAATGGGCATGTAATTTTGTTTCAAATTATATTTGGCCTGTAACGAGTATAATCAAAACACACTTTATTCTTCAAGCAGTATAGCTAACATTTTAGGAAACTCTTAGGACTTGCTTTTAATTTGTATATCCAATCAAAGCAGGTTTGATGGCAGGTGCATGTATGAATGTTAAATGCAAAAATTCTCTATAGATGTAAAAGGGGCTGTTGTAATTTATTATTTTATCTCTGGTTACATAACTGAGTTTTAAATAGTCTGCAGATCTCTCCCTAGACATATAACTACCTGGCTTGCTAGACGATCATTTTAAGAAATTATACATCTAAATTAAATGATTTGTACTCCCAAATAGATGCACATAGATGGAAATAAAGTCATGTCACAAAGATGATTTCAGGCAAAAATTAGAAGTCAATTGCAAAGGATTGGCAATAAAGAGTTTTCTAAAATAAATTCCAAAGTTCCTTTGAAACCTTAAACCTCTTATAAATGTGTTACAAAGGCAAAGAGACATTTGCAGACACCTGTGGAAATGCAGTAAGCATAGTGAGATGGAAGTATCATGGAATCAGAATGTTTTGCATTGGAACTGACCTTAAATAAGTTCCACCCCCCTGCCATCAACAAGGACATATTCTGCTAGAGTAGGTTGCTCATAGCCTCATCCAGCCTGGGCTTGAACACCTCCAGGGATGGGACTTCCGTGACTTCTCTGATCAACCTGTTCCATTGCCTCACTATGTTCACAGTAAAATAATTCCCCTCATCATATCACTATAGTCCCTGGTAAATATCCCCTTCCCAGCTTTCCTCTACACTCCCTTCAAGTACTAGAAGACTGCTATAAGGTCTCCCTGGAGCCTTCTCTTCTCTTCTCTAGGCTACACAAGACCAAATCTCTCAGCCTGCCCTCATATGGGAGATGCTACAGACCTTTGTGGTCCTCCTCTAGACTCAGCCCAACAGATCCATGGTTTTCCTGTGCTGAAGACTCTACAATTAAATGTAGTACTCCAGATGAGGTCTCATGAGTAGAGTAGAGGGGAAGACTTGTCTTCCTTGACCTCCTCATCACGCTTCTTTTGCTGCAGCCTAGGATATGGTTGGCTTTCTGTGCTGCAAGTGCATATTGGCTCCTCCACCATCACCCCCAAGTCCTACTCTGCAGGGCTACTCTCAATGCGTTCCCTGTCCAGCCTGTATTTGTGCTTGGTATTACCCTGACCCAGGTGCAGGACCTTGCACTTAGCCTTGTTGAACTTCATGAGCTTTATGAGCTTTGCACAGGACAACCTCTCCAGCCTGTCCAAATCCTTCTGGATGGCATCCCTTCCCTCCAGCATGTCAACAATGTCACACGGCTTGTAATCATCAGCAAACTTGCTGAGAGTGACCTCAATCCCACTGTCCATGTCTCTGACAAAGATGTTAAACAATGTGGGTCCCGGTACTGACCTCTGAGGAATGCCACTCATTACCAGTCTCCACTTGGACATTTGAGCAGTTGACCACAACTCTTTGAGTGTGACTATCCAGCCAATTCCTTATCTACCAAGTCCATCAAATCCACGTCCCTCAAATTTAGAGACAAATCGAGTTAAACAATTTTACACAGTTTGGTGGCACAGTCAGGCTAGGAACAACTACACGGGACAGTAGAACTTACTAAGTTTATGGATTTTTGTTACAAGTGCTGCAGAGTGAAGTCTAACTTTGTTTCTGTTGAATAAGAGAGTTTGGTTGCCTTTCCTATCTACAGCTATAGTCAGCTTGGAAAACAGTGAGGCCAGGAACCTCTCACTTTGGCAAAACAAGATTCTGTACCTAAAGGTTTTCTTCTAGCTCATTATTTTTATTTGTGTATCAGATCATGCTTGGTCTCACACCCTAAAGAAGGAATCCGTCTGAGCCAGCTATTGATTCAAAGTCAGGCTCTCGAAATATATAAAGGTTAAGTTTATCTTTTAGAAACAATTGCATATTCTAATCTAATTTATGTAGACATTAGAACTGTGTGTACATAATGATGCACAAAATTAGATAGGAATATAAAATGTCAGCAAGTTTCAGTTTACCACGTTTGGAAGATGTGTACTCAGATTCATGTTGTATTATTTTAGCCTGTGTTCTGAGTGAATTGTCAGTGGTTGGGAGTGATTAGTAGAGGATTTTCTAAGAGGAAAAATGACATTAGAAAAGAGATAAAATTAATAACATCTAAAAAAACTGAAACAGCAAACACCTATTTGAAAACTTTATCACAGAAAATATAAATATAAATCAAAGCTGAAATTATCTTTCTCACTTTATAAAGTGGAGTAAATTTTAGAAAAAGAATAGCACTGTATGTATGAGTTACGCTGCTACAAGAACAGATGACTATAGGGAGTTCATTAACATTTTAGGTCGAATATTAAGCATTCCAGAAATTTTGAGCATAAAATCAGAGAATCATGTAAGTTGGCAGAAACCTCTGGAGGTCAAAGGAGTCAAATTAAAGCAGTTGCTCAGGTCCACATAGACTCAGGTTTTGAATGGCCTAGAAACAACATAGCCTTTCTGGGCAACTTGGCCTACTCGTATTCTGGAAAAGTGATCAAATGTGAGTGATTCTGTGGCAATTAAGAGTGACAGCATACTTTGCCTCAAGAGAGCGTTGATATATTTGTAAGCAGCACTATATGCCCATTGATTAGTGCTCAGAATATACCACCTGACCCTGCATCCCGTATATCTATGGAAGAGGACTCTCCAAAAGCTCTGTTCATGGAGATGTTAATGATAGACTCCAAATACAGGCAAGAATGCCATGCTGTCTTTGAGATCAAAAGAATCACTGACTTCAGTAAGCCTGCAGATGCTCGTTTCTAAAAAACATATAGACGGTGAATGTACTAGTTGGATAGAGAAAAATAAATGTGGCACAGATTTCCAGGAAAGAAAAGATTGATACTGACAACGATGATGCCGTAAATCTATCTGAATGGCTTGTAAAGCAATGAAATGAATATTCTGTCATTAATAGCTGGGATAAGAGAGCCATGAACAGTAGGCAGTGAGGCTTTAGAAGAATTGTATCTCATCAGTCAAACTTCATTGCTTGTTTTGATGCAATTACAAAATTAATGGGCAATGGGAATGAAGCAGATCATATATATTTGGATTTTAGTGAAGCATTTGATGTTACATCTTAGGAATTTTCAGGTTTAAAATTTGATTCAGTACTGCTTTCAATAAGATCATGATCATGCAGGCTCTAAACTGTTTAAATGAGTACAAAAAATAGAAATAATAAGCAGCAATATATTAAGAGAAGGAATTCAAAAGAGTCGGCATTTGTTAGCAAGAAATGGCAAGAGTTAGATTTGTTTAATGTCTGTATTAGTAAGCTGAAAGAAAAGGGAAGAGCACACTAAGGAACTATGAAAGTAGTATTAAATTGGAAGGAGTGTGCACATTATTAAAGAGAAAGATAAAAGTGCAATTTGAGAAGTTATAGATGTAAGACTGCAAAATACTATTTATCTTAGAAATATGAAAGCCTTGTCACCTTGAGGAAATAATCTGAAACGCTGGTATATTGGAAGTTACTGGTATTTGTAAGTTACAAGAAAGCAGATAAATTCAGAAGATACCATTATGTATTACCATTGGTACATACAAAATTGATTTTACGGGCCAGTAACAATAGTTTCTCCATATGTGCATGAAAACAGGTTTTGATTCAGGTGATGGAACTAGGCTGGAAGAAATATTCCAAAACTACATGAATTCGTAGGAAAGGGTAAATAAGGAGACTAAGAGGAATGATGTGCAAGCAGTGACTAAAATGGGACAGAGTTCAGCTAGTTCACTGAAAAGTCTTAAAATGAAAAGATGATAGAACATACTCAAGACAAAGTTGCCATATTTTATGTATTTTCCACTGATGAGAGCATCGCTTGAAGAGACATTGGATCCCTTGACTGGGCATTGCCTAAGACATTTCACAATTATAGAGTCTGTTCATTTGTTGTTCTTAGAAAACATGGGAAAACAAAGGCAGATGCAGGAAGAGCGGTTTTGAATCAAGTGCCAACCTTGTACTTTTACAGCTGAAAAAAAAAAAAAAAGTGAAATAAAAATTAAAAAAAAAAAAAAAAGGCAAAGGCAAATGTTCCATTACAGCAAGTGGAACTGTAATATAGTAACTGTAAATCTGTAAATATAGTTACTTCAGGGTCCCTAGGAATGGTTCTTTCTAAAATGTTACCTCAGAGTCTTAATTGTGTGTCTGCTCTTCCTTTTTTCAAGAATCTGTAAATTTCACACTATCTGCCACACCTTAGAAGATATTTTAGCTATATACGCCCAAATGCTGCTGGGCAATAATTGATCATCCTTCTCTTCAGAGACTCTCCTGACACCATAATTACTAGGACAAAGCAAACAGTCACATTTCTGCCAGCTAACCTGCCCCATTCTCATAAAGAAACTTTGCATATAATAAGCTGCAAATAAATAAAAATGAAACAACCTCCATCCATCAAAATGATGAACCTATTCTCACCTGCATTTTCTACAGTTCTTCTGTGCAACTGACTCAGAAGCGTGTGTTACCTTCAGCCAGTTACTTATAATATTGCCTCTCCCCTGTAAGCACGATTAATATTCTGAAATTTAGTTTGTGGATAATACCAGGAGGGGGCCCTTGGAAACTTTTCCAGTTCCCATTTTGGTATCTATAGTAACACTCAAAATCTTGTTGTAGGCAAAAGGGAACAAACAAAATTGTTTTGTTAGTCTAAATGAAATCTTAACAGGCTAATCAAAAGACAAGTATCTATTGTTGCTACCAAGACTCACAAACCAAATTATTACAGAAAAACTTCATTAATAATACAGATAAAATTGTTATACAAAAGCTTTCTACTATCTCCCCTTTTTCTCTGGTGTTGCACTCCCTGTACAATACTCGTCTGGGTCCTATGCTGATGATGTCAGTCTTCCCCACGCAGAATGAAGGGATGAGGATACGGTGAGATTTTTGCATCGTGGGGCACCAAAAGGAAAAGTGCAATGCTCAGGCTGGGGGTTACTGCCTCCTTGGTTTTGAGTATGCTTTATTTTATTTTTATATGTGTTCTAATACAGTCTGCTCTCATGCCCTTTCTTTACTTCGTTTCCCAATCAATCAGTTTTCTGTTAGCTCCACAGCTGTTTTTACTTGATTTACAAGGCCACAAGCATGTTGTGACTACTGACTGGCTCTGATTTGTTGTGACTGTGATTTGTGGTTGTATTATCTGCTGTTTGTGTTTCTTGTGTGGGACCTCTAGTATTGTCCTGCGTCTGCAGTCTCCCACATTGTGTTTCAATTTGCAAGTAGGAAGTTCGGTTCACACACAGAAACTACTTGTTTTTACTGTAAACTAAAGTTAAACAAAAACACATTTAGGCTGCTCTGTAACTGTCATCACAACTGAAACAAATCAGTATGGGGAGACAACACTATCACAGCAACACAAACCTTGTGGCCTTTACTAGTAATGGCATATTTAGTGAAAAATATCATCACAAAATACTATGCCTTCCGTATTTCAGCCTAACGCACTGCAGCCCAGATTACCAGGCGGATATTGCTTGTTTGCTCTGCCTGACAAACTAAATGACAGCACTACTTGGAAGGCCTTCTTTGCTTTGCATAAGATGTAGTAACTGATGTTATGTTGTCACTAAGTTCCATAGGTATAGCTACTTTATGAAAAAAAAAAGTGCTTTGTAAAAGTGTTTCATGAACTCTACATCATAAAGAACAGTAAAATGCCACTTTATTAAGGAAAAGACACTAAAGGCAAAAGAAAAATTGAAACATTACTGGACTGTGAGTGTTGAGACGTTTCTATCCATCTGATTCAGTCAGTCTACTGCTAATATCTGAAAGGGAAACAACTTTCATGAACTCTGAAGACAACCATGTTTTCTCATCTGACACTCCTAAGTATCATTTATGATTTGATACTTCATAAGACCTGGCTCTTTACCTCTTTCTTTCAGTTATATGTACTATCTACTGGACTAGTAGATTCTTCAAATATAAATTGTGAGTTTCAAAACTGAGAGGGAAAGATAAATAACCTGTATACCATCTTGTTCTTGTCCATTATACATCTGTAAAATTTGGTTATATTAATTATCTTTTAATTACCAGCTCCAAAATGGTCAAAAAGAGTATTTCAAAAGTGTACTTCTGTGGTTTTCTCTTTTAACACTATATTCCTATTGTTGTTCTTGTTAGTCTTGTAAATTACTGAAATGCAGTTGCAAGTGGTAATAGCTAGGAATAATTTGATGTATAAGTGCAAGTGATCATTGTCATCTCTTCACAAGACAATGGATAGTAAACAGATGTTGTTCCATGTAAATTTTATGTAAAGAAAAATATTCTGCTTTTCATTTTAAGTTAAAAAAAATTAAAACATTTTTTCAAAGGTAGTAATTTTCCTTGTCATATTTATATGGCCAAGGGAAGCTCATTGGTGAAAATCGTTAAAGTGAACAAACTGCAACCAAAAAGAAGAAAAACGTGTAAATACCATGTTGTAATGAAGGACCCCTAAGAATGATAATTTCTTCCTAATATGCACTAATTTTTCTTCCTCCAAGAAAATCACTGTGTACCTAGCAGCCCTTTTTCTAGATATAAGTGGTTGAGTTACATGAGAATCCAGCATCACTGCAGCCCACTTAGACCTTGCAGGGCTTGCTTAGTCAAAATTCAGTGGAACTAAATCAGTCCTTTGTTGAATAGACTCAACATAAATGGAAGGCCCATATTGCCTCTTTCACTTCCTTAGAACACTCCTAGGAGTTTTCTTCTAGGACGGTGTTGTAAAATGTTGGAAAATGACTCTTCTTTCTTGTTCTACGTGCTTCAAGCTTCCAGCTGTCAGATACTGGAGTGTAATAACAAAGCATCCAAAGGAGCACTGAACTTTTTGAGCATCTCAATATAGTTGAAAGAAGTAGAGGTTTTGATCATAAAGAAAGTAAAATCTTATACACAAAGAGCAAAAAAAAGGCAGTTTGTTTATGTTTAATCCACATCATTAAAAGAAAAGCACAGGATTATTTGTCTCTCCATTTTGAGAGATAGTCTTCCAAAACAGTTGAAACCACGAAGGAAACATTAAAAAAAATACGTATTTTGTTTTTTTGTCATAAACCATTTTTGGCGCTGCTGGAGAGAATGACATACATTTAAGACTTTTCTCCTAAAGCTATTTGAAGACATTGTATTTCTTTCATTTCTGAACTGTTGTTCTGAAAATGCTTTGAAGGAGATGGAGAACACACAACCGTCTTTGGAATTAATTGGTTGATTTTGCTGCTAAGAAGAGTGACGTATTATCTGCAACATGTTGTAGGTAAATAACAAGGCAGTTTAAAATAAACCAATAGTAATTCATTGAGTAATTCCCCTTCCTGACTGTTCTAGTCTTTATTTGAGAGCTGACACCACCATCGCATGTTCATCAAATAAATTCAAAATAATGTTTTATAATTCTGTTCTGTAGCGTGCATCAGTCTTTCAAATACCAGCTGATAGTGAATCAAGCCTAATATCACAACAATGGAATATTTTTCACTGTTGTACAAAAGTATGCTTTCAATCCATAGTATATTTCTCTGTGTGTGCTTGTGTACATGTGCATATTTCTAAATAAGGTGAACCAATATTATAGTACTTCTGGAAGGCAATTCAGTCCTCAGAAACAGGGAGCAAAAAGTCAGTGAAGTAGGTATAAATCTTTGAAGAATATCAGTGAACATGCTCTATTCCAATGTAATTGTCTCGGGGTCAAATAGAACAAGAAAATCCTACAACATGTGGGATTAAAGATAATATAGTCCCGTGGAATGGCTCCTATGGAGGATCCTTAGACAAAGGAAAGTCTATATATTCTTGCATACCGCGTACTCCATACTGATCAGGACATATAGGCTGTAAAATCTGGTTAACAGATTGTCTACATCGGTGATGCAGACAGTTGGTTTGAATCTGAAGTGAGGACTGTTCGGCTGACTTCTGTATAAATGAAAATGTACTGGAGCATCCAAAGCATTTAGACATCATCTTCATAAGGAACTAATCACTGTAGTGAGTATACTGGACATAAAAAAAAAAAGGTTAGAAGGCAGGATCTAAAAGTAAACAATTAATCAAATGTCAGCTGAGGGTGAGAGTTTCCTCTCTAACAAGATTTGAAAAGCTCCGAGTTTCATTCACATGATGTAGGAAACCATAAAACCATTTGCTTTAGGAGTAAATCTAGGAACTGGGAAAGCATTTATACTGAATCCATCCAGAAGATATGGACTCACCTAACTCAGAATAGGTTAGGCTACTTACACTTCAAATTCAAACATTATAGGGAAGGTTAAAACATAGGGAAGTTTGTAAGATACAGAACAACGTATATTTAATAATAACACATACCTGAAAAGTGAAGTAAATCTATTCTAGGAAAAAGAATAGCAATGAACAGTGGGGTTCACTACACCTTAAAATGTAGCATAGGATGAGTTAGGTTTGCTGTATCGAAATGTAGCATAGAATCTCTATGAAGCTAACTTCCATGCCTGAATAGAAAGAATATGCTGTTTAGGTTGTGTTGTCCATTAACCAAACAAGATGATGGTAGTGGCTGTGGAGCACTATGAATAACTAGGAATACTGCAAAGGCAGAAAACATAACAATAATGGAAGATGAGGAGGCACTTAATGAAATTATCAGGTAAGAGGTTTAAAATAAACAAAGCACTTTTTCGCTTAGTATGTAATTAAATTGTGGAGCTGAGTGTGCTGGATATTCTGGAAGCCAAAAATATAAATGAATTCAAAGCCTCTTAGGCATGTTCACTGATGACAGATCTATAAGTGCTATTAACTACAGTGCTCCAAATGCAACTTCCAGGTCAGGAAGTCCCCAGGTCTGTGACACCTCAAAGGATATCCAGGGATATATCATTGTAGGCTTGCCCTGTTCCTATGCTCTTTTCCACATCAGGGACAATGCTGAGCTATATCAGACTTTTTTTCTGCTCCACTGTGGTAGTGTTATTTTCTTCCAAGTGTTGTATAAGATTCCTTCCAGAGTGGTTCCGATCTGCATTATTCTATCTTCCTTCTTTCATTTTGAAATTATTTTGTCTTAATTACTAATGAACAAGCAAATGAACAAGCAGACCTTAGTGGGCAGGGATCCACTATGGTAGTAGTCACAAAGAACTTGTTCTTATTTGATCCTAATGACATGAAAGTATTGGCAAAAAAGTGATTCTTTGATCTTTTAGTTACTGAGGAAATTGGTAGTATGATTTGGAGGAAAGGAAGCTGGTCTGCAAATTTTTTAACCATTTTACCCTGTCTGCACAATGAGACTAGGTGGGTATCTAGCCTGTTATAGTCACACTGATAGCCAGTGAGGCAGTTGAGTCTTGTCAGGGGTTCTCCATAGTTTTTCCACTGTAAGTATAACAGTACACTTGCTTCCATCTGTCAGATCCAGGGAAAGTTGTTGATCTTATGTTCAGGGATGTATGGAAATCACTCCTTCTCTAGCAGTACGGAATAGTCTCAAGAAGAGACGGCTCTAAATATTATCTCCTCACAGGCTGTAACACCTCCTGCTTTGCAGTCCAAGGCATCCAATGCTTTTCAGGAAACAAAACATCTTGTAGTTGCCTCCTCAGAGGAAAGCTTAGTTTAATAGCCTAGGAAATGCCTGACTAGCTCATATGCTTACAGAATTGTCATTGTTGTATGGGGAAAGTAACTCTCATGCACATTGATGTGGGCAAGTAGGACATTTGTCAGCACAGTTATACTAGATGTACACTTCACTAGAGGTTCTTCAGCTGTAAATGTTTCTCAAGAAACAATATGGTCAATTCCCTTGAAATCAAATTAGACTTGGCTGACACTGGTTTAAATTGTTCCAAAGTTACTGAAGGCTAACATAAAATCAACATAACTCATGCTGAATTCAGTTAGTCTTAAAAGTACACCTTCTAGTAAGGTATCAGTTGAGGAACTGATACAGTATTTATTTAAAGACTTTCTGATAACTGGACGAAAGCAAAAAAACAAGGGGGTAACAAATATAAATATTTTTGCTGCAGAACTGTTTATAGCATGTGTCAGCATAAGCATTTGTGTGTCTCAAGTAAAAAGCAGCAGGCAGAATGCCTCTTACAACTATTGTATTGCTGTGCTCTCCCTCAAACATTTTCATGCAGGTTTCTAAGGAGAAGTTAGAACAGGAGCCTAAACAGTAGCTCCAGCAGAAGGAGGTGACAAAGATCTTCACTTTGCATAGCAGCAGGAAAATTGTTTCAGACTCGTGGTTTCTCTTAACTGCTTCTTCTGTAGCCTTTAATAGGAAAATCAGAGAGATCAAACGTATACTTTCGTTTCATCCATTGTCTATTATCTGTTTTATTTGGGTCACAGTGTTCTTGTAACTAGTAAATTAAGTGCAGTCTCAAACATAAGATAGCTACAGTAAACCAGTTTTGAGCATAGAAGAAAAAACAGCCTGAATGCAAGAAAATTCGGATAAAGTAAGAAAATTTGGATAAAGTAAGAAAATTTGGATAAAGTGCTACAGCAGTATCTACAACTAAAGACAGGTTTTGTTCATACTTTTGCAGTCCAGCAAGGTTTCTATTACAAAAAAAACCATCAGAACATGGAAGGACAAAATTCAGCTTGTGTGAATTTGCCATTACAAGTTTACTTCTCTAGATACGAGTATCTTTAGGCTGTGCTATTCCCCATGGACATAAAGTGAAATAGCTTGCTCTTTTTGCCTTTGTGTGAAGGAAACCTCTGTCTCCTTCTGTAGAGTGTATATCACTGTCAGAAACTTGGATTCTGCTGCACTGAGTCTGCATTTTGTAGATTTCCAAAGCTGAGAACCACTTTGTCAATGGATTAAATGGCAGCCAGTCACAATGGAATGTTACCTGATTACAGTTTTCTGATAAATGCATCATAATGTTACATAGATGTATTGTAAAACTACCATGTATCAGTGCCAGTTTCACTCAGAATTGTTGAACTGCAGCATCACTATGCCTGTCTATGATTATTTTGTTATATTGTTTCACTCTGATTCACACAATCTTTCTCATGGAGGGAAAACGTTCACAAATCTCTCCACAGTTGAAAAGAGAAAAGAAAAAAGAGAGGAGAGAAAAGGGAAGAGGGAAAAGAGAAAAGAAAAAAGCAAAGTCTGCAAACTGCACTGACCATGGAGTACCATGAAGGAATGCATGCAGCTGCAGTATGACAAGTGCTTTTGTATTTAAAATAACCACACTTTGTGTGTCATCTCATAAAAGCCAGCAATCAGCTTCCCAAAACCTCTATGTCTCAATTACACAATGGTGAATTGAATTAAGACCACAAATACAATTTGAGGATGGAGATCAGAGGAGAACTAGTTATGTAAATGGAAAAGGCAAAAAGGTGTGTTTCAAAATATAAACAGCCCTTACTGAACTGAATTCATGAAATGGAAGTGGAAAGATGAGCTCGGTGTCAGTATTGGTAGAGCTCCATTTCATGCCTGTAAGTAATCACCCAAGAACAGACTAAAAGACTTCCCCTTTTAACATGGGAAATTACTTACCTCCCAGCTTGTAGGTAAAACAGCTTGTGAAACAGTCCTGTGCTCTGTCTCACTGACTCCTTCTGTATTTTGATTCAGCCTGAGGGGCTAAGAGGTCTGGCTTCATAATTCTTTTTCACAAAAATAAGGTACTCTGTTGGGAAATAGGGCATACAAATTCATATTCCTCCAGAAATACAGAGAAGTGGGACCCACGGTCTTCTCTGTCCCATGGGAGTGCTTTGAGAAAAGGGAACTACATCTCTTTGACTACCATTTTTGTGAATTTTCCCCTGGCTGCTTTTTTCCAGATAGAGCTACTCAGTAAATTCAACCTGCCTTTGCAAATAGTTTCAGGATGCTTTCACTGAATCTACAGTTTAAAAAGAAAGGAAAAATATCTTCATACAAATCTAAATGTATATCTCCAAACATCATTAATCTCAATGTACCCCTCTGTCTGAGAAAACTGTGCAGATAGTGAGTAGAGTGCTTGGTGTTCTAAGGCTTCTACTTTATTAGGTGTAATTTTGGTGAGCTCACTAATGGGAAAATATACTCAAGCTGGAGATGATCCAGAAAGCCTCAATATAGTTAATATAAAGACAGAAGGAGTAATATAAAAAGGTGAGCTGAATGTGAACATTTTAATGTTTTTCAAACACTCTAAGTTTACTGTATGTTCACTTTGATTAGATATTTCTGTTCCTCAGTCACAATCCTGTGTATATAAATCACTGGGCTTCTTTAGTAGGAACTGAGTGTATATCAGAGAGAGACGGTATATAGTGATTCTATAGAAGTTATCCTTAGCAACAATTTGATTTCCTTTATTATATTTCTTTGAAATAATGTACATTTCCCCATAAACATTCAGTTTCTTTGGACCATTTCTTTTCTACTGCTAGTGCTGAGCTAGTCCAATGACTCCATCACCTCTAAGCTATCGATCGGTCTGACATCTGATTCAACCTGTTCTCAATTGTCTGGAGTGCTTCAAAGACAGATCAGAAAGATTCATTACCTGCTTCTCTGACACAAAATGCCTGGAAGAATAACACTTTTCCCCAGGCAACGGGCAAGTTAATTTTTGGAGTATTGGGTTTTTTTTGTTTTTAATTATACAAAAAATATTCATCTGAACAGCAAAATGGTAGGAAAATACTTACAAAAATGAATTATGTAAATAGAACTCTTTATGATGGGTCCATTCCTTCAGAATTGTATTTAGGTCACCTGGAAGTATTAAACTAGTTCCAAATGGGCAGAAGCACAAAAGAAGTAGTAACCATCATTTGTAAATCTTCAAATGGGTCTCCAGATTAATTTAAACAGCCAAGTGAAATAGAAGTTTCAGGTCACTCAAAAGCCAACAGAAGTGGAATTTGTGAAGGTCTAAGTATCTAATTCCTTGTAGGGATTATCTGGTGGGCAAGGGTCTGATTCTGGCATACAAATGTGTCTGTCACTGACTTGAGAGGGGTCAGATCTATGTTTTGCCTTTGTAGTCAAGCTCTCCATGTACTTTTTAAATTCACTGAAATTATAAGCTAACTTTGACAAAACTGTACCTACATTTTAGGTTACTACTGTTGCATTAGCACTGGATCTTTAATATATATGTTGATCTTCTTAAAGAGATCTTAACCACACATGAATTGCATGCATTATAAGGAAAATAAAAGTGGTTTTATGTGAGAGTTGAGGAAAAACTACTCAGAGGGAAAAGGTGAGTCATCAGTATTTAGGTCAGTAGAAATAAAAGCACAACACATGATGGCAGACAGACAATTGAAAAGGAACAGAGAGGGTGAATGAGACTCAGGGCAGATTCAGAACAAGACAATAGGCTAGAGTTACTCCAGACACAGCATGAAAATCACCAAGCACAACACTGACAAGATGCACCGTAATGCGTGCTGATTTGCTGGAGGTAGCTGAAAACCTGTTTCTGTGGGAAGAGGGACTTATACTGTAATTAACCAGGAATTAGTCAGGAAAAAAAGAACATTTAAAGAAGGATTGAACTTCTGTACAAAACAAACTCTGCTATCTAGACGTCTAGATTAACTAATTCTAAGAAAATTTAAAACTACATCAGTTTAAGTAGTTTAAGATGTTGACCCAGAGAGGTATCATTTTGTCTGTCTCTTACAGTTTAAGATTTTAGAGGTGGGATTATTTTTCCTTCTCAAGCACCAGAAATTACTTTTTTAGTACATTAAAGAGGTGGTTGAAGTATATGACAGACTTTCCTTCTTAGTATAGGACATACAAAGGGTCATAGACAGGGGATGCATAATTTTGAAGTGAAAGTGACTCAAAGTAAATGAAGAATCATGTCCAAATAGGTGGGATAGAAGTGAAAGCTTCACCACCTACTCAGAGATGAGCTATGTAGAAGGGAGAGACCTAGAGGAGAAGTGATAATTGAATAAATGGCAGAAAGAGAGAAAAGCAAGCTCAGTTAGCCATTTTAGTTAGAAATTGGAATTAGGAAAGGGAAGAAAACCAGAATATAGTTATGAATTCTGGCCTGATCATGAAGTTGTTGCCATTTATCAAATGTGTTGTAACATACATAATAAGGGAAATTTAATGTTTTTAACATTTGTAAGTGAACTATAGGGTTTCTCAAAGGTGCAAAATCAGTGCTTTATTATATCTATCAAGTCCTTCATTAATATACTCCAGTCCTTTTATGAATTTGTTTCCCTCAGAAAATGAGGTCAGCATTACCATTCTGGTTTTGGTCTTTCCCTTGAGCTTTCTTGAGCATCTCGGGAATTCACTGCTGAATGCAGTGAATGCTTGTTCGGTGCATGTTATTCCTGTCTCTGCTTCCACTGAAGCCTGTACTTTTGCAGGTGATATTGATAGATTGCTATAAGAGTGAGGAAAACTGGAAGTAGAGTTGCTGAGCAAAGGGGTCAATTGGCTGGGAACACAGTTTTTATTCCCAGTAATACCGAATGACCTCGGGAAAATCACTTCTGTTTTCTGTACAAAAGCTTTCCTACCTCTGACATAAAAATAATGTTGACCTCACTGGCAAAATTCTTTTAAGATACAATGGTGTGCAACTGTGTGTTATTTTCCCTCCTTTTTAGTTACTTCAGTGAGGTGTTGTCTTAAGCTTTCAATTCATTTCAATAGCAACTTATTTAATTAGCTACAAACTGACTCCATTCATTGATCAATTTCTTCAAGTCGATTTTGTCTCTGGCCCACTTTGCCTGCTTTGTCCCTGTTACTTTTTCCAAATCTTTCTTTCACCATCTGTAAAGGGAAAAGAAACTTAGTTGAAAGAGGTGCAAAGTCAGTGTGACCTGAATGAATATGATATTCAGAATTATGCATGCATGTACAACAGAAAAGAGGAAAGCTTTCGAAATTTTCACAATCAATGGGGCAAAGAAAACAGGAACTCCAAAGAAACTGCTGAAAGATCAGTTAGGTGGGGCTCAAAAGAAATGAAAAAGCTGTAGATATTGACCTCCTTCTTGAGATACTCGAGAAGGATCGATAATATTGAGAGCTACACAGACATCATACATAATGGAAGGAAAAACACCCCAGAAAACTACAGAGTCACAGGGTAGATCATAAAGAACCTGTAAAAGAAATGTTCAGAGCAAAGTAAGGGCTGAAACTGAGGTTTAAAAATCATCAAGAATCTGTGTTGCAAAAGATAGTCAGGGAAAAAGGAAGATAAGGTCATTGGTTTTGCATTAAAAAAAAGTTAGAGATTATGAAGTCAAACATGTATGGTTTCCAAAACTAGGGAAGTAGTGACAGTTCTATATATAGAGAAAAAGGTCAAGTGGAGGTTAAATGATAGATTAATAGTGAATTGTATGGTTTGATATGGCAAGATAATAACATGCAAAATAGAATATATAATCATGCTGGTTGGATGGCGGTGTTTCCCAGTTAACACAGAACTGTTTCCAGCAGACACAGGGCAGGATCAGAGAGACAGAACAGAGCTGTCACTTTTTCACTGAAGCTAAATCAGATCTTAGACTGCAGTATTGGTACCATTTTATCTTTCTCTTTCCACTATGAGCTGTCTTTGATCCGTGATCATGTCACTGACTTAGTGTCACTCAAACGTGTTTAAACTTGTTTCTCATGTCTTGTATTATCAGTGAGGACCAGGACCGGCTATACTTTTTTTCTTTCTCAACAGTGAAATAAAAAGTGATTTTGTTTATACTCATGTATGTGTAAATGCGCAGGCAAAATTAAACATAGGTACATTTTCTTAGAGGAAAAAAAGATGACTGCCCAGGCTGATATTCTGAACTGATTGTATATACATAATACAAATAACAACAAATGAGCAAGCCTATAAATTACTGAAAACTAAGCTATCAGTTTTATTCACAGATGCACAGGTTTTGTGTAGTTTGTGAAATGTTTATGCACTCTTTTGAAGTATGCGTGTTGCTTATCTCGAATGAGTTCAATGTGTCTTCAGTTTTGCAGAGAAGAAACTGACTTGCATATATTTTTAAGATTGAAGGTCTTCCATAAAAGAAAGTGTAGCACTTCAGTGCCTTAGGATTGCTCTACAACACACTCACTGATTTGAAATTATTGCAGCACTTTACTATTTCTTATAAGCATCTTTCTTTGTAAATGGTGGGGGTTCTGTTCTTGCAATCTATAAAATAATTTAAAATTATTGGTGTGCTTCACATTTCCAGGAGGCCTTCATTCTTCCAAATTAGAATTCCAATTTGTGAAGCACTCCAATAACTTTAAATTGCTCTACTTTAGATCCAAACCCTAATATTTCCAAAGTGAAGAGCGTATAAAACTTTTGAAGCCCTTTAATAATTCTGAACTAGATTACAGATACATAGCTAGAATTTCAATCTAATTTTCTTTTAAATACCTAATTAAAAAAAACTAATCTGGACCTACAACATAAATATAAACACATCTTCGCTTTCTGATGTTAGCTCTTGAATTTTTAGAGGTATCATTATAAAAAAAATTATGTTTAATTATTGTGAATGATGAAGTATTGCTGGGAAAAGCTATGCTTTACTCTGAGTCTGTAGTAGCTCTTTGAAAGGGAGAGTGTCTTCATTTTGTATCACACTCCAAGTATGTATAGACCTTGGACTACTTGCAGGTTATTAAGCTTTTCTGTATATGACCCACACAAAAACCCAGCTATAGTTATCATTGATAGAACCGGCTGGTGATCTGCTCTGCTGGCTGGGAAAGACAGAGGCAGCAGCTGATCAGCATTTGGAGAGACAGCTGTTTCCCCAGTTCTTCCTCTGATATTGTACATCAGCAAGAATGTATTTTTCAGGTTTGGTTTTAATTCAGGACTTGGTCATTTATGTGCATGATTTCTCTTGTCCACCCACAACCTAACCTGCATAATGAAGGCCTACTATGTAGTGTACTTGTGTTTGCACATAAAACAAATATAAAATCACAGCATACGGTTTATCTGCTATTCAGATACAATCTGCTGAATGCTCAGCCCAATTATGCTTATATTTTTGTACAAAACCATTGACCCAAAATTCTCTGGACATTTGAAAAATCAGGGACTGGAACAGCATCCCAAACAAAGCCAAACTTTTATGCATAGCATCTCTCTAATTCCATACCAAACCATCTGGATGCTCACAAATGTGAGGGAACAAGAGAGAAATCTGTATGTTTACTTTGTTGAATTGATGTATTGGCATCTTAATTTGATATATACACACAAAAGTATGTATTTAAAAAACATAAATATGTCAAATTGATCACAATTTCATTCAAATACAAACTTGTTTCACTGAAAATCACATTCAGATCTGTGAGATTCTTAATATTTAAAATAAAGAACAACTTATTTTTCCTTAGCCTGCTAAAGAGATGGAGGGGAGCTCAACACTTGCCATTGATTTTTTAAACAAGGGCCACATTTACTGGTACATTCTGTCTTGTAATGCTCCATTGATGTCAATCGCCTTAATCAGCTGGCTAAACCCAGTTCATGCCTGCTGTGCATAACTGAAGAGGTACAAACAAGCAAAGCAAAGCATGCCAGTAAAACTGGCTCAATATGTTATGAATAAAATTAACAAGCATTAGGTTAAACAGCTAAGCAAATGGAATCGAAAGTGAAGAGGTATGCAGGTATCCTGGTATCGAATTTATTTGACCCTTCCTCCAAATGGATTTCTATGTCTTTTTTTTAACAAGGAGTACTTGGAACAGAGAGATTGTTCATTCTTCTGTTAAAGCTTCTTTTACATGAATATACTTTCATTACCATTAAAATTAAATGCTCACATTAACCTTAAAAGCTGCTACACTCTCAATACAAACTTTTAATCTGAATAACTGATCCAAATGTGGTGAAATATACCCATCTTGAAATATGAAATTGAAATATCAGATGACCGGGGGGCAAACAAGGACTCTAATAAAATGTGCTTGTGGAACATGCCCATAGAACTTTTGGTTTTGAAAGTTTGAATAAATTTCTTTTCCTATACATATTTATAGAGCTTAAAGGCACTTAATAACATCAAATAAGTAGAGAATTTTGGCTTGATTGTGATTATATTCAGGAATTTTAGGTCTGATAGGAAAAGACTGACTTCCCATAAATACCTGTTATTCAAAGTAAGAAAAGAAAAAAATGTCTCTGTCATGCTAACAACAAAGAGGAAATCACCTAATACACCCAAAAGTCTTGCCCAGAAATCCATAAGGGGAGTCTTCTTATGTATTCAGTAAGCCTTATGTGAGAATACTAGAAACCTATTACATGAAAAATACATGTTGTATTTATTCATCGCAGACTTATCGGAACACACTGGTTTTGTCCTGACACGTGAGATAAGAGCTTATAATCAGCTGACCTGTTTTCATCTAGAGCTAAGAGACTACTCTAACGAATTTTCACATATTGTTTTTAGAAATTATTTCACAGGTTAAGAAGGAGAAGTCTGGAAAGGAAAGCTGTGCAAATGTTCTGCAGTCTTTCAGTCTGCCTTGAATTCCAGATCCTACTGACAGAAACATTGATTTTCAAATTTAAATTAGATTATAATTCCTGAGGTTTTGGCTGGTTTAATTTTTTTAAATGTGAACTGAATTTTGTCTTACCTTGAAAAAATAGTCCTGCTTTTTGTCAAATATAAGTGACCATTTATTCAAGAAGCCAATCTCAACAGACAAAAGTTCTTGCCTTGTGTTTCAAATTCAAGTAAAACACAAAACAGAAAAGATTAGCCTGGCTTCAGATTTCAGGCTTTTCAAAGAGCCCTACGAGACTGCTTGAGAGACAATCTTTGTATGTGTTCTGGGAATGCATGTGGGTTTGACCCTGATGCTGTTGGCTACCGTTAATCTAATTGTTGCATAACTTCATCATAAGAACACTGAAAGTCTCCATGTAATTCTTAAAAGGACGTACTCCAAAGTCTCCATCCGTAATCACATAAAACTAAAAGATAATCTGAAAAGTGTTCTGAAGTAGTTATTGAATTTAAATTCAGTTTCTCCAGTTCAAAATTGGCAGTGACTGTGCTGACCATTGCATATCATACTGGGTTGGAACTCTAGTGCCCTGTGCTTGCCACTAGTTTGCGATGCATAAAAGCACACCTGTCATTTTTGTACTAGGTGATCTGGAATCTCAGTCTTCGCTATTGCAGAATTCTTTATAGTGAGCCTACAGTGACAGATTTACAAAAGAAAAGTGATTTAAAATGGTGTCTGTTCCTCTGAAGCAATATATGTTTTGGAGGCATTAAATTGTGTGAAATTTCTAAACATCCAAACCTTTTCATCAGCTTGGCAAGTAGGCAGCACAGATGTGGCAGAAGGAATATAAAGGGCTAATTTTATAACATCAATCTGTTTGTCGTCAGCATATAAATGAAGTTTAGGTCCACGTTGACTGATCAGATTATTGTAGAGAAGCAGGTACAGATTAAAAATCAGGGCCTTGAGAAGAGAAATGTGTGTGACACCTGCGGAGGAAACTTTGTGGAGCTGATCGAGCCACAGGACGTAGGCTGATCTCGTTTGTATAGAATGAAGCAAAACCAAGAAATAACACAACACTTCAAAACACTCCTACAAAGTGTTTGAGGAGAGTTGAGTGTCTACTTATGTCAAAGACAGCTATTATAGGTAGGAGGATACCTAGAAGAAATTCTGCTTGGATTCACAAGGAATTGCTGATGACTGATTATGAAAGTATGTTACTGTATTGTGGTCTGAAAACAAACTAGTCCTAGAAGACCCAAGTGTTCATCAGAAGGCAGACAGAACAACTATCAGTTAAAGAGAATTAAACCAAACCAAACCAACCAAATAAATAAATCCAATTATAAGAGAAATGAAAGTTAAAATTGATTTCAAGGCCTTATAAAAATTTTTACAGACACCAGCATGAGAGAGAGAATCAGTTTTGGTGAAGCAAAGTTAGGATATTAATAGAGCACATGAAGAATAGATCTAATTATATCAAATTGATAATTGTATGTGGGGAGATCTGACATAGTGAATATTTCCTTGGTTTTGAAGTGCTGCTTAGTTTAACTATCAATCAGCTTAAGTGTGAGTACAAGAAACAGGAAAACCAGAAACATATGAAGGGTAATGAGGAAATGACCGCCTCATTCCCAGACCAAATCCTAGCCCAAAAAACCTAGGAACATCAGTCAACATGTTACTTTGTTACTAAAATAATCCAAGAGATCTGTCACAGATGGTGGAAAGCACTCCCAGGTTAACTTCAAGTTTTTTCAGTATTAGCAGAGGAATCAATCAGTGCATGCAAGTGTATGCCCAAAAGTGAAAGCATTCTCTGATGCTGTAATTAGTATAATAACTGATAAATATCCAGTGGTAACACATTGATCATAGATAATAAAAGGCTGATTATTGAGCCCTGGGGATGCCTCAAGTCTGACGCTACATGGATGATTAAAAGTCATCCACAGGATGTTAAATCTATTAGAAGCATTCAAGTGTAATACAAGTAATTCCCAGACATGTTTCAGGCGTAGAAAGCAAAATTTCATGGTTTGCAATATCAAACGTAGCAGTAAACTCTCAGAGAAAAGAAAGGAAAATCCTTGCCACGGTTTGCCAGGAGACCATTTTTCTTTCTCTAGCTGCTAGAAGGGACTTGAAAGTAAGCTTGAAATATTCCTTGCCAGCTTTGTTCCAGTTGAGCAAAACCCAAGCAGTAACCTTATGCACGAGAACTCTAATGAAAATTAGGGAATTTTAAATTAATTTGTATTACAAATCCTCTCCTCCCCTCTATTTCCTAGACCTGTGGATTAAAGAAAAGGGTGGTTGGTGGGTTTGGGGTGGTTTTTTTTGCTTTTCAGAAAAAAGCTAATTGCTGCAGTTTTAAAGTACAATTTCAACTACATCATCTGTAATAGTGTGAGAAGAAAAATATATATTTAAGGAATATTAAGCCTATAAATTAGAAAAAAACGCAGACAGCTCTTAACTCTGTGCGATTTTTCATCTGCATGACGGAAGGAAGGTTCTGCAGAGGGATGTGCACAGTTTGGATTGGTAGGCTCAGGCCAACTGTATGGGGTTCAACAAGTCCAGATGTCAAGTCCTGCATTTTGGTCACAACAACCCCACAAAGCAGCTTGAGGGCGAATGGCTGCAAAGCGCCCAGCAGAAAAGGACCTAGGGGTATCAGTCAATAGCTGACCAAATATGAGCCCATAATGTGCCCAGGTGGCCAAGAAGGCCAATGGCATCCTGGCTTGTATCAGAAATAGCGTGGCCACCAGGACTAGAGAGGTGATTATCCCCCTGTACTCAACGTTGATGAGGCCACACCTCAAATACTGTGTTCAGTTTTGGGCTACTCACTACAAGAAAGACATTGAGGCACTGGAGTGTGTGCAAAGAAGGGCAATGAAGCTGGTGAAGGGGCTGGAGAACAAGTCTATGTGGGCCAGCTGAGGGAACTGGGATTGTTTAGTCTGGAGAAGAGGAGGCTGAGAGGAGACTTTATTGCTCTTTACAGCTACTCGAAATAAGGTTGTGGTGAGGCAGATGTTGGTCTCTTCTCCCAGGTAGTAAGTGTTAGGATGACAGTACTTTCTTAAGTTGTGCCAGGGAAATCTAGACTGCATGTTAGGAAATATTACTTCTCCAAAATGGTTTTCAAGCATTGGAACAAGTTGCCCAGGGAAGTGGCTGACTCATCATCCCTTAGGGCCATGACAGTGGTGGAACTGGTGGTGTTAGGCTTACAGTTGGATGTGATGATCTTGAAGGTCCAACCTGAATGATTCTGTGATTCTGTGGATCAAAAAGGATACGCCCCAGCCAAAAAGCTTTAGATCTGCTTTAGCAAGAGGAGGGTGCTGAGCACTCTTCAAGCACTCTCAGGGGGTGAAACCAGAGATGCATAGTACCTGCATTGCACACCACTATGTTTTAGTAGGGAGACAGGGAAAATTTTCTTGTGCTCATCTCATCTTCGTTAGGAAAGGAGTTCTTTTCTACCGGTGCTGAAGCTATCAGTGGGATTGCTTGAAGGCAGGTTTATGATGGAGTCCTGTGTTTATGGACCTGCCTTAAACCAGCATTCAGGACAGAAGTATAAAACATGAGTGATAAAGAAGATTCTTCTTAGAATGAACAAAAAGAAACCTTAGTAGTACAAATACAATGTTTTAAGCTACTCCAGGGCCAGCTTACAGAATAAGATGCTTTGGAATATTGTCATTGTGCTGCTAGTATGTAAAACTATAAAGCTGTTTCATCAGTCTTGATTGACTGCATCCTGGCCTGCTGCCTGGCCAAGATTTCAAAGAAAATATAGAAGAGTCAAAGAGAACTTGAATTTTCCAGTGAGATAGTAGAGAAGTTGTAAGTAATGTAATTATTTAATGGACATTTGTAAGCCATTCTCGCGATACCATAGGAAAAGACATCTCAAAGTCCTTCCCTGTTCAATGTATTGTACTAATTCAAAGTACATTCACTCATTGCACTGATTTTTCCTAAAGCTGGTTAATAAGGTTCGCAGCCTCTTTAACAAGCTGATGAAACATTTGATTGCCCTCAGTAGATTGAGACAAAAGCAAGAAAGAATGTCAGTCCAGGGCCCCTGTCATTAGGTTTGTCCCCCATCCATATATGCTTGAACTATGGTGTGGCACCTTGGCATCGGGAAGCTGTAGGAATGAGCGTCTCCATCAGGGAAGCTGAGCTAGGAAGTGCAGCTGACAGCAAGACCACAGATGAAAAATGCCGTCACACAGTATGCAAACAAGAAGATAGAACAGTTCCAGGGTCAGCTGAATCACCAGACAGCCTGTAGTGATGTGACAGGTCTGAGATCAGGCTGGGAAGACAAGTCAGGAAGACAAGGTCAGGACTAGCCTGGTGCAAGGTGAAGCACAGCATAACTACAGCATAGCACAGACATGGACCAAGGGCAGCGGCCTGAGCTTTAATGAAACTCCTGAGCCACAGGGTGAAGCATGTATGCATGGAGATCCCAGGTTTTCATACTTTTTTTTCTTATGGCATAGGTGTTTTCACAGCAGGCAGATAAAAAGCTACACAGATCTGGCAGACCAGAATTGACCCTGGTTACAGGAATCCAAGCACGTGGGGACACATAGGAGGAGAGGTTGCAGAGGAGGATTATGGAGAGAGATGGTTATGTACTTGTCAGGATAATCAGAGCCTCTTTACAAAATCAGAGCCGTGACAACTGATAAGAAAATACAGATTTTCTAAAAGGTGTCCTTTCTAATTGCCAGTCGCTTTTCGCTTTTTTTTTAAATTGTTTGCACACATAATATATTACGATCTTAGTATGTACTGTCTTTGGTCCACAAAGTTTCTATTTAACTGAGCAGGAGGTGTATGCACAGAGCAATGATATATTAAAAAAAAACCATAATGTTTTTTTCAGAATTATAAAATGTACAATATAGGGCCTTATCCATCTCCTGGGAGGCGATACAGCTTGTCAACTCTAAATAACTTCACAGAGAACATTGTGCCCCATAGGATGGCATTGTGTAAGAAACTCAGGGGTTGGATCACTGACCCACTTCATGATTCTGTTTCACAGCCCAAGTTTAACTCTGTAGGGGAAAGAACTTTGCTGATATTGCTTGAACTATTTATTAGTTGTTTTTAAAAAATGTCATTGGTTTCCGATATGATGAATACAGTGCTTAACAGGGAAACTTTTCATAAAAAATCTATTTTCTGCAATATTATTCTGTGCCTGTATGGAACAATAAAACACTGAAGAAAATCATCAAAACTATTTCGTATTATCATTGATTTGACTATGGTATGTTTTATAGCTTGGATTTCTCAATGTGTCAACTAATTAGCTTCACAAATTACTAAGAAAATTCCACTGCTTGCAATTGACTGTTATGAACATATAATAGTTTCTGCATCATCTAAAAATGAAATATGACCTTCTAAATGTTTTAACTTTACTTCTATTTTTTTGTGAGTCATGGTACTTTGGTTTATGTTCTGTATTATATTCCTGTTGAAGCACTATTCAGGCACTTAAGACAAGCCAAATGCTTGCAAACATGTTCAATTTGATTGTAAAGTGTGTATTCAGATTATAATAAGTGTTTCATATAAGCACAGAGATTAAGTCTCTTCAGTGGTGTATGGGGAGCCTGTCCACTC